>NC_086450.1:303739252-304348947 GCF_028390025.1 Pseudophryne corroboree
CATTCCCCCGCAGCCTTCCCACCCTGGGCTGCTCCTTCCTCCTCCTTCCTCACATGGGATGCTGAGCAGTCATCATTTAGAGCTGTGCAGGTCTTCAGAGGTGGTGGGCTGTGTCTCCCTGTATATCTCTCCTGCATAACAGGTTATACAAACATTGAATTTTACCAGCCTCCTCCATAGGCAGAGTAGTTGATACCAGTGCCAACTGCAGTTAACTTTTCTGCATTGTATGTGACTTATGCTAGTGCTGCTGTTTGATTCCTCCTTACTTCGAACTGTACATATATTTGCTTTTGACAGCATTACTGGCTAAAATTGCAAACCATATATCTACCCCACTCGTGGTCCCTCCTATGGCTATACCCCAGGCAGTACAGCCCACACTGGCTCCCCCTGGTACTGTCCACAACTAGTGCAGCTCACAATGGCTCCCTCTGTAGCAGTTCCACAGCAACTGCAACCTCCAATGGCTCCCTCAATGGGTTTTCATCAGCCATTACAACCTGTTTATCAGGCCATAGCAGCCCACCCATACACCTCCAGTGGGTGGATTAATTCTCTACATCTGAGTAGAGTCTATCTGCTTCATCTGCTGCTTTTCAAAGCATGATACATGGACAAGGCACACTGACTGCACCTACTAAACACACTATACCTTGCTCACAATCCACACAAATCATCAGTACTTGCAGACATGGTTGAGGTTTCTGATGCAGAATCTCACTCAGGATATGAGGAGGCCCATCTAAATTCAATGTGGCAGCATTAATCAGGGCAGTCAAATTCTCTCTTTAGCTTGAGGATGCTGAACCAGCCACTACTTCTAAAGATTCGCTATGCAAGCAGCAGAAAGTACTCCTAGCTGAGTTTCCACACTCTGACCACTTCACAGACGTTAGAACTGAGGCGTGGAAAACTACTAAGAATTTCAGGGTACCTAAGATACGCAACTCCTTTTACCCATTACCCACAAAGGATTGTGCACAGTGGGAAACCCCACCTGTTGTAGATACTCATGTGATACACTTACTCAATAGTTCCATCGTATTTATCCCTACTGCATCCTCACTTAAGGAACTGATAGATAGACAACTGGATGCATGTCTAAAGTCAGTGTACTCCCTTACAGGAGCTACTGCTAGGCCAGCTACATCCACAGCGTGGGTCACTAAGGCCATAGAAACATGAGCTGATGATCTAGAACGCAGTTTTACATCTGATCTGTCCACAGCTCAGTTATCCATTATTGCCAACATCCAAGATGCAGCTTAATACATTGGTGAAGCTGCTCTTGAAATTGCACTGTTATCCTCTAAGGCTCCAGCTGTATGTATTGCAGCTCACCATGTTGTGTGGCTCCACTCATGGATGGCAGATATGGATGCCAAGAAAGCCCTGGAAGTCCTCCTATACATGGGCAAGTTCCTCTTTGGTCCAACACTGGACAAGATTGTTGAGAAACTAGCGACATCTGAGACAGCTCATCTGCCTTTAGCTTCCTCAGGAAGACCTCAGACTTCATCTATTTGGACTTTTCGTTCACAAGGCAAACCGAAGGGTCAGTCCTTCCCACACTCTGATCATGCAGGCAAGGCCAAACCCAGGGCCAATCAGGCTTGGGCCGCCAGACGTCCTCCAACCAAACTTGAAGATAAACCCTCACCTGATAGGACGGGCTTCCCCCTGGGGGACCCCAGGGTGGGTGGCTGGCTTCTTCAGTTTGGCCAGGCATGGAGTCTTATCACAACCAACTCCTGGGTCCAAGAAGTGGTCTCTTACGGGTAGGCTCTCTCATCCCTGATATTTCCTCCCAGAGATTACTTCCCCACCACTCCGTCACTGGACCCTGACAAAGCACAGGCATTGTAGGGAGTCATTAACTCCTTACTGCAGTCTGGATTGGTTGTCCCTGTGCAACAACATCAACAGGGTCAAGAGTTCTATTCTATGCTGTTTTTTGTTCGGAAACCAAATGGGTCCTACCACCCCATTCTGAATCTCAAGCTGCTGAACAGGTATCTCAGAGTACCCAAGTTTCGTATGAAAACTCTCCTCTGCATTGAACTAGCAATGTGACCTGGGGATTATACAGATGGAGCCACGCTAGTCGTGGCTCTGTCTGTGACTAGGCGTGCTAGCACCGAGAGCATCCCAATCCGCCTGGGCACGCGCTTTTGTGGCAGAAACGCACCCCATTTACTTGAATGGAGAGTGTCTCCATCCGCGCACCTGGACAGAGACGCTCCCGGTGTGACTAGGTGGACAGATTGCCTAGTCATACCAGGAGTGCTCGTTTGCAATGGAGCTGCCTCAGATGAGCGTGGCTCCATCTGTATGGTTTGGCTGTACATCCAGGATGCAAACCTGCAAGTACCTAAAGCACACTGCCATCAATGGTTCCTCCGATTTGCTGTTCTCCAAGATCCTTTCCAATTCCAGGCTCTACATTTAGGACTGTCCACAGCTCCCAGGGTATTCACCAAAGTCATGGCGAGGATGGAGGCCCATCTCCGAGGTCAGGGGATTCTAATCCTCCCTACTTGGATGATCTACTACTCCTAGCACACTTTCTGGAGATATTGAATCGTCATCTCCAACTGACATTGGTCTTTCTCCAGGCCCACAGATGGATAATCAACTGGGCCAAGTCCTCACTTACCCCTTCTCAGAGGATGCTCCACCTCGGGGCTTTACTTAATGCCAGCCTACAATGCATCTTTCTACCTCAGGGAAAAATTGCATCATTACATTTATGCATTCACAACTTGCTTCACAAACTCTGGACCTCTATACAGGTGGCCATGCAGACCCTGGGCTTAATGGTATTGGTATTCCACATGGTGGAATACGTTCAGTTTCACTCCAGGCCCCCTACAGCACCTGATACTGGAAAGATGGAATGGCCTATTGACACACTTCAAGTCTCAGACCCTAATTCTGATGCAAGAGGTTTGTCAATCCCTTGCATGGTGGCTTCACATGCCCAACCGGGACAAGGGCTGACCTTCCTGGATTCCACACTGGACACTTATTACCATGGATGCAGTGGGGAGCAGTCACAGGCAGTCACTCCTTTCATGGCCATTGGTCCCCAGCAGAAAATATTCTCCCTTTCAATTTGCTAGAGCTCAGAGCAGTTTACTGGGCTCTTCAAATGGCTCCTTCACGGTTCATCGGTGCAAGTCCAGTTGGACAATGCCATGGCAGTAGACTACATAAATCAGCAAGGTGGCACTCAAAGTGCGACAGCCATCCAGGAAGTGTCTCGGATTCTCACCTGGGAATAAATCCATCTTCCAGCTATCTCGGTCATCTTCATTCCAGGATTCCTCAACTAAGAGGTGGACTTTCTCATTCACCAGGATGTTCACGCTGGAGATTGGTCTCTCCAGCCGGGCATCTTTTAAATCCTGGTATGCAAATGATGTTTGATAGCCGTGGATTTTATGGCCTCCAAACACAACCACAAGGTTCCGGTGTATGGGGGCAGGACAAGAGATCTTGAAGCGACCTTTGTGGACGTACTCACATTCCATGGAACGTCCCTCTGGCATATCTCTTCCTTCCAGTATCTCTCCTGCCCAGAGTACTGCTCAAATTCAAGGAGGAAGGTGGCACGCTCATCCTGGTAGCTCCAGCATGGCCTAGATGCCATTGGTTCTCAGATCTGAGGGATCTCTCCAGAAGCCCTGTCTGCAGTCGGACCTGCCACGCTTGTCTTTGATAGTGTGGCTCTTGAGACTTCCCTCCTAAGGGACAAAGGCTTCTCCGGTGCTGTAGTTCAGACTATGCTTCAGGCTTGGAAACCAGCCTCAGCCTGCATATATTACCAGAATGGAACGCCTACTTCCAGTGGTGTGCTCTCCATGACTATGATCCTAAAGTTCTCAGGATAACTCGGCTGTTAGCCTACTTACAGGTGGGCCTAGTCATGGGTCTTTGCCTGGCTTCTCTGAAGGTCCAGCTCTCTGCCTTGTCTGTATGGTTCCAGAAGAGATTGGCTCCATTGCCAGATGTACGTAACACAACCTCCATGTGTCCCTGTGGTTGCTCTGTGGGAGGCTTTGGTTCTACAGGTCTTATCTTGGCCCCCTTTCGAACCTTTTGAGTTGGTAGACCTACAATGGTTAACCGCAAAGACCTTCTTTCTCCTGGCAATTGCCTCAGCATGCAGGGTCTTAGACTTGGGAGCTCTCTCATGTCGCTCACCATTCTTAATTTTTCACCATGACCCAGTGGTCCTTAGAATATGAAATGGATTCCTACTGAAGGTAGTACCTAAGTTCCATATTAACGAACCCATTGTGGTACCGGCCTTACAGGAACCTGGCCTCTCACACAAGGAAGGATCATTAGATGTGGTCCGTGCTCTCCAGATCTACGTGGCCCACACTGGTTCCCTTAGGAAGACCGATTCTTTCTTCATCCTTTCTGGATTTCACAATCGTTCTGGCCAGCCACTAATCAAACATTGGCACGTTGGCTCCACATGACCACTTGACAGGCGTATACACAAGCGGATCTGCCTGTTCCAAGTACAGTCTCTGCTCACGCTACTCGCTCTGTGAGTCCTTCATAAGCAGCCTGCCATGGCACATCTGATGAACCACTCTGAAAGGTAGCTACGTGTTCTATTGCCAATACGTTTCTTAGGTTCTATGCCTTTAATACATTTGCCTCTCAGGATGCAACCTTTGGCCGCAATGTCCTCCTTTCCACTTAGGAGCATTCCCATCCCTATTACAACTGCTTTGTTACCTCCTAAGATTAAGAATTAACCCTGTGTAGACCATGGACCCTGAAGAAGTAAAGAGGAATTATGGTAATCTTACCTTTGTTAACTCTCTTTCTTCGAGGTCCATGGGATCCACAGAGCGCCCACCCTTACGCACCTAGATTCAATGGGTTACTTCTCCGGTCACCAGTTCCCTTCTCCTCTATGTGAGAGGGTGTTTCCTGTGTGTACCATCTTTATTTCTCTCTCTTCTCTCCAGCTCCTGCTTTGGGCTTGTTACTAAAACTGAAGTGCCTGAGAATGGGGGCGGGGTATGAAGGGGGAGTAGCCCAGTGCATCCTGGGAGACTCAAAAGCTTTTTGTTCTGTGCCAGTCCTGGTCTCCACCAGCCATCATACCCAAGGTTAAGAATTAACCCTGTGGATCGCATGGACCTCGAAGAAAGAGAGTTGACAAAGGTAAGTGGCTAGATATTGTGGCAATTACAGAGTCATGGTACAATGAAAATCATGACTGGGACATAGCTATACCGGGATATACTTTATTTAGGAAGGACAGAATTGGAAAAATCGGAGGAGGGGTAGCAATGTATGTAAAAAATGCCATAAATACTACATTAATACAAAGTATTGAAGAAAAAACTGAGGCCCTTTGGGTGACCATAGAAACAGGGGAAAAGTTGATTATTCGTATTGGCGTGATATACAGGCCACCAGGTCAGGAAGAGGAACTTGACAAGAACCTATTGCAGGACATAACTAAAATGGCATTAAAAGGAGAGGTAATAATCATGGGAGACTTTAATCTTCCTGATGTAAACTGGGAGGTGTCTGTTGCTAGTTCCACTAGAAGTAGGAACATTTTAAATTCCCTTCAGGGAGCATCCCTCCACCAATTGGTGAGGGAGCCCACTCGGAAAGACGCAATATTAGACTTAATACTTACAAATGGAGACAGATTATCGGACGTAAAAGTGGGTGAAAACCTGGGATCCAGTGATCGTCAAGCAGTATGGTTCAGCATTAAGACAGAGACTGACTCGTCCCATACAAAAACAAAGGTGTTGGATTTTAGGAAGGCTGATTTTGTAGGGATGGGAAAATGTGTAAGCGATTCTTTGGCAGAGTGGAGGAACTTGGAAACAGTGCAGGAGAGGTGGGAAACATTCAAATGTGCAATATTGAAGGCAACAGACCTTTGTATCAAAACTGTTAGGAAAAACACAAGGAAAAGGAAGCCAGTGTGGTTTGCAAAAGAAGTAGCAAATATTGTGAGAGCAAAAAAGATGGCTTTTAGGAAATATAAGCAGACACAAAATAATGAAGACAAAAAGATATATCTTGTTAGACAGAAGGAGACAAAGAAGGTAATCAGATGTGCAAAGGCACAAGCTGAGGAGAAAATGGCCCAGTCAGTGGGTAAAGGAGGCAAAACTTTTTTTAGGTATATAAGCGAAAAGAGAAAAACAAAAGGCGGAATTATAAAACTAAAGACGGACACTGGGAGTCTTGTTGAAGGAGACAATTTAATAGCAGATCATCTTAATGATTATTTTTGCTCAGTATTTACTACTGAAAGAGAGGGGAAGGGGCCACAGTTAAGTTGCAGGGATATTCAGGAAAATGAAACAAGTACATTTACAGAGGAGAAGGTCCTAACAGAACTCTCAAAGCTGAAAGTGGACAAATCTATGTGGCCAGATGGGATACATCCAAGGATATTAAAAGAACTTAAAGAGGTGCTGGTAGCACCATTGACAGAATTATTCAACCAGTCATTAGCTACAGGAGAAATTCCAGGGGACTGGAAAAGAGCAAATGTAGTCCCACTGCACAAAAGTGGAAGCCAGGAAGAGGCAAACAACTACAGACCAGTGAGTCTTACATCAGTAGTAGGGAAATTGATGGAAACACTCTTAAAAGAAAGAGTTGTAGATTATCTCAAATCCGGCAATTTACTGGATCCCAAACAGCATGGATTCACTGGGGGGAGATCATGTCAAACAAATCTTATTGACTTTTTTGATTGTGTGACTAAAGTGATGGATAAAGGTGGAGCCACGGATATAGCTTATCTAGACTTTAGTAAGGCTTTTGACACAGTTCCACATCGCAGACTGCTAAATAAACTTGAAAGTTTGGGATTGGATATTAGGATTATTGAATGGATAAGATCTTGGTTGAAGGATAGAAAACAGAGAGTTGTGGTAAATTGAGTGCATTCACAGGAGGGAAATGTTACCAGTGGAGTACCCCAGGGATCTGTACTTGGACCAGTGCTTTTTAATATCTTTATTGGTGACATTGCAAATGGCATTAAAGGGAAAGTATGCCTTTTTGCAGATGACACAAAGGTATGCAACAGGGTAGACACACCAGGTGGGGTAAAACAAATGATTGAGGATCTAGGTAGACTAGAGGAATGGTCAAGAGTCTGGCAATTACAGTTTAATGCCAAAACATGCAAAATCATGCACTTGGGTCTCAAAAATCCTAAAGCTAAATACAGTATTAATGGCACTATACTGGAAACTACTGAGGAGGAAAGGGATCTAGGAGTCACTATTTCAGATGACTTAAAAGCAGGTTAGCAATGTAACAAGGCAATGAGGAAGGCTAGTCAGATGCTTGGCTGCATTGGGAGAGGAATCAGCAGCAGAAAGAAAGAAGTAATAATGCCACTGTATAGGTCATTAGTACGGCCTCATCTAGAATACTGTATTCAGTTCTGGAGGCCATATCTTCAAAAGGATATTAATACATTAGAAACTGTACAAAGGAGGGCAACTAAAATGGTGCATGGCCTACATCACAAAACATACCCAGAAAGACTAAGAAATCTCAATATGTATAGTTTGGAGCAGAGAAGGGAAAGGGGGACATGATAGAAACTTTCAAATATATGAAGGGTTTTAACAAAGTCCAGGAGGGAAACATTCTCCAAATGAAGAGAAGCAATAGGACACGAGGACATGCACTGAGACTGGAGGGGGGGAGGTTAAGGGGAAATTTGCGGAAAAATTATTTCACAGAAAGGGTAGTGGACAAGTGGAATAGCCTCCCATCAGAGGTGGTAGAGGCTAAGACAGTAGAGCAATTTAAACATGCATGGGATAGACATAAGGATATCCTTACAAAGAAATAAGGATCAAATAAGGTTAGTGATAAAAAATAATATAAAAAAAAAATAAAAAATAAAAATAAGGGGCAGACTAGATGGGCCAAGTGGTTCTTATCTGCCGACAATTTCTATGTTTCTATGTTTCTATGTAAGTTTTACCATAACTCCTCTTATTTATACTGTACTAGGTGATTCATCACGCCCTACATTCACTCTTACCCTTGCACACCCTTGTGGCGTGGAATATTTTTATTATATGGAGTATTACCTCTAATCATAATTGTGTGAGAGGTTAAATATTGCATGGACAAAGGGCGTGCGATGGTTAAGGGGTGTAAGCCCCTTGCAACGGCGTGAACAGTGCACGCAGGGCCTGAGGAATCACCTAGTAGGTGCTGTGGTTAAGGGAGTGGCGGGTGCGAGGGAGAAGTGAATGGGGTCCAGGTGTGCCGTGAGTGGGGGAGGGGTAGTTGCGGAGGGGTCCGCGTGTGGGGGAAAGGCTGGTGTGGTGGTGCTGCAGGTGGGCGAGGGTGCTGCAGGTGGGGGTCCGGAGCCACCACGGGTGGGGGAGGAGCGGTTACTGGGGTGCCGTGGGGGAGGGGCGGTTGCTGGGGTGATGTGGGTGGGGAAGGGGGTCTGGAGCAACCGTGGGTGCTGGAGGGGGGATGTGGGGGTGGTGCAGATGGGGCCCAGAGGTACTGCGGGTGGGGGAGGGGCGGGTAATGCTTCTCCTGCTTCTCCTCCTGGAAGCTGCTGTCCTCTCTTTGGCAGTGGCTCTCCCGGAGACTCACACAGCAGCTAAGCAGCCAGTCACTATTGTTAGCACCGGTGTCCCAATGCAGGGAAGAAGATGCACTCAATAAACTACAGCTCTCAGAAGCCCTTAGCGCCGTAATTCTCCGGAATGTTCCTGCACTAAGGGCTGCTGGGATATGCAGTTTATTTAGTGTGTCTGCTTCCCTGTAATGCGGCGCATTGGGACACCGGCGCTAACAATAGTGACTGGCAGACTGACTCGCTGAATCAATGTAAAAGCTGAGAGTGCTGTGCAGTGTCAGTGACACTGCACACCCATTGCACTGCACAGCACTGTCACCTTTTACATTGATTCAGCTTCCAGACATTACCCTCCACGATATCACCCGCTCTATCCGTTACATTAGCCATCTTGGGACTTCCAGGCCGGCAGCCCAGGTGCTGCTGAGTCAGGGCCTCTGGGGATCTGGGCATGGATGTGGCTTGGAGGCACTTCTGTGATCTCACGTGCAGAGGAGGCTCCGGGGCTCAAAGAGTATGTTGTGCAGGGAGGGCTAAGAAAGCCTTCCGCTGCGCCGTTTTCGTACACATCTATGCTGGTGGTCACGGCAGCTTTTGTTCCACCTGCACCGCGGCTAGGGAGAGGGGATTGTTGATGCCGGAGGGGGCAGGCGGACTGGCAGCAGGGCAAAGGACGCTGCAGTAAAATATTTTTTTTCCCTATCTACAGCGCAGAGACTTAGAAACATAGAAACATACAATTTGACGGCAGATAAGAACCACTTGGCCCATCTAGTCTGCCCCCTTTTTTTTTATCCTTTAGGTAATCTCAACCCTTTTTGAACCTTAATTCTTGAGATTTGCTGCAGATGTAGTGGTATACCCTCCAGCTGGACCTTTTTGGCAGGTACAGGACCTTTTTTTATGGTCTGTACCGATTTCTGGCTCTCCAAACTTCCATTGAAAGTATTGGAAAAGGGGCGTGGCCATGGCACTTTACCCATGGCCACGCCCCTTTTCAAATTTGTAGCAATTTTTATGTGTAAATTGTTGGAGGGTATGTTGCTGCAGATGCAGTGGGCCTATTTTGGGGTGTGGGCCTGGAGCTGGAGCTCCATCAGCCCCATTGTTAATCGTTCTCTGGGAACTCACACAGCAGCCAAAGGGCAGAGCCTCCCATTGGATGTAACCTGTGTGGGAGGGCGTTTCTCGCCAAATCACCTTTGGACTTGGTGTGATAGACCTGCTGCTAACCTAATGAGAGCTCCTAGCCATGCCCAGCATTAGACACACAGGCACAGAGTCACAGATCTGGGCTATTATATAGGAGATGTGGAAATGTGTGAATTGCAATGTTAAAGTGTTTTTTTTTTGTGTTAAAAACAAATTCACCAAGAAGCTGCAAAGATTGTGCCGTTGTGCCCTCTGGTGACTCGAGTTTGGCACTTGGTGGACTGGATGACACCACAGACAGGTGGGGCTGTCTTTGAGGTGTACCTGATGAAGAGCCCAAAAAAATATTTTGGTAAAGTGATACCTGTTTTAAACATTCAATAACCAAACATTGTCACATTAATTACCAGCTGACTCTTCATCCTCGCCATGGCACTGTGCAGATGCAAGCAGTGGCGTAACTACCGAGGATGCAGGGGGTGCAGCTGCTTTAGGGCCCGAGCTGCTTTCAGGGCCCACTGCTCCCCCTGCACTGAGATATGGGCTGCCTCTAAGGCCCGCTGCCCCCCACCACCACAGGCTTCAGCAATGAGGATGTAGAGGGGGGTGTGGGGGCCCTTCCTGTGCAGCTCTAAGTCCCGGCTGCTGGTGCCGAAATTCATGGGTATTTGGGGGGCCTAATTATGTGATGTGCCAGCCTCCATCAGAGACGTCTGCTGTCATCAGGAGGGAGAGGTAATGTATATCCTGCTTGTTCCCCCTCTCTCTCCCTCTCTCCCTGACACTGCTGCTCTCTCCATTTCTCTCTCTGACACTATCTCTCCCTCTCTCTCTCTCTCCCTGACAATCTCTCACTCTCTAAGACTGTCCCTCTCTCTCCCTGACAGTGTCACTCTCTCCATCCCTCTTGCTCTCGCCCTCTCTCTCCCTGACAGTCTCTCTCACTCTGACACTATCTCTCCCTCTCTCCCTGATACTTTCCTCCATCTCTCTCTCTCTCTCCCTGACACTCTCTCTCTCTCTGACACTCTCTCCCTCTCTCTCCCTGATACTGCCCCCCTCTCTTTTTCCCTCACATTGACACTGCGTCTCTTTCTCCCTGACACTTTCTCTATCTCTCTCTGACACTGTTTCTCTCCTGACACTGGAAACAGTGTCAGAGAGAGATAGAGAAAGTGTCAGGGAGATAGAGAGGCAGTGTCAATTTGAGGGAAAGAGAGGCCTTATTCAGACCTGCCTACTGATGCAATCCGCAGCACAGTTTGCGGATATTGACATACTGCACATGTGCAGCATCTGCATCACACATGCACGGGTGCACACATTGCAGATGCATCTCTGATGGATGTGACAGCAATGTGATTGACAGTGGCGGGCGTTTGCGGGGCGACGATGCAGCGTTGTTGGGGGTGTGTGACCGTATTTGGGGAGGCTGCGTGATGTCACACGCAGATGCTCTGATTAAAAAAATGGCATCCGACCACATGAGAGGGGGTCAACCTTAGTTCTGATGCATCCGCAATCTAATTGCGGACTCATCAGGAGGCGGCCTCACACATGCTGGGCAGCCATGCCCTATGCTGGGCGGACCCCAGCATGTAAGGAGATCGAGGCAGATCTGGCTGCTTATGCAGCGATCTACGTCCATCTCTGAATGAGCTCCACTGTCTCTCTCCCCCTCTCTCTCCATGATACTATCACTCTCTCTCCCATTCTGACACTGTCTCTTTATCCCTCTCTCTGACACTGTCTATATCTCTTTCCCTTCCAGACACTCTCTCTCAATCCCCGTCGCCCCTTCATTCTCTCCGACACTCTCACTCTCTTTTGATCTCCTCTCTTTCTCCCTCCTTCCCTGACACAAACACTCGCTCCTCTAACTGACTCTCTCTCTCTCTCCTGCTCCCATAAGGGGCATTGTAGCGACAATGGCGGAGAGGCCCTTTCAAGATTTTGCTATGGGCCACCCAAAGTTCTAGTTACGCCCCTGGACGCACGTCTGTGGCTAGACTTCTTCTGTACTATAATTGACAAAATTGCGTCTGTAATAAAAAATGATATTCTCAAATTTTCAGATTATATTGCTTATTGATACATCTGTGGCATATGTTGTTGTTACACTTGAAATTGGCCATATTTTGAACATATTGCATAATGTTACTTTAACAATGGCAACTTCGGGCCTAATTCAGACCTGGTCGCTGCAGTGGCAGTGTATGCAGGCTGTAGCCCTTTGCTGTGTGCGCACGTGCAGCAGCCACACTGTGTGTGCGCACACAGTGAGATGCAACAGCATCTCACTTGTGTGATCGCATCTGCCTGATTGACAGGCAGAGGTGGTCATGGAACGTGTTGACGGCATTGCAGTGGTGTTTTCGGGTTGTGGTCTGGACAATGCAAGAGAGTCCAGACCGGTTGACCTCACACGCAGCCGCTGCGACCCTAAACATGGCGGGTAGTCGTCTACCTACACAGCTAGGCTACTTAGGCAGAGAGCTACTTGGCAGGTGCAAAAGCATCGCTGCTGTGCAATGCTTTTGCATGCCTGCGGGGGGCAGGACCTGGCATGTGGGGCGGACTTGCACTGTGCTAGGTGTTCCCCCGCATGTCAGACATTTTGATTATAGATGTGCACTTTTTAAAAAAATCTACGGTCAGGTCTGAATTAGACCCTTTGTTCAAATAATTACATCAAGATTGTGGGGGTTACAATATTGTGTAAACATCAATTCACAGTAATGCTGAACAACAACAGGATGTTGGTTAAAGGTTCTTGACTTAGAAATGAAAATTACTTTACATTTCAAATGTTTTTTTTTTCTTAAAGAAATTATATTTCTGTACTAAATACCTTGATTACACAAAATGCAAACTAGAACCACCAATATCCATTTTGGTAGTGCTCACAGCTGAGGTGTGAAAACATGTATGATGGGATGTGATAGGGCAGGTCTTGGCATGCTGTGATTTTCCAGTTGTTGTGAATCTACAAGTACCAGCATAGCCAGCCACAGTATTGGTTATGGAATGTTAAAACTGAGGAGAGCAGAAGGTGCAGTAAGCACCTCCTCCTGCACTGGGCTGACACTAAGAGGGAAAAACACTAGAGCAGGGAATCTGCCTCTAGTACTGGCAATGGAGACAGACCACAGAGTGAGCCACTATCTAACACCCTCCCTTGCTCAAGGCTGTCTCTGGTTAAATACATTTGCATAACACTTTATTAAAACATTTCCCAATAAAGTTTTCCTGTAACCAAAAACACATTAATATAGCATGGTAAGCAAACAGTAAAACAAATCAACATTTCTCAAAAGTATTCCAGTCCCCATTTTGTAATGAACATACTCAGCAAGTGTGATGACAGTCCCTTTGTCAACATATCAGCAGCATTGCCCTCGCTTGCTATGTAATCCACACTGACAGACTTGTTTTCCACTAACGGATAAAGTGATGTCTAATGGCAATGTGTTTGGACCATCCATAATGCTTGGTGCTGGAAGACAAATAAATTGCTCCCTTGTTATCACATGCAATGTTGATAGTTTCACTGTGGTAAAGAAGGCTAAGCTCACATAAAGTCTCCTTCAACCATAAAACTTCTTTTGCCATTTCTGTAAGTGCCATGTACTCCACCTCAGTGGTGGATAGGGCAACAGTGGATTGCTTCCTGCTCAACGAGCTGATGGCTGCACCTGCCAAAACGAACAAGTATCCTGTATAAGAACAACGGTCATTCCAGTTGGAATCACAGAAAACTGCTGAAGTCATACCTTTTGACTTTGTAAATATCAACTTTAATGAACTTGTACCTTTTAAGTATCTCATGATTCTTTTGTCTGCAATCCAGTGTTGCCTCCCAGGGTTAATTGCAAACTGGCTTGCCCTACTCACTGCATGTGCGATGTCAGGGCAAGTCTCAATACTTGTATACATCAAGCTACTGTACTTTACCAACAGCATTTTGATAAGGAATCTTTCTCATTTCCTCTATCTCCTCCTGGCTGGTTGGTGACATGAACTTTACCATCTTTATGCTTTTGTCAATAGGAGTGCTCACTGGTTTTGCATCACACATTCCATACTTATGAAGTATTGCTTCAATATATGTCTGTTGATCAATTACAACAGTCCCATCTTTTAGGTTTTGTACAATCCTCATACCTAACAAATGATTTGCAGGGCCTAAATCCTTTAACTTGAATCTTTGTTTCTCAATTACAGTAACTCTCCATTCAGGAATGCAGAATCCAAGTCTAACTGTAATAACAATAAATCATGAAGTGTAGCAATGGCAATGACTAATCTCAAGGTGCTGTACCTTGCGACAGGTGAAAAGACCTCTCTGTAGTCAATCCAAGATTTTGGTGTGTATCCTTTAACAACAAAGCGGGCTTTATAATGAGCAATAGTCCCGTCTGCATTCAGCTTTCTGCAAAAAAACCACTTGATTGTCTTATGGTTACTTGGCCTGTTAACTACAGTCCATGTACTGTTATCATCCAGAGCTGACAGCTCTGTAGCTATTGTTGTCCTCCATTCTTTCCAGTCACTACTTGATTTTGCTTCCTGTATATTTTGGAGTTCACAGTAAGCTATAGATGCATATTCCTCACTGTATCTTTTGGATGGTACACCTTTATTGCTCCTCATGGAACTTCTGTTTCCTGATTGGGTATCTGCATTAACACTTTCAGGTTCAGACACGCTTTCCACTGCCTGTACATCCAGTGATACATATTGTTGCTGTGATTCTTGTTCCACTATTCAAGTGATTGGTGCTGTCTGATGGAACACCACATCTCTAGACTTTAGAAGATGTTTGCTTGTAATGTCCCAAAGCCTGTATCCTTTGATTTCTTCACAGTATCCTAGCATAAAACTTTCCACTGACTTTGCATCTAATTTGGATCTTTTCTCCTTAGGTATATGTGCATAAGCTTTACAGCTGAATACACTGATATGATTGACAGCTTGCTTTTTCTTGGACCATGCCTCCAGTGGCATTTTACCTTTTATGGCTACTGTGGGCATACATTTTTTAAGATACTGTATACTGTAGTAGACACTGCTTCTGCCCAAAAGCTTTTCTCTAGGCCTGCATCACTCAACATAGTCCGTGCTCTCTCAACAATTGTACGATTTGCACACTTACTCATACCGTATTGTTCTTGCATGTAAGCAATTGTTAGTTGATGGTGAATGCCATAATTTTCAGGATATCAGCTTAAACTCTGTTGTCATACTCTCCGCCATTGTCGGATCTCAAGACATTTAGTTTCAGACCCGTCTGAGTCTCTACCAGGTTCTTGTATTCCACAATTTTATTGACAACTTCACTTTTAGCTTTCATGAAACACACATGTGTCATCCTTGTGGCATCACCAATAAATGTTATTAAATACCTGTAGCCACTCACTGATTCCATCTCCATTGGACCACATATGTCAGTATGCACTGGGGCGAGTGGTACTTCCACTTTACTAGTAGACTTTTAAGAAAAGGGGTGCGAGTCTACTTACCTTTTATACAGCTCTCACATACGTCTCTCAGTATTACTCACAGTAATTTTGGTTGCCATTCCATTGAGTAGTTTCTGGATGTTGTCATATCCCAGATGACCTAAGTGCCTGTGCCACAGCTTCATCGACTGGTTTGAATCAAAGGCTGTCATTGCAGAACACTGCTTGGAGCCTAGGACATACAGTTGGTTGCACCTGCTTGTTGAAGCAATTACAGCTTCATCGACTGGTTTGAATCAGAGGCTGCCATTGCAGAACACTACTCAGTGTCTAGGACATACAGTTGGTTGCACCAGCTTGCTGAAGCAATTACAGTCCCTTTCTCAATTTGCACCATATATTTTCCCTTTGCAAACTTGACTCTGTAACCCTTTTTCTCCAAGACGCTTAAAGCAATGAGATTGCTTTCCAAATCTTGCACAAACAAGACGTCTTGGATGTCCATAATAACGCAATGTGATTGTCCCAAATTTTCAAGCAGTAAGGACTTTGTCTCCAATCCCTTTTACTGTAATGGGTTCACATGGTGTCAGTGGATTAAACTATTCCTAATTACAACTAAAATGCATAGTGGCCATCATGTACCACCAATCCTTCTTGTGACTCTCTGATACATTCAATGCTAACTCATTTGGTTTGTCACGCTTCTTCTGTGTTCCACTCCATTTTCTCAGTCTGCAATCTGAGGCATTGTGCCCCACCTTGTGACATATAAAGCACTTGAACTTGAGCTTTTTGGACTTAGTACCTTTTGTGTATAAGGCAGAACACTCAGCATGTGTCTTGACAGGAATACGTTCTTGGAATTGCAGCAGCTTGGCTCTTACAATTTCTGTTGTCAGCTTGGTATTGTTAGACTCCAAAGCTACTACCAGGAAATCAAATTCTTGTGTCAGATTTTGTAACATCGCCACCACTTCCTCATCATCCACCTGTGCCCCCACATATGCCAACTGCTGAGCTATTGACAGTATTTTATCAATATAATCGTTCATGTATTTACAGGCACTTAACTTTGTCCCATACAGCATACACCTCAAGATTATTCTTCTCATCAGACCTTTGTCCTCATACGCCATTTGCAGAGCTGCCCACGTGTCTTTGGCTGACACTTTCCCACTGATAATGGAGTAGATGTGTTGTTCCACTGCTAAGCCTATCATCCTGATGGCTCTATCAACTTCAACTGGGTTTGGGTTTGCTTCTGGCTCAATTGTGACTTTCCACAACTTATCCCGCTTAAGATGCATCTCCATGGCGAATTTCCACGTTGTGTAATTCTCTGAGCCTTATAGCTTTGTAAATTTCATGCTGTTCCGTGTACTGTACATTCTTCTCTATATTTAATAAAAGTACTCCTTCTTTAATCAGCTGCATTTTTATTTCTTTTCTAACTCTCTTTTAGAATGCCTTTCCGACTCAGGATCCTGGGCCAATAACCTGTTGGCAGAGTGTTGCAGTGTCGGATAGGGATGTTAGTTCTCACAACGGCACTTAACCAGGATGATTGGTTTATTCAGATAACAGAGATAACAGGTTGTAGCATATAGAAGATATTCTGCACCAGCAGGAACTGACAGTATACATGTGAAGCAGTACAGCGGTAACACAGCGTATCAGTACACACAGGATGCAGCCGCGGGTTAGACAAAGTCACACATTGATGAGAGCAGAAGCTGCACATCAGTACAGTTTGTCTCTCCCAGGAAGGACTCTCTGACTGTGCACTATGGGGGTAATTCCAAGTTGATCGCAGCAGGATTTTTATTAGCAATTGGGCAAAACCATGTGTACTGCAGGGGAGGCAGATATAACATGTGCACAGAGAGTTAGATTTGGGTGTGGTGTGTTCAATCTGCAATCTAATTCGCAGTGTAAAAATAAAGCAGCCAGTATTTATCCTGCACAGAAATAAAATAACCCAGCCAAATCTAACTCTCTCTGCAAATGTAATATCTGCCCCCCCTGCAGTGCACAGGGTTTTGCCCAATTGCTATCAAAAATCCTGCTGCGATCAACTTGGAATTACCCCCTAAGCACCTCCTCCTGTACTGAGCTGACACTAGCAGGGAAAACACTAGAGTAGGGAAGCTGCCTCTAGTGCTGGGAACAGAGACAGACCACAGATTGTTCCACTGTCTAACAAAAACTGTCTCAAAGTATGCCAAAATATGTTGGCTCACAGCAGCTTAACACCCACAGGTTGAACAGGCCTGTAAGAGGCCATGTGTTTTCAATAAGTTGCAGACTTTGTGATAAAAAGGACAGCAAAACACACATTGGTTGCTTCAATTGTATGTTTCAAACAAATATAAGAACCCCTGACAGACATAATTTACATATACTATACTGTAATGTAGCAAAAATGTACACAACCCTGCAAGTCACCACAATGCAAACATATACACATGTTGGCTAATTGCACACTACAAAACAAAAAAAGACAAAAAAATAAATAACAGCCAGCACACAAAGTAAGAACAAATACAGTATGTGTTTGCTGACAAAGGCCAAACCAAAATCACTCATTAATCCACAACTGCATTACAACCACAAAACTATGAACATTAACACAATAACAAAGTAATTGCCAAAATGAAGTTGAATAACAAATAAAAACTAAAACAATACCATAAACAATGGTGTTACAACATCACATTAACAGTAATGCATCAAATATTCATTAATAAAAAAAACTACATACAGTATACTATGCTGAGCAATGCACTGTAGGTACTGTGCATGTAATAAGAACATACTGTATATGCCTTCACTATTAATTATACAGCAATGGTTATTAATACTTACAACACAGGGCTTGATGCATAAAATGGAGAGGGCAAAATGTACCAGCCAATCAGCACCTAACTGCCATGTTACAATCTGTGGGGCAGATATATTGGGATATGGTAATTAGGTCGACAACACTTAGGTCGACCGTCATTAGGTTGACCACTATTGGTTGACATGCAATAGGTTGACATGGTCTCTAGGTCGACATGATCATTAGGACGAAATAAACAAGGTCGACATGGTAAAAGGTTGACATGAGTTTTTCACATTTTTTTTTTTCATTTTTGGAACTTTTTCTTACTTTACGATCCATGTGCACTACGATTGGGAATAATAACCTCTGCCGAGTGCAGCGGTAGCGGAGCGAGGCACCTTGCCTGAAACGCAAGCCATGCGTGGGGAGACGGTGCACTAATTGGGGTTCCTCGTCACTTTACCAAAAAGTAAAAAACTCATGTCGACCTTTTTCCATGTCGACATAATGACCATGTTGACCTAGTGACCATGTCAACTTAATGCATGTTAAGCAATAGTGGTCGACCTAATGACTGTCGACCTAACTGTGGTCGACCTAATGTCCCATACCCAATATATTGACCTGGAGAAGAGATTTAAAAAAAGTGATAAAGCATTGATAAGCGCAAGGTGATAATGCACTAGCCAATCATTACAGATTTGAAAAATGACAGATAGGAGCTGACTGGCTGGTTCTTTATCACCTTGCACTTATCACTGCTTTATCATTTCTTTATCCTTTCTCCAGGCTTAATACATCTGCCGCTGTGTTTGAAAAATGAAATTTAGGAGCTGACTGGCCATTTTATAACTCACCAAGTGATGATGCATCTAGCTCACTGTCAGCTGATCTTAAAAAACACATGCTGTCTGAGTACCAACTATTAATATGAAATTACATTACCATCCACAATTGCTGCATATAAATGAAGGGGGGAGGGTGTCATATTAATGTGTGCTGAGGAGGGGTAGGTGTCATATTACTGTGTGCTGGGGAGGGGGAGGTGTCATATTAGTGTGTGCTGGGGAGGGGGAGGTGTCATATTAATGTGTGCTGGGGAGGGGGAGGTGTCATATTACTGTGTGCTGGGGTGGGGGAGGTGTCATACTAATGTGTGCTGGGGAGGTGGAGGTGTCATATTACTGTGTGCTGGGGTGGGGGAGGTGTCATATTAATGTGTGCTGGGGTGGGAAAGGTGTAATATTAATGTGTGCTGGGGAGGTGGAGGTGTCATATTAATGTGTGCTGCGGAGGTGTAAGTGTCATATTACTGTGTGCTGGGGAGGGGGAGGTGTCATATTACTGTGTGCTGGGGAGGGGAGGTGTCATATTACTGTGTGCTGGGGAGGGGGAGGTGTCATATTAATGTGTGCTGGGTGGGAAAGGTGTAATATTAATGTGTGCTGGGGAGGTGGAGGTGTCATATTAATGTGTGCTGGGGAGGTGTAAGTGTCATATTACTGTGTGCTGGGGAGGGGGAGGTGTCATATTACTGTGTGCTGGGGAGGGGAGGTGTCATATTACTGTGTGCTGGGGAGGGGGAGGTGTCATATTAATGTGTGCTGGGGAGGGGGAGGTGTCATATTACTGTGTGCTGGGGTGGGGGAGGTGTCATATTAATGTGTGCTGGGGTGGGAAAGGTGTAATATTAATGTGTGCTGGGGAGGTGGAGGTGTCATATTAATGTGTGCTGGGGAGGTGGAAGTGTCATATTACTGTGTTCTGGGGAGGGGAAGGTGTCATATTAATGTGTGCTGGGGAGGGGAGGTGTCATATTACTGTGTGCTGGGGAGGGGAGGTGTCATATTACTGTGTGCTGGGGAGGGGAGGTGTCATATTACTGTGTGCTGGGGAGGGGGAGGTGTCATATTAATGTGTGCTGGGGAGGGGGAGGTGTCATATTACTGTGTGCTGGGGTGGGGGAGGTGTCATATTAATGTGTGCTGGGGTGGGAAAGGTGTAATATTAATGTGTGCTGGGGAGGTGGAAGTGTCATATTACTGTGTGCTGGGGAGGGGGAGGTGTCATATTACTGTGTGCTGGGGAGGTGGAGGTGTCATATTACTGTGTGCTGGGGAGGGGGAGGTGTCATATTAATGTGTGCTGGGGAGGGGGAGGTGTCATATTACTGTGTGCTGGGGTAGGGGAGGTGTCATATTAATGTGTGCTGGGGTGGGAAAGGTGTAATATTAATGTGTGCTGGGGAGGTGGAGGTGTCATATTAATGTGTGCTGGGGAGGTGGAAGTGTCATATTACTGTGTGCTTGGGAGGGGGAGGTGTCATATTACTGTGTGCTGGGGAGGGGAGGTGTCATATTACTGTGTGCTGGGGAGGAGGAGGTGTCATATTAATGTGTGCTGGGGAGGTGGAGGTGTCATATTAATGTGTGCTGGGGAGGTGGAGGTGTCATTAATGTGTGCTGGGGAGGGGGAGGTGTCATATTAATGTGTGCTGGGGAGGAGGAACTGTCATATTACTGTGTGCTGGGGTGGGAGCGGTGTAATATTTATGTGTGCTGGGGAGTTGGAGGTGTCATTAATGTGTGCTGGGGAGGGGGAGGTGTCATATTAATGTGTGCTGGGGAGTTGGAGGTGTCATATTTATGTGTGCTTGGGTGGGAGCGGTGTAATATTTATGTGTGCTGGGGAGGTGGAGGTGTCATTAATGTGTGCTGGGGAGGGGGAGGTGTCATATTAATGTGTGCTGGGGAGGTGGAGGTGTCATATTTATGTGTGCTGGGGTGGGAGCGGTGTAATATTTATGTGTGCTGGGGAGTTGGAGGTGTCATATTAATGTATGGATATTTTGTCCCTTTTGAACTGATATCTCCTGGTGGCACTCATCCAGCATTTTCCTTATCATCTTTCCCTTGCAGGTGAGACCCCACCTTTGTGCCCACTTAGAACAGAGATTCTACCTCAGCAGAACAAGGACATAGGGCGGGAGTCTGGAAAAACATGGGACTGGAGTGACAGGGGCAGGAGGCTAGAGAAATGTGACAGGAGACTGAAAACACAGAGGGGAAGGAGACAGAACTTACAGAGCAGTAGGCTGGAAAGACAGGATAAGAAGCTGGAAAGACAGAGGCATAGAGTATGTAAAGAGGCTTGCCCTTACACGGGGTAGCTGCTCAGAAAGCACAGGGGATATCAGTTCAGGAGTCTCCACAATTCTCCAGCGAGGATACATATAATTTTCTGTTGTCCTTTTTAATACAGTACATGTCGATGGAAGGATTTTGTCCTTTCACTGTTTAATTATTTATGTATAACTAATTTATAAAACAATTTTCATGACAAAATAACAATCATTATAACATAAAAATAGCAGAATCTAAAAGTTAAGAGTAAGATACACCCTTTAGGCTAAAACTTTGTATTTTTAAAAAACTGATTTCAAAACTGAGGCGTACTGTATTACAATTACCAGCATATAGAGAGAGAACATTTTGTTCAACAGACTTTGTTATTTGCAATATTTTTCATTCTTACAGCAAACAAAGTTTCATTATTGGATCACCTGGGATAACGCGAAAGTAAACTTTTTGAACATATTTTACAAATGTTAGTTTTAAATTAAGAACATTTTTTTAAATAGAGTGCCAAAAAAAGAAAAAACTAATCTTGCTACAAACTCTTAAGAAGCAACAATAAATTGTAGTATTCCTTCAAGATTTATTCTGCTACCTGTAAACAAAGTATATTTCACATTCTCTTTTTCAAATTATTTGCCTCTGATCCTCCTTGAAAGCAAAATTAGATTGTGAACATTCATAATGCGAACAAGCAAGGAAAATATACAGTAGGCATCAAACAATTTGTTTTTTATCAAGGGAGAAAAATATGATTTCTCCAAATATATATGTGATTTATGTATTGAAAACTTTATTATAAAATTGAAATTATATTATAAAGTAGGTATTATAACATGCATTTGATTTCTTGATTTTTGTTTCAACTAAACTTCAGCACAAATATACATTGTTTTAGGGTTAAATGGAGTCACAGTGCAATGATTTGCAAAGGGCAGTATCACTGGATTTATATGGCATTACCACTTGACTTATACAGCAGCACAGGGACACCACCACTGGACTGATGCAGGACAAAACAGCACCACTGCAATGGACTGGACTTATACAGCAGAACTGGACATATGGCAGCAGAGGACACCACTACTGTGACTGGACTGATGCAGCACAATACACCACCACTGAACTGATGCAGCACAACTCAGCACCACTGGACTGGACTTATACAGCAGCACTGGACATATGGCAGCAGAGGACACCACCACTGTGACTGGACTGATGCGGCACAAGACACTACCTCTGTACTGATGCAGGACAACACAGCATCACTGCACTGGATTTATACAGCTACACTGGACATATGGCGCAAATCAGGCATACACACTGCCAGATATGCCCAATATGTTGTTCCAATTTGAACTGAAATGACAAATCGGGGTGATATTGGTATACTGTAGTGTGTACATGGCCTAATTCTCATTAACAAATGTGAAAAATTAGCTGTACGTATATGTCCAGCGATACTGCCATATAATTCCAGTGATACTGCTGTATATGTCCAGTGGTACTGCCGTATATGTCCAGTGATACTGCCGTATAAATCCAGTCCAGTAATACTGCCGTACTGTATATGTCCAGTGGTACTGCCGTACAAATCCAGTGGTACTGCCATATAAACCCAGTCCAGTGGTAGTGCCATACAATTCCAGTGATACTGCTGTATATGTGCAGTGATACTGCCGTATAAATCCAATGAAACTGCCATATATGTCCACTGGTACTGTCATGTAAATCCTGTGATACTGCCGTATATGTCCAGTGGTACTGCCATATAATTCCAGTGATGCTGCCTTATATGTCCAGTGGTACTGCCATATAAATCCAGTGGTACTGCCGTATAAATCACGTCCAGTGATACTGCCGTATAAGTCCAGTGATACTGACATATATGTCCAGTGGTACTGCTGTATAAATCCAGTGATACTGTCGTACTGTATATGTCCAGTGGTACTGCCATATAAATCCAGTCCAGTTATAATGCCATATATGTCCAGTGGTACTGCCGTATAAATCCAGTGGTACTGCCATATAACTCCAGTACAGTGATACTGCCGTATAAGTCCAGTGATACTGTCGTATATGTCCAGTGGTACTGCCATATAAATCCAGTCCAGTGATACTTCCGTATATCAAAGTAAGAATAAATTACTGCTAAAAAGCGCCAATCACAGGGTTATAAATATTAATTGTTGATCTTACATTCGCTGCTGTAAAAGGCAATGTGTATGCCTTTAATCAGATGTAGAAACAAAAGGATAAAGAACAGCAGCGCTCGTGGGAAACAAAACTTCAAAAATAAGTGCAGAGCTGATAAAATTAAATCATTTAATATGACATTTTACCAACACACAATAAAAACATAATAAAACTGATTGAATAAGTAACCAGACTGTGGTTGTTATCCTTAATGTGCAGGCATACTGGATACAATAATATCAGGTGGCAACTTGTAGCATGTGCCGTGAATAATAAAAATAAAATGCTAGAGAGTATCTCACCACATGGATATATAATACAGGTTGAGTATCCCATATCCAAATATTCCAAAATACAGAACTTTTTGAGTGAGAGTGAGATAGTGAAATCTTTGTTTTCTGATGGCTCAATGTACACAAACTTTGTTTAATGCACAAAGTTATTAAAAATATGGTATTAAATGACCTTCAGGCTGTGTGTATAAGGTGTATATGAAACATAAATGAATTGTGTGAATGTACACACACTTTGCTTAATGCTCAAAGTTATTAAAAATATTGGCTAAAATGACCTTCAGGCTGTATGTATAAGGTGTATATGAAAGATAAATGCATTCTGTGCTTAGACTTGGGTCCCATCACCATGATATCTCATTATGGTATGCAATTATTCCAAAATACGGAAAAATCCCATACCCAAAATACTTCTGGTCCCAAGCAACCTGTATCGATTGGAGTTGAATGGTGAGGCTCCCAGAGCGACTTGTTAGGCAGCAATATAATGTCCACTGAGTAGCTGGTGTATAACACGGCAGATGAAAGGTGCAGTACCAAGGCAGGTATTTGATTACCTCTCCCGTGGACACTATATTGCTACCTAACATTTTATTTTTATTATTCACGGCACATGCTACAAGTTGCCACCTGATATTATTGTATCCAGTCTGCCTGCACATTAAGGATAACAACCACAGTCTGGTTACTCATCATAGCAATTAAGACTCTGCAGACTGGTTTCTATGTAACTTTTTTCTCAACTTCTGAACTTCAGTGCGGTCATCCTAAGTAATCATTATTCAATCAGTTTTATTATGTTTTTATTGTGTGATGTTAAAATGTCATATTAAATGATTTAATTTTATCAGCTCTGCACTTATTTTTGAAGTTTTGTTTCCCACGAGCGCTGCTGTTCTTTGTCCCTTTGTTTATACTTCCATATATGTCCAGTGGTACTTCCGTATAAATCCAGTGGTACTGCCATATTAATCCAGTACCGTGGTGCTGCCATATAAGTCCAGTGGTACTACCATGTAATTCCAGTAATACTGCCACATATGTCCAGTGGTACTCCCATATAAATCCAGTGATACTGCCATATTTGTCCAGTGGCTCTGCCTTATAAATCCAGTCCAGTGACACTGCCATATATGTCCAGTGTTACTGCCATATAAATCCAGTGGTACTGCCGTAGAAATCCAGTCCAGTGGTACTGCCATAGAATTCCAGTGATACTGCCATATATGTCCAGTGGTACTGCCATATAAATCCATTGGTACTGCTGTATAAATCCTGTCCAATGGTACTGCCGTATAAGTCCAGTGGTACTGTCATATTATTCCAATGGTACTACCATATAAATCCAGTAATACTGCTGTACTGTATATGTCCAATGGTATTGCCATAAGTTTCCAGTGATACTGCCTTATATGTCCAGTGGTACTGCCGTATAAATCAAGTCCAGTGGTACTGCCATATAATTCCAGTGATACTGCCATATATGTCCAGTGGTACTGCCGTATAAATCCAGTGATACTGCCGTATATGTCCAGTGGTACTGCCATATAAGTCCAGTCCAGTGGTGCTGCCATATAAGTTCAGTTGTGCTGTCCTGTGCTGTTTTTTTTTTAACTCCAAGTAAAGGGGTTTTTAATATTTAATCCAAATAATTTTTACAGGGTTTGCCCTGTGTGGTGTAGAGGTATACTCTCCTGTGCGGCATTTTGTTATATAACTCCAGAAAAATAATGGAGAACAAAAATTTGGAGGATAAAATAGGGATAGATCAAGAACCACTTCCTCCTACTGCTGCTGCTGCCACTGCTGTTGTTGCTGCTGGGAGTCAATCATCATCCCAGAGGGGCAGCCAGAAGACCACTTGTACTACTTCAACTAAGCAAATGACTGTCCAACAGTCCTTTGCTATGAAAATGAAATATGACAGCAGTCATCCTGTTGCAAAGCGGATAACTGAGGTCTTGACAGCTATGTTTGTGTTAGACGTACATCCAGTATCCGCCATTAGTACAGTGGGACTGCAGTGCCACTCCTAGATGGGCCAGGTGTTTGTGCCGCACACTTGTGTCGCTTATATTAGTTATGCAGCTACCTCCTTGCACCTCTTTTACTTATTTGCATGATGTGCTGTTTGGGGACTAGTTTTTTAAAGTGCCATCCACTCCTAGATGGGCCAGGTGTTTGTGCCGCACACTTGTGTCGTTTAGCTTAGTCATACAGCTACCTCAGTGCAACTTTTAGGCATAAAAACATTATTGTTAGGTGTGAGGTGTTCAGAATAGACTGTAAATGAGTGGAAATGAATGTTATTGAGGTTAATAATACAGTAGGATCAAAATTACCCCCAAATTCTGTGATTATAGCTATTTTTGTTTTTTTCAAAAATCATCCAGATCCAAAACCAAAACCCGAAAGTGTGGTTTTGGCAAAACCAATCCAGATCCAAAACACGAGCGAGGATCCAGATCCAAAACCAAAACACAAAACACGAAAAGTGCCCGCCGCACATCTCTAGTTAAAAAGCTAAATTGTGAATTCTTTATGACTAGCAAATTATCTTCTATGGGGTCCTGAGTTTTCATATCTATGTATACATATTTTTAACAAAATGTCAAACTGACCTTGAAGGGGAAAACAATGAGGCATGGCTTTACTGTATGTTTTTGTTTCTGTCTGTCTGTAAGGTAGAGTTGCCACACACTAAGGATTTTGGCCAATTAGTACCAGTTAGAACCAGATAACAGTATCCGGTCTCTAGGTCGACCACTATTGGTTGACAGTAACTAGGTCAACAGGGTTTCTAAGTCGACAGGGTCTCTATGTCGACATGGTCTAGGTCAACAGGTCAAAAGGTCGACATGAGGTTTTCACATTTTTTTTTTACTTTTTCATACTTAACCATCCACGCGGACTACGATTGGGAATAGTAACCTGTGCAGAGTACAGCAGAGTGAGGCACCTTGCCCGAAGCTCGCTCGCTATGCGAGGGGACACAGTGCACTAATTGGGGTTCCCGGTCACTGTACAGAGAAAATGACACAAAACCCCCCATTAAAAACTCATGTCGACCTTTCGACCTAAAGACCCCGTCGACCTAGCATCCCTGTCGACCTAGTTACTGTCGACCAATAGTGGTCAACCTAGACACTGTCAACCTAGTTACTGTTGACCCTCCATACCACACCCCCAGATAACACAGGGAGTAACTTTCTAAGAAAAAAAATGTATATTAGAAGGGCTTCTTCCCTGCATTCATTGGAGTGTAACTAAGAAGACAGCACAACAACTTGTACAGTATCTGTGCTCAGGTCTGCATAGGTGACCACTGATTTTTACAGCATCGTGTAATGTACGAGACATGATGGAGGTTTCCCCTCAGATGAACTGAAGATTTGAAGGACATACAGTATATAAAACATTTCACATTTAAAAGCATAGTATTTCTAATCACTTATTGATTCTTGTTTAATTATTATTCTATTAAATTGTATAATGTTTTTGTTAACATCCCGTATATGCTCCAATAAACAGTATTTCTATATCTTTATGTAATTCTGAGTCTCAGTGTATGTTTAGAAACTGGCATAGATTTGAAACGGCCGAATGTTCATACACTTCTTTCACCCAATCTGCACATGTGAAGTGGTCTAAGTGGAATGCATACCGAAAGAATAATGGGCAGTCCATTATCTATACTGACCTTATTGACTTAACTGTGCTACACTCGGCAAGTGGTAACCTACCCCTTGATATTCTCTAGGCTAGTCAGGAAGCTTGTTTGATGATTGTTGTGCACGACACAAGATGCAATGTTATGATTTTATCTTGTCTACCCCGGTTTGTCTTTGTCTAATCCTTTTGTCTCTTTCCCCACCTTACTTACTTGATTGTAGGTGATTACATATTTCTAAATATGGAATTGTCAGAGGATTAACTGCAGTATTGTTTGTGTCACCTACATGTATTATGATATGCTGTTTCTTTACTCAATAAAAATGTATTATTTAAAAAAAAAAAGAAACTGGCATAGAATCATTTGACTAAGACTTGCCAATAAAAGAGGTGAAGTATTACAACACTTATTTCTTTAATATGTGTCTTAGGTCCTAATTCATCTTGAGTTTTACAAAAAATTCTGCCCCCCCCCTGCTAACATGCGAGCGCATCGCTGCGCTGGCATGATTAAGGGTGCCCCCTGCCTATACAGCCTTGCTGTGAAGGCAGTTGGAGGAAAGACATCTTTTCGGGTTGCAGCAGCTGCACGTGACATGCACGCAGCCGCCGGGGTCCACCCCGCAAATGGTCAAGACACACCTGCGTTATCCAGACCGCACCCCCAAATTGCTTACAGTGAAAACCAGTTCACAATACACCAGATACACTAGGCTGCGACTTTAACCACACAGAAATTGGTTTTACACATGTACTAAGTTGCAGATGAAGCACAACAGAACTTTGTGTAAGAAAAAGTAATGACTGCTAGCATCAGAGCCCTTGTCATACAGATTCTAACTCACTCGCACACAAATGTTTAAATGATGCAAACCCCAGTGGTCTGTCTAGGCTAGAAATGCTGTTTTGTCATTTCCAGTTGTTTTATTTATGCAAATTAGGTGCACATTTTGAGCAAAACAGATGGTCTATTTGGCGCGACTGAAGTATAAAAGGACACATCTGTATGTTGAGTACGTGAACAAAAACATTAAGCTGGGCATACACTATACAATTATCTGCCAGATCATCTGTTTAATCTGATTGGTTGGAATTAAAATCTGGCAACAGATGGGAACAAACAACAATCGACCATTTGCTTCTGTCTATCCAAACTGGAACCGAACTCTGACCATGCTTACAACTGTGCCAGCCCTGAGCCTGGATTGAACTCTGACTTTGCTTAGCGTGTCACTTGACTTGATTCTGGACTGTATTCTGACTACTGGTTACCAACATCCAGTGTCCTGTCCATTCCATCTCCAGTCACATATGGCGCTTACCCAGAGTTGTAACCTGCATGGTGCAAGAAGGACCTAAATATGTAGGGGTCCCTGGAAGAGATATCCCCTTCCATAGACTCTGCACCTCTGATATAAGCAGTGTCAAACCAAGACTGACCATATCAAGACATATCGTCTGCTAGGTTAGCCCACTACTGGTACAAATGTGATGATGGCTATCAAACAAGCATAATAATAGGGGTTGTCTGCCTGCAAAGATGCATACAAACCCACATGCAGATGAAGATAGTTTTACACTATGTGGAAAGTAGACTACATCAAGTCCTTCATATCCAATAAAAGGAAAAAAAGCAGATTTTGATTAATGAATTGATATACAACTGAAAGAAGTAGAAAGAGTGACGGTGACCACAAATATGGGTGTCACAATCGTGACTAAAATCATATCATTTGGTGACTTACCTCTGTCATCTGTTCTGTATCCTGTGTGTCTTCTCCTGGCTGGGATGAACAGCTCATCAGTACCATAAGTTCCTTGAGTGCTGAGTTCTCTATCTGGAAAGTGAGACTTACTAACGAGCTGCACTTGTATTGATTAACCTTCTGCAAATGTCTCTTTATGCTGTCTTATGCTTCCGCGCCAGCATCCACAAGTCCAGTGGTCACCAGATACAACTCCTTGTGCTCTCAGGCCTGCAGCCATTACTGTCTATCTCTTGTGATGTAGACTCTGGCACTGTGCCAGAGTCTCTAGTGCTAGCAGTGGCGGAGCCGGTTACGGGAGAGGAGGGGGCCCACCCACGGTCACTGATGGATGCTGGGAAGGTGAGTATAGAAGAAATGGGTGCGGTGTGGCCCCCTCTGGACCCAGGGGCCAATGTGTGCATCGCACACACTGCACCCATTATATATACGCCACTGGGTCTGTGTACTAAGCCTTGGAATGAGATAAAGTGGACAAAGAAGGTGATTCTGACCTGATCGCTGCTGTGTTTTTGCACAGCGGGTGATCAGCGATTAACTGCACATGCGTATGCTCCACAATGCACACGCGCATCGGCAAATAGCAACAGGCATCGCTGGTTAGCGACAGGCTGGTGCAAAAATTCTTATCGCACAGCCATTCGCATGCTGATTGACAGGAGGAGACCGTTTGTGGGTGGTAACTGACCGTTTTCTGGGAGTGTCAGGAAAAACGCAGGCGTTCTCAAACGTTTTCAGGGAGGGTGTGTGAGGTCAGCTCTTGTGCCAATCAGCCAATTCTGATTGCACTGTAGGAGTAAGTCCTTGGCTGCGCAGAGACTGCACACACTGGTAAAAACCATTCACTGGTGAGTGAGGTGCGAACGGATTTGCAGCTGTCTGCAGCGAAACGTGTCAGGAGGTTTGTTTGGTCACTATCCACTGGAATTATTGCTGCCTATGTGTGCCCGGACCAGAACTGGATTCTACATCTTGCAAAGAAATTGAGGTGATTGACTTTTTCTGGAGTGCTACCATCTCTCTCCATGATAGGAGGATACCGCAATGCAGTGAAGACCCCTTAACACCTTGCTTGGTTTTGAGTACATCTAAGAGACACTCACAAGGGACTACACCTCCAGCGGCTAATTGTGGTAAAAATCATCATTTGGGACTGTAATTTTGGTCCAACTCCAGTCTTTTCACCCATATGCCTACCAGTTCATTCTAAATAGGAACGGACCACACCAGAAAGGCAGCTATTTGACTAAATTTTACATTTAAATATTGGCAAGTTTATGTGTTTTTTAATGTGTTTTTAAACTGTGTTTAATTAAATTGTGATTAACTTTTTTCACTCAATCCTTCTTATTCATTAGTTATTACATTAGCGCTGCTATTGTGGTTTTGTATTTGTCCGGTCCCGAAATTGACGTCAGACACCCGCCCTGCAAATGCCTGCGTTTTCCCTACCACTCCCAGAAAACGGCCAGTTGACACCCATAAACGCCCTCTTCCTGTCAATCTCCTTGCGATCGGTTGTGCAAATGGATTCGACGCTAGAGGCATTGCACAGCAACGATGCTGTTTGTATCCGTATGATGCGCGTGAGCATTGCGGTGCATACGCATGCGCAGTAGTAAGCTGATCGCTGCGCTGCGAAAAACAGCAGCAAGCAATCAACTCGGAATGAGGGCCTTTATCTCTGTCCACTTCATCTCCAAACTTTGATACATATGCCCCTCAGAGGTGAAGCTAGGTGCCATTTGGCCTGGAGTAAGGGTATGTTTTCCCACCCCCACTTCTATACTGAATTGGGTGCATTTTACATTTGACATATCGATCAGATCAGCATGTCGAGGATGTAGTCAACCTGGGACTGCACTACATTCTACAGCACTTAGACATTCCCCGTACCTATGCGAGGGTCCTGTTTTGTCGATTTCAGCTCAGCCTTCAATACAATCGTCCCCAGCATTCTCCATCCCAAATTTCTTTGCCTAGGGGTCTCAGAAGCTACCTGTTCCTGAATATTAGACTTCCTGACAGATAGGACACAGGTGGTGAAAGCGGGGGAATTCACCTCTCAAGTGCGGCCAATTAGTACAGGGGCCCCTCAGGGCTGTGTCCTCTCACCCCTGCTCTTCTCCCTGTACACAAATGACTGCACCTTAGAGGCGTAATCAGTAAAGATCATCAAATTCGCTGATGACACCACTGTCATCGACCTCATCAAGGACGGGGACGAAGTGGCCTATAGACGGGAAGTAGACCGGTTGGCCCAGTGGTGCAGCCACAACAACCTTGAGCTCAACCCCTCAAAACTGTCGAGATGATAGTGGACTTCAGGAAAAAGTCAGCTAGTGCACCTCCGCTAACGATTGCTGACAGTGTGGTATCGCTAGTGGACTCCTTCAAGTTCCTAGGGACCACAATCTCCTGGGACCTTAAATGGGGGTCCAATGCTGACGCCATTGTCAGGAAAGCGCAACAGAGGTTGTTCTTCCTCAGGCAACTAAGGAAGATCAACATCCCAAAGAAGCTTCTGCTCCTCTTCTACTCCGCGATCGTGAAGTCGGTACTGTTTTCCTCGATACTGGTATGGTACAGCTCCACCAGCATGAGGTACAGATGCAGGCTCCAAAAGGTGGTCAGAACCTCAGAGAAGTTCATCAGGGCTGACCTCCCCTCAGTCCAGGACCTGTACCTGTTCAGAGCTTAAAAGGGAGCAAGGAAGATAGTAAAGTACCAGCTATACCCAAGCCACAGCATGTTTTACTTGCTTCCTTCAGGCAGGCATTACAGGGTCATCCCTGCTGGGTCCACCAGAAGCCTCAAAAGTTTCTTTCCCCAAGCGGTTCGCCTGCTGAACTCCTGAACATTGACTGACTAGACGTACATGTAAATCACTTGTGTCCCTACGGTATACCTATCTGTATGACTTAACTTGCCCGCATATGCTTATCTGTTAACTACTTGGCTGTTGTATAGCAAACCGAAGACAAATTCCTAGCATACGCAAGTATACCTGGCCAATAAAGCTGATTCTGATTCTGAAAAGAAACAATATTTAATGAACTTAAATCGGTGGCAGGACCAGTTCTAGACCTTGTGGATCTCAGGGCAAACGTTTCCTTTGGACAGCTCCAGGTTTGAAATAGGAACAGTGCGCGGCGAAGGCAAGCAACAAAAATATAGGGGTGGCTTTATGGTGAAGGGGGCGTGGCCACAAATAGTACCAAATCAAATTACAACACACAGTATTGTCTGTTATTCATGTTACACTGCACATTAGTGTCAGTTATTCACATTACACCACACAGCAGTACCCTTATACACTTTATGCCACACAGTAGTACCCTTATACATGTTATTCCATACAGTAGAGCCCCTTATACACATTATGAAACACAGTAGAGCCCCTTATACGTGTTATGCCACACAGTAGAGCACTTTATACATGTTACGCCACAGTAGAGTCATTGATACACGTTGCAACACAGTAGAACCGTTTATACACATTATGCCACAGTAGAGCCGCATATACATGTTACTCTGCTGCTAATGCAGAAAGAGGAACTGTAGCAGGAGCTGGGGAAGAGAGAGGTGCTGTAGCATCAATGTAGAGAGAGGTGCTGTAGCAGCCGGGGCAGAGAGTGGTGCTGCAACAGCCGGGGCAGAGAGGTGCTGTAGCACCCAGGACGGAAAGGGGTGCTGCAACAGCCGTGGCAGAGAGAGGTGCAGCAGCAGCCTGGGCAGAGAGGTGCTGCAACAGCTGGGGCAGAAAGAAGTGCTGCAGCAGCTGGGACAGAGAGAGGTGCTGCAGCAGCCGAGGCAGAAAGAAGTGCTGCAGAGAGTGGTGTAGTAGGACAAAAGTAACTCTGCTGCACAGCTACAAGCAGACAGTGAGACATATAAAGAGGGCGGAAGAGCTCTGGCATGTGCTGGCTGTAGTGTCTCCTGCTGTCTCCTCTGGCCTGCACTGTTCCATACCTGGTCTCTGAGTCAGTGTGCGCCCCTCTGCTGCTGCTCCTCCTCCTGCTCTGCAGCTGCCTGTACAGGTATAGTGGGTGAAAGGAGCGTGGTAGCTTGCCGCACGCCCTCTAACTTTTCTAGTGCCCGGATCTCGTGCTCCACTGGAGCCACCCTTGCTACACCCCTGATGCCCCTAATTGAGATACTGAGGTCTAATTTAGAGTTTAATTTAGAGTTGGCAGCAAAGTAATAAAAAAGAGCAAACCTGCACCATGGCAAACCATATTGCACTGCATATAGGTTAGATTTAAGATGTGCAGAGAGAGTTTGGAGGGATAGAAGTGTAAAATAAAGCTGTGCAGTATTTGTGTGCTACAAGTAAAAGATGCCAGTATTTAGCCTAGAGGCTAAAATAAAATGTACAGTATTTGCATCCCACACATTGTGCGACATGTTAAATTCTTCCATTCTGTTACTTATTAAATTATGAATAAGCCAATTTAAAACACTAGTAATATACATATAATTTACATAGGTATCAGATATTTTCAGAATCCCCACTTTTATTTATTTATTTTTTATTGTGTTAAATAAGATCTGTCAATTTATTATTATTATTATTATTATTATTATGTATAAAATTGAGTGGATCCTGAAACAAACCCAAGACTTACAATGACTTGAAGCAGAAGATAAAGATGGCCCTGCCATCATTAAGAATCATAGGTAAGAGTCATATAAAATGACTGTTGAATAAACACATAATACTGCTTATATTTGCCTCTGCAGTAAGGGCACTGTAGCAAAATAAAAGTTCATGAAAAAGGTTCTTATGTAATATCCCTACAACAGGTCTAAGCAGCCCTTGGCTTACCAGCTGTTGAAGAACTACAAATCTCAGAATGTCCTGTCAATTTTTATTTATATAAAATATTTTTTTCATGAATAATTTACAATATGCTATATCCCTGCAGCAGACATAGGTATTATTTGTCTCTCCAGCTGTTGTGCAATGAAAAGAAGTCTCTTTGGCTTGCAGAAAAGCGACAGGTTGTCTAAACCTGTTCTAGGAATATAACATATCATTAATTATTCATGAAAAGTTGCTGTATATTAAATAAAAATAAATAAAAAGTAGGCAAAGTTACTTTTGCTGGCACAACATCTTTGTAGAATGTGTAATGCCAGAACAGCTGGAAAGCCACAGGTCATCTAAGCTTGATGCAAAAATATAACATATCATAACATAAACTGCATACACACATACAGTATGTCAAATGCAATGGTATAAAATCCATTATGATGTAGACATTATGTCAGAACCTTTTGTAGCAGCAATAACAAGATAATTTAAAGGATCTCTGAGTGGATATGGTATCTCATATAAAAGCTTGTACTGTGTTAAATCAGCAGGTGAAGACATAGCAATGTGCAAGAAAACATTTTTGTATCTGACAAAAGGCCCGTACACACTGGCCGATATATCGGCCGTTCTCTTGAACGGCCGATATATCGCGAGTCAGTCGGCCAGTGTGTACGGCCGATACGTCTGTGAACTCCGTCGTTCACAGACGTATCGCGTCGGCCCCGCAGCACAGCCGACGGCCAATATATCTACCGATATATTGGCGCGTCGCTGTGTGTGTACGGCGGTCGGCCGACCGCCCGTACACATGCTACGGCGCCCGGTGGAGGATTGACAGCTGAACTGGGCAGGCGTGTGTACACGCCTGCCCAGTTCATGACGTCAGTCCCCGACGGTTCGGGCAGTGGATCGTCCATTGATATATCTGCAGATCAATTGATCTGCAGATATATCTTTCCAGTGTGTACCCACCTTTAGATATACAGTGTGGAATTAGTTTTTCTAGGCAGTAATGGGCAGGTACCTGAAAGGGGATGCGGTTATTAAACCGGCTCTCGGGATCCTAACATTTGCGATAACGATTATGGAATCATTAAATGCCAGCGGGGAAATGCCAGCAGTCAGAATCCCACCCGCAGTCCCATATTCCCACTCAAGTGCTGGGTCCACGCCACCACCCGAGTGGGAATATAAGCTCACCACCAGGCCCGAAATCCGGCGAGTGCAGCAAGCCCGTGAGGGGACTCGCTGCCTCACTGCCAGTTGATGGGATGCCACTGTCGGTATAGTGACAGCTGGCATCCCGTCAGCCGGTTACCCATATGTATTCCCCTGAAAGTTTCTTTTTAAGTAACACACAACCTTCAGAGGGTGGGGGGGGGGGGGGGGGGGGGGTGAATCTTTATAAGATAATATGGAAGCAGAGTATATTAATATCCGGTGATCTGTATATATTAGCTGGTGCCCACTAGTGTAAACAGTTCCCTAGGAATGGTGGCCACTGTAATCATATGACCGAACAGGACAGCATGATTCTATCAGTGCTTGTAGATCTGCAGCAAGCCTGACCTGCAAACAAAATGTGGTTGCTGCTGACGATGGGCTGCAAACTTAAATGTTTTAATAAATATATGAACAAAATCCCCATGCTTTTATTTGCTAGATGCACAATGATTTGCATTATATTATTGTTGCAGCCAATAACAAAAGTTTTTCCTGTTTTGTATACATATATGGAATTTATATTGCCATGCAGCTGGTACCAGTTGCAATATTGGTAAAACCAAGCTCGGGCATATTTCTTTTCAGTTTTGATTAAAAATGTTGTCTAATGCGAAATGGCTGCTTTCAATCAAGGATAAAAAGGCCCAGTTAGATGTGGCTCACAAGCCAGCCCTTGTATATATGTTACTTGTGTGTCTGAGAGGTGAGTGCATTTAAATGCAATGTAATGGTATGCTAGCATAGGAATTTGTAGAGAATTGGGGTCCCTTGATCAGAGCCGGCCCTAACCAATATGATGCCCTAGGCAAGATTTTGGCTGGTGCCCCCTAGCACCACCGCTGGTTCTGCCTCTGACCTTGCACATCTTTCCCAGCACCATTACCCCTCACCCATAGCAGTCCTTGTACCCCCTATATTTTAAATAGGAACAGTTCGCACATTTGACGCACAGCCCAAAAAGGGGCATCTTCTTGCTGGGAAGGGACATGGCCACACAATAGTAAACCAATTCCAATTACGCCACACAGTGCTGCAACTTTATTCACATTTTATCTTGCGATAGTGTCCATAATTCATATTACATCCCACAGTAGTATCACTTTACCTTATAAACGTTACTCCTCACAGTAGAGCCCCTTATTCACATTACATCACACTGAATTGCTCCTTATTCACATTACACCACACCTTATTGCTCTTTATTCACATTAGACGACACAGTAGTGCCCTTTCTATGTGCAACGCCACATAGTAGAGCACCTTATACACATGATGCCACACATTAGTAATGCATTTATACACAATTACACACAGTAATGCCCCTTACACATATGAGACACATTAATGTCCTTATAAACATAATGCACCTTACACATTATGACAACCTTTATTAATGCCCTTTTACACATAATGTCCCTTACACACATGCCGCACATTATTAATGCCCTTATACACATAATGACACACATAGTGCCCCCTACAAATTTGCTGCACATTATTAGTGCCCCTATACACATAATGACACGCATACACTAGTACCCTGTTACACATATGCCGCACATTATTAATGCCCTTATACACATAATGACACACATAGTGGCCCTTTACACATATGTTGCACATTATTAATGCATTTTTACATGACACACATAATACTCCTTACACATATTCTGAACACTACTGCACAACCAACCCACTCACATGCACACAGCACTCACACTTCCACTAACACTGTGACCTCTGCCTCTGCTTGAATACAGATGTGTCCTCACAAATCTTGCAACAATGCTAACGTCGGGCACTTTTTTTTAATGAAAATGCATCTTATATGCATTGCTATGTGGCTAGGATGCACAAGCAGCTTCTGTTGATTAAACTGATATGCAGCATGCCAATATACTGTGTGAGACTGTGGCTGTATCTGCATATGAAATGCTACATACAGAATATAGGCATGTCACATATCATTTTAATCAGCAGAAGCTGATTATGCCCCTCGGCATATCAAATGCCCTAGGCAATTGCCTAGTTTGCCTATGCCTATGGCCGGCTCTGCCCTTGATGATGGACTGCAAGCATTAACTGTTTTGCTCAAAATATGAACAAAATGCCATGCTTTTATTTGCTAGATACACATAAATTTGCAGTATATTATTGTTAGCACCAATAGCAAAAGTTTTACTGTTTTGTATACATGTATGGCATCAGGTTTGCCATGTAGCTGATACCATGTACAATTAGAGACCATTTTTGCTGGATTTGGCTCTAATTCATCATCTGACCTTGGATTTGGATTTGTTAAACTGCCGTTACTGGCTTTGGATTTGGATTTTTTTCAAATATTGATCAAAAAAAGCTAAAATCACATAATTAGGGCCTTTTCTGTTCCTAGATGATTATTAACCTCAACACCATTTATTTCCAGTCATTTCCAGACAATTTGACCACCTCACAGCTCACAATATTGTTTTCACCATTATTGGCCAAAGGCTGCAGTGAGCTAACTGGTTACTAAGCAAGAGAGCAGCAGCACAAAAACTCAGCAATTTATACAGATGGAGCTCCTCTTATCTATAGCGACTTCATCGCAAACAGGCACTTCTGGCATGACTAGGCGATCCATCAGCCTAGTCACGCCAGGAGTGCACAGAGACGCTTCTATTCAGAGCGTCTCCATCCGCGAGTGCGTATGGAGACACTCTACATTCAAGTGAATGGGGCACATCTCCATCACGGGTGCACGCGCCCAGTCATAGATGGAGATGCCAAGTCCTAGGCTAGCCTAGGCACAGACAGAGCCACGACTAGCGTGGCTCCATCTGTAGCACATCTGTGAAACTTTGCAACATAGCAGTGGCAGAAATGAAAGGTGGTGCAAGATGGAATAGTCCTTTTGTTGAATATTTAAAAGGACATGCACACTTTAACAAACCAAGCACTTCAGAGACAGGGACTGACACATTTATGGCTAAATTGCTTGGTTTGTTTGAGCTTCCACAAAACAAGCTATCAATTGGCTTATGGCAACAGCTCTACAGTGGATAGATGTCATTGCCATTGCCATCCTCACCCTCATCATTGTGTACATCATCCTCACACAGTAATAAATCATCCATTACAGAAGTCTCTGTACTTTGACGTAATTGCTGGGAAAGGCCTTCCTCATGGAATTTCTAGTTAATTTTGAGGAACATAATCTTTTCCACATTTTGAGATAGTAGCATCGTATGCCGTTCGCTCACAAGGTACCTGGCTTCGCTGAAAACTCTCTCCGAGTACACACTGGAGGGTGGGCAGCTTAAGTAATGTAAAGCCAGTTTGCACAAGGGCCTCCAAAAAATTTTTCCCAGTAGTCAAAGTGACTCTGTGACATGTCTATTTGTATGGTGCCATGAAAATAATCCACCATTCTTTGGATGGTGCCCATATCATATGGAGTTACCATAGAGGTGTTACTAATGTTGGGCATTTATATTAGAGGTTAATTTATCTGCATCACCACTTTGTCTTTTAGGATAGCTGAGTTTTTTTCTGGCTGCTGCTGAAGAAACTGAATGAGGAGATGCCATAATGCCATGTGTCACCTGAGCTGCCAGTTTGTTCACCAGGAGCTCTTTGCATCTCTAAAGATCTGCATCAGTTGGAAAGAAAGACACAGCATACTACTTAAACCTAGGATCACGCATGGTTTCTAAAATATAGTGATCAGATTGCAAAATATTGGCAACCTGTGACTCCATGCCAAGCTAATAAAGGACTTGATCTACATGTCCGGGATACTTTGCGGATTCGCTTTGTTTAATTTCCTCCTTCAATTTCTTCAGCTGGTTTTTCAAAAAGCCTAATTAGGGGAAACACCTTACTCAAGCTAGCAGTGTCAGCACTCACTTCACAGGTGGCTGCTTTAAAAGGTTTCAGCACCTTGCACAATGCAGATAGTACTCTCCACTGTGATGGGCTAAGGTTCATCCCCCCTCCTCTCCCAATGTAATGGCTTGTTGTATAGTTATGGTGGATGGCTTTTTGCTGTCTCTATCCACTGAAGCATATAAAAGGTGGAGTTTGACCTTGTTACCATGTCGTTCTTCAGTTGATGGCAGGGAAAATTAATCTGTTCTTGCAGGTGCTGCAATCTCCTGCATGCTGTTGCTGAATACTAAAAATATCCCGAAATTTTTTGGGCCACAGACAGCATCTCCTGTACACCCCTGTCATTTTTTAAAAAGCCCTGTATCACTAAGCAGATCATGTGAGCAAAACAGTGGATGTGTTGGAATTCACAGAGCTGTAATACTTTCCCAATATTTGTGCAGTTATCAGATATCACAAATCCTGAGGAGAGTCCAAGTGGGGTAAGCAATTTTTCTATGATATCCCCTAACACAAGATGTTGTCAGTGGTATGCCTCTTTTTGAATCTGGTGATACACAGAGTAGCCTACCTCTGAATGAGCTGGCATTGGTTTGTTAGATACTGCTGCTGCTGAATGCAACTGACTCACCCAGTGTGCTGTCACAATCATGTAATCTTTAGTTTGCCCACTATCGCCTGTCCACATATTTGTGGTTAAGTGTACAGTGGGTACAATCGCATTTTGTAGGCTAATAATGAAGTTTTTTTTACCATCCTGGTACAGCTGAGGAATGGCTTTTTGGCTAAAATGGAACCAAGATGGAATTTGGTACCGGGGACACAGGACCTCAAGTAACTGTATAAAACCCATTGCATTAATATTGGATGCCAATCTAATACTAGCATAGCCATGATGGCATCAGTGTGCGACTGGGTGAGAGCTGTCATACTTGCTTCACCTTGCAAAGGATTGTTTCACAGTCAATTAATTTTTTACAATACTACTAGTAGTCTTCTTGGTCCAATTCCAGGATAAGGAACCACCCCCAGCAGTAGCAACAGCAGCAGAAGGCCTAGCACTCAAGGATTCTTCTGAGGAATCCTGGAATGGGGAGGAGTCACCTAGCCTTAATAAACTGGATGCAGGACTACCTCTGATGATGACTAAGGATATTGAGGATGAAGATACTGGAGGTGGAGACTGCAGGTGCTGGGATCTACTTGAGAGAAGGGAGCTAGCTGATGCTGGACTGCTTGTTGTTATTTTTTTAGCACCAGCTTTTGATGTTATCAATAACTTGTCAAGATTTCGCTGCAAATGATGTAACAGGGTGGAGGTTCCTAGATGCTTAGCATTCCTACCTCTACCTACTGTGGTTCCACAAAGGCTACAGATGGCTTGACAAATGTTGTCAGGATTTGGGTAAAACTAATTCCACAAATCTGAGGTGGATTCGCTGGTCATGTGCCTGGGCATAACAATGGCCGTCTTCTTATCATACGCTGGGCATAACAATGGCCGTCTTCTTATCATACGCTGGTGCCTGACTTACACAAACAACATCCTCAACATCCTCATTAGCACTAGCATCAGCTACACAAATATCCCCCTCATCTTCTTGCAATTCTACAGTGGCATCCTCAATGTCTATGTCATCAGCAACACTTATGCTGCTCATCCCCACATTTGCAGAGGGAGCAGAAATGGTGGAAAGTGGCTTCTTTGAGGGTACAGTATCAGAAAAATTATGCTCACACATAGCACTCTTGGACACATTTAGACTCTCCTCAGGGATTTGTGACATTTCTGTTTCTGAATGCACAGCTTGTCCTACTGCCTTAGTGGTTTTCAGTTTTTTTACACCTCCTCTAGACACTGAGTGAAAAGGTCTTGCTTTCTCAAGAGAGACAGATGAAGATTCCTCACTGACAGTTGCATAATCAACACTCAGAAATAAAGGCCAAGGCATGAGCTTTTCCTTCCCTCTGCTTGTTTTAAATGGAATGTTGGCAATTTTATGTTTTTCTGCACAAAACCTTCCCTTTATAAGTAGTGATGTGCACCGGACATTTTTCGGGTTTTGTGTTTTGGTTTTGGATTCGGTTCCGCGGCCGTGTTTTGGATTCGGACGCGTTTTGGCAAAACCAAACCGAAAATTTTTTGTCGGATTCGGGTGTGTTTTGGATTCGTGTGTTTTTTACAAAAAACCCTAAAAAACAGCTTAAATCATAGAATTTGGGGGTCATTTTGATCCCATAGTTTTATTAACCTCAATAACCATAATTTCCACTCATTTCCAGTCTATTCTGAATAACTCACACCTCACAATATTATTTTTAGTCCTAAAAATTGCACCGAGGTCGCTGGATGGCTAAGCTAAACGACACAAGTGGCCGACACAAACACCTGGCCCATCTAGGAGTGGCACTGCAGTGTCAGGCAGGATGGCACTTCAAAAAAATAGTCCCCAAACAGCACATGATGCAAAGAAAAAAAGAGGCGCACCAAGGTGGCTGTGTGACTAAGCTAAGCGACACAAGTGGCCGACACAAACACCTGGCACATCTAGGAGTGGTACTGCAGTGTCAGGCAGGATGGCACTTCAAAAAAATTGTCCCCAAACAGCACATGATGCAAAGAAAAAAAGAGGTGCACCAAGGTCGCTGTGTGACTAAGCTAAGCGACACAAGTGGCCGACACAAACACCTGGCCCGTCTAGGAGTGGCACTGCAGTGTCAGGCAGGATGGCACTTCAAAAAAATTGTCCCCAAACAGCACATGATGCAAAGAAAAATTAAAGAAAAAAGAGGTGCAAGATGGAATTGTCCTTGGGCCCTCCCACCCACCCTTATGTTGTATAAACAGGACATGCACACTTTAACGAACCCATCATTTCAGCGACAGGGTCTGCCACACGACTGTGTCTGAAATGACTGGTTGGTTTGGGCCCCCACCAAAAAAAGAAGCAATCTCTCCTTGCACAAACTGGCTCTACAGAGGCAAGATGTCCACCTCTTCATCATCCTCCGATTCCTCACCCCTTTCACTGTGTACATCCCCCTCCTCACAGATTATTAATTCATCCCCACTGGAATCCACCATCTCAGGTCCCTGTGTACTTTGTGGAGGCAATTGCTGCTGGTGAATGTCTCCACGGAGGAATTGATTATAATTCATTTTGATGAACATCAATTTCTCCACATTTTCTGGAAGTAACCTCGTACACCGATTGCTGACAAGGTGAGCGGCTGCACTAAACACTCTTTCGGAGTACACACTGGAGGGAGGGCAACTTAGGTAGAATAAAGCCAGTTTGTGCAAGGGCCTCCAAATTGCCTCTTTTTCCTGCCAGTATACGTACGGACTGTCTGACGTGCCTACTTGGATGCGGTCACTCATTTAATCCTCCACCATTCTTTCAATGGTGAGAGAATCATATGAAGTGACAGTAGACGACATGTCAGTAATCGTTGGCAGGTCCTTCAGTCCGGACCAGATGTCAGCACTCGCTCCAGACTGCCCTGCATCACCGCCAGCGGGTGGGCTCGGAATTCTTAGCCTTTTCCTCGCACCCCCAGTTGCGGGAGAATATGAAGGAGGAGATGTTGATGGGTCACGTACCGCTTGACTTGACAATTTTCTCACCAGCAGGTCTTTGAACCTCTGCAGACTTGTGTCTGCCGGAAAGAGAGATCCAACGTAGGTTTTAAATCTAGGATCGAGCACGGTGGCCAAAATGTAGTGCTCTGATTTCAACAGATTGACCACCCGAGAATCCTGGTTAAGCAAATTAAGGGCTCCATCCACAAGTCCCACATGCCTAGCGGAATCGCTCTGTTTTAGCTCCTTCTTCAATGTCTCCAGCTTCTTCTGCAAAAGCCTGATGAGGGGAATGACCTGACTCAGGCTGGCAGTGTCTGAACTGTCTTCACGTGTGGCAAGTTCAAAGGGTTGCAGAACCTTGCACAACATTGAAATCATTCTCCACAGCGCTTGAGTCAGGTGCATTCCCCCTCCTTTGCCTATATCGTGGGCAGATGTATAGGCTTGAATGGCCTTTTGCTGCTCCTCCATCCTCTGAAGCATATAGAGGGTTGAATTCCACCTCGTTACCACCTCTTGCTTCAGATGATGGCAGGGCAGGTTCAGAAATGTTTGGTGGTGCTCCAGTCTTCTGTATGCGGTGGCTGAATGCCGAAAGTGGCCCGCAATTCGCACCTGTCGTTTTTTAAATAATTCTGCACCACCAAATTCAATGTATGTGCAAAACATGGGACGTGCTGGAATTTGCCCAGATGTAATGCACGCACAATATTGCTGGCGTTGTCCGATGTCACAAATCCCCAGGAGAGTCCAATTGGGGTAAGCCATTCTGCGATGATCTTCCTCAGTTTCCGTAAGAGGTTGTCAGCTGTGTGCCTCTTCTGGAAAGCGGTGATACAAATGCCTAGGAACGAGTTGGCATTTGCAAGATGCTGCTACTGGTGCCACCGCTGCTGTTCTTGCTGCGGGAGGCAATACATCTACCCAGTGGGCTATCACAGTCATATAGTCCTGAGTCTGCCCTGCTCCACTTGTCCACATGTCCGTGGTTAAGTGGACATTGGGTACAACTGCATTTTTTAGGACACTGGTGAGTCTTTTTCTGAGATCTGTGTACATTTTCGGTATCGCCTGCCTAGAGAAATGGAACCTAGATGGTATTTGGTACCGGGTACACAGTACCTCAATCAAGTCTCTAGTTGCCTCTGAATTAACGGTGGATACCGGAACCACGTTTCTCACCGCCCAGGCTGCCAAGGCCTCAGTTATCTGCTTTGCAGCAGGATGACTGCTGTGATATTTCATCTTCCTCGCAAAGGACTGTTGGACAGTCAATTGCTTACTGGAAGTAGTACAAGTGGTCTTCCGACTTCCCCTCTGGGATGACGATCGACTCCCAGCAGCTACAACAGCAGCGCCAGCAGCAGTAGGCGTTACACTCAAGGATGCATCGGAGGAATCCCAGGCAGGAGAGGACTCGTCAGACTTGCCAGTGACATGGCCAGCAGGACTATTGGCTTTCCTGCGTAAGGAGGAAATTGACACTGAGGGAGTTGGTGGTGTGGTTTGTAGGAGCTTGGATACAAGAGGAAGGGATTTAGTGGTCAGTGGACTGCTTCCGCTGTCACCCAAAGTTTTTGAACTTGTCACTGACTTATGATGAATGCGCTGCAAGTGACGTATAAGGGAGGATGTTCTGAGGTGGTTAACGTCCTTACCCCTACTTATTACAGCTTGACAAAGGCAACACACGGCTTGACACCTGTTGTCCGCATTTGTGTTGAAATAATTCCACACCGAAGAGCTGATTTTTTTTGTATTTTGACCAGGAATGTTAATGGCCATATTCATCCCACGGACAACAGGTGTCTCCCCGGGTGCCTGACTTAAACAAACCACCTCACCATCAGAATCCTCCTTGTCAATTTCCTCCCCAGCGCCAGCAACACCCATGTCCTCATCCTGGTGTACTTCAACAGTGACATCTTCAATTTGACTATCAGGAACTGGACTGCGGGTGCTCCTTCCAGCACTTGCAGGGGGCGTGCAAATGGTGGAAGGTGCAAGCTCTTCCCGTCCAGTGTTGGGAAGGTCAGGCATCGCAACCGACACAATTGGACTCTCCTTGGGTATTTGTGATTTAGAAGAACGCACAGTTCTTTGCTGTGCTTTTGCCAGCTTAAGTCTTTTCATCTTTCTAGCAAGAGGATGAGTGCTTCCATCCTCATGTGAAGCTGAACCACTAGCCAGGAACATAGGCCAGGGCCTCAGCCGTTCCTTGCCACTCCGTGTCGTAAATGGCATATTGGCAAGTTTACGCTTCCCTCAGATGCTTTTAATTTTGATTTTTGGGTCATTTTACTGAACTTTTGTTTTTTGGATTTTACATGCTCTCTACTATGACATTGGGCATCGGCCTTGGCAGACGACGTTGATGGCATTTCATCGTCTCGGCCATGACTAGTGGCAGCACCTTCAGCACGAGGTGGAAGTGGAACTTGATCTTTCCCTATTTTAACCTCCACATTTTTGTTCTCCATTTTTTAATGTGTGGAATTATATGCCAGTAACTATCAATAGCAATGGCCTACTACTATATATACTGTGCACAACTGAAATGCACCACATGTATAGAATTAGAATGTAGATGGATAGTATACTTATTGACGACACAGAGGTAGGTACAGCAGTGGCCTTCCGTACCGTACTGCTATATATACTGGTGGTCACTGTGTCAGCAAACTGCAAAACTAAAATGCACCACAGGTATAGAATGTAGATGGATAGTATACTTAATGACGACACAGAGGTAGGTACAGCAGTGGCCTTCCATACCGTACTGCTATATATACTGGTGGTCACTGTGTCAGCAAACTGCAAAACTAAAATGCACCACAGGTATAGAATGTAGATGGATAGTATACTTAATGACAACACAGAGGTAGGTACAGCACTGGCCTTCCGTACCGTACTGCTATATATAGTATACTGGTGGTCACTGTGTCAGCAAACTGCAAAACTAAAATGCACCACAGGTATAGAATGTAGATGGATAGTATACTTAATGACGACACAGAGGTAGGTATAGCAGTGGCCTTCCGTACCGTACTGCTATATATAGTATACTGGTGGTCACTGTGTCAGCAAACTGCAAAACTAAAATGCACCACAGGTATAGAATGTAGATGGATAGTATACTTAATGACGACACAGAGGTAGGTACAGCAGTGGCCTTCCGTACCGTACTGCTATATATAGTATACTGGTGGTCACTGTGTCAGCAAACTGCAAAACTAAAATGCACCACAGGTATAGAATGTAGATGGATAGTATACTTAATGATGACACAGAGGTAGGTACAGCAGTGGCCTTCTGTACCGTACTGCTATATATACTGGTGGTCACTGTGTCAGCAAATTGCACAACTGAAATGCACCACAGGTATAGAATCTAGATGGATAGTATACTTAATGACGACACAGAGGTAGGTACAGCAGTGGCCTACTGTACCGTAATGCTATATATTATATACTGGTGGTCACTGGTCAGCAAAACTCTGCACTGTACTCCTCCTATATAATATTATACTGGTGGTCCCCAGTCCCCACAATAAAGCAGCACACTGAGCACAGATATGGAGTGTTTTTCAGGCAGACAACTTATACCGGTGGTCACTGTCAGCAAAACTCTGCACTGTACTCCTGCTATATAATACAGGTGCTCCCCAGTCCCCACAATTAAGCAGTGTGAGCACAGATATTTGCAGCACACTGAGCACAGATATGGAGCGTTTTTTTCAGGCAGAGAACGGATAACTGGTGGTCACTGATCAGCAAAACTCTGCACTGTACTCCTCCTATATTATACAGCTGCTCCCCAGCCCTCCCCACAATTAAGCAATAGTACACAATTAAGTTCAACAATAACGGAGAGGACGCCAGCCACGTCCTCTCCCTAACATTTCCAATGCACGAGTAAAAATGGCGGCGACGCGCAGCTGCTTATATAGAATCTGAATCTCGCGAGAATCCGACAGCGGGATGATGACGTTCGGGCGCGATCGGGTTAACCGAGCCATACGGGAGAATCCGAGTATGCCTCGGAACCGTGTAAAAAGGGTGAAGTTCGGGGGGGTTCGGTTTCCGAGAAACCGAACCCGCTCATCACTATTTATAAGAGGTGTCTTTTTTCTTTAACAATATACAGTTTATTGTTTTCTTGATTTTAGATGCCCTATGTCCACTATGCCCTTGACCATTGTATTTAGTAGATAGTGTTGCTGGTCTAGCATCGTCATCTTGATTGGTGGCAGCAGCTGCTGTTCTAGAATTTAGTTGCTCTTGTCTAAACTGATAGTTATCCATTTGTGAAGTCGCAGATAACTGCATGGATAACAGGGCATATAGATGTACGTGAACAAAATGCACTTGAGGAAAGCGCACCAACCAACCAGTACAAAAACAATATACATTTTTTTCTGTTTTTAAACTTGCAGCTCGATTCCAACTGCATAAATCACAGGGCTTATAGATCCACATGAACAAAGTGCACTTAAGTAAAGCACAGCCAAAACAGCTGAGAACAGCGCAACACACAGAAGCATGCAGTGTGCCCCTATATACACAGTCACTTTACTGCACAGCCACAATTAGTCTGGAGTCTCTGTGTGGACACAGCCATGCCAAAACAACAAAGTAAAGCACAGCGTGCCCCTATACAGTCACTATACTGCACAGCCGCAATTAGAATCTCTGGATGGACACATCAGAGTATAGCGCAGCATGCCCCTATATACGCTCTCACTAAACTGCACAGCCACTTAGTGAAGTGTGGAGTGTCTGGAATCTGGACATAGAACAGCCTAAACAGCAGAGTATAATACAGCAAACAGCAGCATGCGTTGAGTCCAAGCTGCAGCGCCTTATATGGAATCCAAGTTCCGCAAGAATACGATGCAGGGAAGATGACGTTCGGCCTTAAAGTGGAATTCAGGTCTAGCGGGAACACCTGAGTCGCGACTCAGGTGGACTCAGATTAGCAATGTTCGGAGTAGTTCGGATTCCAAGCAACCAAACTGATCATCTTTATGTACAATATGGGTAAAACTGAGTGCAGGCATATTTCTGTTCTAAGAATGCCAAATATAACCAATGCTGTGCTGCTATTATATTGTGGCATATTATTCCCCTTTTTATATCTATACAGGGATGGACTGGGAACTTTGTCCGACCCTGGCATATGTGCACGCGCGGACAATGCAAATGGGGGCGTGTCGCAAGTCAGGGAGCTAACTCTCGGCACGCCCCCATATTGCTTTGCAATGGGGCACGTCTGGCGGTGGCAGCGGGTGACAAACCACAGAGCCGGGAGCTGCACTGAGCGCAGCCTTCCCGGCTCTCTGTGGACGGACTGGCCCACCAGCCCATCGGCCCTTCTGGCATTTGCCAGTAGTGCCAGATGGGCAGCCCGGTCCTGTATGTATATGTGAGGACACAAAGTAGAAAACAATAATTATTAACAGGAGAAAGTGCCCAAAGACTCAACTATCTTTTATTTCAAGCATGTTAAACATAATTTTCCCATAATTCTCTGTGCTCTCAGTTTCTTGATCATATATTATGGTAGTGTGAGGATGCTCATCTGCCATTTTGAGACTTGAGCTTTTAAGCATAGGTGGAGGGATTGTTAAATGTCTGTATTACGGAGTCGATATAAAGGGGCTGGCTGCTCTGCATCTTTCATTTATATTATATTTATAAGGGAAGATAAAGAGAAATGAACAGGCTTTCCACATTAACCTTTCTCTACAGTAAGAACATTTCTCTGTTATAAGACTCCCCAAGTGGAATCCTGCAATTTTTACGACCTAGGCTATTAAGCTTCTATATTATCCATAATTATATTGAGGACACACACTGGGGAGAAATATTCTCTCCTTGTGAGATTCCAAGGCTTTATTTTTATTCTCTCCCTTGAATGCATTTGATTCACAAGATCATTTAAAGATATATCATAGTTGACCTAGCAGTCTGTAAAAACTTTAGGCTACTATGTTGGTATGTATCAGTATACTTATCTGTTCATGCAAAGCAATTAATGTTTCCAACAGTTCTTAAAAAACCACCAAAAATGTATCTTCTACTTACATATTGTGTGCTCAGTTAAATCATAGCTTACCTAAGAATCTGCAAAAGTTTGGGCTACTAGGCTGGTATTTTATTTTTGTGAACTGCTAAAAATCGTTCCCCACTTTCCCTATCTTACTGTGTGTAACATACTGTTTACCTGTTGTAAATTAATTGTAAAATCATCAGACTGTATTACAGTATATTCAGTGATTGATCAGTCTATGGGTCAGGATGATCAAACTTTTACTAGCACAACACTGGCACAAGTATTACTACTACCATGGGTATAGCTAGGAGGTGTGATGTGGTCCCAGAGGCTTAGTGGGCCCCAATCCAGTTCACATAGTTGCATATCAAGCTCCCGGAATTAACCTTTTGCCTAGCCTGAAAATAGGGACTCGTCAGCACTCGTATAGGTGGAGGTCTCTGCTTTCAGTAATTGCCCACACTGATATGATCCATTTCCTGTTCTCCCTTTTATCCCTTAAGGGTACAGCTGTACTGATCAGTGAGCCCATCACTATCAGAGTGTACTGTAGGTTAATTCTTGAGTACAGACTCTGTGCAGGGATCTGGGAAGTGGGGATTGAGCACCGAGATTAGGACAGTCCCAGAAATGGACCTGGAACTAAAATTAAGAAGATCTCCATATAAAGTGGATTTTCCTGCATTAGAAAGATATTGTAGGAGCCGACAAGTCCCACCACACTCCAACCCTGTCTTTACAATCACTCAGCTCTGAAGGTCCTGTAAATTCGGGGCTGGTATGTAATATTTAAAAGCCGCCAATGAGGATTTAGCACTTTAAGTGTTCCTTTAAAACTATGGTAAAAAATGAAATGCTAGAAACTTATCTAATGCACTACTATGGGGCATAACTTTAAATAGAGCACTACAATGGGGAACAACATTAACTAGGGCACTACTATGGGGCTTAAAATGAACAATTACTGGCCACTAGAGGTGTCTCCTAGGAGCATTGGGAATAGGGCCACTTCAAAATGTTGCTGTGAGGCTCATAATATTCTGGCTACATTTTTGACTACTACTACTACATCTACAAGGGAAGCAAAGCTGATTTGAACAGATGAACGTTTAAACAAGGCCATTCCAAATCATATCTTAGTCATAATCTTACTCAATGTCAAATAAAACATCAGCTTGTGATGTTTTATTTGGTAAAGTGGAGATAAAGTGGACAGAGATAAAAATACCAGCCAATCAGCTCCTAACTGTCATTTTCAAACACAGCCTGTGACACGGCAGTTAGGAGCTGATTGGCTGGTACTTAAACTTTGTCCACTTTATCTTCATCCAAGGCTTAGTAAATAGACCCCTTTGTCACTTTTTGCTTTACATGGTACTACTACAAGTAGAAAAAAGGAGAGGTCAAAATTGAGTGTCAAAGACAGTCATGCATCTCCAGTAACTTCCAAAGCACTAGCTTTTCACTCTAAGGTAATATTTACTAAAGGTCGATTGTGGTTGATTTCAGATCGATAGTAATCGATGTTGGGCTTCCAGGGTTAAAACACACATTTACTAACATTTAAAAGTGAATATAAAAAAAAATATGCTAGTAAATGTGTGCGTTTTAACCCTGGAAGCCCAACATTGGGGTAAATTTACTAAGATTCGTATTTTCCCGTTTGAGGTCAAAGTTCAATCACGAATGACATCGAAAGTGTAAATATGCAACTTTTTGAATTGATTACGACTAATTTACTAAGCTGCCGTATTCTGCATTTTCGGGTTTTCCGATGTCGATGTCATTCGTTTTTTTTGGCAGTGTTTTACGTGAGTGACTTGTAAAACACTGCCGACTTTAATACAATGAATCTCGGCCGGATCTGAGAGATCCGTGCTGGGCTTCATTGTGCACCTTGTAAAAAAAAAAAAAAAAAGTTTAAATGTAAAAAAAAAAATTGCGTGGGGTCCCCCCTCCTAAGGCAAACCAGCCTTGGGCTCTTTGAGCCGATCCTGGTTGCAGAAATATGGGGAAAAAATAGACAGGGGTTCCCCCATATTTAAACAACCAGCATCGGGCTCTGCGCCTGGTCCTGGTTCCAAAAATACGGGGGACAAAAAGAGTAGGGGTCCCCGTATTTTTTAAACCAGCATCGGGCTCCACTAGCTGGACAGATAATGCCACAGCCGGGGGTCACTTTTATACAGTGCCTTGCGGCCGTGGCATCAAATATCCAACTAGTCACCCCTGGCCGGGGTACCCTGGGGGAGTGGGGACCCCTTCAATCAAGGCCCCCCCCAGCCACCCAAGGGCCAGGGGTGAAGCCCGAGGCTGTCCCCCCCATCCAATGGGCTGCGGATGGGGGGCTGATAGCCTTTGTTCAAAGTGAATTATATTGTTTTTAGTAGCAGTACTACAAGGCCCAGCAAGCCTCCCCAGCAAGCTGGTACTTGGAGAACCACAAGTACCAGCATGCGGCGGAAAAATGGGCCCGCTGGTACCTGTAGTACTACTACTAAAAAAATACCCCAATAAAGACAACACACACACACCTTGAAAGTATAACTTTAATACATCCATCCACACCTCCATATACACATACTTACCTTATGTTCCCATGCAGGTCGGTCCTCTTCTCCAGTAGAATCCATGGTGTACCTGTAGAAAAAATTATACTCACATAATCCATGGTTGAAGGCTCCTCTGCTTGTAATCCTTTTGTAATCCACGTACTTGAAAAAATAAAAAAACGGATACCCGACCACGAACTGAAAGGGGACCCATGTTTTCACATGGGACCCCTTTCCCCGAATGCCAGAAACCCACTCTGACTGATGTCTAAGTGGGTTTCTTCAGCGCCTATGCGCTCCATTGTAACCAATGGAGGGAACTTTCAGGTCAGGTACGTGGATTACAAAAGGATTACAAGCAGAGGAGCCTTCAACCATGGATTATGTGAGTATAATTTTTTCTACAGGTACACCATGGATTCTACTGGAGAAGAGGACCGACCTGCGTGGGAACATAAGGTAAGTATGTGTATATGGAGGTGTGGATGGATGTATTAAAGTTGTACTTTCAAGGTGTGTGTGTGTTGTCTTTATTGGGGTATTTTTTTAGTAGTAGTACTACAGGTACCAGCGGGCCCATTTTCCGCTGCATGCTGGTACTTGTGGTTCTCCAAGTACCAGCTTGCGGGGGAGGCTTGCTGGGCCTTGTAGTACTGCTACTAAAAACAATATCATTCACTTTGAACAAAGGCTATCAGCCCCCCATCCGCAGCCCATTGGATGGGGGGGACAGCCTCGGGCTTCACCCCTGGCCCTTGGGTGGCTGGGGGGGGACCCCTTGATTGAAGGGGTCCCCACTCCCCCAGGGTACCCCGGCCAGGGGTGACTAGTTGGATATTTGATGCCACGGCCGCAAGGCACTGTATAAAAGTGACCCCCGGCTGTGGCATTATCTGTCCAGCTAGTGGAGCCCGGTGCTGGTTTCAAAAATACGGGGGACCCCTACTCTTTTTGTCCCCCGTATTTTTGGAACCAGGACCAGGCGCAGAGCCCGATGCTGGTTGTTTAAATATGGGGGAACCCCTGGCCATTTTTTCCCCATATTTCTGCAACCAGGATCGGCTCAAAGAGCCCGAGGCTGGTTTGGTTTAGGAGGGGGGACCCCACGCAATTTTTTTTTTTTAAATTTATAACATTTCCCCCCCCTTCCCACTGAAAAACATGCACGAATCTCATGGATCCGTGTATGCCTATACAAACACGGGATAAAAAGCAGGTCTGTTTTTTTTTAGCACTTTTTCACGATTTGTATTTTAGCACGGCAGTGTTTGGCTATTGTCGGCAGTGTTTGTGTTTTGCACTGTTTAGTAAATTCCCGATTTCTACCAAATTGCAGGCGTATTTGACCGATGGTGTATTGATTACGAATGCCCTCATCACTGCCGTGATTTTTGCTTAGTAAATTACCGAGATGACACTTTGAAGAAAAAACGGCATCTCGGTCAAAATCGGGACCTTAGTAAATATACCCCATTGATTAAGATCAATCTGAAATTGATCAACATTGAATTTTGGTAAATATACCCCTAAGTCTAGTACTGGTCAGTGGCAGAACTAGAGAGTGGTGGGCCCAGATGCAACAAAATGCAAAATATCCACTTTATTTGTTTACCTTGCAAAGGGGATCATTGCCTTTATATACATAAGGCGCTCAGTTCAGTGTCAGACCTGGTATGTGCATGGCGTTCTAAATAAAAGAATACAACATCTGCGCAGGGAATGGCTGAAAGTAAGGATGGTCATTGACCATCAATGATTCAAAATCAATTACTTTTGCCATCGACAGAGAGTACCAGATGGTTTCCCACCATCGATGGTATAGAGGCATCTAATTTTTTTCTATGAGTGCTGGGACATGGAGCATAGATCTGCCCCCAACAGCCATGCAGCCCCGCCTCCAGGCTGTGATCGGCACATGGGCCAATCAGTAAAAGAACAGAGATGACTATTAGTGGGTGGAAACTGGAAACATCAATGGTATTCCATAGTATAGTTTGATAACATCGGCGGCCACTCATAACTCTACCATCTATGGAAACCATCAATGTTGAACAAGCAACAAGCAAGTGCCTCTGCTGCTCCTCCCCTCCCATACACATTAGGCAACAGGGATGGCCACAATATTTTGGTGTAAGGACATCAGATCCTCAGCGCCCAAGCACAGCAACAGAGAGAGAGAGGAAGCGGGGGGGGGGGGGGGGGGGATGAAGCAAGAAATAGATTACCGCTAACACACTGACAATAACAACATGACCACTTGCAGTAATGCATCCAATACTAATATAGCCTGGCTCACCTACCAGCCAGCATACAGTACTTGCAAAAGTCACATACCAGTCCCCACACATAATGAACAGTTTCAAGCAAACCTGCTGTTTCACCTACAGATGTTGTAATTTATATGGAGAGAGAGCGGTCCCTCCTTCACCTCCAAATGGGTTGTCCCTATTGTCAGCAATAGAGGTGAAGTGGAAGCTATGGGGGTCATTCCGAGTTGATCGCACATAGCAACTTTTTGCTGCCAATGCGATCAATTAGACGCCGCCTATGGGGGAGTGTATTTCTGCATAGCATGGCTGCGAGCGCTTGTGCAGCCCTGCTATGCAAAAAAAGTTTCCCGTAAAAGAAGACCAGGGTAAGAGTTACTTACCCTGTGCGATCGATCCAACGATGCAGGTCCCGGAATTGACGTGAGACATCCGCCCTCCAAACACCTGGACACGCCTGTGTTGGACTCACCAATCCCAGAAAACAATGAGTTGCCACCCCGGAATGCCTTCCTGCTGTCAATCTTCTTGCGATTTCTCCAGTGATCGCTTCCTTTGTTCTTCTGGTGGTTGCCCAGCAATGGCCATTGCTGAGCAACGATGTGCATGCACATTGCGGCCGATGTGCAGGTGCAGACCTGACCAGTTCGCACTGCTGCGACAAACAGCAGCATGCGAACGGGTTGGAATGACCCCCTTAATATCATGCACAGGTGTGGTACCCCATAAAATGGTTTGAGTGCTCCTTTATAGTTATACTTACAGGTCCGCAGCAGCAGGGGAAAGCACTGGCAAAGAAGGAATTAAGTTTGGACCCTGGTCCGATCATGTGGTCTTGATGGTGCTGTCAATTGGACAAGGCAGGCTGAGAAGGAGAAGGAGAAGTCAGCTAGAGTGACTGGAGGTGCTGGATGCATGCTGTGCAAGGAGCAGAGCGGGAGCTGATAACTGGTGCCAACTGCCTAGTTACGCTAGGCGGTAAGAGCAGCGATGCAGAGTGGAAGCAGCAGGTGCTGCCAGGAAGCCAAGTGCTGGGTGAGCGAGTGTGAAACAATGCAGCTGGAGACCGGACACTGCCAAGCCTAGTGAAAGGTGTGGGTGCCGCGTCCATCTTGTTAGAGTGAGGAACCATAGAAGTTGGTCCAGCAAGTGAATACCTTTAATCTAAGGGTCTGAGTGAGTACATTAAGCCTGATTGAGCTAAGTCACGGGCAATCCTGACATCCAGCCAACGTATCCATTGTCACCCGCTGTGCAGTCTTAAAAGGATGCGGACAGCATAGCACCATTTTCACAACCTACTCCTAGTTAAGGGTCCAGTAAAGACAACTATCTCCCCTGTGTTAATACTGTTGAAACATTCAGACTGAGGGGTAAATTTACTAAGATGGGAGTTCTATTTAAGATGGGATGTTGCCCATAGCAACCAATCAGATTCCTGGTTTTATCTTCTAGAGGGTGCTAGATAAATGAGAAGTAGAATCTTATTGGTTGCTATGGGCAACATCCCATCTTAAATAGAACTCCCATCTTAGTAAATTACCCTTGAGTAATTGCGCCAGTGCAAGTCAGATATTTAACCTGGAAAGAGGGGGTAATTCAGATCTGATCACTGCTGTGCATTTTCACACAGCATGCAATCAGATCTGAACTGAGCATGCATCTAAGCCACACTGCACTGGCATGATGGATGGCTGCAACGCGAATCGCCGGTCAGTGATGGAATTGTGCGAAGGATCCATTCACACGGGCGTTCACAAGGAGATTGACAGGAAAAGGCCGTTTGTGGGAGGCAACTGACCGTTTTCCGACAGTGTCCGGAAAAACACAGACGGGCTCAGGCGTTTTGAGGGAGGGTGTCTGACGTCAGCTCCGGCCCCGATCAGAAGGATTCAATCGCATCTGTTGAGTAAGTCCTAGGCTTTGCTGATTCTGCACAAACTGCTTTTTTGTGCAGCTCTGCTAATGAAGCGATCGCACACTTGCACAGCATTTTCCCCTTCCCCTGTAGGCGGCGACTATGTGATTGCAGGACAGCAAAAATCGCTGCCTAGCGATCAGATCTGAATTAGGCCCTGAGTTATTTGAGCAAGTGAAAGTAAATTCCTTTAATTGAAAGACACTGAGTTTATTTAACCAAGAGACTCTCATTGTCAAGTGAGATATATTTGTCAAGAAACACTACCATCCCTTCACTAGCTACGCCTTCTTCGAATAGAACTGAGATACTTTGACATTATTACAACCCAGGAGTCTTTATCTATCTGTGTACCACTTCCCTCATTGCAGTGGGACCAAAAAATCCTCCTCTCAGGTGTGGAACCCCAACCCAGACAATTTTTGTCAAGCCATGTGTAGCTTTGTGACACGAAAATAAGTGAAGAAAGAATGTTAACCATCTGGACACATAATTTTAAGCATAATCATGCAAGTGGTTCATCTCATAAAGTGAAATCACATTCAATTAGCAGTCCAGTAACAGATATCAGCAGAAAAATCCTCATGCAATCTGTACCACCAATTCCATCAGCATTGGCCTTCACAGAAGCACTCTAAGTAGTCCTATATCATTGGATAAAATGCAATCTGACTCCTGCAATGTAATCAATAATTCCCAAGAAGAATCTCTGGGTGCTTGGATAGCTGAGGGTTACCAGAGTAGTCCTAGTTTCCATCAATTGTCAAACAAAGGGGAAGCAAGTATGACAGCAATCAAACTGTTGCACAGCAGATCACCCAAGCCATGACAGCCAAGTTGACACTTGATCTGCGTCCAATATCTGCAATAAACGCAATATTTTTTAGCCAATATGTAGAGGTCATGTGCCCACACTACCAAATTCCATCTTAGTTCCATTTCTCTTGAAAAGTAATGCAAGGAGATCAGCCAAAGTTATTACTTAACTTGAAAAGAACGTTGTACCCACTATCCAACTACCTACATATGTCAAAAAGCATTGGTCAAACAAAAGACAGCATGACCGTGAACTCGCATATGTGTATCACCCTCAGCAGCAGCAGCACCAGCAGTAGCAGCTTCATTATCTTCATGCCATGCTTTGCCCACACGATAAACTCAGTACTTCAGAATTTTAATTAAAAATGAGAAGTCTGAAATGGAGATGCTCTGCATGGCCTGTAACATTTTCAGGGCATAAACATATGACCTGCTATATTTTGAACTAAAACAAAAAGTATTAATGAGATGGAATTTCACACTTTATAAGATTGAGTGAACTGAAGAACAGCTGCAAGCCATCAAGAGCTACGGCACACATGTACCTACGATATAGGTTGACAGGGTACATGTTGAGATGTAATCAGCCTCACGTTGCCCAACACCGGAATCCCAACACTGGTCAGAAGACCTGCACCAAAATCCTGGCATCACTATCATGCTGATGCCAGAATCCCAACTGCTGGCATCCCAATCGTAAGTATGTCATGCTGGGTTAAGCTGTAGAGAGAGAGTAGGTTTAGGTCAGGGGTGGGGAACCTCTGCAAAGCCACTTAATCTGACCTGGCCAGCCGCTGCAGTGTGTGTGTCAGGGGAGGAGAGTGCAGCATACACCTCTCCTGCCCCTTTGTGCTCAGTCCGGCGGTGGTGGCATGTGCCATCTATCAGGGCAGGGAGTGAGCGCAGCTATGTCCGGTGGTGTGTAGGATCTCAAACCAGCCACCGGTTTGTGAGCCAATCAGAGCTCGCAGACCGGCAGCCAGTCAGGAGCCACCGACGTTGGTCTGTGAGCTCTAATTTGCTCATGAACCAGCGGCTGGTTTGAGGTCCTACATGCTGCCACTGCCCGATATAGCTGCACTCTCCTCCCTGCCTGACACCTGACAGATGACCAGAGGCATAACTAGGGTTTTTGGAGCCCAGGGCAAGATGAAGAGTGGCACCGCCCCCCCCCCCAAAAAAAAAAAACCCACACACACCAAGAGACGTATGTGCGTGTGCCAAAAAATAGGCGTGGCCACACACCAGAAGGGGTGTGGCCACTGAAAATGCCCCACAGTGCCAGTTACATTGCCCCACAGTGCCAGATACATGCCCCACAGTGCCAGTTACAATGCCCCACAGTGTCAGATACATGCCCCACAGTGCCAGATACATCCCCCACAGTGCCAGTTACATTTCCCCACAGTGCCAGTTACAATGCCCCACAGTGCCAGATACATGTCCCACAGTGCCAGATACATGCCCCACAGTGCCAGTAACAATTCCCCACAGTGCCAGATACATGCCCCACAGTGCCAGATACATGCCCCACAGTGCCAGTTACATTGCCCCACAGTGCCAGTTACATGCCCCACAGTGCCAGATACATGCCCCACAGTGCCAGTTACATTGCCCAACAGTGCCAGATACATGCCCCACAGTTCCAGTTACATGCCCCCCCTCCCCGCTCACTCACCGCTTCTTCCCGTTCCCGTGGCTGTGCTATGTGAGGAGAGGAGAGCGCAGAGCCTCTCCTGCCCCTCACCGCTCCAGGTCTCCGGCGGCGGCTATGTGGCGCCGGTTCGCTAGCCAATCAGAGCTCGCGGACCGGCAGCCAATCAGGAGCCGGTACGCTAGCTCTGATTGGCTAACGCCACCAGAGACCGGACACACACAGCGCTCCTGGCAGCGCTGCTGGTGCTGGCAGCGGTGGTGAGGAGAGGGAGAGACACTGCGCTCTCCTCCCCTCACATTGCGGCGTGACGGGGGCGAGTGGGGCATGATGCCCTGGCCGCCGGCAGCGCCCCCACTGCTGGGCCTGCCAGGGCGCCCTGGGCACGTGCCCCACTCGCCCAACCCTAGTTACGCCTATGCAGATGACACATGTCACCACCGGAATGAGTACTCAGGGGAAGGTGAGGCGCACAATGCACTCTCCTCCCCTGACACACACACAGCAGAAGAAGGCCAGCAGCCAGAGCACTGGAGCAGCAGCGGCGAGCAGCACAGTGTGGTGGGGAGCATGTGTCTACCTGGCACTGTGGAGACATATCACACTGTGGGGCATATCTGGCATTGTGTGGACATGTGTGCACCTGGCACTATGTTGGCATATTTAGCGTCATGGGTGCATATCTGTATCTGGCACTGTGGGGGCATATATGTATCTGGAACTGTGGGGGCATATCTGTATCTGGCACTGTGGGGGCATATGTGTATCTGGCACTGTGGGGGCATATATGTATCTGGCATTGCACTACTGGGGGCATATGTGTATATAGCAGTGGACTACTGGGGCATATGTACTGGGCACATATCTACTGGGGCATAACTACTGGGGTCAGGCTAATTTTTAAGTTAATCACTTTTATGTGGTCCTCGAAGGAATTTCTAAATATACAAATGGCCCTTGGTAGAAAAAAAAGGTTCCCAACCCCTGGTTTAGGTACTAGGGGGTGGGTTATGATTAGGATGCAAGGTGATGGTTATGGTTAGGCTGCAGGAAGTGATGGTTAGTGTTAGGCACTAAAAAGGGGGGGTTAGGGTTAGGCACTAAGGGGGGAGAGGTAGCTTTAGGCACTAAGGGGGAATGATTAGGTTCAGGCACTAAAGGGGGAAATATAGGGTTATACTGTAGAGAGAGGGTTAGGGTTAGTCATCAGGTAGGGAGGGTGAGGAGGTAGGGGGAGCGGGGAAGTATACTTAAGTTATGACTAGAGATGTGCAGCAGACACTTTTCGGGTTTTGTGTTTTGGTTTTGGATCAGGATCATCGCTCGTGTTTTGGATCTGGATTAGTTTTGCCAAAACCACCGTTTTGGTTTCTGGTTTTGGATCTGGATGATTTATTAAAAATACATAAATACAGCTAAAATCACAGAATTTGGTGGTAATTTTAATCCTACTGTATTATTAACCTCAATAACATTCATTTCCACTCATATACAGTCTATTCTCCACACCTCACACCTCATAATATTGTTTTTAGGCCAAAAGGTTGTACAGAGGTAGCTGGATGACTAAGCTAAGCAGCACAAGTAGGTGGCACAAACACCTGGCCCATCTAGGAGTGGCACTGCAGTGTCAGACAGGATGGCAGTTTTAAAAACTAGGCCCCAAAGAGCACATCCTGCAAAGAAAAAAAAGAGGTGCAACGAGGTTGCTGGATGACTAAGCTAAGCGAGAGAAGTGGAAGGCACAAACACCTGGCCCATCTAGGAGTGGCACTGCAGTGGCAGAGAGGATGGCAGATTCAAAAACTAGGCCCAACAGAGTACATAATGCAAAGAAGAAAAAGAGGTGCAAGATGGAATTGTCCTTGGGTCCTCCCACCCACCCTTATGTTGTATAAACAAGACATGCACACTTTAACAGACCAATCATTTCAGCGACACAACTGTGGCTGAAATGATTGGTTTGTTTGGGCCTCCACCAAAAAAGAAGCAATTAATATTTCCTTGCATAAACTGGCTCTACAGTGGCAAGATATCGTCCTCATCCTCAGATCCCCCCCCCACCTGCTTCAGTATTTACATCCTCATCCTCACAGAGAAATAGTAGTCAAACAAAACCACATAATTTAGGTGTCAGTGGACTGATTACGCTATTACCCAAAGTTTCTGAACTTGACAATGACTTCTGATGAATGCTCTGCAGGTGACATACAGTATAAGGGAGGATGTTCCTAGGTGGCTAACATCCTTACCCCTACTTATTATGGATGTACAAAGGCAACAGATGGCTTGACACCTGTTGTCCGGATTTGTGGAGAAATAATTCCACACTGAAGAGGTGGCTTTTTTTGGTATTTTGCCCAAGCATGACAATAGGCTTTTTCATCCCATGGCCAACAACTGTCTCCACTGGTGTCTTATTCAAACAAACCACATCACCATCAGAATCCTCCTCGTCAACTTCCTTCGCAGCGTCAGCTACGCCCATATCCTCCTCATCCTGGTATACTTCTAGAGTGACATCCTCAATATCAGCAACTAGACTGGCAGTGCTCCTACCAGCACTTGCAGGGGGCGTGCAAATGGTGGTAGGAGCCTCCTCTTCCCATACAGTGTTGTGAAGGTCAGACCTAGACATCACAACCGCGGTCAGTGCCAGCAACCTTGTATTGTCACAACACCCCTATAATTTTACAGCATACAAGACACGGCCAGTGTACATTGATTTTCACTGCACCCAAGAATAATGACAGCATAGAAGACAGGGCCAGTGTACATTTATTTTCACTTCACCCTAAAATTATTACAGCATACAAGACAGGGCCAGTGTACATTGATTTTCACTGCACCCTGAATTTTTACAACATACAGGGCCAGTAACAGTAACACAGCTATATTTTACAGCATACAGGAGTGTGGTTTTAATTTTTAACAACTGCACCCCTGAATTTTTATAGCATACAGGGTCAGTGTAATGTTATTTGAAGAGCAACACCCCTTTATTTTACAGCATACATCAGTGTGCTTTTAATTTTTAACTGCACCCCTGAATTTTTACAACATTCAGGGCCAGCAGCACCCCTATATTTTACAACATATAGCAGTGTTCTTTTAATTTTTAACTGCACCCCTGAATTATTACAATATATAGGGCCATCAGCATCCCTGAATTATTACAATATATAGGGCCATCAGCATCCCAATATTTTACAGCACCCAGGAGCTTTAATTTTTAACAACTCCACTCCTGCCCCTGCATTTTTACAACATACAGGGCCAGCAGAACACCTATATTTTAAAGCATACAGTGCCAGTGTAATGTTATTTGAACAGCAACACCCCTATATTTTACAGCATACAGCAGTGTGATTTTAATTTTTTACTTTACCCCTGAATTTTTACAATATACAGGGCTAGCAGCTTCCAAATATTTTACAGCATAAAGGAGCAGTGTGCTTTTAATTTTTAACAACAGCACCTCTTTTATTTTTATTTTATTTTTACAACATACAGGGCCAGCAGCACCCCTTTATTTTACAGCATACAGGAGCAGTGTGCTTTTAATTTTTAACAACTGCACCCCTGAATTTTTATAGCATACAGGGACAGTGTAATTTGAACAGCAGCACCACTATTTCTGCAGCAGGTTACATTGTGTTCCACAGGGAAAACATCAGGTGTAGAGTGGATCTTGATCCAGAGGCACCAACAGGCTAAAGCTTTAGGCTGTCCCAGGATGCATTGGGGCCTCCTCTGTAACCCCGCCTCCAGACACTGTGAGCTAAGTTTTTCAGTTGGTGCTAACGCAGCAGGTCACCATAACAGGAGGGCTGCACTGGTCAGCCCTGAAAAAAACTTTTTCTGCCAGAAATTTTCTTCAAAACTGGGCTGTCAGCGCTGTATGTCATGGTAACAATTCAGCACTGCAGCTCCAGCACCTCCAAGCTGCATCGCATACTCCTGCAGCCTGTTCCCAGATACTTTTGGTGGAGACTCTCCAGCTTTAGGCACACAGTCACAGACGCTCTCCTAGTTCGTGTGGCTGCTACAGGGAGGAGGTAAGAGTGTCCCCCAGGCAGGACCCACCATTAAATCGCCTTATGATTGCATGTCTAGGGAGATGGACTGCACCGATAAGGGACCCCACTATTTCCACCAGGGCATAGGAGTACAGGTTGGGTGTACTAATGGCCCTGTTAATAAGGCTTCATAGTACCAGTGGTGAGGCCCAGCATAGGGGAGTCGGCGCTTGACCTGTAGCCCCTCCCCAGCCTAGGGGACAACATCTACTGCAAATGTTCTCACCCTGGAGCTTCCTCACATTCTCCCTAACTCCCTGACTGGGCGCCATCTTAGGTATAGCTGCGGCTGGTCTCTGGGACTGCAGGGCAAGGTTTCCCTTGTAAAGCCACCTGTATACAGCGCTGTGACTTTACAAACACTTGAGTAATCTACATGTCTTTATACAGACAGCATTAGTTAAGAAAAAGTGTACCTAATACAGAATATATTGTACGAGTATTCTGATATATAACTCTGATCTAGAACTGCGCTGTGTATCACAATACCACTGGCACCGCGGATGTATGAGTGCTGTGGGTTTTTGCCTATTGTTTATATAACATTTTTGTGGTCACACTCTTTCTTGCACCCCTATTGTCCATATGTAAATTAAATGTTAAGAAATTCCCCAGGTGTTTTTACTGATATGCTTGGGGGTGGTTCCTGTCTCTTTAAAAGAGTGGGACAGGGCCTAAACACATGATATAAGCATGCTGTGTATTTAAAATCCAAAATATGCCTGTGAGCATTGCTCAGATTTGTATAAGTCAGTGTAGGGATTGACCAAATGGGAATGGCCGTGAAGGGGCTGGTCAGCTTAACAAACTATTGCAATATTTTGGAACTAACATTCCCTGAATTCAGATGAATTACAGTTTGAAGTGTTAATATTAGGTGAGTGCTGAATTTGTATGATTTTTTTATTTAAATAGTGCGGTCACAATACCACTGGCACCGCGGATGTATGATTGCTGTGGGTTTTTGCCTATTGTTTATATATATATATATATATATATGTGTGTGTTCAGTGCAGTTTTATTAGTAATATAATAATTATTTGTGTTGATAATGTGACTCTGTGTGCCTGTATCTGCTGTGAGGTTTCACTTTCAGTGTTTCCCAGAGATCTCTCACTGTATTCTGTACCCTAAGGGACTAGGTGCATCAGGGTCGTTTAAATAGTGCATCACAATATTTATCTATTACGTGTATTCTACTGTGTACTCAGTCACATAATACTGGATTTATTCACAGGTGTGTACTGGGGACTCAGTCACATACTATTGGATTTATTCACAGGTATTATACTCTGTCTGGCTTCATTGTACTAAACTGCTCTGTGTTCCATTTGTGTACAATGTTTAACAGAAATGGCAGTAAGTCTGTGGACACTCCTGCATCATGCAGAGCATGCACCAAAGATTTACCAGAGCGGGAAGCTGTGTATGATGGTCTGTGTACTATGTGACATAAAGTCCTTAGTCAGTCCGCGGCTCCTGTAACCAATCAAGAGCCACCCTGGGCCATGTTCTCAAACCTACTGGGTACTCTATTGGAATGCCTAACACCCCCTATGGGACCACCAGTGCCATTACAGCCTCAAATTGACCCTATAGTCAATCCTGCTTGGGAGGACAACCTGTCTAACCAGTTGCAGCAATTGACTCATTCTTTGGTCAGACAAAAATCTACCCCAGGTCAATCCCGTGTCTCTGGGTCATCTAAGTGGGCTGCTTCCTTCTCACAATCCACAAATCTCTCAGATGTATCATCTGAACTGGAGGGGGAACATACTGTCCTGTCAGACGCTGAATCAGGCATTTCTGATGAGGATTCTACATTGCAAGTTCATGTACCTGTTCTAGTGGTTGCTATTAAGCAAATCCTACAAATCACTGATGATGAGGATTCCACTGCTGTCACCAAGAAAACTGACATGTTTAAATGGCAGAAGGTGGCTAAAAATCTATGGGAAAATTCACCGCCGGTGGATTCAACTGTCACCCGACTAGTGGTGTCATCCACTCCGCCTGTCACCACTGTCACTTCACTGAGAGAACCAACAGATAAGCATGTGGAAGGATGCCTGAAATCTATTTACTCCCTGACAGGTACTGTACATAGACCCACTACTGGTGCCTCCTGGGCTGCTACAGATATTGAAGCATGGGTTCAGGCATTAGAGGAAGAGCTGCCCGAGGATATATCTGACAGTGCCCCAGACAATACCTGTCTCAGATCACCACTGCCTCTTATTATATTCAAGAGATGTCCTCTCAGGCGGGTGTGTTGGTGGCCAAGACGTCGACTACATCTGTCCTGGCTCGCCGCATTCTGTTGTTGAGGTCATGGAAGGTGGACCTGGACTCCAAAAAGACCTTGGAGGTACTCCCTTTTAAGGGAGACATCTTGTTTGGGGAACATCTAAATAAAATTGTGTCTGAACTGGTGGCTGCTAAGACTGCCTTTCTCCCAAATAATAATCGTTCTGCACAGAAGTCAAAAGGTACCACTGTTTGTTCCTTTCAACCTCAAGGGAAATCAAAAGGTCAGGCATACCGAGAGAATCTTGTGCTTCCAAAACCACTAAGACCAAGGCAAAACAGTCCTGGGCGGCCCATCAGACTTGCTCTAAACAAGACAAGCCTGCCGCATGACGGGGCGGGCCTACCCCTGGGGGAACTAAGGGTGGGAGGCCAACTTCTGCAGTTCACCCAGGTCTGGTTAAAGACCACTACAGATGCATGGGTGCAAAAAGTTGTCTCTCATGGGTACTCAGTATTTTTCAAGAGATGTCCCCCTCGCCAGCTTTGCACCACGGTCATCCCTTCAGATCCACTAAAGGCGCAAACTCTGCAGCAGGTTGTGAGTTCCCTCCTGGATACAGGAGTGGTAATGCCGTTGCCTTTGTCCCAAAGGGGCAGTTGTTACTACTCGACACTGTTTCTAGTCCTGAAACCCAATGGGTTATTCTGGCCTATACTCAAATTCAAATCACTAAACAAGTTTGTGAAAGTGTACAAGTTCCATATGGAGACTCTGTGCTCAATTGTGCTGGCGATGAAACCCAGAGACTATATGGTATCCCTGGATATTCAGGATGCATACCTGCATATACCTATTGCCAAGTCACATCAGCAGTATCTGCAGTTTGCTATTGGCAACCTACGCTTACAGTTCCAGGCTCTGCCATTTGGACTTGCTACGGCTCCTCAGATCTTCATCAAGCTCATGGCCGTAAGGAAGGCACATCTCCATCACCAGGGAGTTAGGATCCTGACGTATCTGGATGACTTGCTGATCCTGGCAAACTCCCACAATGTCCTCCTTAGTCATCTACAACTGACATTAAGCTTCCAACAAGCTCAATTGGAAGAAATCCTCGCTGGTCCCAGCTCAGAGCATGGTGCACCTGGTGGCACTCCTGGACACACACAGTCAAAGACTCTTCCTGTCTCCAGAGAAAGTCCTGTAGCTTCAGGACAGGATAAGATGCTTCCTCTGTTGCCCCAGACTGTTGATACACTCGGAAATGCAAGTAATTGCCCTGATGGTGTCAGCATTCGACATGGTAGAGTACGCTCAATTTTATTCCCATCCCATGCAGAGGTTAATCCTTTCCAAGTGGGACAACCTACCTCATCGGATCAGATCTCACATAATTACCTTGACTATGAAGGTTCATCATTCACTGACTTGGTGGCTCCAAGACCAGCAATTGAGCAGGGGCTGTCCCTTCTGGATTCCTGACTGGGTCCTGCTGACGACGGATGCCAGTATGTGGGGATGAGATGCAGTGTTGGAGCAACATGTTTTCCAGGGTTGTTGGAGCAAGGAGGAGTCTCTTCTCCCAATAAACATTCTGTAACTGCGGGTGGTGTACAATGCGTTAACTCTCGCCCTGCCTCTGGTACAGACCAGGGGCAATATTTACTAATATTCGTGTTTTGGCCGTTTTGAAGGGTGTTTGAACTCGAATGGTATCGGGTGCATTTTACTGCAACTTTTTTAATCCTGATACGATCATTCACTAAGCTGCCGAGTTTTGCACAATCGTTTTTTCCTATGTCGATGTGATTCGTAATATCAGGCAGTGTTTTACGGGAATGATGAGTAAAACACTGCCTGAAAAAACACAAGGAATCCCGGCCGGATCTGTGAGATCCATGCAGAGCTTCATTGTGTACCTTAAAAAGTTGATTAAAGTCTTTAAAAACCTGAAAAAAATTGTGTGGGGTCCCCCCTCCTAAGCATAACCAGCCTCGGGCTCTTTGAGCCGGCCCTGGTTGAAAAAATATGGGGGGGAAATTGACAGGGGTTCCCCCATATTTAATCAACCAGCACCGGGCTCTGCGCCTGGTCCTGGTTCCAAAAATACGGGGGACAAAAAGCGTAGGGGTCCCCCGTATTTTTAAAACCAGCACCGGGCTCCACTAGCCAGGTACATAATGCCACAGCCGGGGGACACTTTTATACTGGTCCCTGCGGCCCTGGCATTACGTACCCCACTAGTCACCCATGGCCGGGGTACCCTGGAGGAGTGGGGACCCCTTCATTCAAGGGGTCCCCCCCTCCAGCCACCCAAGGGCCAGGGGTGAAGCCCGAGGATGTCCCCCCCATCCAAGGGCAGTGGTGAGGTTACTTTCGGTCAACCGCTGACCGCAAAGTTCCCACCATTGGCTACAATGGAGCGCATAGGCGCTACATTGTATCACTGCCGTGTGCTGCCTAACAGACACTACAGGAGCACACAGCCAATCAGGAGGGTGCCACGACGTGGCGCTCCCTGATTGGCTGAAGGGACCCTCTTTGACAGGAGTCAGGGGGGGTCCTGCCAGTCGGGGAAAGGGGTCCCATGTGTAAACATGGGACCCCTTTCAGTGCGTGGTCGGGTTTGCGTTTTATTTTTTTGCCAAGTACGTGGATTATTCAAAGGCCGGATTCTTCACTGGATTATGTGAGTATAATTTTTTCCTACAGGTACCCCTAGGATTCTACATGGAGAAGAGGACCGAGCCTCGTGGGAACATAGGTAAGTATGTGTGTATGTTGGTGTGCATGTATGTAATAAAGTTGTACTGTCACGGTGTGTGTCCTGTTTTTATTGGGGTATTTTTTTAGTAGTAGTACTACAGGTACCAGCGGGCCCAGTTTTCCACCGCATGCTGGTACTTGTGGTTCTCCAAGTACCAGCTTGCGGGGGAGGCTTGCTGGGACTTGTAGTACTGCTACTAAAAACAATATTCACCATTTTTCACAAGGCTATCAGCCCCCCATCCGCCGCTCTTGGATGGGGGGGACAGCCTCGGGCTTCACCCCTGGCCCTTGGGTGGCTGGAGGGGGGGACCCCTTGATTGAAGGATCCCCACTCCTCCAGGGTACCCCGTCCAGGGGTGACTAGTGGGGTATGTAATGCCAGAGCCGCAGGGACCAGTATAAAAGTGTCCCCCGGCTGTGGCATTATGTACCTGGCTAGTGGAGCCCGGAGCTGGTTTTAAAAATACGGGGGACCCCTACACTTTTTGTCCCCCGTATTTTTGGTACCAGGACCAGGCGCAGAGCCCGGTGCTGGTTGATTAAATATGGGGGAACCCCTGTCATTTTTTTCCTCATATTTTTTCTACCAGGGCCAGCTCAAAGAGCCCGAGGCTGGTTATGCTTAGGAGGGGGGACCCCACGCAATTTTTTTTTCAGTTTTTACACTAAACAGACCCTTTCCCATAGATAACCATGCACAGATCTCACTGATCCGTGCATGGTTATCCAAACTCGACTGGAAAAAGCAGGTTTATTTTTTTGCTGCTTTTTTTAAGAAACGGAAAAAAAAACAGACCCGCACTTGAGCACTCAGAAACTAACACCCAAATACGAATGAATAGTGAATGCCCGTATTGTATGAAATAACAGCCGCGTTTGACCGATGGTCTGTTCATTCGTATTTCGGAAGGTTGTCATTCAAACCATTATGAATAGACCAAACACTGCCGAGATTGGTGCTTAGTGAATTCCCGATTGGGACTTAGAAAAAAAAACACAAATCGGCCAAACTTGGTTTTTTAGTAAATTCTGGCCCAGGCCTGTTCAAGTATGTTCAGACAACGCCACCATGGTGGCATACATCAACCATCAAGGCAGCACTAAAAGCCGCTTGGCAATGTTGTCAAAAATCCTTCAATGGGTAGAACGCCATCTCCCAGCAATATCGGCAGTGTTCATTCTTGGTGTCATAAACTGAGAAGCGGACTTCCTCAGTTGCCAGGACTTACACGCCAGAGAGTGGAGTCTTCATCCAGAAGTCTTTCAACTGCTACTGGAAACGTGGGGCCTACCAGATGTAGACCTGATGGCGTCTCGACACAATCACAAAGTTCTGGTCTTTGGATCAGGTACCAGGGATCAAGCAGCATTCGTGGATGCACTAGCCACTCCATGGAACTTTTGGCTGCCTTACATGTTCCTTCCAGTGTCACTCCTGCCCCGGATTCTGCAGAAGTTCAAGCAAGAAGGAGGAATACTACTTCTAGTCACTCCGGTGTGGCCCAGATGGCATTGGTTCTCAGACCTGCAGGGTCTATCGACAGAGCGTCCTCTTGTACTTCCTCAATGACCAGACCTCCTCGTACAGGGCCCTTGTCTCTATCCAGACTTGGCCAGACTGGCTTTGATGGCGTGGTTCTTGAAGCATTACTCCTGAGATCCAAAAGATCTGAGAAAGTCATTCAAACTTTGTTGAAAGCCCGTAAGCCGAGGTCTGCTCGGCTCTATTATAGGGTCTGGAATTCTTACTTCACCTGGTGTGCTAATAAGAACTAAGTACAGATTAGAAAGATCCAGAATCCTGGCTTTCCTGCAACAAGGCCTGTACTTGGGCCTTTGTCTGCCCTCCCTCAAGGTTCAAATACAGCTATACAGCTATCCAAGACTCCAATACAGAGGCATTAAAATCCACAATTGAACTGAGGACTGTCAATACACAATACCAAATCTGGTTAATGGGCGGTAAGCATCACAACAAACCTCTTAAATCTGTTTGTCTTGGAACTGCAGCACCTAATTACAAGGTGAAAAACTACAGTACTAAGTGGAAATGCCAAGAGTACTATTCTACCGAGAGCAATTTAGAAACGGGCATATAGGACTGACTAAATTTGTGTATTATCACAATCCAGTGGGTGAGATCCTTGTTTTTAAAGCCTTTTTATTTAACCAATGATGTGCAATATGTAATGTTTTTTAATGATATTAAATTGTGTTAAAATATTCATACAAGAATTGTGTATTCACATAAGCGCTGCTTCAGGTTATTTTATCTGCTCCTACATTGGACTGGTGATGCGCGGCTGTTTATATGGAATCCAAAACCCATGAGATTCCGACAGCGGGATGATGATGTTTTGACACGTTCTGGTTTCCAAGTCTGGTGGTAAGTCATGAGTCAGACTCGGATCCGGGCTCGGAGCATGAAGTTCGAGGGGTTTCGGTTCTCAGGGAACCGAACCTGCTCATCACTAGTTATGACAGACAGCATTCTCAGTGCCGGGAACACATATTACACCCAACATGTTACCTTACTGCAGCACACTGGAGAAACCTTTCAGTTGCACACAAGCTAATCAAGTTATTTGGAAGTGTAGCAAACAAAGTGAGCACTGAAACTGCCAGTCTTAATCAAGTCATAACCATAATTAAACTACTTGAAATGCAGAAGAGAGACCAGGAGAGCCATATACTGTACGTAATCCATTCTATCCATAAACAGAAACTCCCCTCGCTGATTTTAGCTCTAGATGCCGAGAAGGCATTCAACCATATTTCATGGTACTTTGCCTTTTAGGTTCTCCATAGAATGGGTTTTGTTGGTAGATTCCTCCAAGGTGTTCAGGCACTGTACCACTCTCCCTCAGCCATGGTTTCAGTTAACCTCTTTATCTCTTCCCCTTTCAGGATTGCTAACAGTACCAGGCAGGGCTGCCTGCTCACCTCTTAATATTTGCTCGTTATTGAACCCCTAGCTGCACGTGTCAATGAGGACATTGCTGGTGTGCGAATAGGCCCAACTGGGCATAAAATTACACAAAAGAAACAAACAAACAACCACGATGTGCGCTGACCTGCTGGTGTAGTTATATCTTTTTCAATTTAGTTGTTTCATATTAGTGAATGTTGCTGCTTCCCGCTAATGAGGTAATTGCCAACCTCTATTTATATCAAGTTAGTAAAAAAGAATGTTTGAGGATGCATTATTTCCACTAATAAACAATAAATTTGTAAATCTATAATAGATTCATATACAACACTCTGAACGGTCATATGTAATGTGTTAAAAAAGCATATTTATTCTCTCATAAAACACAAACGTATTCACATACTATTAAAGATTGTGCATAGTAATCTTATTAGAATCAAATTGTGCATAGTATTCTTATTAGAATCAATTTGTAAGGCTTAGAAACATGTATCACTTTTCTTCTTATGCTCTCATTATACCCTACAGCCTCAGTATAGTCCAATAACAATGTATCACTGCCCTCAGTTCAGGGTCTCTTATGATTCTGATACTGGTAGGGCTGTTAAGTCACGTGATTCACAGCTGTGCACAACTTGTGATCGAAGTCTTACATGCATGTAATGGTTATCTCACCGACTGTGACTATTCCAAATATAAATCCTTTCTCCACTTGATTCCCCTGGTTCCAAAAATTGCAGCTTGTCCCCTTTAGCCTCTGCTGTTCTTTCAAAGATGGATAGCAGTGCTGTTTACACCAGGACTGTTGGTTTGCTGATGGTTCCAATACACATGGGGTCCGTGGTTTACTGTCAGCCAAAGTGGTAAGTGGGCGCCTTGTACTGTATAACGCGTTTCTCCATCTGTAGTGACACTCTCAGACACATTTTGAGCCCCGCTCCTGTGCTTTAAATATCGTACAGTCTCGGCATCATTGCGCCGTCCTGCACATGCGCACTCTTCGTGCGTTCCAAGCCTTACTCGCGTTAGTTTTGTTTATAGGTTCTCATTAACCAGACCTACTTTTAAGAATTCCTTCACTTCCGTATTTGGTGCACATTCCCAAGCCTCGGTTTCATTATATCTAAACTACCATGCACCTTTCTCTTCACATATTCGTATTAAAATAATTTATATATTCACACTCCTACAACAGTGATAGTTTCTAAAAATCTTTATACTTATCTCAAAAATAATATACACATAAGATTTAAAATTTAAACATGACCGCACCAACTCATAGTGATTTTAGAATTCAAAGGTGTACACACCTACTTCCAAAATAACATAACCTCACATTAATCATAACTTAGATTGTTTCCTTATCTCCACCAGCAATCCCCTCTTTTTACATTCTATTAAATTAGAAATTTTATATCAATAGTATATTTGTTCAATTACAGAAAATTCATATTGTATAGTGTTTTATTAATACATTCTCATATTAGACACATTCTATGTTTGCTTTCTCACCCATTTTAAGAAGCCCCATACCCTCTTTATTAACTATATAAGTGTCATTACAAAATTTAGTAACAATTTTACTACAATACATCAATAGTGCCCCACCTATATTGAATAATCAATTTATTTATATTAATTGTAATATACCACTCTTACCCACCTATCCCCCTTTTCTTTTTTACCCATATATTATTTCATTTTTTTATTTAATTTTTAATTTATGATTAATTCTTCAGCCCCATACACCAATATCATCTCCTATAAGTTGTTTAATTCAATAGTGTCGTTTAATCCCAACAGGGTCATGCTGCATAGACAAATATCCAGTATGCTTCTCTTTTGCACAACCGGATATACCTATCACCCCCCTGCATGTGATATCTATACATTCAATGCTGGTAATCTTGATGTTGCTCATATTCCCATCCTGGCAATCTGTATTGTATCTATATAATGTATTCTCACCTTCTTTTCATTGTTTCTTTTATGTTCCATAAATCTACAATTTAATGTTCTCATAGTCCTTTACACATACTGCCGTCCACATCCACATTGTAACAAATATAATATGAACGTGGACTTGCAGTTGTTAAATCTCTGTATCGAATAGGATTCTTTTGTTGCAAAGGTTTCAAAGCTAGTAGCCTTCCTTTCTGAGTATTTACATGTATTGCATCCTGTCCTTCCACAACTGTGGAAGGGGTGGTATTCATGTGACCGGCGGTCAGGAGACCGACGGTCACATGACCTCCACCGACATCCTGCCCCCTCACTATCCCGATGGTCGGCATGCCAACCAACAGGGACTATTTCCACTTGTAGGTGTCCACGACACCCATAGAGTGGAAATAGAACCGAGCCCACAGCATGGCGAGCGCAGTGAGCCTGCAAGGGGCTTGCTGCATTCGCCCCTCCCCGCCGGGATCCCAGCGTCAGTATGCTGCCGGGATCCTGGCGTCGTTATGCTGACCGGCAGTCTCCTGAGCACCGGTCAGACATACTACACTCCTGTGGAAGACCTTAGGTCTTTGTGGGAGCCAGCTCTTTTCTTTATCTTTTTTTATCTTAAGTTTAAATAGACTCAGTGTTAATTTTAACTGTAGTTTTTCTGCCTTTTTAAATATTACTCTCAGACAGCTCAGACAGTGGTACTGTTTAATACCTCATCAAGCTGGTGCAGAGGGAAATTTTTCTTAAAAATTTTCTTTATTTCTTTAAATCCCTTATTATATCTGGTGATGAAAGTAGTGGTTCTATTTAATGTGTTTTCCTGTTTTTTTCTGTATGTCCTTTTGCAGTTGCTGATCTTGTCTTGTGTTTCCACTTAGTATGTCCTCCCTTTTCATACTTTTAACTTCTACCAGAGCCTTCTCAAGAATATGGTCTGGGAAACCCTGTTGTCTAAAGGACTCTTATATCTCATTTACCTGTTTACAGAAACCTTCCTCCGAGGAACAGTTCCTTTTAATGCAAAGGAACTGACTTTTAGGCACATTATCTCTTCAAACTGTATAATGGCTACATTTATAATTAAGGATGTCGGTTTTGATCCACCTTTTTTATAAATGTTTCCATATGGATTCTTTCCCCTGTTTTCACAGTTACAGCAATAGCTTAAAAATTAATCCTTGACTCATTAATAGTACTTGTAAATTTAATCCCAAAATCATTAGTGTTTAAACTATCAACACAAACTTGCGCAGAATGTGAATCCCAAATAAAAAATAAGTCATCTGTAAATCGTCCATACAGGACCAGGCCCACCCCACGCCCACCGCCCCAAATGTGCCGCTCCTCGAAGCGGTTCATAAAGAGGTTGGCAAAGCTAGGGGCGAACCTTGTCCCCATGTCAGTTCCACGGGTTTGCAAGTAGTATTTCTTATTGAATAAAAAGTAATTATGATATAAAATGAATCTAATTCCTTGTATTATAAATTGTTTCATATTATCTGTGAATGAAATGTCATCCCTTAGATCATGTGCTACTGCTTTTATTCCTAATTCATGATCTGTATTTGAATATAAGAATTTAACATCACAGGTGATAAATCTATAGTTCGACTTCCATTGATATCTTTGACCAAATTTAAAAAATGAGTAGTGTCCTTGTTAAAGGACCGTAAACTCCTCACATGAACCTGCAGGTGACTATCTACAAAAAATAATAAATTATTTGTCATGGAGCCCATTCCTGAGATAATAGGTCTCCCAGGGGGGCTTCCAATGACTTATTTAATTTTGGTAAAAAATAAAAGGTGGGAATAACTGGATATAATGAATATTAAAAATTAAATTTCTCCCTTGACACCGTACACTCTGCCATAGCACTTTCTAGCATTCATTTTAACTTCTGAATTATATTAGTGGGATTACAAGTTAACTTCCTATAAAATCCTAAAAATTGTCTGTAAGTTTTCTTGATGTAATATGTGGTATTCATTGTTACCACCCCTCCTCCCTTTTCTGCCTGTTTAATAGTAATTGTTTCATCCTTCATCAGATTCTTCAATGCATTACTTTCTCCTCTATTAAGGTTATCCCTTGTTTGGGTATGTTCTAATTTATTGCACAGTTCCCTAAATTCTTCAAGGGTTGCCTTATAGAACTTTCAATATATGGGCCCCTGAATTGTAATTGGTAGAATTCTGATTTTGGTTTAAATTTCTAATTTTGGGGACCATCTCTCCTACATCAAAAAGGCTAATGGAGTTGGGGTCCTGTACAGATTCCAATGCTGATTCTTCTAATAATTCAACCATGAACTCATCTTCATCATTGATGAGGACTGGGGTCCCAGTCTCTCCCTTGCTTTTCAATGCTTTCATAGCTAAGTAATGTTTCCTACTTAACGTTCTTGTATATTTGTTTAAATCTACAAACAACTGGAATAGGTTTGGTGTAGAGGATGGTGCAAAATTTAATCCTCGTTCTAATAGTCTCTCCTCTTTAGTAAGGGTTTTACTTGAAATATTAAATACTCCTTTCCCTCTTATCTGTGTCTTGTATTTTTCCGGGATTTCTGCTCCCTCTTGGTTTTCTAGATCTTGTTGTCTCTGTCTTTTTATCGGCCAGCTCCTTTCTTCTGAGTTTACATTTGGGGGATCTCGAAATCTGTGGTTCTCTAGTCAAGGGCTCCCTTTCCTCTATCTAAACTTCTATCCTTACTTTGGTACTCTAATCCTGCTCCCCTTTGGCTTTCTTGATTTCCATCCTGGGGATTGTGCATCTTCTATTGCCCTATATTTGTTTCTTAAGGTTGTATATTCCTCATATTTCTTCCTATTTATCCACCTCTGATGTTCCCTTCCTCTTACATCTTTTCTATCATTTGAGTGGTGCATTCTTTCATGATTAGATTCCCTAGGATTTCATCTATTTTGTGGCCTTGATCTTCTCTCTTCTCTTTCTATTCGCCTTGTTCCCTCCACTTCCTATTGAATATGATGGATTTCACCTTTTTCATAATCTTTCCTATCCCAATTTAATTTCTCATACTTCCTCCCAATAAGCATTTTCTCATAATCCTCTACTTTTTTGTTTACCCTTTGATTCCTTTCTGAGAACCCTTGGTTCCAGGTTCGCCCATAGCTTCACCAACCTCTTTATGGACCGCTTCTGTGAGCGGCACATTTGGGGTGGCAGGCTTGGGGTGGGCCTGGTCCTGTATGGACGTTTTATAGATTACCTATTTTTTATTTGGGAGGGCGATTCACATTCTGCACAAGTTTTTGTTGCTAGTTTAAACACTAATGATTTTGGGATTAAATTTACAAGTACTATTAATGAGTCAAGGATTCATTTTTTAGATATTGCTCTAACTGCAAAAACAGGGGAAAGAATCCATATGGAAACAGTTATAAAAAAAGGTGGATCAAAACCGATACCTTAATTATAGAAGTAGCCATTATAAAGATTGGAGAGATAATGTGCCTAAAAGTCAGTTCCTTCGCATTAAAAGGAACTGTTCCTCGGAGGAAGGTTTCTGTAAGCAAGTAAATGAGATATGTGAGTCCCTTAAACAACAGGGTTACCCAGACCATATTTTTGAGAAGGCTCTGGCAGAAGTTAAAAGTATGAAAAGGGAGGACATACTAAATGGAAACACAAGAAAACATCAGCAACTGCAAAAGGACATACAGAAAAAACAGGAAAACCCATTAAATATAACTACTTCTTTCATCACCGGCAGGTACAGTATGGTTGACCAATGGTCAGACCAGCAGTTAGCATACTGATGCCGGGATACTGGCAGGGGGAGCAAGTACAGCAAGCCCCTTGCGGGCTCACTGCGCTCGCCATGGGTACTATTCCCGCTCTATTGGTGTCTTGGACACCACTAGTGGAAATAATCCCTGTTGGTCGGCAAACCAACCATCGGGATAGTAAGGGGGCTGGATGTTGGAAGAGGTTATGTGACCATCGGTGTCCTGACAGCCGGTCACATGACTACCACCCGTCTCAGCACACCAATCTCCCTGAATACAGGTAAGCAATGGAGGGACTGACAGAGTGGTTCCACAGATGATGAATACCTCACAGCTACATTCAGAATGGATTGTAGTGGTAAGAGTGTCTGTTTGGTAATCCAATAAGATGTCTAGTGCAATAATCAATGTGGGAGATAATGAGAGCATAGATTAGAGGATTTTTTCAGTGTCTTTTGAAAGGTATGTTTATATTTTGGATATGTTTTTAGATGTATGTAACATGATTTTGATACAGATTGAATGTGGGGAACAAAGGACAGTTCAGAGTCAAGGCACCGAGCTTGTGGGTTAGGACTAATTGTCGTTCTCAACAATTATAGAGATATCAGGTTGGTAACTGCTATTGGTTGGTAAAAATAAAATTAATTCTCTTTTAGAAATATTAAGTTTGAGGTAGTGAGATGAAATTCAAGATGAATTGGCAAAAAGGCATTCAGTGACACTGACCAATACAGATGGTGACAAATCTGGAGATGGTAGGTAGATTTGAGTATCATCCACATGCAGATGACACTGAAATCCAAAAGAGCTGATATTTTGCCAAGAGATGTAGTATAGATTGAGAAAAGCAATGGACCTAAGACTGAGGGCCTAATTCAGCATAACGTCAGTGAGGGTTGGCATTGTATGGCGTGGTAAGGCGTACTAAGACACAATAATATCATCAGCATACAATACACAGTTTCACCACTGGATGGTGATTGCTCCACTAATCAAAACTACAGTGCTGAAAACAATAGCAGTGGGTGTATACCATACTACACTTTAGTATACAATGCAGTAGCAAGTCCTGACAAATCGATCAATCACTTAGTGTAAAGCTTTTCAATGTATGGTGTCACGTCTGGCAGGGTTTGAGGATCCGGCAGCTGAGATTTGCCCGAGGAGGTAGCAGGCTATGAATGAACCAGATGAGGGAGCTGGATATAGTTCCTTCGCATGAGACACGGAGCAATGAAGAACGTAGGCGGGGATTGAGGGTCAATGGAAAGTATTTATTATGTACAGGGCTGAGGTAGGGAACTGAGGCTGAAGCACAATGGTTAAAGACGTGGCTGGAGGTGAAGAACTGCGGACTGTGATTTGAAAGACGAGACTGTAGATGATGAACTATGGAACTGTGGATGGTAGTTGAAAACGTGGCTGGAGACAAGGACTGTGGACTGTGGTAAACGAGGCTTGAAGATAATAATCTGCAGGCTGTGGTCAGTGGTACAAAGGCGTGGCTGGTGAAGGAGATCTGTGGAGTGTGGCTTGAAAGACGAGGCAGAAGACCCAGGGCCGACTGTGCCCAAAGAGTCTTACTGGACCAGGTTTTCCAGGAGCGCTTCCACAGGCAGTAGCAGGCAAGAAACGGCAGGGCTGCAGCAGCAACAGAGAACCGACCAAGCAGGATCAGGAGGAACCAAAATACAGCAGGAATCCTGGGAGCACAGGCTAAAGCACCTACAACAGGGTTGTAACTTGAAGCACTGGCATCCCTGTCCTAAACCAGCCCCCTTTTATAGGGAGAGCTTCCCCTGGATTGGCTGGAAGAAACAGGAAACAGGAACTATGCTTAAAACTTGGTCTCCAACATGGCGGCGCCCAGTAATGCAGACCTTTTTGCAAAGCCACATTGCTCACTGCCCCTGGTCTCCAAGCAACGGTTCAGCAAGAGCGACCCGCTGTAGCGGCGTCCCGCCGCCACGAGCGGACCCCCTCACCTCTGCTACTGCTGCCCACGGATCCGGCGCAGCAGCCCACCTCCGCCGCTGCCCGCACAACGCCAAGGAAGCCAGCCCCGCGGCCCCAGCGTACCGGTAAGACTCCGGACGCTGACAGTACCCCCCCTTTTGCGGGTGGACTCCGGACACCTATGTGGTTTAGTTGGAAACTTGTCATGAAATGTCCGAAGAAGTCTTGGAGCATGGACATCCTCTGCAACTACCCAAGATCTCTCCTCTGGCCCATACCCTTTCCAATCAACAAGGTACTGGATGTGACCATAACGTCTGCGAGAATCGAGGATCTTGTGAATCTCAAATTCATCTCCATGTGCTGATTGCATCTTGGGTGATTTAGGCAGAGCGGCTCTCAACCGATTAAGTACCAGTGGTTTTAAAAGAGAAATATGAAATGCATTAGGAATTCTTAACTGCAGAGGTAATTTCACTTTGTAAGCCAAAGGATTCAACACTTTTTCGATTGGGTAAGGCCCGATAAATCTGGGAGCAAACTTTTTTGTAGGAACCTTTAATCTTAGGTTACGTGTGGAAACCCAAACCCGATCTCCTACCTTAAGGCTTGGTACAGCTTTTCGTTTCAGATCTGCATAGGTCTTATATCTCTTGGATGTCTTGAGCAAAGTCTTGTGAACTTGTTTCCAGGCTTCAGTAAATTGACGAAGTGTTGACTCTGCGGCCGGAACCTCGAGCGTAGGCAGAAGTTGGAAGTCAGGAACTCTTGGATGGTAACCATAATTAATGAAGAATGGAGAAGATTTTGTGGCAGAGTGATAAAGATTGTTATGGGCAAATTCTGCGAACGGGAGAAAGTCCAGCCAGTCGTCCTGTGAGGAGGACATGAATAAACGCAGAAAAGTCTCCAGATCCTGGTTCACTCTCTCTGTTTGACCATCCGTTTGAAGATGATATCCTGAGGAGAAGTTTAATTTCACGCCAAGAGCAGAACATAGGGATCTCCAAAACCTGGCCACAAATTGAGGACCTCTATCAGACACGATCTCCTGGGGTAGACCATGGAGTCGAAAGATCTCTGCTATAAACAATTTTGCCAACTGGGATGCAGATGGAAGATTAACCAGAGGAACAAAGTGTGCCATTTTAGAGAATCGGTCAACTATGACCCATACGGTGTTCCGCCCACCAGACATAGGTAAATCTGTAATAAAGTCCATAGAAATATGCGTCCATGTCTTAGTGGTACCGGCAAAGGATGGAGTAACCCGGCTGGTGGACCTTTGGGACTTTTATGCTGGGCACATTTTGGACAGGCAGCTACGAATTCCTGAACGTCAGTCCTGAGATGAGGCCACCAGTAGGAGCGTTGAATGAATTTAAGTGTCTTATGACCGCCCGCATGGCCCATGAAGGAGGAGGAGTGAGCCCATGTAAGAAGTTTTTTGCGAAGATTTGGTGCAATGAAGATCTTCCCTGGAGGAGGAAGTGGAGAGGTATTAGTTGCAGAAAAAGAGGTGGATTCCAGGATAAATTGCTCTTTTGAATGGTCAGAGGGTTCTTCTGAACTTAGGGAGCGAGATAATGCATCTGCCTTTTTGTTGAGGGAACCTGGTCTGTAACTGAGTTTAAAATTAAAATGGGTAAAGAAGAGTGCCCATCTTGCTTGGCGTGGGTTCAGACATCGGTCTGACTGTAGATACAGGAGGTTCTTGTGATCCGTGGTCACCGAAATTGGATGCTGAGCTCCCTCCAACAAATACCTCCACTCCTCAAAGGCAAACTTAATTGCCAGTAATTCCTGTTCCCCAATAGCGTAATTCTGTTCAGCGGGGGAGAATATTCGCGAGAAGAATGCATAAGGATGGACCTTCTTGTCCTCGAAAAGCTGGGATAATACTGCTCCTACTCCTACAGTAGAGGAATCAACCTCCACCAAGAACGGACGGCTGAGATCGGGTTGTCGAAGAACTGGAGCAGGCGTGAAGGCCTCCTTTAAAGATGAAAAAGCTTCCAAAGCCTCCGGAGACCACTTGGCAGGATCAGCTCCCTTCCTAGTTAATGCGGTTATAGGAGCTATGACAGAAGAATCATTTTGAATGAATCTTCGGTAGAAGTTAGCAAACCCCAGGAAACGTTGAATTCCTTTAAGGGTAGCTGGAAGTGCCCAATCCTGAATCGCCTGGACTTTAGCGGGGTCCATCTGTAACCTCTGCCCTGAAAGAATGTAACCGAGGAATGGAATCATGAGTACTTCAAAAGTGCACTTCTCTAACTTACAGAATAACTGATTCCTTCGTAAACGAGTTAACACTTCTTTGACTTGTTCCCGGTGGGTCTTCAGATCCCTAGAAAAAATGAGGATGTCATCCAGATACACTACCAAGCAGTCATAGAGGAGATCTCTGAAGATTTCGTTAACGAACTCTTGAAAGACGGCTGGGGCGTTGCATAGGCCAAAAGGCATTACCAGGTATTCGTAATGGCTGTCGCGGGTATTAAATGCCGTCTTCCATTCGTCCCCTGGGCGAATACGTATAAGATTGTAGGCCCCCCGTAAGTCCTACTTAGTAAATACAGTAGCTCCTTTAACACGGTCGAACAGTTCTGTAATCAGAGGTAACGGATATCTGTTCTTAATTGTTATGTCATTGAGACCTCTATAGTCAATACAGGGCCGCAACCCCCCATCCTTCTTTTTGACAAAGAAAAACCGTGCTCCGGCCGGAGATGTAGAAGACCTGATGAACCCTTTCTCCAAGTTCTCCCGTATATACTCCGACATGGCCTGTGTCTCGGGAAGTGAGAGAGGGTAAATTCGACCTCGGGGAGGAGTCTTACCGGGTACTAGCTCAATGGGACAATCCCAAGTACGATGCGGAGGCAAGGTGTCCGCCCCATGCTTACTGAAAACAACTTGAAAAGATTGGTACTCCACAGGAAGGCTGGAAGGGTTGGAAGAACAGAGAGGTCTAACTGAAGGTAAACAGTTCTGAAAGCAGTCTTGTCCCCAAGAGAGAACATCCATAGTTTGCCAATCTATGTGGGGATTGTGTCTGACTAACCATGGAAACCCTAGGATTAGTTCATGAGAGGCTTTAGGAATTACAAGGAAAGAGATTTTTTTCTGAATGGAGAACTCCGACCTTCATCTTGAGAGGAACAGTACGAAAGGATATAATACCCTCTGGGATATAACTTCCATCCACTGCGGTAACAGAAATGGTACGATCCAAAGGAACCGTTTGTATTCCAGATCGTTTGACCAGAGCTGACGTAATGAAGCTTTCGGCGGCTCCGGAGTCGAGTAGTGCAGGGATGAGAAGAGAAGAAGAAGGGAGCTCCAATTGGGTTAACAGGACAGACTCTTTCTTGGTATGTAATTCTGAGAATTCTCCTAACTTGACCTCTCCAGCACAATCTAGGAGCGGGCGTTTCCCGGACGTAGACTGCAAGGTTTAACAAAGTGATCAGATGCACCACAATACAGGCAGAGGTTCCCTTGTCGCCGCCTCTGACGTTCTTCATTGGAGAGGTGGGAGCGATTAATCTGCATGGGTTCTTCCACAGTTGGTGATGATGGTGTTGGTGGAAGAACAACTCTAGGCTTAGGGCGATCTGACCGCAACCTCTCCATACAGCGTTCTCTGTACCTCAGATCTAACTTATTGCATAAAGAAATTAGTTTATCCAACTTATCAGGTACGTCCTGAGTTGCGAGGTCATCTTTGATTTTTTTCGGAGAGACCGCTCCAGAAAGCTGCAATGAGAGCCTCCTCGTTCCAGTTCAGTTCTGAAGAAAGGGTGCGAAACTGGATCACGTACTGACTGACCGTACACGTGCCCTGATGCAGGCGCAGGATCTCCAATGAGGTGGCAGAAGTCCTGCCCGGTTCGTCGAAGATTCTTCGAAAGGTGGCCATGAATTCTGGATAGTTAGATAAGATGGGATCCATCCTCTCCCACAAAGGTGAAGCCCATTCCAACACTTGCCCAGTAAGTAAAGAAATTATATAGACTACTATGGTTCGTGTTGATGGGAAGTTGGCCGACTGTAGTTCGAACTGGATTTCGCACTGGTTAAGAAACCCGCGGCATTGTTTTGTATTCCCATCAAATTTACTGGGAGGTGGCAAATGCAAACGTGGAAGTGGTACTGGTACAGGAGGAAGCAGGACCGGAGGTGCCAATGTGGGAGCAGCTGTAGATACTTGAGGTGCCGTCATGGCAACACAGAGAGAATCGAGACGTTCGGACATACTCTGCATGAACTGCACGATTTGAGATTGTGTGGCCTCCTGCTTACTTAAGCGAGACCAGAAATCTGCAGTTGAATCCCCTCCTGAGGCCTGATCACCCGTCGAATCCATTGGGCCAGTGCTTACTGTCACGTCTGGCAGGGTTTGAGGATCCGGCAGCTGAGATTTGCCCGAGGAGGTTGCAGGCTATGAATGAACCAGATGAGGGGCTGGATATAGTTCCTTCGCATGGGACACGGAGCAATGAAGAACGTAGGCGGGGTTTGAGAGTCAATGGAAAGTATTTATTATGTACAGGGCTGAGGTAGGGAACTGAGGCTGAAGCACAATGGTTAAAGACGTGGCTGGAGGTGAAGAACTGCGGACTGTGATTTGAAAGACGAGACTGTAGATGATGAACTGTGGAACTGTGGATGGTAGTTGAAAACGTGGCTGGAGACAAGGACTGTGGACTGTGGTAAACGAGGCTTGAAGATAATAATCTGCAGGCTGTGGTCAGTGGTACAAAGGCGTGGCTGGTGAAGGAGATCTGTGGAGTGTGGCTTGAAAGACGAGGCAGAAGACCCAGGGCCGACTGTGCCCAAAGAGTCTTACTGGACCAGGTTTTCCAGGAGCGCTTCCACAGGCAGTAGCAGGCAAGAAACGGCAGGGCTGCAGCAGCAACAGAGAACCGACCAAGCAGGATCAGGAGGAACCAAGATACAGCAGGAATCCTAGGAGCACAGGCTAAAGCACCTACAACAGGGTTGTAACTTAAAGCACTGGCATCCCTGTCCTAAACCAGCCCCCTTTTATAGGGAGAGCTTCCCCTGGATTGGCTGGAAGAAACAGGAAACAGGAACTATGCTTAAAACTTGGTCTCTAACATGGCGGCGCCCAGTAATGCAGACCTTTTTGCAAAGCCACATTGCTCACTGTCCCTGGTCTCCAAGCAACGGTTCAGCAAGAGCGACCCGCTGTAGCGGCGTCCCGCCGCCACGAGCGGACCCCCTCACCTCTGCTACTGCTGCCCACGGATCCGGCGCAGCAGCCCACCTCTGCCGCTGCCCGCACAACGCCAAGGAAGCCAGCCCCGCGGCCCCAGCGTACCGGTAAGATTACGGACGTTGACATATGGTATACAGTACTTTAATATACTGTAATTTCAGCAGAGATGTGCTGGCGTCACACATGCATTGATACAGTACCAAGCTTTACAAATGAATGTGGGGTATAGAGGTGCTGTAGAAAGTATTCCTTGTGTTTCAGGGTCAAAAAAACACTGCTTATATTTACACATGAGTTTACATCTGTATACACAAGCAATAGTGTATCGTTACTGCTTATACTATATATTCAGAAGAAAACTTATGAGTAAATACAGTAAAAGCAGTGGTTCTTTGCAATTTGGTTTGTGAGCATCCAAGTTCCATAGACATTAGAGTATAAGCAAGCTCAATTGAAAGGGATCAATGCTTATATTTACATCTGTGTACACAGAACCAAATAGGTTCTGTGGCCTAGTGGCAGCTGTACTGGGTTTCATGCTTATGGTCCTGGGTTCGATTCCCGGAAAGAGAGAATGAAAATATTAGAGATGTGAGGCGGGCACTTTTCGTGTTTTGTGTTCTGGTTTTGGTTCTGGTTCCTTGCTCGTGTTTTGGATCTGGATTGGTTTTGCCAAAACCACCCTTTCGTGTTTTGGTTTTGTATGTGGATGATTTTTGAAAGAAACAAAAACAGCTAAAATCACAGAATTTGAAGGTAATTTTGATCTTATGGTATTATTAACTTCAGTAACATTAATTTCTACTCATTTCCGGTCTATTCTGAACACCTCACACCTCACAATATTGTTTTAAGGCCAAAAGGTTGCACCGAGGTGGCTTTATGACTAAGCTAAGCGACATAAGTGTGCGGCACAAACACCTGGCCCATCTAGGAGTGGCACTGCAATGGCAGACAGGATGGCACTTAAAAAAACTAAGCCCCAAACAGCACATTATGCAAAGAAGAAAAAGAGGCTCAATGAGTTACTGTAGCTTTATGACTAAGCTAAGCGACACAAGTGTGCGGCACAAACACCTGGCCCATCTAGGATTTTCACTGCCATGGCAGACAGGATGGCACTTAAAAAAACTAAGCCCCACACATCACATCATGTAAAGAAGAAAGAGGCGCAGTGAGGTAGCTGTATGACTAAGCTAAGCAACACAAGTGTGCGGCACAAACAACATGGGATGTGCTGGAATTTGCCAAGATTTAATACACACACAATATTGGTGGCACAGGAGAGCGTACAACTAAACCACACACACACACACACACACACACACACACACACACACAGCAAAGCCTGTAAAATAAATTTGGATAATAATAACCCTTTTATTTGGAGCTATTATAATAATATGTAGCACAGGCGAGTGTACCCCTACACCACAAAGGGCAAACCCTATAAAAATTATTTGGATAATAATAAAAGTAATGTACTGTACATAACCCTTTTATGTGGAGTAAATAATATACAGCACAGGACACCATCGCTGGACTTATGGCAGCACAAGACACCACCACTGGACTGATGCAGCATAAGACAGCACCACTGGACTGGACTTATATGGCAGTAACCCTGGACTTATACAGCAGTACTCCTGGAGTTGTACAGCAGTGTCAGACAGGATGGCACTTTAAAAAGGTAGTTCCCAAACAGCACATGATGCAAAGAAGAAAAAGAGGTGCAAGATGGAATTGTCTTTGGGCCCTTACACCCACCCTTATGTTGTATAATCAGGACATGCATAGTTTAACAAACCAATCATTTCAGCGACAGGGTCTGCCACATGACTGTGGCTGAAATGACTGGTTTGGGCCCCCACCAAAAATGAAGTAATCAATCTCTCCTTGCACAAACTGGCTCTACAGAGGCAAGACGTCGACCTCATCCTCATCCTCGATTCCTCACCCCTTTCACCATGTACATCCTCCTCCTCACAGAGTATTAATTCGTCCCACTGGAATCCACCATCACAGGTCCCTGTTTACTTTCTGGAGGCAATTGCTGGTAAAGGTCTTCCCGTTGGGAATTTATAATTCATTTTGATGAACATCATCTTCTCCACATTTTGTGTAAGTAACCTCCTATGCCGATCACTGACAAGGTTACCGGCTACGTTAAACACTCTTTCAGAGAACACACTGGAGGGGGGGGGGGGGGGACAATTTAGGTAAAATAAAGCCAGTTTGTGCAAAGGCTTCCAAATTGCCTTTTTTTCCTGCCAGTATACGTACGGACTGTCTGACATGCCTACTTGGATGCTGTCACTCATATAATCCTCCACCATTCTTTCAATGGTGACAGAATCATATGCAGTGACTGTAGACATGTCAGTAATCGTTGGCAGGTCCTTCAGTCTGGACCAGATGTCAGCACTCGCTCCTGACTGCCCAGTGGGTGGGCTAGGAAATCTTATCCTTTTCCTTGCAGCACCAGTGGTGGGAGAAATTGAAGGAGGAGCTGTTGACGGGTCACGTTCCACTTGAGTTGACAATTTACTAACCAGCAGGTCTTTGCACCTCTGCACACTTGTGTCTGCTGGAAAGAGAACGTAAGCTTTAAACCTAGGATCGAGCACGGTGGCCAAAATGTAGTGCTCTGATTTCAACATATTGACCACCCTTGAATCCTGGCAAAGCGAATGAAGGGCTCCATCCACAAGTTCCACATACTTTGCGGAATTACTCCGTCTTAGCTCCTCCTTCAATATATCCAGCTGCTTCTGCAAAAGCCTGATGAGGGGAATGAACTGACTCAAGCTGGCAATGTCTGAACTGACTTCATGTGTGGCAAGTTCGAAGGGTTGAAGAACCTTGCACAAGACGGAAATCATTCTTCACTGCGCTTGAGTCAGGTGCATTACCCCTCCTTTGCCTATGTCGTAGGTGGATGTATAGGCTTGAATGGCCTTTTGATGCTCCTCCATCCTCTGAAGCATATAGAGTGTTGAATTCCACCTCATTACCACCTCTTGCTTCAGTTGATGGCGGGGCAGGTTCAGGAGTATTTGCTGGCACTCCAGTCTTCGGCACGCAGTGGCAGAATGTCGAAAGTGGCCCGCAATTTTCCGGGCCACCGACAGCATCTCCTGCACACCCCTCTCATTTTTCAAAATATTCTGCACCACCAAATTAATTGTATCTGCACAACATGGGACATGCTGGAATTTGCCCAGATGTAATGCACGCACAATATTGGTGGCGTTGTCCGATATCACAAATCCCCAGGAGAGTCCAATTGGAGTAAGCCATTCTGCGATGATGTTCCACAGTTTCCGTAAGAGGTTGTCAGCTGTGTGACTCTTATGGAAAGCGGTGATACATAGCGTAGCCTGCCTAGGAACGAGTTATCGTTTGCGAGATGCTGCTACTGGTGCCGCTGCTGCTGTTGCTGCGGGAGGCCATACATCTATCCAGTGGGCTGTCACACTCATATAGTCCATACTCTGCCCTGTTCCACTTGTCCACTTGTCCGTGGTTAATTGGACACTGGATACAACCACATTTTGTAGGACACTGGTGACTCTTTTTCTGACGTCTGTGTACAGTCTCTGTATCGCCTGCCTAGAGAAGTGGAACCTAGATGGGATTTGATACCGGGGACAGACTATCTCCATCAAATCTCTGAGTGCCACTGAACTAATGGTGGGTACCAGAAGCACCTCTAACACCAACATAGCTGTCAAGGCCTCACTTATCCGCTTTGAAAAAGGATGACTGATGTCATATTTCATCTTCCTCACAAAGGACTGTTGGACAGTCAATTGCTTACTGGAAGTAGTACAAGTGGTCTTCCGACTTCCCCTCAGGGATGACGATCGACTCCCAGCAGCAACAACATCAGCGGCAGCAACAGCAGGCGTACCACTCAAGGATCCTATAGAGGAATCCCGGTTAGGAGAGGACTCCCCAGTCTTGACAGTGACATGGCCTGCAGGACTACGGACGTTCCTGACTGAGGAGAAAGTTGACGTTGAGGGAGTTGGTGGTGTGGCTTGCAGGAGCTTGGTTACAGGAGGAAGAAGCGATTTAGGTGTCAGTGGACTGCTTACAGTATTACCCAAAGTTTCACAACTTGACACTGACTTCTGCTGAATGCGCAGCAGGTGACGTATAAGGGAGGATGTTCCTAGGTGGTTAACATCCTTACCCCTACTTATTACAGATGACAGAGGCAACAGATGGCTTGACACCTGTTGTCCAGATTTGTGGAGAAATAATTCCACACCAAAGAGGTGGCTTTTTTGGTAGTTTGCCCAGGCATCACAATGGGCTTATTCATCCAACGGACAACAGGTGTCTCCCCGGTGCCTGACTTAAACAAACCACATCACCATCAGAATCCTCATTGTCAACTTCCTCCTCATCACCAGCAACACCCATATCCTGGTGTACTTCAACAGTGACATCTTCAATTTGAATATCAGGAACTGGACTGTGGGTGCTCCTTTCAGCACTTGCAGGAGGCATGCAAATGGTGGAAGGAGCCACCTCTTCCCGTCCAGTGTTGGGAAGGTCAGGCATTGCAACCGCCGACACACTTGGACTCTCCTTGGGGATTTGTGATACCATCTCAGAGCAAACAGTTCTTTTCTGTGCTCTTTCCAGATTAACTCTTTTAATTTTTCTAGCGGAAGGATGAGGGCTTCCATCGTCATGTGAAGCTGAACCACTAGCCATGAACATAGTCCAGGGCCTCAGCCGTTCCTTGCCACTCCTTGTCGTAAATGGCATATTGGCAAGTTTACATTTCTCCTCAGATGATTTAAATTTCTTTTTTTTTTTTGGTTCTTTTTACTGAACTTTGGCTTTTTGGATTTTACAAGCCCTCTACTATCACATTGGGCATCGGCCTTGGCAGACGACGTTGATGGCATTTCATCGTCTATGTCATGGCTAGTGGCAGCAGCTTCAGCACTAGGAGTAAGTGGTTCTTCTTGATCATTCCCTATTTTATCCTCAATTTTTGTTCTCCATCATTTTTTGGGAGTAATATGAGACAATATGCGTCACAGGAATAACTGAAATGACTGATGAGACAGGACACTACCACTGGTCTGATGCAGCACAACAGGTTGTTGTTATAATTGTTATACTGCAGCAGTGGACATATACCAGCAGCGTATATTGTCACTGGAATTACTGATGAGACAGGACACTACCACTGGTCTGATGCAGCACAACAGGTTGTTGTTATAATTGTTATACTGCAGCAGTGGACATATACCAGCAGCGTATATTGTCACTGGAATTACTGATGAGACAGGACACTACCACTGGTCTGATGCAGCACAACAGGTTGTTGTTATAATTGTTATACTGCAGCAGTGGACATATACCAGCAGCGTATATTGTCACTGGAATTACTGATGAGACAGGACACTACCACTGGTCTGATGCAGCACAACAGGTTGTTGTTATAATTGTTATACTGCAGCAGTGGACATATACCAGCAGCGTATATTGTCACTGGAATTACTGATGAGACAGGACACTACCACTGGTCTGATGCAGCACAACAGGTTGTTGTTATAATTGTTATACTGCAGCAGTGGACATATACCAGCAGCGTATATTGTCACTGGAATTACTGATGACACAGGACACTACCACTGGTCTGATGCAGCACAACAGGTTGTTGTTATAATTGTTATACTGCAGCAGTGGACATATAGCAGCAGCATATATCGTCACTGGAATTACTGATGACACCGGACACTACCACTGGTCTGCACAACACAGCACCACTTTATACAGCTACACTGGATATATGGCAGCAGAGAACACCAACACTGTGACTGCCTGGACTGATGCAGCACAATACACTAAGTGACTACACTGGACTGGACTGAGCAGCACAACACTTGCCACCCCACTTTCCCACCCCAACACACAGACACTGAACACTGAGGACACGTCCTCTCTATACACTCTCCGAGACTGGAGTGAAAATGGCCGCGACGCACGGCTCCTTATATGGAATCCAAATCCCGTGAGAATCCGACAGCGGGAGGATGACGTTTTGCCGTGTTCGGGTTTCCGAGTCAGGTGGGAAAACCCGAGCCAGGCACAGATCCGGGCTCGGAAGGCAAAGTTCGGTAGGGTTCGGTTCTCTGAGAACCGAACTCGCTCATCTCTAACAATTACTACTGTATACTGTACAGGTAGAGTATTATACTGTATTGCTGTTATTCAGAATTTAAAGTACTTTACAAGTGTTTAGCTTCAACATGTCATAAACAAATGAGCAAAGGAATAAAACACTGCAGTACAAATACAGATCATGGTAAATACTGTAGTGCATTTGTGCATTAATGGTCATGACATTTCAATAAGCTTCAGTGTGGCAAAAACAGAGGGTTACTGTATTATGGGGGTAATTCCAAGTTGATCGCAGCAGGAATTTTTTTAGCAGTTGGGCAAAACCATGTGCACTGCAGGGGAGGCAGATATAACATGTGCAGAGAGAGTTAGATTTGGGTGTGGTGAGTTCAATCTGCAATCTAATTTGCAGTGTAAAAATAAAGCAGCCAGTGTTTACCCTGCACAGAAATAAAATAACCCACCCAAATCTAACTCTCTCTGCACATGTTATATCTGCCTCCCCTGCAGTGCACATGGTTTTGCCCAACTGCTAAAAAATTTCCTGCTGCGATCAACTTGGAATTACCCCCAATAGGTGCTGTTGTATGGAGTACTATAAATGATGGTGTACTGTAAGTAATAGTAGGAAAAGCACACCATGTAAGAAGGCCCTGCTCATAAGATTTTATAATACTGTTCATTGTGGGTAAATCAGACATGATTGCTGGGCTGATAATTTTTGACTGCTGTGTTCAGATATTTGCCCGTGCAAGTGTGCGAATGCATGTGTATGCTGAGTTGCGAAAATCCAGTGTGTGCAGTCTGTACGCAGCTCAGGACTTACTCCTACTCTGCGATGAGAACTGGCTGATTGGGGATGGAGCTGACGTCAAATACCCTCCCCAAAAAAGCTTGGGTCCGCTTGTGTTTACTTTTTCCAGACACTCACAGGAAATGGTCAGTTTCCACCCACAAACATCCTCTTCCTGTCAATCACCTTGCGAACGCCCATGCAATTGAAATTTTCACAGCAGCCTGTCACCGGTCAGTAATGCCTATTGTTGTTTGGTGATGTGATTGCACATTGCGGTGCATACGCATTCAGAATCTACTGTATTGCTGATCACCCGCTGTGCAAACACACACAGCAGCGATCAGGTCTGAATCACCCCCACTATACTTTCGGATTACATATGGTATCCCGGCGGTCGGAATACCAGCTGTCTATATCCCAACAGCGGCATCCCTCCTGCCGGAACGCAGGCAGAGGGACAAGTGCTCTGAGTCTCCTTGCGTCCTTGCTACTCTCACCATGTAGCAGACTTGGTGACTTGATTCGCTCGCCACAGGATCTATTTGCACTCTATGGGTATCGTGGACACCCACAAGTGGGAATAGAACTGTAGCACAGGGATTACGGCTATGGGCATTGTCGTCTGTCAGGATTTTGGCGTCGGTATCCAGATCACTGTTACTCCAACAGCAGGTAATTACCTACAACCCCTACATGCTGAAGGGAATGAGCAGAGAGACTGAAAGGGATAGACCGTCAGTATGGAAGAGAAGGGTAGGATGAAAGATGGCTGGGTGTGATGATGAAGTGGGCCTTGAGAGCCTGTTTCATGTTTAATATACACTATATACAGTACTGTAGAGTTGGAGAATTCCAGAGATACAGTACAGTACAGTACTGTAGGGAGCAGCTTGTGCAAAATATTGGAGGTGGCATTTTAAGGAAGAAATCAGTAGTCTGGATATGCAGCATGCATTTGTGGAGGGAAGAGGGTATAAAAGGAGAGAATGTACAGTATGTACTGTAAGGTTATGTCAGAGGGTGTGAAGATGATCAGCTCAGTGATAGACATGTTACATACAGTAAGTTAGAGTACAGTACAGTGCATTACCTATTTCTCTCTTATTACCAGCTGTCTCCTCCACAAAGATGCTGCCAATGTTAAATTTAATTGGCTGTACAGTATGCTGCCATTATACTGTATACTGTATTTTTTTTTTTTTACAGAGCTGGAAGCACGACAGCATAGAAGACTGGAAAGGCCTGCCGAGCTTGTAAGTATTGTCAAGTGCAGTGACAGTATCCTCACATCTTCAGTACAGTTTCAATGGCTTTTTCCTTATAGACTGTAAGCTTGTGAGCAGGGCCTCCCCACCTCCATGACTGTTATTACCCACTACCGTACATACAGTACTGTTACTACTGTAAGTATAACACAGCAGAGTAAAAATTAACCACACAAACACACACACACACACACACACACACACACACACACACACACACACCAACTGCTATACCACCCTGAAAAGCTAAAATATATATTCAGTACAGTACATTGTTTACACTGTCTACAGTACTGTATTTCTATTTCCAAATTGTACTGGACTTACTTGCTGGGTGCGGTGTGGAGGGGGACAGAGGCTGCTGATCCTCCTCCTCCTCCATGGCCTATAACAGTGTAGGGCCTGGGAAAATAAAAATTCCATGAAATACTCTTTTTGACACGATTTCTGTGTTGAATATAAAAAAATGAGTAAAGGCGGACTCGGTCAATACTTTTAAGAATGGGCTAGATAAATTCCTAATGGATAAAGATACACAGGGTCAGGGGCGGAACTACTGGCGGGGCAGGCAGTGCATTGTACTGGGGCCCCGCCGCACTCAAGGGCCCACAGCCGCCGGCCGGCATTACATGAATGAGTCACAATGACTCATTGTATGTCATGCCGCAGCCGCACACCAGCGCTCCCGTGACCCGTCCGTCATAAGGAACGATTCTGGCCACCCACACACGAAGGAGGGAGGAGGGTCCGTCCCTCCCTCCCTCATATACAAACAGGTCACAGTCTCTCAGTGAAGGAGAGAGCCGCAGCAGCGCTTTGTTACTGGTGGAGGCGCTGCTGCTGCTGCTCCTCTGCTTCACTATAGGCTGTCTCTGAGAACAGCCTATAGGGAAGCAGAGGGGCAGCAGCAGCAGCGCCTCCACCAGTAACACAGCGCTGCTGCGGCTCCCTCCTTCACCTCCCTCCTCCTTCTTCTCTACTGCCCGGGAAGCTGCACCGAGGAGCCTGAGCCAACAGAGAGGGTAAGTATAATTCTTCTTTCTTTCTTTCTTTCTTTCTTTCTTTCTTTCTTTCTTTCTTTCTTTCTTTCTTTCTTTCTTTCTTTCTTTCTTTCTTTCTCTTTCTTTCTTTCTGTCTCTTTCTTTTTTTATTTGTTGGGACTGCCTGCCGCAATGTGTAAAAAGGGGGGACTGCCTGCCGCTATGTATAAAAATGGGGAATCTGCCTGCCGCAATGTAAAAATGGGGAATCTGCCTGCCGCAATGTAAAAATGGGGAATCTGCCTGCCGCAATGTGTAAAAATGGGGAATCTGCCTGCCGCAATGTAAAAATGGGGAATCTGCCTGCCGCAATGTGTAAAAATTGGGAATCTGCCTGCCGCTATGTATAAAAATGGGGAATCTGCCTGCCGCTATGTGTAAAAAGGTAGAATCTGCCTGCCGCTATGTATAAAAATGGGGAATCTGCCTGCCGCTATGTGTAAAAAGGTAGAATCTGCCTGCCGTAATGTGTAAAAAGGGCACGCTATCTGCCGTTATGTGTAAAAGTGTATGGTGTCTGCCGTAATGTGTAAAATGGGGACGCTGTCTGCCGTAATGTGTAAAAAGTGCACGCTGTCTGACGCTATGTGTAACGAGGGCACGCTGTCTGCCATTGTGTAAAAAGTGTATGCTGTCTGCCGCTATGTGTAACGAGGGCACGCTGTCTGCCGTTATGTGTAAAAAGTGCACGCTGTCTGCCGTTATGTGTAAAAAGGGGAATCTGTTCGCTGTAAGGAGTAAAAGGGTCTCTACCTGGTGTAGTGGTGCTACTGTGCGGCGTAATTTGAAGAATGGAGACTACTGTGCACCGTTTTATGAATTGGTATTATTTTGTGGACACACCCCTTCCCCACGAAGCCACGCCACTATGTATTTTTGCGCGCGCCTACGGCGCGCACTGCCCGTGGGGTGGACTTGGTTGGGATGGGGGGGGGCCCGCCCAAAGCATTTTGTTGCACCTGGGCCCACCGCTTGCTTGTTCCGCCACTGCACAGGGTTATGGTGGTTAGATTGCGCACTATAGTCAAAAAAAGAGGAATAAACACAACGGCCATCACCCACAGCAGATTAAATTAGTCCTAAAAATAATACAACATAGGAGAAAATAGCTTGAACTAGAAGGACAAATTGTCTTTAATTCAAACTCAGAAACTATGTTACTATGTTACAGTACAGAACATTACTGTAGATTACTGTACTTACTGCACTGGGGCTCCTCCTGTTGAATATAAAAAAAACTATAAACCAAAAGCGAAAAGTCAAATTTTACATTGTTATTTACATTACTACTTTACTACAGTATTGTACAGTACTTTACAGTAGTACAGTGCTACAGGAAGTAGAGTACAGGAAGCAGAGAGACATTCATTATAGAGATGAGCGGGTTCGGTTTCTCTGAATCCGAACCCGCACGAACTTCATGTTTTTTTCACGGGTCCGAGCAGACTCGGATCTTCCCGCCTTGCTCGGTTAACCCGAGCGCGCCCGAACGTCATCATGACGCTGTCGGATTCTCGCGAGACTCGGATTCTATATAAGGAGCCGCGCGTCGCCGCCATTTTCACACGTGCATTGAGATTGATAGGGAGAGGACGTGGCTGGCGTCCTCTCCATTTAGATTAGGGTTGAGAGAGAGAGAGAGAGATTGACCTGAGGCTGTGATACTGTAGAAGAGAGTGCAGAGTTTAGTGACTGACGACCACAGTGACCACCAGACAGTGCAGTTGTTTGTTTTATTTAATATATCCGTTCTCTGCCTGAAAAAAACGATACACACAGTGACTCAGTCACATACCATATCTGTGTGCACTGCTCAGCCCAGGGTGCTGCATCAATGTATATATATATCTGACTGTGCTCAGCTCACACAGCTTATAATTGTGGGGGAGACTGGGGAGCACTGCAGTGCCAGTTATAGGTTATAGCAGGAGCCAGGAGTACATAATATTATATTAAAATTAAACAGTGCACACTTTTGCTGCAGGAGTGCCACTGCCAGTGTGACTAGTGACCAGTGACCTGACCACCAGTATATATAATATTAGTAGTATACTATCTCTTTATCAACCAGTCTATATTAGCAGCAGACACAGTACAGTGCGGTAGTTCACGGCTGTGGCTACCTCTGTGTCGGCACTCGGCAGCCCGTCCATAATTGTATATACCACCTAACCGTGGTTTTTTTTTCTTTCTTTATAGTCATACTAGTTACGAGTATACTATCTCTTTATCAACCAGTCTATATTAGCAGCAGACACAGTACAGTGCGGTAGTTCACGGCTGTGGCTACCTCTGTGTCGGCACTCGGCAGCCCGTCCATAATTGTATATACCACCTAACCGTGGTTTTTTTTTCTTTCTTTATACATACATACTAGTTACGAGTATACTATCTCTTTATCAACCAGTCTATATTAGCAGCAGACACAGTACAGTGCGGTAGTTCACGGCTGTGGCTACCTCTGTGTCGGCACTCGGCAGCCCGTCCATAATTGTATATACCACCTAACCGTGGTTTTTTTTTCTTTCTTTATACATACATACTAGTTACGAGTATACTATCTCTTTATCAACCAGTCTATATATTAGCAGCAGACACAGTACAGTGCGGTAGTTCACGGCTGTGGCTACCTCTGTGTCGGCACTCGGCAGCCCGTCCATAATTGTATATACCACCTAACCGTGGTTTTTTTTTCTTTCTTTATACATACATACTAGTTACGAGTATACTATCTCTTTATCAACCAGTCTATATTAGCAGCAGACACAGTACAGTGCGGTAGTTCACGGCTGTGGCTACCTCTGTGTCGGCACTCGGCAGCCCGTCCATAATTGTATATACCACCTAACCGTGGTTTTTTTTTCTTTCTTTATACATACATACTAGTTACGAGTATACTATCTCTTTATCAACCAGTCTATATATTAGCAGCAGACACAGTACAGTGCGGTAGTTCACGGCTGTGGCTACCTCTGTGTCGGCACTCGGCAGCCCGTCCATAATTGTATATACCACCTAACCGTGGTTTTTTTTTCTTTCTTTATACATACATACTAGTTACGAGTATACTATCTCTTTATCAACCAGTCTATATATTAGCAGCAGACACAGTACAGTGCGGTAGTTCACGGCTGTGGCTACCTCTGTGTCGGCACTCGGCAGCCCGTCCATAATTGTATATACCACCTAACCGTGGTTTTTTTTTCTTTCTTTATACATACATACTAGTTACGAGTATACTATCTCTTTATCAACCAGTCTATATATTAGCAGCAGACACAGTACAGTGCGGTAGTTCACGGCTGTGGCTACCTCTGTGTCGGCACTCGGCAGCCCGTCCATAATTGTATATACCACCTAACCGTGGTTTTTTTTTCTTTCTTTATACATACATACTAGTTACGAGTATACTATCTCTTTATCAACCAGTCTATATTAGCAGCAGACACAGTACAGTGCGGTAGTTCACGGCTGTGGCTACCTCTGTGTCGGCACTCGGCAGCCCGTCCATAATTGTATATACCACCTAACCGTGGTTTTTTTTTCTTTCTTTATACATACATACTAGTTACGAGTATACTATCTCTTTATCAACCAGTCTATATATTAGCAGCAGACACAGTACAGTGCGGTAGTTCACGGCTGTGGCTACCTCTGTGTCGGCACTCGGCAGCCCGTCCATAATTGTATATACCTCCTAACCGTGGTTTTTTTTTCTTTCTTTATACATACATACTAGTTACGAGTATACTATCTCTTTATCAACCAGTCTATATATTAGCAGCAGACACAGTACAGTGCGGTAGTTCACGGCTGTGGCTACCTCTGTGTCGGCACTCGGCAGCCCGTCCATAATTGTATATACCACCTAACCGTGGTTTTTTTTTTCTTTCTTTATAGTCATACTAGTTACGAGTATACTATCTCTTTATCAACCAGTCTATATTAGCAGCAGACACAGTACAGTGCGGTAGTTCACGGCTGTGGCTACCTCTGTGTCGGCACTCGGCAGCCCATCCATAATTGTATATACCACCTAACCGTGGTTTTTTTTTCTTTCTTTATACATACATACTAGTTACGAGTATACTATCTCTTTATCAACCAGTCCATATTAGCAGCAGACACAGTACAGTGCGGTAGTTCACGGCTGTGGCTACCTCTGTGTCGGCACTCGGCAGCCCGTCCATAATTGTATATACCACCTAACCGTGGGTTTTTTTTCTTTCTTTATACATACATACTAGTTACGAGTATACTATCTCTTTATCAACCAGTCTATATATTAGCAGCAGACACAGTACAGTGCGGTAGTTCACGGCTGTGGCTACCTCTGTGTCGGCACTCGGCAGCCCGTGCATAATTGTATATACCACCTAACCGTGGTTTTTTTTTCTTCTTTATACATACATACTACTACGACATCTCTTTATCAACCAGTCTATATTAGCAGCAGACACAGTACAGTACGGTAGTTCACGGCTGTGGCTACCTCTGTGTCTGCACTCGGCAGGCAGTCCGTCCATAATTGTATACCACCTAACCGTGGTTTTTTTTTCTTCTTTATACATACATAGTTACATAGACATCTCTTTATCAACCAGTCTATATTAGCAGCAGACACAGTACAGTACGGTAGTTCACGGCTGTGGCTACCTCTGTGTCTGCACTCGGCAGGCAGTCCGTCCATAATTGTATACCACCTAACCGTGGTTTTTTTTTCTTTCTTCTTTATACATACATAGTTACATAGACATCTCTTTATCAACCAGTCTATATTAGCAGCAGACACAGTACAGTACGGTAGTTCACGGCTGTGTCTACCTCTGTGTCTGCACTCGGCAGGCAGTCCGTCCATAATTGTATACCACCTAACCGTGGTTTTTTTTTCTTTCTTCTTTATACATACATAGTTACATAGACATCTCTTTATCAACCAGTCTATATTAGCAGCAGACACAGTACAGTACGGTAGTTCACGGCTGTGGCTACCTCTGTGTCTGCACTCGGCAGGCAGTCCATAATTGTATACTAGTATCCATCTCCATTGTTTACCTGAGGTGCCTTTTAGTTGTGCCTATTAAAATATGGAGAACAAAAATGTTGAGGTTCCAAAATTAGGGAAAGATCAAGATCCACTTCCACCTCGTGCTGAAGCTGCTGCCACTAGTCATGGCCGAGACGATGAAATGCCAGCAACGTCGTCTGCCAAGGCCGATGCCCAATGTCATAGTACAGAGCATGTCAAATCCAAAACACCAAATATCAGAAAAAAAAGGACTCCAAAACCTAAAATAAAATTGTCGGAGGAGAAGCGTAAACTTGCCAATATGCCATTTAAGACACGGAGTGGCAAGGAACGGCTGAGGCCCTGGCCTATGTTCATGGCTAGTGGTTCAGCTTCACATGAGGATTGAAGCACTCAGCCTCTCGCTAGAAAAATGAAAAGACTCAAGCTGGCAAAAGCAGCACAGCAAAGAACTGTGCATTCTTCGAAATCCCAAATCCACAAGGAGAGTCCAATTGTGTCGGTTGCGATGCCTGACCTTCCCAACACTGGACGTGAAGAGCATGCGCCTTCCACCATTTGCACGCCCCCTGCAAGTGCTGGAAGGAGCACCCGCAGTCCAGTTCCTGATAGTCAGATTGAAGATGTCAGTGTTGAAGTACACCAGGATGAGGAGGATATGGGTGTTGCTGGCGCTGGGGAGGAAATTGACCAGGAGGATTCTGATGGTGAGGTGGTTTGTTTAAGTCAGGCACCCGGGGAGACACCTGTTGTCCGTGGGAGGAATATGGCCGTTGACATGCCAGGTGAAAATACCAAAAAAATCAGCTCTTCGGTGTGGAGGTATTTCACCAGAAATGCGGACAACAGGTGTCAAGCCGTGTGTTCCCTTTGTCAAGCTGTAATAAGTAGGGGTAAGGACGTTAACCACCTCGGAACATCCTCCCTTATACGTCACCTGCAGCGCATTCATAATAAGTCAGTGACAAGTTCAAAAACTTTGGGTGACAGCGGAAGCAGTCCACTGACCAGTAAATCCCTTCCTCTTGTAACCAAGCTCACGCAAACCACCCCACCAACTCCCTCAGTGTCAATTTCCTCCTTCCCCAGGAATGCCAATAGTCCTGCAGGCCATGTCACTGGCAATTCTGACGAGTCCTCTCCTGCCTGGGATTCCTCCGATGCATCCTTGCGTGTAACGCCTACTGCTGCTGGCACTGCTGTTGTTGCCGCTGGGAGTCGATGGTCATCCCAGAGGGGAAGTCGTAAGCCCACTTGTACTACTTCCAGTAAGCAATTGACTGTTCAACAGTCCTTTGCGAGGAAGATGAAATATCACAGCAGTCATCCTACTGCAAAGCGGATAACTGAGGCCTTGGCATCCTGGGTGGTGAGAAACGTGGTTCCGGTATCCATCATTACTGCAGAGCCAACTAGAGACTTGTTGGAGGTACTGTGTCCCCGGTACCAAATACCATCTAGGTTCCATTTCTCTAGGCAGGCGATACCGAAAATGTACACAGACATCAGAAAAAGAGTCACCAGTGTCCTAAAAAATGCAGCTGTACCCAATGTCCACTTAACCACGGACATGTGGACAAGTGGAGCAGGGCAGGGTCAGGACTATATGACTGTGACAGCCCACTGGGTAGATGTATGGACTCCCGCCGCAAGAACAGCAGCGGCGGCACCAGTAGCAGCATCTCGCAAACGCCAACTCTTTCCTAGGCAGGCTACGCTTTGTATCACCGGTTTCCAGAATACGCACACAGCTGAAAACCTCTTACGGCAACTGAGGAAGATCATCGCGGAATGGCTTACCCCAATTGGACTCTCCTGTGGATTTGTGGCATCGGACAACGCCAGCAATATTGTGTGTGCATTAAATATGGGCAAATTCCAGCACGTCCCATGTTTTGCACATACCTTGAATTTGGTGGTGCAGAATTTTTTAAAAAACGACAGGGGCGTGCAAGAGATGCTGTCGGTGGCCAGAAGAATTGCGGGACACTTTCGGCGTACAGGCACCACGTACAGAAGACTGGAGCACCACCAAAAACTACTGAACCTGCCCTGCCATCATCTGAAGCAAGAAGTGGTAACAAGGTGGAATTCAACCCTCTATATGCTTCAGAGGTTGGAGGAGCAGCAAAAGGCCATTCAAGCCTATACAATTGAGCATGATATAGTAGGTGGAATGCACCTGTCTCAAGCGCAGTGGAGAATGATTTCAACGTTGTGCAAGGTTCTGATGCCCTTTGAACTTGCCACACGTGAAGTCAGTTCAGACACTGCCAGCCTGAGTCAGGTCATTCCCCTCATCAGGCTTTTGCAGAAGAAGCTGGAGACATTGAAGGAGGAGCTAACACGGAGCGATTCCGCTAGGCATGTGGGACTTGTGGATGGAGCCCTTAATTCGCTTAACAAGGATTCACGGGTGGTCAATCTGTTGAAATCAGAGCACTACATTTTGGCCACCGTGCTCGATCCTAGATTTAAAGCCTACCTTGGATCTCTCTTTCCGGCAGACACAAGTCTGCTGGGGTTGAAAGACCTGCTGGTGACAAAATTGTCAAGTCAAGCGGAACGCGACCTGTCAACATCTCCTCCTTCACATTCTCCCGCAACTGGGGGTGCGAGGAAAAGGCTCAGAATTCCGAGCCCACCCGCTGGCGGTGATGCAGGGCAGTCTGGAGCGACTGCTGATGCTGACATCTGGTCCGGACTGAAGGACCTGACAACGATTACGGACATGTCGTCTACTGTCACTGCATATGATTCTCTCAACATTGATAGAATGGTGGAGGATTATATGAGTGACCGCATCCAAGTAGGCACGTCACACAGTCCGTACTTATACTGGCAGGAAAAAGAGGCAATTTGGAGGCCCTTGCACAAACTGGCTTTATTCTACCTAAGTTGCCCTCCCACAAGTGTGTACTCCGAAAGAGTGTTTAGTGCCGCCGCTCACCTTGTCAGCAATCGGCGTACGAGGTTACATCCAGAAAATGTGGAGAAGATGATGTTCATTAAAATGAATTATAATCAATTCCTCCGCGGAGACATTGACCAGCAGCAATTGCCTCCACAAAGTACACAGGGAGCTGAGATGGTGGATTCCAGTGGGGACGAATTGATAATCTGTGAGGAGGGGGATGTACACGGTGATATATCGGAGGGTGAAGATGAGGTGGACATCTTGCCTCTGTAGAGCCAGTTTGTGCAAGGAGAGATTAATTGCTTCTTTTTTGGGGGGGGTCCAAACCAACCCGTCATATCAGTCACAGTCGTGTGGCAGACCCTGTCACTGAAATGATGGGTTGGTTAAAGTGTGCATGTCCTGTTTATACAACATAAGGGTGGGTGGGAGGGCCCAAGGACAATTCCATCTTGCACCTCTTTTTTCTTTTCTTTTTCTTTGCATCATGTGCTGATTGGGGAGGGTTTTTTGGAAGGGACATCCTGCGTGACACTGCAGTGCCACTCCTAAATGGGCCCGGTGTTTGTGTCGGCCACTAGGGTCGCTAATCTTACTCACACAGTCAGCTACCTCATTGCGCCTCTTTTTTTCTTTGCGTCATGTGCTGTTTGGGGAGGGTTTTTTGGAAGGGACATCCTGCGTGACACTGCAGTGCCACTCCTAGATGGGCCCGGTGTTTGTGACGGCCACTAGGGTCGCTAATCTTACTCACACAGCTACCTCATTGCGCCTCTTTTTTTCTTTGCGTCATGTGCTGTTTGGGGAGGGTTTTTTGGAAGGGCCATCCTGCGTGACACTGCAGTGCCACTCCTAGATGGGCCCGGTGTTTGTGTCGGCCACTAGGGTCGCTTATCTTACTCACACAGCGACCTCGGTGCAAATTTTAGGACTAAAAATAATATTGTGAGGTGTGAGGTATTCAGAATAGACTGAAAATGAGTGTAAATTATGGTTTTTGAGGTTAATAATACTTTGGGATCAAAATGACCCCCAAATTCTATGATTTAAGCTGTTTTTTAGTGTTTTTTGAAAAAAACACCCGATTCCAAAACACACCCGAATCCGACAAAAAAAATTCGGTGAGGTTTTGCCAAAACGCGTTCGAACCCAAAACACAGCCGCGGAACCGAACCCAAAACCAAAACACAAAACCCGAAAAATTTCAGGCGCTCATCTCTAATTCATTATAGGAGCAGAATGAGTGTCCATTGGTAGCGGATGCACTGTTCTGTACTGTACTTGTATTTAAAACATTTAAAATACCGGCTGTTGGGATCCCGGCATTCAGAATGCCGCTGTCAGTCACGCGAACCCAACCCATTGGTAGAACACAATGTACAGAAGAGTACTGTAGATTACAGTACTTAACGAGGTGAGCAGAAGGCGGCTCCTCCTCCACCTCAGTATCGATCACAAGGCGGTCTGTGTGTAAAAGATAACAAGCACTGTAAAATAAAAAATGACAGTAATACTGTAGGAAAATAGTGTGTTTATAACAATAATAATGATTACCACTGCCGGAGCTCCCTTCCTCCTGGCTGGCATGCTCCTGGGAGGCATTAAGGTGTGTGGCATAATGTGGCCATGCGCCTATTGTCATGCAGCAACTTACCTAGTTTTGTGTGACCACGCCCCCTCATAACACATGACCACACCCATTTTAACTATGAGTACCACTAAGAAAAAAATTCTACTTGCACCACTGATAGTACCCCCCTCCCCTCTAACCCAAAAGCTCCCCTCCTGAAGCCTAAACCTAAATCTCCCCCTTGGTGCTTAACCCTAAGTCCCCCCTGGTGGTGCCTAAACCTAACTCTCCCTTCCGTGGCTGTATACTCACTTCATCCGGCGTTCTTACTATCAGGATCTTGTGTGTCGGGATCCTGGTGCCGGTCTCCCACACAATTTGAGACATCATCGTTGCCATTTTCAGGGGTGTGTGGATTCTGGCACCGGATCTCAACCGCCAGGGTCACAAATAATAATTGGTACACCAGAATTCTTGTTACACAATACCACTGGGAAATGAGTCAGAAATCAGAGAGTAATGTGCTTACCAGCTGAGTTGGGGCCTGATGCCTCCTCATCACCCTGGGTGATCTGCGGATGGGCAGATGATGGCGGTACTGTGAATAAAAAATAAAACAGTACGTAAGTGATGCTGTAGTGTATACATTTTACAGTATGTACAGTACAGTATGCAGTACCGTACAGTATCTCTCCTTCCTACCCCACACAGCCCACAGGCTGTTTGATGCATTGCCAGCCTCCCACACCATCCAGAAGCCCTGTATTCCCCTCACAAATCCACTCTTACCCCAAGGAGAATCTCACCTCCCCTTGCACTCAGTGTCGGACTGGGGCATGGAGTGCCTACTGGGGGAATGCAGTGGTAGGTGCCTGTGCATATGGGTGTGGCCAGCCACCACATTGCTAACTATTAGAGACTGCATAGGCTGGGGCCCTTGATATATATACAGTCAATATTGCCAGTGCATGCATGATAATGTAGCAGATTAATAACAGCAATGCATGATAGTAAAACCGGCCAGCAACTCGCCCACCCGCTGGACCTCACCGTTGCCCTGCACTTCCCGTCCGCCAGATCTCACAGGAGGTGTCCCACCCTACATCCCATCCGGATTGCGGTGAGTTATCTGGGATGATTAGGACAGGGGGTGGGACACATTGAAAATACTGTATAAATCACTATGTACAGTACAGTACTGCACTTGACAATACTTACAAGCTCGGCAGGCCTTTCCCGCCTTCTATGCTGTCATGCTTCCAGCCCTGTAAAAAAATATATACAGTATACAGTATAATGGCAGCATACTGTACAGCCAATTATATGTAACATTGGCAGCATCTTTGTGACATCACAATCAATGGTATAGTTCATTCTAGTACCCTGCACCTAATCACTCAGGAGGGCACTGTGTGGGTGTACTGTACAGTCTTAAAAACTTAAGGGGCACATTTTTAAATGTGATATACACTTACAGTATCGCTATAGTACAGTACAGTAGGTCCAGGGTATTCAACAGAACACTACCTTTATAGTAATTGTGACACACATTAGCATTACCCTTAAAAACGTAATGACACACATCAACATGCGGCCCTCCCACCCTTAACCATCTCAGTACTGTTCATTACAGTATAAAGTGATTTCATGACAGATGATGCAGAACTCGCCTGAATCCATCTTATTGTCAAAGTCAGAAAAATGTCTCAATGCACGTTGCCATATTTGCACCGCACACTGGTCCGCGCTGCGCGTGCGTACGCTCTCCCGTGGAGGCGCATACCCGCAATAGCGTGCACTCGCAGGCGCGGTATGCGCATTTACGGTAGAGTTTATGTGGTCGTAGCGTGCGACTCATTCGTTACATATTTTCACAATTAATGTAGTTTATAGATCATGGTCCCTTTGATAGATTCTGAAAGTTTGGTTAAAATACAATGTCCCAGAGCTGAGGAATCTCTCTTTATATCGTACGAAGGGTCTAACAGGAATCATACAGCAGTGTTTGGTACCCATCGGAAGAGTATTTAATTAGCAATATTCCGGTGTTGGTTTGGAGCGTATTAATCGCTCGTGCGAATAGTTATGGACATAAGAAGTTTATGTCCATTTCTATTATTTACTCCTACTCAGGTATGCGGCGGGAAACCCAGTTTCCCACCCACCTGAGCTGTTGGAAATCGTCACAGCCCACCTGTATGAATCACCCTATGACCTTTTGTTATGATGCAGGGCCGAATTCCTTCGGCCAATGGACAATGGGATTGTAGGACCAGGAGATTGCATTGTGTGTGGGGCATAAATAGGCAGGCCGACCACATCCAGCTCTCACTCTCTCATCAACGGTTATCTGCTGATAGCCGGGAGCTGGATATCGAGGCGCAGGCGATCATACCCTTTGTGCGTAAGTTTCTCTCCGTAACCATTGTCTTTCTGTGAGCCAATTTCTCTCTCTCTATCTCTCTCTCTCCTCTTTTCTCTTATATCTCTCATAGTATTATAGTATTGTACTGTATTGCATTTAGGTCAGTGTAGTATTGTCTTTTTGTATTTATTGTTTAGTTCTGTGGTTAGGAAGTCTCTGTTATATTGTAGTGTATCATTTGTACTGTTATCCCCTTTTACAAGTATATTAGATATAATACAGTTAATAGGCTTTGGAACCTAAACCAGTATCTGTGCATTTTCTATAGTGTTAAGTGTTCACTTGAGCGTCGGTGACGCTCAAGCAGCTTTGTAGTTAGTCAGGTTACACAAGGTTGCATTTACACCCTGTACTCACATTAAGGTATTCAGTGTATTTCATTAGTATAAGGTTTTAACATAAAGGTATAGTGTTGTGAGCGTCTGCATCGCTGGTGACCTCCTCGTGGTCTCGAGCGTACGCTACGCTACAGCGAATCATTCCCCTAGACATAACCAATAACGTGTCCTGTGATCACTGGGCCGTGAGCGAACGTGACGCTTGAGCGTCTCGCCTACGGCTGAGCGATCGCTACGCCAATAGCGTACCATTACGGTACTTCTTAAGCAAACAGCGTACAGTGTTCTTAGCTTCATAAAGGGTTGTTTATACGACAAAGGAATTTAGCATTGTCAATTGGGGACTCGTCCTATCCTTCTCATATCTGCACTAGGTAGATCAGCGGACATTATCCCTCCAGCAAAAGGGTGGGAGGTTGTCTCGCAGTTGCTGACGGGATAAGCGTCTGCTTCGCTTAGATAAAGAGTGCTGAAGGAATCCGGGAACCGGAAGTAAGAACAAAACGCTTGTGTCTTTTTAAAACTGTTTATTTTTCTTTTGTCTTGCGTACGCATACACATATCTGCATTTCTTTTTCAATTTCGTATATCACTATTCCTGTTTGCCAATTTTTATAGTTGATAGAAAGTGCTAAAAAGAGATTTGCTGTTATTTCATAGTAGAGGTAATAGTTAAAGTATAGAACAACACACGATTTGTCTGGGAGATAAGACAGTCAGTGTGGATTGCGGTAGATGATCAGGGATCATTTACATTGATAAAAATATATTGTGTTACGGTGGATCCTTTGCATTGCGTACACGTGTCGCTAACAAAGGCTAGCGTACGCAATCCAAAAGGCAGACGCACGCAGCGTTCATTACGCAACGTAGCGTCCGGTTACGCCCACGTAGCTCAAGCTGTGATAAAGTGAAGTAACGCAAAGGCGATAATTAACGCACAGCGGTAGATAACGCGACGCGGTAAATAACGCAAATCTATTTTTGGAAAAATCTGAAATTTAGTTTAACAGATCCTGCTCCTAATTGGTAACACTTTTGGCCTAAAGACAATTTCTGCGCAGAAATAGATATAGAAACAAAGTGTACATGTGTTGAGTGAGTGTGTTTTGTATACAAAAGTTTATATAACTTTAAGGTGGAACCAAAAGGAAAGCCGGGTACTCGTCAAGGGACATACGTGTAAGTGACATATACGGTGGCTAGGGAGGCATCCCTGGTTAAATAATATTTGAGCATTAGAGTATAGCGGACCATAAGGTAACAAGACCAGGAGGTCATAAGGAACAAGACCAGGAGGTCATAAGGTAACAGACCAGGAGGTCATAAGGTAACAGGTAAAATAGACAAAGAGGTCCGCTATAAAAGTCCAGTGGCACAACGCCTGGGGTGTTGGTGCAGAACCCATATAGGCCATAAGCTCTTGCTGAAGGAATCGCGGCCGGAAACATCGATTCCATTGGTCTTTCAGTACATGACAAGTAGTGCTCGTGTACTGAACGATTGGACCGCACGTAATTGTGTGCAGTAGTTAGTAATCTGACCTAATACCATTAGAGTAAAGTGGTCACAAACGCTATTTGTACATTCTGACGTGATTTGTGTAATTTTTTATTTTTGGAAGGGAAGTTCGCTGGTCACTCAGGAACTATCCAACAACCGATACTTGCTGGGGAACGCGCCCCAGTAAATAAAGGTTCACATGGGCCCTGGGTTGGGTACCGCAGCTCTGGTTACAGTGATTGCAGTACTGGCCAACGTGGGCGAGAAGTAAGTGGGGTACTTGATAAACCACCACCGCCGGCCTGCCCAAGGACATCTTGGTTTGTTTGTAAGGGTTCGCTGAAAACCTTGAGATAAAGATCCAAGGAGGAATAAGCAACGCCTGCAGATTATGGGGGCCATTTGTTCCGGTAGGGGGCGATCAACCTCGGTTCGGGTTGATTCAGAGAACCGACCAGTTGGGTCGGCACGATATGTAATGTGTGAAAAATACGGTAGTCACACAGAGGTTTTATGTGATGAATGGGAGAGAATGACTGTACAAGACAGGGACAAATTCCCAAGAATAGGTAGCTTCAGTCCAGAAGTGTTACAAAATTTAAGGAGGAGGATATGTCTCGTAAAATCAACAAAGAGACGAATTCAGCATCATGATTGTTTACAGTTATGGCACCAGGAAGGTGAGATACAGAGAGGGTTGGCTCTGGCGGCAGGATCTGGGGCAGTCAGGAAGTTGATTGCCACAGCTCCTCCCCCACCATACATTGCAGGAGAGAAGTTGATTGCGGAGAGAAACGCACTGGGTTGTAAAACACAAACTCTTAGTAACACTGTAAATGTTAATGATGTTAACCAAATAACTCATGCAAGTATTAACCCGTGCAAGTTGTACCCTGTTGTGAACCTTCCTCAGGAGTGTGATCAAGAAGACGATTCAGCAACAATTTCAGCTCTCTCTCTTGCAGCCACCATAGCAGAGACCACAGTAGGCACAGCGACACCCACGAGATTAGTGAAAGCCCCTAGCGGAGGGATAGGTGAGGTCGTGTCAACGGGTAAGTACGGCACCATGCACTACACTGAAACAATTGTACCACAACAAGCTGTAGAATCTACACAGGAAGAGGCTGTTAGAATTGCTCCTGTAAGGGTAATAGCAGTTCCCAATGGAAAAACAGATGTGTCTGGAGCCACTCCCATAAGGAACATTGCCATGTACACTCCATTTTCCCGAATGGAATTAAGAACAATAGTGTCCGAATTTCCTGACCCCAGAAAGGATTTAGTTGCTAGCCAAAAATACATCAGGGATTTAGGTAACACTGTAGAACCCAACAACAAGGATTGGCAGATACTGCTAAGAGCTTGTTTACCTTCCAATGTTGATGCAACTCAGTTTTTAGCTGATTGTGCATTGGATAAAGATGTACCGCTTACAGACGTGTACAACAAGGATAATGTAAAAAGGATAAATTTACAGCTAAAAGAGTATTTCCCTGCCGTTGTTAAATGGAATAAAATATTTTCCATTAAGCAAAAGGAGTCCGAAACGGCAACAGAATATTTTCACCGGGCACTATTAGAAATGGCAAAGTACACTGGTATAGAAGACATTAAGACCAACCCAAACCATCGAGAAGTAGCAGTATCTGTACTGATGGATGGTTTGAAAGAAACATTAAAAGCTAGGGTACAGACCACGCAACCATGCTGGCGAGGTCTGTCAGTGTCCGGCTTGAGAGAGGCTGCTATTGATCACGACAGAAATATCACTAGGCACAGAGAGTCGCAAAGTGATAAGTTGATGTCCGTAAGTATACAGGCGCTGACCACAAGGCAGCCTGCGTATGTACCACCGAATCCTGTGGGTAAGGCAAGTGTAATAACATGTTTTTCTTGTAACAGACCGGGACACTATGCACGAGAATGTAGAACAAAGAATGTACAAAGATCTTTTCAACCCCCTAGACAACAACACAACACACGACATTGGGAGCAGGGTCCACAGAGGCGGAGTTTTGAGCCACATACAGGGGAAACAAAAAGATATCCCCCGAACAGAGATTGGCATGCCTCTGGTAGTTCCCAGCTAACTCCCCCACAAGTAGTTGCTGCCAATGGGATTCAGGGAGGTCAGCATACCCAATAGGGGTGTGGCCATACCTGTAATCTGCAGCCAGTTAAGTTGATTGCCAGTCTTGGAAGCGAACCAGAGATTGCAATCAATGTAGCTGGTAAAACTTTAAACTTTCTTGTAGACACAGGGGCGGCCAAGTCAGTGATAAATTCGACAGTGGGCATGAGAACCACTGGTAGGACAATTCCAGCCATGGGAGTAACAGGAGTAGTCCAGCACTACCCTGTTAGCAAACCAGCCGAGATTACAATAGGGCCTTTGCATACCAAGCATTCCTTTTTGCTGGCTGCATCGGCACCAACCAATCTCCTGGGAAGAGACTTACTATGTAAAATGGGTTGCGTCATTTATTGTACTCCTGAAGGTGTATTCTTGGACATTCCTGAGAATCACGCTCAGGAAGTACGAGACATGTTAGACTCCCCATCAAAATTAATGTCACATTCCATTATGACAAATAGGAATCCATCCCAAGTAGAAGAGATGACATCTCAGATACCAGAGTCGCTTTGGACAAAAGATGGACAGGACACTGGATTAATGGCAAATGTAGCTCCAGTAGTTGTGCAAGTAAAAGATGGTAGGATAGCTCCAAAAATCCCACAGTATCCTCTGAAGCCAGAGGTGGAGTTAGGAGTTTTTCCCGTAATAGAGCGCTTGCTACAACAGGGCATTCTAGTAAGAACGTCCAGCACAGCAAATAGTCCCATCTTCCCTGTTAAAAAGAGTGGGGGGAGGGGTTACAGACTAGTGCAGGATCTAAGGGGGATTAACAAAATAGTTGAGAGTCAGTTCCCCGTAGTGCCTAATCCAGCTGTCATCCTAATGCAAATTCCTCCCACTGCCAAATTTTTCACTGTTATTGACCTCTGCTCCGCTTTCTTTTCGGTACCTCTGCACCCTGACAGCCAATATTTGTTTGCATTCACATACAGAGGAGTCCAATACACGTGGACTCGGTTACCCCAAGGTTTCATAGATAGTCCAAGTATATTTTCTCAGGCTTTGCATGATTGTTTACAGTCTTTCCAACCGGAAAATGGATCAGTGTTGATACAGTACGTAGATGATCTACTACTGTGTTCTGATTCATTGGAGGCATCCCTGAAGGATACGAAACAGCTCCTGTTTCATCTTTCAGACACAGGTCACAAGGTCTCCAAAGACAAGTTGCAATTATGCCAAGCTAAGGTAAAATACTTGGGACACTGTCTAACACAAGGACTGAGACACCTGACCGCTGATAGAATCCAAGCCATTAGAGACATGACACTGCCACAAACCCAGCAACAGATCAGGACGTTTCTAGGAATGTGTGGGTATTGCCGTAATTGGATCCCAGGGTTTTCCATATTGGCGCTACCTTTGCAGGAAATGGTCTCTTCAAACAAACCTGATCGGATTTCGCATACAGACGAATCTGAAACAGCATTTGAGAGACTCAAACAGTGCCTAACGCAGGCACCAGCACTAGGTATGCCAGACTATGGGAAACCCTTTGAACTATACGGAACAGAAAGTGCTGGGTGCGCAGCAGGTGTACTAACACAAAAACACGGTGATGCCAGCAGGCCAATTGCATACTACAGCGCTCAGCTAGACACGGTAGCACGATCCCTCCCCACATGCTTGCGTAGCGTTGCGGCGATAGCATTGCTAGTGACGAAAAGCGAAGATGTCGTGCTAGGCCACAATCTCACAATCCATACACCGCATGCGGTATCTGCCTTATTGAATTCTGCCCAAACCAGACACGTCTCATCAGCAAGGTTTACAAGATGGGAATTGGCATTAATGGCCCCAGTAAACATCACCATAAGGAGATGCAGTGCATTAAATCCTGCAACATTTCTCCCAGGTGTGCCTGGTCAGACACAAAGGGTGGAAGGTGAGAGTGATGGGGAAGGAGGATTTAATGCAAAGGAAGATACACATGATTGTATGGAATATTTGACCCAAAATTTTACCGCAAGGCCTGACATCAGTGACAATCCACTAGAAGATGCAGAACTCACGTTCTACACGGACGGTAGTTGTCACAGACAGTCAGACTCGGGAGACTTGTGTACTGGATACGCAGTCGTAGATGACCAAGACACCATAGAAGCGGAACCGCTAGGCCCACCTCACTCAGCCCAGGTTGCTGAACTGGTCGCCCTAACCAGAGCATGTGAATTGGCTAAGGGTAAGTCTGCCAATATCTACACCGATTCTAGATACGCGTTCGGGGTAGTACATGATTTCGGAGCGCTATGGCGTCTCAGAAATTTCATGACGGCGGCTGGTACACCGATAGCGCATGCAGTCCACATAAAAAGGCTTCTAACAGCGATACAGGAACCCGACAGAGTGGCTGTTATCAAATGTAAAGCACATACATATAGTCAAGACCCAGTATCCCTTGGTAACAGCCGAGCAGACGAAGCCGCAAAGCTTGCAGCTGCTACCCCCACACGGACAGACACCACACAGTTGATGGTATTTAATACCATCAACACACAGAAGTTGTGTGAGATGCAGAATTTGTGTTCCACACAGGAAAGAGCAGTCTGGAAGGCAAAGGGATATGGCCAGGAGTCCTCAGGGCTCTGGACGGATGGACATGGTAAACCAGTGGCCCCCAGGGCATACCTTCCATGTCTGGCTGAAGCAGCTCACGGGCTGACTCATCTAGGCAAGGAGGGGATGTGCAAATTGGTAAGAGCATACTGGTGCGCCCCAGGATTCTCCTCTCATGCGGGTAAAAGAGCAATGTCATGCCTTACCTGTCTGAGAAAGAATATTGGAAAAGCAATACCTACAGAACCATCCCATATCCCACCTGCCGGCGGCCCTTTCCAAGTAATACAAATTGACTTCATTCAATTACCCCCATGTAGAAATTTGAAATATGTACTTGTTTGTATAGATGTTTTCTCGAATTGGGTCGAAGCTTTTCCAGCAGCTACAAATACCGCTATGTTCACTGCTAAGAAAATTGTGCAGGAATTTGTATGTAGATATGGTATCCCTAGAATCATTGAAAGTGATAGGGGTACCCATTTTACAGGTGATGTCTTTCAAGGAATGTGTAAGTTGATGGGAATTGATAGCAAGCTGCACACTCCGTACCGTCCACAGGCGAGTGCGAAGGTCGAAAGAGTGAACAGCACTATTAAAAATAAATTGAGTAAAGTAATGGCAGAGACAGGATTGACGTGGCCAGAAGCTTTACCCATTGTTTTGTATAGCATCAGAACCACTCCCAGGTCCCCTCTTAATCTGTCTCCTTTTGAAATCTTGTTTGGTCGACAACCGCATGTCATGATTAACCCTCAGGATGATTTGAAATGTAACAATGAAGTAACTGTAAAGTACTTGATTAACATGAGTAAGCAGTTGAGGAATCAAAATGATAATCTAAAGTTGGTGATTCCTGATTTACCAGATAGTAATTGTCATGACATTGAACCTGGGGATTATGTAATGATACGAAATTTTCTACGCTCAGGTTGTCTTATTGATAGATGGGAAGGACCATACCAGGTCTTATTGACCAGCACCACAGCATTGAAGGTTGCTGAGAGAGAGACTTGGGTCCATTCATCCCACTGCAAAAAGGTCGCTGATCCAGAAAAGTCCCGTGATAAGGAACAGACGGTAGAGGTTGTATCACTAGAGTGTCTGTTCCAGGAGGACTGAGGCGGCACCTGAGCCTTGAAGACCGGAAGCAGTTGTCGACTCCCCTCTCCCTTTTATTGTTTTCTCCACTTCCCATCCCCTCTCCCTTAAAATTTCTTTTTCCCCCTTCTCATTCTTCTCTATTTCCTCCTCAAAGATGGACTTGCCCCAAGAGACTGTGATCCGGATTTTGATGTTAACCATGATGTTGACCAGAGCAGTCTGTTCCGGCGAGAGTACCATAGAGGTCGAGAGAGGTTCTGGAATGGGTTCCGATTATGATGATGGAGGCGTAGTTTTCCAAGATCAACCAAACCAACAAGCAAAGGCGAGTATCAGAAAACGATCCGATAGAAGAAATTGTGATGGATTGTTAGCTGAAGAAAATTGTATCTGTAGGCTCTGTGATAAGCTGGTTGAAGATGGATGCATAAAGAAATGCCAATCTAGTTTTAATATCCATATGGACCGGCATCCATTGAGTGACTATCACTCTCTAGTGGGTAACGTGTTAAACCAAACAGATTGTTGGGTATGCTCTCAAGTACCTCAGGGACACAGTAAATCAGGGCTAGTACCATTTCCTTTAACGTTAGGGGAGGTACTTGAGCTAAGTGGTGGGAGACCGGTGGACCGGAGGTTTAACATCTCCAGCCCTCCTAGTTTGAAGCTCCACCAATACCATGTGGATAGGTCCCTCTTATGTTTTAACATCTCCAATCCCAGGAAACCGGGAAATTGGGAAGTGTCATGGAGCAACCTTACCATGACCTTTTCACACAGAGCAGATAGAATGCCTACAGATACAGAGCTCGTACGCCACATAGCCAGTAGAGGAAAATCTTTCCGGTATCGATATACCTTAGGAAATAGGATTACTAGAGTTGGAGAGGTATCACCAGGATACTGTGCACATATCGTACAAACCGATACGTGCATTAGGCAGATGGAAGAATTAGGGTCAGGAGATTTCACCTGGAAGGTTTGTAACATGGTCATGTCCTTCTCCGTCCCATATGTTCTCCCCGATGATGCATATTTCATATGCGGGAGAAAGGCGTACAAGTGGCTTGCCCCAAACTCTGAAGGATTGTGTTATATTGGAAAAGTATTGCCTGAAGTGATGACTGTTACACATGACAAAATGAAGGACATACACCGTGGTGCCCAAGCTCCTTATACTCACACTCATTACGAGCACCGAGTTAAAAGACAACTGTCAGAAAGGTTAGAGCATCCGGCCTCTGATCTTATCCATGAATCCACCGGGATTCAGGTTCTGGTAGCGTTAGATTTCACTCGTACCGCTCGGGGAGTGATGAATTATAGATACATTTCCGCACTCGCCAATTTGTTAGATAATATCACTGAAATGTATGATGACACGTTTAGATACACTGGAAGAGAACTTCAAGCTTATAAAACAGAACTAGTTCAGCATAGGATGGTTCTTAATTATCTTACAGCAGTAACAGGCGGATATTGTGTTACATTGGCAACACAGTACGGCATAAAGTGTTGCACGTATATCACAAATAGCACCGAGGATCCGGTAGAGGTCATAGACCAAAAGATGGACGATATTCTGCAATTAAAGTGGGAATTTCGTCGAAAACACAATCTCACCCTTGCTGCTGTAGGTAATGAGCTGACTGGTTGGGTGTCATGGTTGAACCCGCGAAATTGGTTCTCCGGTTTAGGAGACTGGGCTCAAGGAGTCATAATGGATGTTGGAAAGTTTCTCCTATGTATCTTGGGTGTTGTTATATCGATTGGATTGATATTTAGATGCGGGCAGGCTTTAATGAGGTGCAAGCAAAGTACAAAAGTGATGAGCTTGAGGAGCGAGGAAACTGTAATTAACCTGGATTTGATTTATGACCCAATGATAGAAACCAGAATGTGATGAAAATGCGATTATACGGTCCGTTTCTTTCACCTGTTTTTCTGCTTTTCTCCAAGATACAAAGACCCCCTTGGACGAGGAAGTTGACGAGACGCTATACAGACAACAGACAAGCACCAAAGAAGAAGATTTGACAACTTTAAATATGGACACTTGATGAACTTTGCCATGGATCCCCAGTTTCCCTAGTATTTTTAAACTCACGCTAGCCCAACATTTTTTGTAAATCTGATGGCTCAGACAAAGCTATTTGCTCATGCCCAAGGAGCAATACAGCGCAAAGAAGACGACTCTCAACAGATACCGAACACAACTTCAACAACAGATGTACATTTCCCTGACATAGAATATCATTGCATTTTTCGTAAGTGTTCTTTATCTTCATCTCTACAACCCTCAGGTAATAACACACATAGTCGGTAGGGAATACAGGCACAGATAGCAGCAACCACATACCTCCCCCATTCATGTATCATCAACTAAAATGTGCATCCCCATTTTGTTACAACCACAGCCGAAATGAGCTCGGTAGAGTTTGACAGCCCATCCACAGACCTGTACCACAGGACAAGAAGGAATTCAAATGTATACTTCGCAATACCTCGAAGCTTGATTTACCACACGTACGGCACGATGATACATGACCCTCCAAACATGGACTCATACACACATGCTTCTACTTTCTCACTAGGTCATACCCTCTTCACACCTACTCCACTCTTCTCCCCTACCCAACCATGGAAATCAATTAACCCCTGACTTACATTTTTCTCCTTAAATGTTTTGTGGCAGTTATTATTGACTGCCAAAGGGTGGACTGTCAAAGTCAGAAAAATGTCTCAATGCACGTTGCCATATTTGCACCGCACACTGGTCCGCGCTGCGCGTGCGTACGCTCTCCCGTGGAGGCGCATACCCGCAATAGCGTGCACTCGCAGGCGCGGTATGCGCATTTACGGTAGAGTTTATGTGGTCGTAGCGTGCGACTCATTCGTTACATATTTTCACAATTAATGTAGTTTATAGATCATGGTCCCTTTGATAGATTCTGAAAGTTTGGTTAAAATACAATGTCCCAGAGCTGAGGAATCTCTCTTTATATCGTACGAAGGGTCTAACAGGAATCATACAGCAGTGTTTGGTACCCATCGGAAGAGTATTTAATTAGCAATATTCCGGTGTTGGTTTGGAGCGTATTAATCGCTCGTGCGAATAGTTATGGACATAAGAAGTTTATGTCCATTTCTATTATTTACTCCTACTCAGGTATGCGGCGGGAAACCCAGTTTCCCACCCACCTGAGCTGTTGGAAATCGTCACAGCCCACCTGTATGAATCACCCTATGACCTTTTGTTATGATGCAGGGCCGAATTCCTTCGGCCAATGGACAATGGGATTGTAGGACCAGGAGATTGCATTGTGTGTGGGGCATAAATAGGCAGGCCGACCACATCCAGCTCTCACTCTCTCATCAACGGTTATCTGCTGATAGCCGGGAGCTGGATATCGAGGCGCAGGCGATCATACCCTTTGTGCGTAAGTTTCTCTCCGTAACCATTGTCTTTCTGTGAGCCAATTTCTCTCTCTCTCTCTATCTCTCTCTCTCCTCTTTTCTCTTATATCTCTCATAGTATTATAGTATTGTACTGTATTGCATTTAGGTCAGTGTAGTATTGTCTTTTTGTATTTATTGTTTAGTTCTGTGGTTAGGAAGTCTCTGTTATATTGTAGTGTATCATTTGTACTGTTATCCCCTTTTACAAGTATATTAGATATAATACAGTTAATAGGCTTTGGAACCTAAACCAGTATCTGTGCATTTTCTATAGTGTTAAGTGTTCACTTGAGCGTCGGTGACGCTCAAGCAGCTTTGTAGTTAGTCAGGTTACACAAGGTTGCATTTACACCCTGTACTCACATTAAGGTATTCAGTGTATTTCATTAGTATAAGGTTTTAACATAAAGGTATAGTGTTGTGAGCGTCTGCATCGCTGGTGACCTCCTCGTGGTCTCGAGCGTACGCTACGCTACAGCGAATCATTCCCCTAGACATAACCAATAACGTGTCCTGTGATCACTGGGCCGTGAGCGAACGTGACGCTTGAGCGTCTCGCCTACGGCTGAGCGATCGTTACGCAACTAGCGTACCATTACGGTACTTCTTAAGCAAACAGCGTACAGTGTTCTTAGACTTCATAAAGGGTTGTTTATACGACAAAGGAATTTAGCATTGTCAATTGGGGACTCGTCCTATCCTTCTCATATCTGCACTAGGTAGATCAGCAGACATTATCCCCCCAGCAAAGGGTGGGAGGTTGTCTCCCAGTGCTGACGGGATAAGCGTCACGTTACGTCACAGTAGTGCAGTCTATTCACTTCATGCCACAGTACTGCTCTTGATTCACGTTGTGTCACAGAGTAGAGCACCTTATTCATGTTACTGTACGTCACAATAGTGCACTAGTATATTCACATTATGTCACAAAGTAGAGATCTGCGACAGTAATGGACCCTTATGCAATAGTAATGCACCTCATAACACATTAGGCCACAGTAATGTTCCTTAGAATAATTTCTGCCACAGTAATGCCCTTAGAATACTATCTGAAATACAAATCTCCTTTACAATACAATCTGCCACAGTAATGCCCTTAGAATACAATCTACTGTACCACAGTAATGCTCTTAGAATACAATCTACTGTACCACAGTAATGCCCTTAGAATACAATCTACTGTACCACAGTAATACCCTGAGAATACTACAGTATCTGAAACACAAATGTCCCTTAGAACACAATCTGCAACATGAATGCCCCTTAGTACCTCACCATACAGCACATAACTGTCATTTATAGTACATTAAGGCAAACAGTAATGTTGCTATGGTTGTAATACAGAAGATACTGTAGACATTAAAAAGATAGACAGTCATTTGGTCGACAGTAAAAGGTCGACAGTCAAAAGGGCGACACTCAATGTTTGAAAACATTTTTTAACCCCAATTTGTGGAAAGGCTTCAAGGTCGGCATGGAAAAAGGTCCACATGAGTATTTTATGTTTTTTGGGTGTTGTTTTCTTTGTAAAGTGAACGGGAACCCCAATTAGTGCCCCTTGTCCCCTCGCCATGCTTCTGGAAAGGTGCCTTGCTGTGGTTGACACAGGTTACTATTCACAATTGTAGTCCATGTGGATTGTAAAGAACTGTATAAACATGTTTAAAAAAAAGAAAACAATTTCAAAAACTCTTGTCGACCTTTTGCCATGTCGACCTAACAGCCATGTCAACCTGTATCTGGTGTCAACCTACTGTAGTAACTGTCGACCAATTGGTGTTGACCTAAGGTGTGTTGACTTAGGCAATGTCATTTTTGACATGGATAGTAAATGAAAAAAAAGGTTTGAAAAATGTATTAAAAAACCTTGACCCTTTGACCCTGATTAACTTTTGCACCTTGTTTAACCATTTATATACCACAGGTACTGTATAGACCGGATTCCTGCTTCTACAGCAGACCCTGTTTTATGCAATACCTATAATTAGAGTAACTTAAAGTCCAGCAATCTACTGTACTGTACTTACAGCCATGAATGGCCTGCAGGCATCTTGGGGTCCTCCAGACTAGATCACTCCATCACCTTTGGAGTGACCTCCCGGTCTGACTCTGGTTATACCTCCGGAGGATCTCCCTGCGTGCCCTCTGGTATGCTCTCACTGTCTCCTCGTTGCTGGCGAGAGCTTGGTCCCGCCAGCAACTGAGCAGACGGAGCTCACCTAGAGAATAGGGATGGTCCCTGGCAGCCATGATATACAGTAATCACAATGATCGTCTCAGTGCGTTCCAAGCGGTGTGCTTCCCAGACATCCCATGTTGTTCATCTTGCACCCAGTACGTCAGTACCCCTTGGTTTTGATTACTGTATGCCTTGTCTTTGAACATGGTATTTACCACCGCCTCCCCCTACCCCATCCCACTTCCACCTTCCCCCCTGGGAGCCTACACAGTTTATACAGTAGACAGGGAGGGAGGTCAGGTTACAATAAATGTACAACACAATACTACAGTATACTGTATATGAAAATCAGATAGAGAACTGCAGTCACTTTGATAGGTGTGTAAATGGTACAGTAGCAGTGATCCCTTCTCATAAAGTACAACACATATTCTCTATCACCAATGATATACATTACTGTGTTGTGCGAACAGTTAATTGCGTCAGAATACACTCATTTATATTTACTGGTATGTCTACGGGTGATCATTACCACTGTGTATTTTAGCGGAATCAGATGCTCCTGCAGATTTACCATGATTTCTGTGAAACCTGTGTGCACCCTTCCATTGAATGTATTACAATGGATTACAAAGAAAAAAAAAATATTAAAGTGAGTGTCAGGGAAAAAAATGAGTCCCATGCTGTTGGCTGTGTAATGTCCTGCATCCGGCATCTCCCTTCCCCCTACTTTCGTCCAGAGTGTGGCTCTGAGGCATCTCCCTCCCCCTCCTCTTGGGCAGTGTGTGGCATCTCCCTCCTCCCGGACAGCGTGAGGTTGTGCGGCATCTCCCCCCCCCTTCTCTCAGGCAGCGTGGTGAGCAGGGTCTATTTACTAAAGCTTGGATGGAGGTAAAGCGTACAGAGATAAAGTACCAGCCAATCAGCTCCTAACTGCCTTGTCACATTCTGGGTTTGAAAAATGACAGGAGCCGATTGGCTGGTACTTTATCTCCATCCACTTTACCTCCACACAGTGCTTAGTAAATAGACCATAATATCCAGCCTCTGCAGCTGCTGGCAGCAGAGGCTGGAGATGGGAGACAGCAGCATCAGACCTGGTGCAGAGTAGCTCTGACCAGGGGGGTCTTTTAGACAGGGGGGCCTGGGGGTACTTACCCCTGGGGCCCCCCTTAATCCAGCTCTGCCTGAACTGCATTTCATACTACCAACCATGACAGTGGTCTGTATTTACCATGGGTTGGTATTGATATACCAGCTCCCTTCATCCCGGCGGTCAGAATCCTGACCACATGATGCTAGGCGCTGGAATGCCGGCAGCGGGGCGAGCACAAAAGAGCCCCTTGCAGGCTCAATATGCTCATCGCACTGTGTGCATGGTGGCACGCTACGTGCGCCATGCTATTTATTCTTCCTACAAGTGTGTTGTGGAAACTGCAAGAGGGAGAATACTGTAGGTGTCGGTATCCCGGCGGTCGGGATCCCGGAGCTGGGATTCCGGCAGCCGGGATATTGAATGCATCGCATTTACCACTAGTGACCAAGACTATGATATGCTTCCTACTGTACATTAGCCACCAGGGGGTATATTTATCAAAGTTCGATTTTGAAGCTTGAGTGATTTCACATTCGATTTTCATTCAATATTGACTTTGTAGAGTTACTAAAGGCAAAATTGAATGTAAGATCGAACATTGTTAAATATACCACTTTTACTTACTTCTGTTTTATTCATTAACTATTTGTATTGGGAAGTGGATATTGGTGGTGGTAGGGGGCAGTAGACTGAAGTTTTGCCTAGGATTCCAAAAAACTTGCAACAGCCCTGTGTAGAATGCACCAGTAGATAAGCAATCAAGATAAGGCGTGACGGTGTAACATAGTTATTGCTTTTTTTTTTTTTAAGAAACAGTTGCTGTTGCTTTCCTAACTTTATAACAAATTGCAAATAAATACAGTAATTATACTAAATCTAAAACACAATTTTTAGACAGACAATAACGCTGAAATAATTTCACATGGTTATGGTGTATTTGGAAATATTTATTACATAAGACACAATATTATGCTGCAAGCAATTTAGTAAAATGTTTTGAACAATAAGATAATTCACATAAGCTGTCATACTACAGTACATCTTGTCCTCCACCATTTATATACAGTTGCACTGTCCCGATATAGACATAGATTTAAGGTGAATGTTACATTATCATAATGCCCTTAATTAAAGCACTAAACCAGAGAAAGGTTAAATAAAAATTACTCTTCAAAGTGTATAGAAAGATACTTTAATATGACAGTTTTTACTTCTTTTTTTATCATATTGATTTTGAAAGGTCGCACATATTCCTCAATAGTTACACATCTCTTAAATCTGCTTGTACGGAAATAGATAAAAAGATAGAAACTACATCAAATTTGAGTTACAAATTGATTTTGCTTCTCCGACCAGTTGTGCTTAGTATAATATCAATAATTTGTATTGCTTCGTGTATAGTTAGTGCTTTTGACATTAGTTTATGAACTACTGTATGATAGCCAAGGTAACTATCCACAGTAATAAACCACGTTTGACCTTTAAAGTTCTGCTCTTGATTTAATCAGTAGGAGTTGTGAAGGTTTCATTGTTGAAAGGTCAAAAACCTAAAATCTTCTTAATCTAATAACTTTATACCCTTGATAAATCTGCTCAAGTGAACCTGTGTGTTCACCCACCTCTCACTGCCCCCCCCCCAAATACAAGTTTACTACAAAACATAATTTTCCTGTAATAATTGATGTATGCTTATTCCAAAATATTGACCAAACACTTTCAAAACTGTTTTACAAGTGTACATGTAAAGATGAGCAGTAAAATATTGTACTGTATGCATATGGCTCTCTGACAACTGTAATATGTACTTATATAATATGTACTGACAATTGTAATATGGGCATATTTTTTTATCTGCGGGCAATCATTTTTAAAGTGGAAAATATACAGATCCTCAGCACATAGGGGGTTATTCAGTACGCATCACAGTTTATCGAAAATCACAACAGAGCAATTTTCGGTATACTGAGCATGCGCTGCGGCCACAGAGTGCATGCGTAAGCAGTCAAAGCATGATCACATCTCCGAAGGATGCGATCACACTATGATTGACAGTGGCACCATCAGGGGGGCTGCATTTCGGCATTATGGGGGGTGGTCCAGCCAACGCTGGTGTGGCCAAACTGTTTTTGCCACGGATGCATGACGTCACATGCAGACGCTCAAATGAAAAAAATGGCAGCGGACCACCTGCATATGCAGCCTAGCTGCAGCTGCAGGGAGTCATCCTTAATTTCTGTCTCAGCAATCGCATCACTGGCCACCAATTAGCATTCTGGACAGCCTTGCCCTCGGTGGGCAGCCCCCGGCATGCTACAGAAACAGTTGCAGATTCTGCTTTTTAGCAGAATCTTCAATTCAACCTAAATATGGTCCATAAAATATAAAAGAAAAAGCTTCCAAGGTGGTGTAAAAATGTAACTCTTTTGCACATCTAAAAAGGTTCTGTATTTAAACGTTAAATGAAGGAACACTTTCAGAAATAAACACTTTTCTTTCTTAAATCTCATTAGAATAATTCATTTTACATAACATTCTACTTTGTACAGGCACATTACAGCGCATAGCCCACATTCTCCATATCTAGCCAGCTCCCATCATCAATGAAAAAAACTTTCACGTCACAAGCTACTGTATGTCATTGCAATTAAAGTCATAAATCCAAATTAATGTACAGTGTTATAGGTCTGTGCAAATAGGATCATGATATTAGAAAAGAAGGAGAAATTGCATTCTTCTACTTTCACACATTACTCCACTGTTTATTAGTGATCCTGTAAGTTCCTCGGAGGAGGAAGGCAAAGACCAATTTTGTACATCCTGCCCATGTGTCTTCAATGTTATACAGCAGTACTTATCTCCCTGCATTACATATTTTCCCTACTACTGTAGGGTCACATTTCAGCTGTCCCTGCCACTAGGGCCACTAACTGGCGCTGATCGTCAGGTGCTGGCAATTGCAACATCACATGGGTCCAGCAATGGTGACATCACTGTCAGTGCATCACCAGCCAACCTAGTCTGCCGCTGGGACTTCAGATTGCCCCGCACTGGCATGCCGCAGTTTAAGTTTTAATCTCCATCTGTTGCATGCCAGTATTTGTGCCCTTCCTTCCATCCTGTGCTGACTACCGGGTCACAGACTTTCCAGCCTGAAGTCCTCTACAGCAGTTCAGCTCTCCACACAGTCCGTGGCACACAGGCTGTTCATTGAGTACATCTCTTAAAGGTAAGGAGGCCTGGGGGAATATATAAGTGAATGACTGTCAACTGTAAATAAATGTTTACCTGTGGCTGTCCAGCTGTGGTTGAAGTACAAGAGTCAGCACACAGTTTCAGCTCTGTCTGCTGGGACTTGTAGTAGTACTACTGCAGCTGAAGAACCCCTGTCAAGTCATACTGTACTAGCTGTTCTACCCATTCTTCGCATGGGAGTTTCGATCTTTTACAGTTGTACATATACATGAGTGCTAATAATTTGGTAAGTCTATAGAGATGTATAATTGAGACGTGCTAATATAAGTAAATATAGTAATCCATGGTTCTTGGAGCTACCCGAGGAGCACCCGTAGCTTGGGGGTCATTCCAACCTGTTCGTACACTGCTTTTTCTCGCAGCGCAGCAATCAGGTCACTACTGCGTATGCGTATGCACCGCAATGCGCAAGCGCATCGTACGGGTACAAAGCGGATCATTGCTGAGAGACTGATTTAACTAAGAATCCAGTCGCACGGCCGATCGCAAGGATATTGACAGGAAGAAGGCATTAATGGGTGTCAACTGACCGTTTTCTGGGAGTGTTTGGAAAAACGCAGGCATGTCCAAGCGTTTTTCGGTGGCGGGTGTCTGACGTCAATCAGGGACCAGACAGGCTGAAGTGATCGCAAGAGCTGAGTAAGTTAAGATTTACTTAGAAACTGCACAAAATGTTTTCACAGAGCTTGGCTGCACAGGCATTCGCACACTTGCAAGGCGAAAATACACTCCCCTATAGGCGGCGACTATCTGTTCGCAGCGCTGCAAAAAGTAGCTAGCAAGCGATCAATGCGGAATGACCCCCATATACGGTAAAAAGTGATAAGTGACATTTTTATAGTTTATTAAATTCTTCAGTGTGGAGGAGCAATGCAAATTTTGATCCGATTGTCCGCTTTGATGTATCATTCACGCAACGCAAGCCACGCATCAGTAATGACATCGTTATGTCAGCCCCCTTTTGATCCCCTTAGGGGAGGTTTATTAAAATACTAATTACGTCGTTATACTATTTCCCACATGAAGAATACCTACAGTATGTTAATTTCAGCTTCCTAACATTTTGTGTAGAAAGAATTAGTGATGAGTCAGTCAGTGAGTGAGTGAGAGGTACAGTAAAAAGTGTCAGCACAATTTTTGTATTTATTAAATTCTACACACTGGAAGTGCAATCCAAATTTTGATCCGATTGTCTGCTTGGGCGTTATCGTTCACGCAACGCAAGCCACGCTTTGGTAATGACATCATTATGTCAACCCCATTTTCATCCCCTTAAGGGAGGTTTAGAAAAATTCTAATTATGTAATTTTCCTATTTCCCACTTGAAGAATACCTATGGTCAGTGCTATTTTTGTGGAAAAATAGGTCAGGCACTCCCAATGTGGGAAGAGCTACATTGGGCAGGGCACCTTTGTTCGGATAAAGCTTTTTCTTATAAAAGAATAAAGAATTTGTGCACGCCCCCAAAAAGGGGTGTGGCCTTGATATAAGGTGTGTGGCCTTGCTGCAACAGGCATGGCCTTGCAGGACAAGACTACCTTATACCCCAGTTTTGCAAAATGCACGCCCCTGACTTTGGCCATCACAGGAAAAATAAAAATCCTGATTTATGCTTCTTACAGATGTAGCCACCTTTACCTTGACCGATTCTCTGCCTAGACGGACGTTTAGTCACGCTAAGGCGATAGCTTAGCTTGCTGAGTTTAATCACAGGCAGGTGCGTTGAGGCGATTCTAGATACTCAGCATGCATTACACATCTCCACCACTGGGTGGCTAATGCTCCACTAATCAAGTACTTTCGATCGTATAGCGGCGGATTGATCTACAGCTCTGGCAAATGGTCAGTGACAACTGTAATGTTAATAGATGGTGACCAATGGTCAGACGGTGAGAGTTCTCAATATAAATAGTTTATACAGACACAAATGAACATGTTAAAACACTTGTGTATGCAGACGCAAGATTATGTATGGAGACGCAAGTAATTGTGTAAAAGGAAGTATGTACAATGCATAAACACCGTGATTTTGAAATACATTTACAGTATAAGCGTCCGAGTTACCGTGACATTCACTTTATTATAATTTTTTTTCTTTGTTATACATTCAAAGGAAGGGTGCACACAGGTTTCACATAAATCTTGTCTTGTAACCTGATCGGAACTCCCTACCTGTCTACTGCATGAACTGTGCAGGCTCCTAGGGGGGAAGGGGAAAGTGGGATGGGGGTAGGGCGAGGCAGTGGAAAATACCGTGTTCAAAGAACGGGCCAATGCTCAAGGAGCATCAGAATCCCCTATCTAAAATACACAGGGTCGATAGGGATAAGCGAGGTCTATGCACATAACGATACAGCAGACCCCATCGCATCACAAAATGACAAAATGTCCGAGGCACATGAACCCCCGTTTTGTAGAATTATGTGCATAGACCTCGCTTAACCCTATTGCCCCTGTGTATTTTAGCTAGGGGATTCTGACGCTCCCTCAGCACTGCCCCGAAGCCTGCAAAACCTATGCCGTCTCTCGCTCCATAGCGGAGTGCTGACACAAGGTGGATGTTCATGTGCCTTGGACATTTTGTCACTTTGTGATGCGATGGGGTGTGGGGTATCGTTAAGTGCATAGACCTCGCTTATCCCTATCGACCCTGTGTATTTTAGCTAGGGGATTCTGATGCTCCTTCACAATTGCCCCGTGACCAACAAAATCTGTGCTGTTACTTGCTCCATAGCCGAGGGCCTCCATGGGGCAAGGAGTCACAGGCGGTAGCCATATCAATTGAGTCTGCCCTGCTACAGAATTGTATGTGTACCGCATGGTGCATAGAACCTTAACAGTACAACCGCTCCTGCAGCTTTGCCCTGGTTTTTGTGAATAACTCCCTCCCTGTCTACTACATGACCTGTGCAGGCTCCCAGGGGGGAAGAGCAATGGGCTAGCGGCAAGCAGTGGAAAATACTGTGCTTTTGAAATGCAAGTACTGTATGAGTACGAGTCCCCAGTATGTTCTTCTAGTGTACTAATTAGCACGAACAGCTTGTAATGTACAGTGGCAAGTTTAATCTTTCTATGTATAATGGAGAGATAAAAGCTCCTCCCTAAGTTCCTAGATGCCAAATCACCGTCCTTAGTATCTCTGTACAGTATGTTCTACTAGTGTACTAATTAGCACGAACATCTTTTAACTGGATACCAAATCACCGTACTTAGTATCTCTGTACAGTATGTTCTATTAGGGTACTAATTAGCACGTACAGCTTGTAATGTACAGCGGCAAGTTTAATCTTTCTATGTATAATGGAGAGAGATAACAGCTCCTCAGTAAGTTCCCGGATGCCAAATCACCGTAATTAGTATCTCTGTACAGTATGTTCTATTAGGGTACTAATTAGCTGTTTGTGCTAATTAGTACCCTAATAGAAAATACTATACAGAGATACTAAGGATGGTAATTTGGCAACCAGGAACTTAGGGAGGAGCTTTTATCTCTCTATATTATACATAGAAAGATTAAACTTGCCACTGTACGTTACAAGCTGTTCGTGCTAATTAGTACACTAGTAGAAATTACTGTACAGAGATACTAAGTACAGTGATTTGGCATCCAGGAACTTAGGGAGGAGCTTTTATCTCTCTCCATTGTAATCTTTCTAATTATAATTGAGAGAGATAAAAGCTCCTCCCTAAGTTCCTGGATGCCAAATCACTGTCCATAGTATCTCTGTACAGTATGTTCTACTAGTGTACTAATTAGCACGAGCAGCTTGTAACGTACAGTGGCAGGTTTGATCTTTCTATGTATAATGTAAAGAGATAAAAGCTCCTCCCTAAGTTCCTGGTTGCCAAATCACTGTCCTTAGTATCTCTGTATAGTATTTTCTATTAGGGTACTAATTAGCACAAACAGCTAATTAGTACCCTAATAGAAAATACTGTACAGAGATACTAATTACGGTGATTTGGCATCCAGGAACTTACTGAGGAGCTGTTTTCTCTCTCCATTATACATAGAAAGATTAAACTTGCCACTGTATGTTACAAGCTGTTCGTGCTAAATGGTACCCTAATAGAACATACTGTACAAAGATACTAAGTACGGTGATTTGGCATCCAGTTAAAAGCTGTTCGTGCTAATTAGTACACTAGTAGAACATACTGTACAGAGATACTAAGGATGGTGATTTGGCATTTAGGAACTTAGGGAGGAGCTTTTATCTCTCCATTATACATAGATTAAACTTGCCACTGTATGTTACAAGCTGTTCGTGCTAATTAGTACACTAGTAGAACATATAGTACAGCGATACTAAGGATGGTAATTTGGCACCCAGGAATTTAGGGAGGAGCTTTTATCTCTCTCCATTATACTTAGAAAGATTACAATGGAGAGAGATTAAAGCTCCTCCCTAAATTTGTGGATGCCAAATCACTGTACTTAGTATCTCTGTACAGTATGTTCTACTAGTGTACTAATTAGCACGAAAAGCTTGTAACGTACAGTGGCAAGTGTAATTCTTCTAAGTATAATGGAGAGAGATAAAAACTCCTCCCTATGTTCCTGGATGTCAAATTACCATGCTTAGCATTTCTGTACAGTATTTCCAGAAATACTAGCCAGAAACCCTGCATCCTGTGCAAGCTAGGCGGACAACTGGAGGGGACCCGATACACGGTTGCTTCCTGTTTCCCTTTCCAATGTCACATAAACTAGTGGTTGGTCTGCTCCGAAAGCCAAGAGTGTCATCTTTTGTATGTTACCAATCCCGAGTCTCTGGAACACCCTTCATCGCTACCAACCTAGCGATGAAGGCTCCCACCTCCCACGCTGAGAATCCCAGGTTTGAGTCCCAAAGTGCCAACCTTTTTTTTTTTTAATATATATGTTCCCGTGACATTCACTTTATTATTATTTTTTCTTTGTTATACATTCAATGGAAGGGTGCACACAGGTTTCACATAAATCAGAGTGGGTGGGGGATTTTCCTACATACAGTAGTATACGGTTGCACATGTCTTGTAACCTGATCGGAACTCCCTCCCTGTCTACTGCATGTACTTTGCTGGCTCCCAAGGGGGAAGGGGAAAGTGGGATGAGGGTAGGGCGAGGCAGTGGAAAATACCGTGTTCAAAGAAAAGGCATAATCAAAACCATGGGGAACTTTACGGTGTATCGTTATGTGCATAGACCTCACTTATCCCTATCACCCCTGTGCATTTTAGCTAGGGGATTCTGACGCTCCCTCAGCATTACCCCGTAGCCTGCAAAACCTATGCCATTGCTCGCTCCATAGCTGAGTGCTGCCACAAGGCAGGGGTTCACGTGCCTCAGACATTTTGTCACTTTGCGATGTGATGGGGTCCGGTGTATTGTTATGTGCATAGACCTAGCTTATCCCTATCGCCCCTGTGTATTTTAGCTAGGGGATGCTAACGCTCCTTCAGCTTTGCCCCGTAGCCTGCAAAATCTGTGCTGTTACTTGCTACATAGCCAAGTGCTTCCATGGGGCAAGGAGTCACAGGCGGTAGCCATTTCAATTGAATCTGCCCTGCTATAGAATTGTATGTGTACCGTACGGTGCATAGAACCTTGACAGTAGAAACTCTCCTGCAGCTTTGCCCTGCTTTATGTAAAACTTGTGTTTTGTCAGTTTGCTATGCGATCGAGCCTGGTGTAACGTAATGTGCATAGACCTCGCTTATCTCTATCGCCCCTGTGTATTTTGGCTAGGGGATTGTGACGCTCCTTCAGCATTGCCCCATAGCCTGCAAAATCTGGACTGTTACTTGCTCCGTAGCCTAGGGCCTCCGTGGGGCAAGGAGTCATAGGTGGTAGCCATTTCTATTGAGTCTGCCCTGCTACAGAATTGTATGTGTACTGTACGGTGCATAGAACCTTAACAGTAGAACCGCTCCTGCAGCTTTGCCCTGGTTTATGTGATTAAAAAAATAATAAAGTGTCTGGAAAAAACTTACAAGCATTCGTACTTTAGAAATCGAACTCGGGACTCTGAGTATAGGAAGCGGAACACTTCACCACTTCGCCGCAGACAGATGAATAAATCCATTGGTTTTGATTATGCTGTAATGGCTATGGGATTAGGACGCTAACATACTGTGCAAAATTCCTAACCTCAAGAGGCAATAGTGAACTTCTAACACGTCCATTTGCGACAGTGTACACTACTGGTTTTATGTTGTTTTGTCTGCGGGACTTGGACGCTCACATTTTCATAAAGTACAGTAGATGGATCATATACTGTATGCTGTACTATTTGCGTCTGTACCGTATATACTGTATTAAATAATGCAGCATAATGAGTATTTACTGTATTAAATAATGCAGCGTAATGAGTATTTACTGTATGCAGCGTAATGAGACGCTTAGTAAAGTAGTCCTTATTATATATTTCAGTATTGTATTTTAAGGGAGACCACACGCATGCGCAGTGGTGATTGTAAAAGGCGACATCTGGTGGATGATCGCAGGTATTACACGTAAAGGTAACGTCAAACGCTCTGTCTGCCTCCGTGCGATTAGGTACGCCTCTCTGTGACTAGGCGCGCCTCCCTACGCCCCGGTACGCTGCATATGCTCGATCGGGAAAAACGCCTCAGCCAGTCAAGATAAAGGTGGCTACATCTGTACATTATTTATCATTTTTCATCCTTATAGTAATGCCCCTTACACAATATGCCACACACCGTAATGCCCGTTAGACATTATGCCTCACACCATAAAGCCCATAACACATTATGCCAAACACCATAATGCCCATTATACAATGACACACCATAATGCCTATTACACAGTTTGCCACACATCGTATCGCCCATTACACAATATGCCACACACCATAATGCCCATTACACATTGTGCCACACACCGTAATACCCATTACACAATATGCCACACACAGTTATGCCCTACACACAATAATACCTCTTAAATTTTATGCCCCACTTACTGGCTTCTAATTACCTATAAATTACCTGCTCGTTGTCAGAGGTCTCATGCTCATTGCCAAGGGTTACATGCTCATTGCCAGGGGTTTCATGCTCTGAGTTACATGCTTGTTACCAGGGGTTTACCTGCTCACTGCCAGGGGTCTCATCCTTGTTGCAGAGGGCTTTACTGCTCATTGCCAAGGGGTTTCCTGCTCATTGCTAAGGGGTTTCCCTGCTTGCTGCAAGGGGTCTCATGCTCATTGCCAAGGGTTCCATGCTCATTGCTAGGGGTTTCATGCTCTGAGTTCCATGCTTGTTGCCAGGGGTTTACCTGCTCACTGCCAGGGGTCTCATCCTTGTTGCAGAGGGCTTTACTGCTCATTGCCAAGGGGTTTCATGCTCATTGCTAAGGGGTTTCCCTGCTTGCTGCCAGGGGTCTCATGCTCATTGCCAAGGGGTTTCCTGCTCGTTTCCAAGAGGTTTCCATGCTCATTGCCAAGGCTTTCATGCCCACTACCAGGGGTCTCATGCTTGTTGCCAAGGGTTTTCCTGCTCATTGTCAAGGGGTTCCCATGCTCGCTGTCTCTACAGAGAGTACCAGGGACTGTGGGGGGCTGCATAAAAATAGCTCCATAGTGGCTTGGGAGCACCGTTGGTTGTGGGGGAGCCCACTGTGTTAAAAAAACTGACCTAAAATGGCCACAGCGGAGCAGGAAACAGAAGCTAGAGATCCTATTTGACCTCTAGCATCTGTCTCCTGCTCCATGGTGGCCATTATGGGTGGGGGTTTTTTTACACAGCAGGCACCTCCACAGCCCTTGGTACTCCCAATCTGCTACAGCAGCTGCGGGGCTATTTCTATGCAACCCTCTCACTAACCGGCACCCTACCGCATACGCCCACCCGCATGAAAAAAAACTTTCCGGAGGCCAGGATGTTTGGGAACGCCGTTCCTGGTGACATAATTTTTCATTAGACCTTCAGGAACAGTGTTCCAGAGTGTTGCGTCCAAAAAATAGCCCTGCAGCTGTTAAATTTCAGCTTACTTGGGAAGTCAGACAATTAGTGATGAGTGAGTGAGTGAGTGAGTGAGGGCTTTCGCATTTATATATATATATATATATATATATATATATGTGTATATATATATATATATATATATATATACAGTCGATCTATGAGATAGACAGAATTATGTTCCCAAACACATTCTATCTCTTCAGGTTTGATAAGAAAATCAATCTTAAAGTATTGGCATATTGCTCAGACAGATCCAGTGATCGGACCAAGTTGTCAAAAAGATCCATTGTTTTGCTATAAGAGTAGTTCTAACTTGAATTAATTAATTACTTTTTCACATATCAGTCCGAGGGTCAATATGCACTCTAATTGGTTGAAGTTGTAGTAAAGCTTACAGATGTGCTGGTTGTACTAATTGCCATTTTATGCAAAGATTTCTGACATCCAGTAACTGGCATGAAGCACCAACTTTGCCATTGTATGACAAGTGAATACAAAGTGTATATCTAATTATATGTCCCTGCAAGAAAATTCATTTGGGCAAGACCATACTCATGCTTAAGGAATGAATTGCCATGCATTGAAGTTCTGTTAAAAAAAAAACTGCCTCGATTATCGATACCAGTATACAACCTGTAGCCAAACTTTTTAAAAACTGTTGCCATACAATGAAATACTTTGTTTTTATGCCAATTGATCACATCCCCTTGTCTCTTAGGGGTGGTAAAAGACGTAAGAAATTGCTGCAGCAAGAATGTGAGTAGGTAAGCAAACTGCATAATATTTCACTGCATGGATTAAATGAGGAGCTTTTGCTAACACTGTTCTTATAACTCGATTGCTGCGTTGAGTTTTGCACTTTTCTGAACATGTCACTGTATTAATTTTTATGACTGCTACTTTATATTTTTGCTATCTTGCTGCTATATTTACCCTTTTTCTAGGAATGGTCTATATACTTACCTTGTGTCTAAACAGTTATTGTACAGTATATCTAAGGTAGCACCTGGGGACATAATATGTCTATGCTAATGTACTCTAATTCTCAGAATTATGTATTGGGGATGCTTTTATATATTGCAATTTATATGCACTGTTGTTGTTGTTGTTGTTGTTATTGTTTGGTTGCTTAGCAACAAGATTTCATTTTTCTTTGCTTGTTAATTTTTTTTAATAACTTACAGTGCTTTTGGCTTACATTACTGACTCCCGTGTTATGTATTATCACATAATGGCAGTATTTTTGTTTGTTGATTACTTGTATTTGTTTTAGTGGATGCTGATGTCCCATGATGTCACTTCTGGTACAGTGCAACCCTCTGGCAATGTCTGCCACAGTGACCAGGTGCTTTGGGTTCCGCTTGCCGGATGTTGACTAGCCGTGGCCACCGACTGCCACAAACACGGAATATGTGCAGGTGATTTGAAATTGCTTATGATTGTTTGTTTTATGGGTGTATAACAAGCCTTTTGTCCTGTGATGTATGCTATGGATGAACCTTGATGGTGGTGTACATTAGAGATGAGCGGGTTCGGTTTCTCTGAATCCGAACCCGCCAGAACTTCATGTTTTTTTTCACGGGTCCGAGCGACTCGGATCTTCCCGCCTTGCTCGGTTAACCCGAGCGCGCCCGAACGTCATCATGACGCTGTCGGATTCTCGCGAGGCTCGGATTCTATCGCGAGACTCGGATTCTATATAAGGAGCCGCGCGTCGCCGCCATTTTCACACGTGCATTGAGATTGATAGGGAGAGGACGTGGCTGGCGTCCTCTCCGTTTAGAATAGATTAGAGAGACACTTGATTTACTAATTTTGGGGAGCATTAGGAGTACTCAGTACAGTGCAGAGTTTTGCTGATAGTGACCACCAGTTTTATTTATAATCCGTTCTCTGCCTGAAAAAAGCGATACACAGCACACAGTGACTCAGTCACATACCATATCTGTTTGCACTGCTCAGGCTCAGGCCAGTGTGCTGCATCATCTATTATCTATATATAATATTATATATATCTGTCTGACTGCTCAGCTCACACAGCTTATAATTGTGGGGGAGACTGGGGAGCACTACTGCAGTGCCAGTTATAGGTTATAGCAGGAGCCAGGAGTACATAATATATTATATAGTGAGTGACCACCAGACACACAGTGCAGTTTATTTAATATATCCGTTCTCTGCCTGAAAAAAGCGATACACACAGTGACTCAGTCAGTCACATACCATATCTGTGTGCACTGCTCAGGCTCAGGCCAGTGTGCTGCATCATCTATATAATATATATTATATATCTGTCTGACTGCTCAGCTCACACAGCTTATAATTGTGGGGGAGACTGGGGAGCACTACTGCAGTGCCAGTTATAGGTTATAGCAGGAGCCAGGAGTACATAATATTATATTAAAACAGTGCACACTTTTGCTGCAGGAGTGCCACTGCCAGTGTGACTAGTGACCAGTGACCTGACCACCAGTATATATAATATTAGTAGTATACTATCTCTTTATCAACCAGTCTATATTAGCAGCAGACACAGTACAGTGCGGTAGTTCACGGCTGTGGCTACCTCTGTGTCGGCACTCGGCAGCCCGTCCATAATTGTATATACCACCTAACCGTGGTTTTTTTTTCTTTCTTTATAGTCATACTAGTTACGAGTATACTATCTCTTTATCAACCAGTCTATATTAGCAGCAGACACAGTACAGTGCGGTAGTTCACGGCTGTGGCTACCTCTGTGTCGGCACTCGGCAGCCCGTCCATAATTGTATATACCACCTAACCGTGGTTTTTTTTTCTTTCTTTATACATACATACTAGTTACGAGTATACTATCTCTTTATCAACCAGTCTATATTAGCAGCAGACACAGTACAGTGCGGTAGTTCACGGCTGTGGCTACCTCTGTGTCGGCACTCGGCAGCCCGTCCATAATTGTATATACCACCTAACCGTGGTTTTTTTTTCTTTCTTTATACATACATACTAGTTACGAGTATACTATCTCTTTATCAACCAGTCTATATATTAGCAGCAGACACAGTACAGTGCGGTAGTTCACGGCTGTGGCTACCTCTGTGTCGGCACTCGGCAGACCGTCCATAATTGTATATACCACCTAACCGTGGTTTTTTTTTTCTTTCTTTATACATACATACTAGTTACGAGTATACTATCTCTTTATCAACCAGTCTATATATTAGCAGCAGACACAGTACAGTGCGGTAGTTCACGGCTGTGGCTACCTCTGTGTCGGCACTCGGCAGCCCGTCCATAATTGTATATACCACCTAACCGTGGTTTTTTTTTCTTTCTTTATACATACATACTAGTTACGAGTATACTATCTCTTTATCAACCAGTCTATATTAGCAGCAGACACAGTACAGTGCGGTAGTTCACGGCTGTGGCTACCTCTGTGTCGGCACTCGGCAGCCCGTCCATAATTGTATATACCACCTAACCGTGGTTTTTTTTTCTTTCTTTATACATACATACTAGTTACGAGTATACTATCTCTTTATCAACCAGTCTATATTAGCAGCAGACACAGTACAGTGCGGTAGTTCACGGCTGTGGCTACCTCTGTGTCGGCACTCGGCAGCCCGTCCATAATTGTATATACCACCTAACCGTGGTTTTTTTTTCTTTCTTTATACATACATACTAGTTACGAGTATACTATCTCTTTATCAACCAGTCTATATATTAGCAGCAGACACAGTACAGTGCGGTAGTTCACGGCTGTGGCTACCTCTGTGTCGGCACTCGGCAGCCCGTCCATAATTGTATATACCACCTAACCGTGGTTTTTTTTTCTTTCTTTATAGTCATACTAGTTACGAGTATACTATCTCTTTATCAACCAGTCTATATTAGCAGCAGACACAGTACAGTGCGGTAGTTCACGGCTGTGGCTACCTCTGTGTCGGCACTCGGCAGCCCGTCCATAATTGTATATACCACCTAACCGTGGTTTTTTTTTCTTTCTTTATACATACATACTAGTTACGAGTATACTATCTCTTTATCAACCAGTCTATATATTAGCAGCAGACACAGTTCAGTGCGGTAGTTCACGGCTGTGGCTACCTCTGTGTCGGCACTCGGCAGCCCGTCCATAATTGTATACTAGTATCCAATCCATCCATCTCCATTGTTTACCTGAGGTGCCTTTTAGTTGTGCCTATTAAAATATGGAGAACAAAAATGTTGAGGTTCCAAAATTAGGGAAAGATCAAGATCCACTTCCACCTCGTGCTGAAGCTGCTGCCACTAGTCATGGCCGAGACGATGAAATGCCAGCAACGTCGTCTGCCAAGGCCGATGCCCAATGGCATAGTACAGAGCATGTCAAAACCAAAACACCAAATATCAGTAAAAAAAGGACTCCAAAACCTAAAATAAAATTGTCGGAGGAGAAGCGTAAACTTGCCAATATGCCATTTACCACACGGAGTGGCAAGGAACGGCTGAGGCCCTGGCCTATGTTCATGGCTAGTGGTTCAGCTTCACATGAGGATGGAAGCACTCAGCCTCTCGCTAGAAAACTGAAAAGACTCAAGCTGGCAAAAGCACCGCAAAGAACTGTGCGTTCTTTGAAATCCCAAATCCACAAGGAGAGTCCAATTGTGTCGGTTGCGATGCCTGACCTTCCCAACACTGGACGTGAAGAGCATGCGCCTTCCACCATTTGCACGCCCCCTGCAAGTGCTGGAAGGAGCACCCGCAGTCCAGTTCCTGATAGTCAGATTGAAGATGTCAGTGTTGAAGTACACCAGGATGAGGAGGATATGGGTGTTGCTGGCGCTGGGGAGGAAATTGACCAGGAGGATTCTGATGGTGAGGTGGTTTGTTTAAGTCAGGCACCCGGGGAGACACCTGTTGTCCGTGGGAGGAATATGGCCGTTGACATGCCAGGTGAAAATACCAAAAAAATCAGCTCTTCGGTGTGGAGGTATTTCACCAGAAATGCGGACAACAGGTGTCAAGCCGTGTGTTCCCTTTGTCAAGCTGTAATAAGTAGGGGTAAGGACGTTAACCACCTCGGAACATCCTCCCTTATACGTCACCTGCAGCGCATTCATAATAAGTCAGTGACAAGTTCAAAAACTTTGGGTGACAGCGGAAGCAGTCCACTGACCAGTAAATCCCTTCCTCTTGTAACCAAGCTCACGCAAACCACCCCACCAACTCCCTCAGTGTCAATTTCCTCCTTCCCCAGGAATGCCAATAGTCCTGCAGGCCATGTCACTGGCAATTCTGACGAGTCCTCTCCTGCCTGGGATTCCTCCGATGCATCCTTGCGTGTAACGCCTACTGCTGCTGGCGCTGCTGTTGTTGCCGCTGGGAGTCGATGGTCATCCCAGAGGGGAAGTCGTAAGCCCACTTGTACTACTTCCAGTAAGCAATTGACTGTTCAACAGTCCTTTGCGAGGAAGATGAAATATCACAGCAGTCATCCTACTGCAAAGCGGATAACTGAGTCCTTGACAACTATGTTGGTGTTAGACGTGCGTCCGGTATCCGCCGTTAGTTCACAGGGAACTAGACAATTTATTGAGGCAGTGTGCCCCCGTTACCAAATACCATCTAGGTTCCACTTCTCTAGGCAGGCGATACCGAGAATGTACACGGACGTCAGAAAAAGACTCACCAGTGTCCTAAAAAATGCAGTTGTACCCAATGTCCACTTAACCACGGACATGTGGACAAGTGGAGCAGGGCAGGGTCAGGACTATATGACTGTGACAGCCCACTGGGTAGATGTATGGACTCCCGCTGCAAGAACAGCAGCGGCGGCACCAGTAGCAGCATCTCGCAAACGCCAACTCTTTCCTAGGCAGGCTACGCTTTGTATCACCGCTTTCCAGAATACGCACACAGCTGAAAACCTCTTACGGCAACTGAGGAAGATCATCGCGGAATGGCTTACCCCAATTGGACTCTCCTGTGGATTTGTGGCATCGGACAACGCCAGCAATATTGTGTGTGCATTAAATATGGGCAAATTCCAGCATGTCCCATGTTTTGCACATACCTTGAATTTGGTGGTGCAGAATTTTTTAAAAAACGACAGGGGCGTGCAAGAGATGCTGTCGGTGGCCAGAAGAATTGCGGGACACTTTCGGCGTACAGGCACCACGTACAGAAGACTGGAGCACCACCAAAAACTACTGAACCTGCCCTGCCATCATCTGAAGCAAGAAGTGGTAACGAGGTGGAATTCAACCCTCTATATGCTTCAGAGGTTGGAGGAGCAGCAAAAGGCCATTCAAGCCTATACAATTGAGCACGATATAGGAGGTGGAATGCACCTGTCTCAAGTGCAGTGGAGAATGATTTCAACGTTGTGCAAGGTTCTGATGCCCTTTGAACTTGCCACACGTGAAGTCAGTTCAGACACTGCCAGCCTGAGTCAGGTCATTCCCCTCATCAGGCTTTTGCAGAAGAAGCTGGAGGCATTGAAGAAGGAGCTAAAAGGGAGCGATTCCGCTAGGCATGTGGGACTTGTGGATGCAGCCCTTAATTCGCTTAACAAGGATTCACGGGTGGTCAATCTGTTGAAATCAGAGCACTACATTTTGGCCACCGTGCTCGATCCTAGATTTAAAGCCTACCTTGGATCTCTCTTTCCGGCAGACACAGGTCTGCTGGGGTTGAAAGACCTGCTGGTGACAAAATTGTCAAGTCAAGCGGAACGCGACCTGTCAACATCTCCTCCTTCACATTCTCCCGCAACTGGGGGTGCGAGGAAAAGGCTCAGCATTCCGAGCCCACCCGCTGGCGGTGATGCAGGGCAGTCTGGAGCGACTGCTGATGCTGACATCTGGTCCGGACTGAAGGACCTGACAACGATTACGGACATGTCGTCTACTGTCACTGCATATGATTCTCTCAACATTGATAGAATGGTGGAGGATTATATGAGTGACCGCATCCAAGTAGGCACGTCACACAGTCCGTACTTATACTGGCAGGAAAAAGAGGCAATTTGGAGGCCCTTGCACAAACTGGCTTTATTCTACCTAAGTTGCCCTCCCACAAGTGTGTACTCCGAAAGAGTGTTTAGTGCCGCCGCTCACCTTGTCAGCAATCGGCGTACGAGGTTACATCCAGAAAATGTGGAGAAGATGATGTTCATTAAAATGAATTATAATCAATTCCTCCGCGGAGACATTGACCAGCAGCAATTGCCTCCACAAAGTACACAGGGAGCTGAGATGGTGGATTCCAGTGGGGACGAATTGATAATCTGTGAGGAGGGGGATGTACACGGTGATATATCGGAGGGTGAAGATGAGGTGGACATCTTGCCTCTGTAGAGCCAGTTTGTGCAAGGAGAGATTAATTGCTTCTTTTTTGGGGGGGGGTCCAAACCAACCCGTCATATCAGTCACAGTCGTGTGGCAGACCCTGTCACTGAAATGATGGGTTGGTTAAAGTGTGCATGTCCTGTTTTGTTTATACAACATAAGGGTGGGTGGGAGGGCCCAAGGACAATTCCATCTTGCACCTCTTTTTTCTTTTCTTTTTCTTTGCATCATGTGCTGATTGGGGAGGGTTTTTTGGAAGGGACATCCTGCGTGACACTGCAGTGCCACTCCTAGATGGGCCCGGTGTTTGTGTCGGCCACTAGGGTCGCTAATCTTACTCACACAGTCAGCTTCCTCATTGCGCCTCTTTTTTTCTTTGCGTCATGTGCTGTTTGGGGAGGGTTTTTTGGAAGGGACATCCTGCGTGACACTGCAGTGCCACTCCTAGATGGGCCCGGTGTTTGTGTCGGCCACTAGGGTCGCTAATCTTACTCACACAGCTACCTCATTGCGCCTCTTTTTTTCTTTGCGTCATGTGCTGTTTGGGGAGGGTTTTTTGGAAGGGACATCCTGCGTGACACTGCAGTGCCACTCCTAGATGGGCCCGGTGTTTGTGTCGGCCACTAGGGTCGCTAATCTTACTCACACAGCTACCTCATTGCGCCTCTTTTTTTCTTTGCGTCATGTGCTGTTTGGGGAGGGTTTTTTGGAAGGGACATCCTGCGTGACACTGCAGTGCCACTCCTAGATGGGCCCGGTGTTTGTGTCGGCCACTAGGGTCGCTTATCTTACTCACACAGTGACCTCGGTGCAAATTTTAGGACTAAAAATAATATTGTGAGGTGTGAGGTATTCAGAATAGACTGAAAATGAGTGTAAATTATGGTTTTTGAGGTTAATAATACTTTGGGATCAAAATGATCCCCAAATTCTATGATTTAAGCTGTTTTTTAGTGTTTTTTGAAAAAAACACCCGAATCCAAAACACACCCGAATCCGACAAAAAAAATTCGGTGAGGTTTTGCCAAAACGCGTTCGAACCCAAAACACGGCCGCGGAACCGAACCCAAAACCAAAACACAAAACCCGAAAAATTTCAGGCGCTCATCTCTAGTGTACATTACACTGAAATGGCAGTTGGAGCAGCCATGTTACTGAAATTGTGTCACAGTTATAATATGATGGTAAGTAAATGATATCTGCAATGGGATGGCTTTTGCATGGCTTTGATCAAATGTATTGACTTTTTTTTCAATGCTTTGTAGTGTTCTGGTTCCCTGCTTTATATTCTAAAGTTACAGTGGACAGCAAGTAGAGTCAGGAAGAAAGACAATGGTGGAATCTGTAGAGTTATGCTTGTCATACTTTGGACTGGATATGAGGGGGCTCTTAGCTGGTAGGTATGAAGGGGGCACTGAGGCATACAGTATAAAGGCTGTGTGTATTTTTTTCCCCGGTTGGTGCCAATCATTATTTTTATCCTTGTCATGGCCTGCTCTTTGGGCCGCCGTTAAGCGTACATAAGTGCTCCCAGTCAAAGTGAATGGGGCACATGCGCATCTATGCCGCACGTGCATCCCATTCGCTCCCTGTGGTCCGCCTCTCCAGGAATGCCCAGGCACAGATAGAACCATGATCACCGTGGCTCCATCTGTATGTATTTTTTTCCCCTGTATAGGCCAAAGTATGTATTTTTCTCTGTTGGTTTCAATGTGTTGTTTTTTTGTTCCAGTTGGAGCCAATGTGGTATGTTTTGTTTCCACTGTGGTGGCCATTGTGTGTTTTTTTTTATCTTGTTGGGTCCATTTTGTGTGTGTGTGTGTGTTTTGCCCATGTCAGGGCCAATGTGTGTCTTTTCCCTGTTGGGACAAATATATGTTTTGTTTTGTTTTCCCTTGTTAGTTCCAATGTGTGTGTAGCTTTTTTTTCTCCTGTTGTGCCAATGTGTGATTTTTTCCTGTAGTTAATGGTGCTGAATCAAACCTGGATGCAGCCACGCATTCGCACACAGCAGCAGCATCCAAGTGGTCTGCGCACATGCACCAGCTGTTGTGTGCGGCAACGACCTTACGCATTGCGGCCGCATCCATGAAGGATGCAGCTGCTGTGTGATTGACAGCAGTGGCCATTGGGGCATTGCCATGGTACTGGAGGTGGGCATCCCAGGCCAGGACTGTTTCCCCCCCAAAAAATGGCAGCAGACCACCTGAAAGTGCAGCCAGGCTGTGCTGCCAGGGGTCAACTTTAGTTTCAATGTGTCTGCAATCTAATTGCGAATGCATTGGGAGGCTGTCTAACACATGTTGGGTGGCCTTGCCCATTGCTGGGCAGCTGCGTATGCAGCAATCTGCATTCATCTCTGAATAAGGACCAAAGTGTGTCTTTTTCCTGCTAGTTCCAAATGTGTGTGTGTGTGTGTGTGTGTGTGTGTGTGTGTGTGTGTGTGTGTGTGTCTGTGTGTGTGTGTGTTTCTCCTATCAGGGCCAATGTGTGTGTGTTTTTCCCTGTAGGAGCCTATGTGTGTGGTTGCTTTTTCCCTATCAAGGCCAATATGTGTGTTTTTCCTCCTGTGGTGGTAAATATATGTATTTTTTTTTCCTGTCAAGACCAATGTGTTTGGTGTTTTTTTCCCTGTCAGAGACAATGCTTTTTTCCCCTGTTATGGCCAATGTGTGTTTGTTTTCCTGTTGGTTCCTTTGGGTGTGTTTTTCCCCTATCAGGGGGAATGTTTGGGTGTTTTTTCTCCTGTGGTGGCCAGTGTGTTTTTTTTTCTGTTGGGTCCAATGGGTTTTTTCCCTGTTAGGGCAATGCGTGTGTGTTTTTTCCCCTATTATGGCCAGTAAATGTTTTTTTCCCTGTCAGGACAGTGTGTGTGTTTTTTTCCTGTTGGGTCCAATGTGTGTGTGTGTGTGTGTGTGTGTGTGTGTGTGTGTGTGTGTGTGTGTGTGTGTGTGTGTGTGTTTTTCCATGTGGTGGCCAATATATGCTTTTTTCCAATGTGTGTGTGTATGTGTGTGTGTTTACCCCTATCAAGGCCAATGTGTGTGTTTTACCCCACTGTGTGAGTCAAGGTTGTTTTTCCCTGTCTAGGCCAATGTAGTTTTTTTCCTGTTGGGGCGTTAGTGTGTTTTTTTGCCTGTCGGGTCCAATGTGAGTGTGTTTTTTCCCCCCGTGTGTGTGTGTGTGTGTATTTCCCACTGCGGGGTCATTGTGTGTCTTTTTCCCACTCTGGGGCCAATGTTTTATTCCCTGTTGGAGCCAATGAGTATGTTTTTTTCCTGTTAAGGCCAATATGTGTGTTTTTTTCCCCCTGTGGTGCCTAATGTGTCTTTTTATTCCCTGTTAGGGTCAATGTGTGTTTTTGCCCTTTTGGGCAAATGTGTGCTTTTTGTTTTCCTGTCAGGCCAGTGAGGTTTTTTTTTTCCTGTTGGGCTAATTTTTCCCCCGGAGAAGTGTTAATTTTGGCAGGATTTTCAATTTAGTTTTAGCCATAGTCATTTACATAATGTTGTAGTTGGTTTAGTCACATTTTAGTCTTTTGCTTTTAGTTTAGTCAAGAATCAGGCAGTGGCTCTGTTTTCACTTACAGTAAGTCTAAATTTGGTCAATGTTTTAGTCATAACTTTTGCAGTTTAATGATACTGTAATGGATTTTGCTGAAGAACATTTCTCTAAAATTCCCTCGAAGTTTGCATACCTTTACCTATGTGTTTGGTAATCTATGGGTTAGTTTTCGAAGATGGGAGTTCTATTTAAGATGGGATGTTGCCCATAGCAACCAATCTTGTAGAGGTTGCTAAATAAATGAGAAGTAGAATCTGATTGGTTGCTATGGGCGACATCCCATCTTAAATAGAACTCCCATGTTAGTAAATTTACCCCTGAGACTCAGTAGGCTGAGAATGTGTTACATACTGAGTCTGACTTACCGTAGTCGTTCCCTATTATCATATAAAAATTAAAGGTGATCAAAGCGGAGAAGTGAGTCAGTGGAGAAGTGCCCATGGCAACCAATCAGCACTGAAGTAACATCTATAATTTGCATACTGTAAAAAGATACAGAGCTGCTGATTGGTTGATGTGAAAATTTCTCCACTGGCTCACTTCTCCGCTCTTATCACTCCTTAGTAAATGTACCCCTCAGTTTGCAAGAACAAACAAGTGAAATGCACAATTCTATTTCCTTCACATCAGGTCATTTTTATTTTCTGCAATTTTCTAGAACACATCATTATTAATTTTGACATGGATTTTAAATTTAGTTTTAGTCTTAGCTGCTTTTTTTAGTCAGAGGGTCTCAATTTTCATATTAGTGTAATGTTAGTCTAATTTTAGTCCTGAAATAAACTGTAGTCGACAAATACTTTTAGTCAAAATTTTCATAGACAAAATTAACAGTGTCTTGTAGGACCAATGTGTGGGGTTTTTGTGTTATGAGGGGAGTGCTCCACAAATTCTTACACAGGGTTTTTTTTTACCTGGGTCCGGCCCTGATCTTACACATGTCTAGGCATGTAAAGTAAGTTAATGAAACAGCCAGAACAAAACAAATGCAGACTATTTAAACATTTGAAAATCTAGACTTGAGTCACAGGGCTTTATTTAAGTGTTGAGTTGTAAAACCAGATGTCTACAATTATGTGTGTGCCTTCAATTAAAGGGCAATGTTATTATTAGCCGTTTCTTGTTAGTAAGAGCATTGCCCTTTTATATATAAGGCATAAACACAATCAGAAAGTGCCAGGTTTTGCAACCAATGCTTTGTAAAGAAACCCCACTGTATCTAGAGATCCATTTAATGTGCAAGTAATAAAATTAGCACTATAATAACTGCATGCTTCTGCAATGATCTGCAGGAAGTTTGCGTGTGAGTTTGCAGTTTGTCTAAAGTCATCTGGGAAAGGGGCAAATCTTTGCTAAAGCTAGCTTAGTAACTAAAAATTAAACAAAAAAATTAAAGACAGCTGTTAAAAAAAATTTTTTATTATATCCCCAAAAGTTAATACTGATTGTCATATTATACTCAGTGGACTAGTGCCAGCGACTGCATCCAAAGAATGGGTTTTCCTTTTTCTCTCTCGCATCTGAGTATCGATGCAAAAAGTCTCAACCCTCCTGAAAACATAGATATATAAGAGAAATGGAAGAGGTAGCAACAGAATATGTTCTATTTCTTTAACCTGGCTATAGGTTGAGGATCTTCTTGCTATGTGTGTATGTATGAAGCAAAAGCATGCAAGCACCTATTAAGAGTATATTTCTGTTAGTGTGATCATGTGTGGGCTACCGCAGTGTAGAGATGTGCACCGGAAATTTTTCGGTTTTTGTGTTTTTGGTTTTGGATTCTGTTCCGCGGCCATGTTTTGGATTCGGACGCGTTTTGGCAAAACCTCCCTGAAATTTTTTTGTCGGATTCGAGTGTGTTTTGGATTAGGGTGTTTTTTTTCAAAAACCCCTCAAAAACAGCTTAAATCATAGAATTTGGGGGTAATTTTGATCCTATAGTATTATTAACCTCAATAACCACAATTTCCACTCATTTCCAGTCTATTCTGAATACCTCACACCTCACAATACTATTTTTAGTCCTAAAATTTTCACTGAGGTTGCTGGATGACTAAGCAAAGCGACCCAAGAGGGCGGCACAAACACCTGGCCCATCTAGGAGTGGCACTGCAGTGTCCGACAGGATGGCACTTCAAAAAATTGGCCCCGAACAGCACATGATGCAGAGAAAAGAGAAAAAGAGGTGCACTGTCGTCGCTGGACGGCTAAGCTAAGCGACACAAACACCTCAATATCACAGGAATTATTCGTTCTAATCAATGGCATTATTGGTCCAAATCACTGGAAGAAAATGACAAAATCACTGGAATTATTCGTTCTAATCAATGGTATTATTGGTCCAAATCACTGGAAGAAAATGACAAAATCACTGGAATTATTAATTCTAATCAATGGTATTATTGGTCCAAATCACTGGAAGAAAATGACAAAATCACTGGAATTATTTGTTCTAATCAATGGTATTATTGGTCCAAATCACTGGAAGAAAATGACAAAATCACTCGAATTATTCGTTCTAATCAATGGTATTATTGGTCCAAATCACTGGAAGAAAATGGAATGGATGGATACTTGCAGTGACACAGAGCTGCAAGATACAGCAATGGCCTACTGTACAACTATATACTGTTAGTCACCAAAATGTTGCACTGTAATACTAGAAGCTATAGAAAAGTATATATATTATTGTATGTATCAGTACAAAGCAGTGTAACTGTGACACGTGTCCTGACAAGCAGTATAGAAGCTATAGAAAATAAGAAAAGTATATATATTATTGTATATATCAGTACAGAGCGGTGTAACTGTGACCCATGTGTCCTGACAAGCAGTATAGAAGCTATAGAAAAGTATATATAATATTACTGTATAGCAGTACAGAGCGGTGTAACTGTGACACATGTGTCCTGACAAGCAGTATAGAAGCTATAGAAAAGTATATATATATTGTATATATCAGTACATAGCGGTGTAATTGTGACCCATGTGTCCTGACAAGCAGTATAGAAGCTATAGAAAAGTATATATATTACTGCATATCAGTACAGAGCGGTGTAACTATGACACATGTGTCCTGACAAGCAGTATAGAAGCTATAGAAAAGTATATATATTATTGTATATATCAGTACAGAGCGGTGTAACTGTGATCCATGTGTGTCCTGACAAGCAGAATAGAAGCTATAGAAAAGTATATTATATACTGGTGGTCCCCAGTCCCCACAATGCAGCACACTGATCAGATATTTGCAGCACACTGAGCACAGATATGGAGCGTTTTCAGGCAGAGAACTTAGATATTTTCAGCACACTGAGCACAGATATTTTCAGCACACTGAGCACAGATTACTGAGCTTTTCAGGGAGAGAACGCAGCCACGTCCTCTCCGTTCAATCTCCAAAGCACGAGTGAAAATGGCGGCGACGCGCGGCTCCTTAAATAGAATACGAATCTCGCGAGAATCCGACAGCGGGATGATGACGTTCGGGCGCGTTCTGGTTAACCGAGCAAGGCGGGAAGATCCGAGGCTGCCTCGGAACCGTGTAAAATAGGTGAAATTGGGGGGGTTCGGATCCCGAGGAACCGAACCCACTCATCTCTACCGCAGTGTAGGTAACCAGGGTCATCACCATAAAATAGGTTTTCGGCTTTCTTTTGGGGTGTTAGTAATTTGCCACACTGTCGCCCAAGGGCCGGCAGACATTTGATGCTTACATAGATTATGAAAATTATAAGAATTATCATCATGACATAATGTAACATTTGATATAGCCACTTAGAAATACTATCTCCCATCCATCCAAAAAGATCCCATTCAGCCGATTGGTTCATGTGTTCCTGTAAATCTTGTAGTAATTTAACCTTCTGTTCAATGGGATTGTAATTATCTGAGATATTAAAACAACACATTCCTTTAAATTGTTCACAACCACTACCTTCTTTGAGCAGTAACTAATCGATGGCTACTCAATTTTGAATCATACCTTCTCTAATGTGTCTCAGTTCTTCATTAATGAGTCCTATAGCAGTGCTTGTAGCCTTTATATTTTAAGCTAGTCCATAAAAGTTAAACTTCCTAGGTCTATCACAAGTCTATATAGCAAGCCAAAAGGCATATCAGTAAGGGTGTTTTTTTATAGTAACTTAATTTTAAATCATAGTATTTTAGCTCTATAACCACGAGATATAAATAGATACTTTTAAAATGTGTTTCTTAATTGATAAGTGATTTATTTCTTTTTCTGCTCAAGTACATATTCATCAGTATCTTATCAAAACATAATTTTGTACATATTCCTAGTTTTGCTCATTATATTTTCATATGCCATGGTCAGTGTGTGGAACATACTATATGTTTGTTATTTTCCTTAAGCCATAATGGACCATGGTGTAGGGAGAAATGTCAGCAGTCACATAGAACCCACAGGTGAATTGTTACCTTACTTGCCACAGTACCAGGAACCTGATTCAGCTCCCCATCCTGTTTCTTCCTCCCACTTAATCGACCAAGTATGAAATATATACAGTATATAATATCTGCAATCCAATCTACTATGGGCAGGTCTATTCTTAAACATTATACACCTTATAGGGATTTGTGATTCTTCCACTTTACCATCCATACCAAACAAGGTATGGAACTATTTACTGTACTTTAAACAGTGCCTCCAAATCTATTATGAGATCAGCCCCCCTCTTTGGTGCTTTTAGCTTCTCCAGGTGGGTTTCTCTCAGCAACATTTCTGCAAATGGAGGTAGTCTTTGAGATGGTCCTTCCCCAATGAATTATAAGGAGACCTGAAAAGAGAATTACAGGCTATTCATAAACTGACCAGGCTTCATATCATGCCAGCTGCTCCCAGCACTGCTGTTTGCCTGTGAGGAGACTGTGCTCTGGTGTATCTTCCTGAACTCCTTTTTTTTTTCTTTCAGGCATGGATATAATTTGTGGTGCTGTTACTTAATTCAGCATGATACCTTACTGGGCATGTGCCAATGAAATTCTAATATGGAAACAGGGTTAGTGGAGCGATAGACATCAACAGGTGCTTATGCAAAACTATGCCACCTCCACACTGTGTTCCCTGTGACTTTTGACAACATAATTAATATCATTGTGGGATTCTCTAAGGCCAAAGACCTATAGGGCAGTGAAATTGTGGATTCAACTCTTATGATTAAATATATATATATATATATATATATATATAGGTTTTTTTCTTTTAATACTTTTGTTCTATACAATGTGGCCAACCAGTGCTTTTGGCTGCCTGCAAAACACTTTACAACATACAGTACTAAGACATATTTCCTATAGGGTGCATAGAGTTATTCTGTATTGCCTGGGAAAGGTCCTTGTGTAGAGCTGGGTATTCTCTCTTTAGACAGGGAAGGCATGACTGCATCCTCTTACATTCATAGGAAAAGAAAGATGAACTGTTGTCACCATACTCCCCTTACCAATGTGAGTAAGCCTATGGGCTTTCTCCATCAGGCCAGGTATGATAATAGTGATTTCAGTGCAGTGGTTTTACCTTTAATCTCATCAGATATCATTATTATCTGGTACACATCCATTTTCCCTTCCACAATGATATTTCCTGTTATAAACAAGACTGGTACAATTGTATTAATTTCACATAGGTTTAACATTTCTCTATTATACAATATTTTCTTCTGTCTTTGGAACAGGATACTTTCTATATTTCTCATTTTGGTCCATTGTCAAGTGAGATTGAATCAATGTCTTTATTGTCTTTTGAGACTGTACAGTTTCCCTTGGGCATTGAACTATTATCGTTCCATGTAGGATGACTAGGTGTCATCTCATTATCTTGATTACTACAATAGTCTCTCTCTTTTGTTTTTCTTAAAACAGACTTTCTTTTAGTCTTCAAACTTTTATGCAACCTTCATATTGCTTCTCAACTTTTCTTTTCCAATCACCTCTCTCTTTATGATCCATCCATTATCCTACATACTTTTTCTTTCTTCACTTGCCCTACATACTTTTCCTTTCTTCACTTGCATATCTATTCTAAAAAATAAAATGCACTGGAATATGCACCATGCAGCTATTGATAGTAATGATATCTTTGCCTATAACAAATATATTCTTCCCTCCCCCCCCCCTTTTGTGACAACCTTGTCACATAACAAAAATTGTTTGTTATATGGGCAAATAACTCTTGGATAACTACAGAATCATAAAATAAAGGCCATAAAAGTTTAAAAACATATGTTTAAAGAAAAAAAAAGAAATGTATTACTGGAAAATGAAGAAAGTCAATTATTATAGTAATACTGTAATGAAAAATAATAATAATGCATGTGTTAATGTTACTAATACTCCCGAAAATATTGCTAGGTCAATAAGATCCCTACGAGAATGTCCCAGGTTTGATTATAGGATCTTAAATAACACGGGAAAGCAAATAATGAAAATCTGCCACCATATAATACCAATTGTGCAAATTCAATGTTAGATACACCTAATGATATCTCCCATGTTAAGAATGTGCCATTCTGCCAACACATAATCAATCATAACATGGTCCCACATAGCACGGGCAACCCCGCCGACACATAGTTCTTTCTCCCATGAAACAGCAGGAGCAGCCCTACAAAAACTCTACTCTTGAATTTTCTCTGCTTCTTCAACCTGAACTTACTTTAACTACTCCTCTTAAAACATCATATGTATATATGAGAGATAATAATGCCATAGGTCTTGGCAACATATTGCCCCTAGAAAAAAAAACAGACTTTGTACATGCATTGATTTATCAGAGAGAAATGTCTAATCCTTTGTTATAATTTTTATATTACATGCACACCACTGTATATACAGGAAAACAGCAATGTGTACATGTAATGTAAACTGCAGTTTTTCTGCCCCCTCATTTATAAGCTGAGTTTAATGTTGCTCAGGAAAAATAAAGGAACATTATGTATAGATAATGCTTCTACATGAAAGAACATACTGTAATATGTACATACATACAGGTGTAAAATGTTTATTACTGCAAAATATGGATAATATGACAGTAAATAAAAGTTGCATGAGGGAAATAACCGTCACTTCATTCCTGAATGCCTTATAAGATCTTAAAAATAATTTTAAAACAGTAAGTTTAACTAAATAGAACATGCTACTGCAAATTATATTAATGTGTGATCACGCATACTTATATAGATTTATATATATTTATATATTGCCATAAGTCATTTTACATAGAAGCAATGTGTATTTTAGTTTTGGTTAAGGAAAGAGTTCTCAGCTGTTAGGTAGATGAAGACAGTAGTATAGTACTCATTACTACAGTACTTTGTTATTATCTGAGATACTAGAAGTTTCTGTAATGCAGTTACACAGTAATGGAGAGGTATCTCTAAGATTAGTATTTATTTTTTCCCATGCTGTAAGTCACGGATGATCTAGTGAAGCTCCTGAGGTGCTGTATGCAGAGGAAAAAAGGGGAAAAAAAGGATCATATTACTTGCAGACATCTTCCCTTCAGACATTGACTGGGAGTTATTTGACTCTTTGAACATATACTTAAAAAAACTTATTGACATGAGCTTCGCTCATCATGTCAAAGTTGGCTTTGCTAGAGTTTAGAGTCCTAGTTGACCCAATATAGGACTGCTTATGAAAACTGATGTTGAATATGAGCAATTGTGGTTGCTGTGTCCCATGGGCTCCCCTACTATAATATTTGATATCAATTCCCCACTGTTAGGCCCCATACACATGGGGAGAGATGTGTGCTGAGCGATCTAGCACAGACCGTTCAGCACACATCTCTCCCCCGCTCAGCACACAGCGCAACGTGTGCTGAGCGAGGGTGGGTGATGGGGTGGCCACTCATTTCATCCAGTGGTGAAATGAGCGACCTGCTAGATTGTGCCTGCATGAATCTAGCACCGGCGATAGTGATGCTCGGGGTCGTGCATCACTATCGCTGTAGGGGATACACACGGAGAGCTCTGTGCTTAACTTCTAAGCAATCTAGTCAGATTGCTTAAAATGTAAGCACGGATCTCTCTGTGTGTACCCTCCTTATCTTAATACCAGGTCTAAGATTTAATTGTACCTAGTTGGTTCCTTGATTAGTTGAAGTAAGTAGTTATCATTTAGTGTGTTTAAAAACATATTAACCCTAGCAGCATCACATGAATCGTTTGTCCAATTAATCTCTGGATAGTTAAAATCTCCCATAACTATTACGTCTCCTACTCCTTCTGCTTTTTCAATTTGCTTCAGTAACATTTCCTCATCAGACACATAACTACCATGCAGCTTGTAGCATAGCCCCAATACTATCTTTTTTGTTCGCTTTCACCCGCATGCAATTTCTACCCATAACGTCTCAACACTATTTGCAGTCCCCTCATGAATATCTTCCCGTATATTAGGTTTTAAAAATGGCTTTACATAAACACATACCCCTCCATCCTGTTTATTTTATCTGTCTCTCCTGAACAGCATATAACCCTCTAGATTGACTGACCAATCATAAAATTCATCCCAACAAGTTTAATTAATGCCTATAAGGAATTCTAGCTTCTCCTTTTTGCCTGTAAGGCTTCTAGCATTTACATACATACATTTAAGATAAGTATTTCCCCTAGTGCTAGGGACATCATTTTCTATATTCAGTAATGATGACCCTTATTCATCGTTAGTTAGTGTTATGGCAATACCTTCAGTAATACCCTTGTTAGAACCCATGTTATTACCCTTGTCGGTTGCTCTTTCCCTCCCCCCTCCTTCACCACCATTTTGTTCACTACCTCCAACCCCACTATTCTTGCTGCATGACCCATAGTTTCTAGCTAAACCCTCCCCCCAGGCACCTAGTTTAAAAACTCCTCCAACCTTCTAACCATCCTTCGCCCAGCACTGCTGCCCCCTCCTCATTCAGGTGCAATCCATCGGGACAAAAAAGATGGTGCCTGACTGAGACTGAGAAGTCCACCCAGTGTTCCAAGAGCACAAACCCCTCTGTACTACACCAGTCTCTGAGCCACACATTTACCTCCCTAATCTCCCTCTGTCGCCCTGGGCTAGCGCGTGGCACGGGTAATATTTTTGAGAATATTACCTTATGACCTTGCCTTTACTTTCTGGCCTATTGGGGTAATTCAGACCTTATTGCTCGCTAGCTGTTTTTTTGCAGTCCTGCCTTCACATAGTTGACGCCCACCGGGTAGTGTATTTTATCTATGCAAGTGTGTGATCGCATGTGCAGCCGAGCGGTACAAAAAAACTTTGTGCAGTTTCTGAGTAGCCCAGGACTTACTCAGCCGCTGCGATCACTTCAGCCTGTCCGGGACCGGAATTGATGTCAGACCTCTGCCCTGCAAATGCTTGGACACGCCTGCGTTTTTCCAACCTTTCCCTGAAAACGATCAGTTGCCACCCACAAACGCCTTCTTCCTGTCAATCTCCTTGCAATCGGCTGTGCGAATGGATACTTTGTAAAACCCGTCGCACAGCGATGATCCACTTTGTACCCATGCGACGCACCTGTGCATTGCGGTGCATATGCATGCGCAGTTCTGACCTGATCACAGTGCTGTAAAAAAATGCTAGCGAGCGATCAGGTCTGAATTGCCCACTAAGTCCCTGTAATCTTTTTTAAGGACATCCCACCTACCACTAACTTTGTTGTTGGTGTGAATGTACACCAAGACCACCAGGTCTTTCCCTGCCCCTCCCAACAATATTTCTACCAGGTCCGCAATGTGCCATACCTGAGCACCCGGGAGACAACATACTGTATGGTGATCGCAGTCCCAGTAGCAGTTTGCCCTGTCTGTCTTCCTGATAATAGAATCCCCTACCACTACAATCTGACTATGTTTCTTGCTTTCTTTTGTCCAATCTGTGCTGGAGGGACCGCTCCTCCGGTTGCTAGAGGGAACAGTCTCCTCCAGCTCCGTCACTTCCTCACTACCATCCTCAGAATCTTCATCCAATTTATTGGGGTTTGGTAGTTCAGAGATGTCGTACCTCCCCCTCTTTTTCTTCCTTTTAACTGTGACTGTGGCTACCTGTTGGTACTCATCTATCGGTGTATGTGTCCTGCAACCACTCCACCATTCTATCTAAGCTTTGCTCAGTCGCGTAACAGTTTGCTCTAGATCAGTTACCTGGGCTTCTAGGGCAACCGTTCGCACACACCTAGTAGCAACAATTGCAGCCTAAAATGGTGAGTCCTGCTCATACCAACAGGATCAGGTCAACTGCACACCCTGCACTCACATTTCTCTGTGTGCTGCAGGCAGAAACCCTGCTTAATTTCACTCATATTGTCTAGTTGGGACAAATAATTAAATGTGATCCTCCCAAGTCCACCAAAAATACATAGCTAAGATCAAAAATATATTTTTATATAGTCTTTTGTGCACTTGTGATCAGTTGACTTCTCTTGGCCTCATCTGTATATGTGTGCAGGGCTGTAATGAGGTCACAATACAGAAACAATGCTATGTTGGGCAGTACTGATGGTGTAATGGTTAGCACTACTGCCTCACAGCATTGAGATCATGGGTTCAATTCCCACCATTGTACTGACTGTGTGGAGTTTCTATATTCTCCCCATACTTGCCTGGGATTCCTCCTGGTACTCTGGTTTCCTCCCACAATTCCAAAATATACTGGTAGGTCATTTGTCTCCCAACAAAAATTAACCCTAGCATGAATGTGTGTGTATGTACATGTGGTAGGGAATATAGACTGTAAGCTCCCTGGGGCAGGGACTGATTAGAATATCCAAATATTCTCTGTAAAGCACCATGGAATGTGTGTGCGATATATAAATAACTGGTAATAAATAAATAATAAAACATTTTGCCCACCTGACCAACCGGTATTTGTGCCAGAAAAACTTGGCAGCAACTGTCCAGTTCCCAGCCGAGAGCCATGAAGAGAGATGCAATGGATGAGAAAAGAAATGCTCAGGAGGCTCTGACTACAAGCTCCATGTAGTATTTCTGATTGTCTGGTGTCAACATACTGTCTATGTATAGAAATAGAATGCAGACAGCAGCAGCTTTAATTGAAAGAGTAAGCACTGCATGGGAGAACCACAAGAAGAAAATCAGATGTTGAGAGCAATTAAGTAAAGTATTTATGAAAAATATGTACATCATAAAAAAAAAATAGGATAGGGATGGTGGGAGCATTTAGGGAAGAAATACTCCCACCTGTACCTTGTTAAAACCCTTGATATATTTGAAAGTTTTTATCATTTCCCCCTTTACCTTCTCTGCTCCATACTATACATGTTAAGATCCTTTAGTCTTTCCATGTAAGTTTTTTAGTGTAGGCCATGCACCATTTTAGTTGCCCTTCTTTATAATAATATGTAATGTATTAATATCCTTTTGAAGATATTGCCTCCAGAACTGATCACCGTATTCTAGATGAGGCTGTGCCAGTGACTTATACGGTGACATTATTACTTCTTTCTTTCTGGTTCTGATTCCTCTCCCCATGCAACCAAGAGTCTGACTTGCCTTCCTTGTTGCTTTGTTACATTGCTTACCTGCATTTAAGTCACCTGAAATAGTGACTCCTAGACCCCTTTCCTCCTCAGTAGTTTCCAATGTAGTGCCATTGATACTATATTTAGCCTTTGGATTTTTGAGACCCAAGTGCATGATTTAGCATATTTTGGCATTAAACTGTAATTGCAATGCTCTTGACTATTCCCTTAGTCTACCTAGATCATCATTCCTTTGTTTTACCCCTTCTGGTGTGTCTACTTTGTTGCATACCTTTGTGTCATCTGTAAAAAAAGGCATACTTCTCATTTGATACCATTTGCAATATCAATAAAGATATTAAAAAGCACTGATCCAAGTACAGATCCCTGGGGTAATCCACTCATAACATTTACCTCCTGTGAATGCACTCCATTTACTACAACTCTCTGTTTTCTATCCTGCAACCAATAGTTTATCCAGTCAAACATCTTAATGTCCAATCCCATGCTTTCTACAGATAATCTACAACTTTTTATTTTAAGAGTGTTTTCATTAATTTCCAAACTACTGATGTAATGCTTACTGGTTGGTAGTTGCTTGCCTTTTCCTTGCTTCCACTTTTGTGCTCACTCTTTTCCAGTCCTCTGGAATTACTCCCGTAGCTAGTGACTGGATGAATAATTTTGTTACTGGTGCTACCAGCACCCCTTTATGCTCTTTTAGTATCCTTGGATGTAGCCTATCTGGCCCCATTGTTTTATACACTTTCAGTTTTGGAAATTCTGTTCGGACCTTCTACACTGTAAAAGTACTTGTTTCTACCTAATTTTTCTGAATATATCTGCAACTTAACTGTGTATGTTTTCTGTATATAGATTATTTTCTTATAGATATGAGAAACATTCTCCTACTTGTTTGCATAGTGCTAATTTGCTGTGCAGGTCTTTAAGATTGTCAGAGTATAATGGTATATTATCAGTGATTGTATTCAATCTGTACTCTGGTTTAAAGTGTGCTCATTGCCTCCATAGAGAGTGAAATTTAGAACAGGCAACATATGACCATCTAATTGCTTAACCAAAGAATGCTGTATTAGTATATAGAGCATTAAAGTCCTAACATAGAATGCTACATTTTCTCCAAACTTTTAATAACATGATATATTGTACTAGTTGATAAGATGCTACAAGGATGTCTTCTGATTATTGTTAAAGCAATACATTATAAAATAATAAAGTGGGTTCATAGACAAGTCAGCTTTGTAGATATACAAGATTAAATATAGATATTATCCTTGATGAATGTGCTAATTAAATTTCAATGGTGCTAGCAAACATTTCTAAAAGGATATAAAACAAAAAAAAAACACTGTGATCAACATTTGGAAACATCATGGGTTTGATAGTAACATTTATATTTGTGATTTATCAAAACAGTGTTAACATTTCTAGTGCTGCATTAATTATTCAAAGATAAGCTATGGAATGAGGATGTAGAAACAATAATATATTTTTAGTTTGATTCCATTACACCTCCATAATAGCCCATAGCGATTTCTATACACAGTACCATTTGGTTAACAACACTATTCAAAATATTTAAAACTAATTATACAAACATGAAGTTCTACCTCTTAGCACTATTTGAATCTTATGTAAAATAGTTGACATGTGTTTTATACTCATTTGTAGGAATACTTTATTATTAATTTAACATAATAGGTAAGATTTAAAAACAAACATCACCATCAAAACATACTTTTCGCTAAATATATTATTCATTCTCATCTCTTATGCACAATCATTTAGTAACATAATGAACATTTGAAGTAAACTTTTGCTACTTAAAGTAACTCACCAACCTTAAAACTTTTCATTAAGTAATTGAGATAACAAATTGTCTTTAAATAGTAGAATATATTGTTTATAGTAGACTTTTTTTGTAATACGACATTTTAAAACACACACAAACACATTGAAGAATGGTACTCCGGAAAATTCATGTACTGTATGCATATCTACATGGAAAAGGTCTACAGTCATTAGGTCGACCACTGTTGGTCGACATGCATTAGGTCAACAGGGTCAAAAGGTTGACACATAAAAAGGTCGACCTGACAAATGGTCAACAGTAGAAAATGTTGACATGGTCAAAAGTTTGACCCTTGAAAATGTTGTCATGATAAAAAGTTGACACAACATTTTTAAGTTTTTCTGGTATCAAAGTATTTTCGCTGTCAAAGTATGTGGAACCCCAATTAGTGTACCACGTCCCCTCACATGGCTCACTTCATCACCATGCTTTGAGCAAGGTGTCTCGCTCTGCTACCGCTGTGCCCGGCACAGGTTACTATTCCCAGTCGTAGTCCACGTAGATGGTAAAGTATGAAAATTTGATCAAAATGCTAGAAAAAAACACAAAAGATGTGTCAACCATATGTGTGTCGACCATATGTTATGATAATTTGAACCTGTTGATTTTTTGTACCTGTCGACCATGAGCATTGTCGACCTTTATGTGTCAACCTAATAATCATGTTGACCTTTTGTGTTGATCTGATCGACCAAGTGCCCAGATACCATGTGTATATGTTTGTTTGTGTGTGTGTGTGAATAATATGTAGTACAACTCTTCATTGTGTTTGGTACAATGTTACAGATTTCCACAAGAATATACAATTATCTTTTTGGAAAACCAAGACAAATGGGACTCACTCATCAGAATTTAATTCACCATTCCTAACATCTGTCCATCATCTCATTTTCTTCATTATCAGAGTTGTTTGTTTTTGTGGAGGCTTCTAAACACTGAAATTAATACAATTGCTTAATTGATTTTCAATTACACATGCTGGCATTAAAATGTAATATAGTGCAGATTTTGATTAATCTGTAAAGAGGAATTCATTTTAATTAATAGACTCATTCATTATTGCTTTCTAACTACAGTTGGGCTTCTGAGAGCAGCCATTGGATGCTCCTTCCACAGCATCACACAGCTGCTTCACACCAAGTGACAGATGCATTCCAAATAGGAGTCTGCCATGATACTGTATGTAATTTCTTTCTTTCTCATTTTTTTCAAAGAACAATTTTTATTGTACTTGGAATGCAGAAGAGATGAATTACAAAATTAATTTAAAAATAATACCATAAAAAATAGGGTTAGGTAGAAAATAGGGTTAGCTATGGAAAATGTGGGAAGGAAAGATGAAAATGTAGGAAGGAACAATGATAAAGACATTGGTAGGGAAAGGGAGAGGTCCCATGTTGTTGAATCATAAAACAATAAGACTTACTATATAATCGACAATAGTGTTATGTAAAAGCTACTTTAAAAAAAAACAAGTTCTATTTAGAGTAATGCTGGTATAATAAAATAAAGTCTAAGTAAGGCAACCATTTAGAATTAAATCTGTCTACTCACTTTTTAAAATCCAAAAGTGCAGTTCATTAATCATAATAAAATAAATCTGAAAGACCAGCTCTAACCATAGCTATAGTCGGTGATAATGAGGTGATCTAGTTCTGCAAGATTTCAAACAAACACAAGTGACGCCACATGGCGCTACCATATAACAAATAGCAAAAGCACTCTTTGTGCACACACATATAAATGCTTACACAATTATGTCAATATAGTGTTGATGTGCCCTTTGAACAAAGATACAATTGTCTATGACTTATTGAGATGGGAATTTTGCATTCTGAAACTCAGAAAGGACAAAAAAAGCACAACAGAAGCTTCTGAGAAAGGACATTAGTCCAAAAATGTGTTTAAGCAGAGGGACGCTTTCTCGCTGGACACCGCACCTTTGCTCCTGTGAGCCTGTTTGGTCGAGGTTATATCATGCCGGTATCCGGAACTGAGGGGAGATACTTTACCTCTAGCACATCTGGGACTAACGGTATCCCAGGAACATTGGATAAGCGAAGACTCCAGTTGGGACCACCAGCTTATTGGTGATATATGCTGTTTATGTTTGTTTTAATGTGAGTGCAATTGTTCATTAAAGCTGTATTGCACCATATTTTAGTCTTCTAAGTTTTCAGTTTTATGAAGATCCCATCAGTACATTGGATCAGATACCCCATGAGGGTGATATGCACAGATTATATTGATTCCATGTGAGTGGAGCAAATAAAATTTGTGCTGTTTGAATTTTAGTACGTGTTGCACTATTTTTGTCCTTCCTGAGTTTCAGAATCCAAACTTCCCATCTCAATAAAGAGACGAGCGTATCTTTGTTTAAAGGACATTTCAACACTATATTTACATATTTATGTAGGCATATATATGTGTGTGCACAAAGAGTGCTTTTGCTATTTCTTATATGGTAGTGCCACGTGGCGTCACTTTTGTTTGTTTGAACTATTGCACTTTAAGGGCTTGGTGAAGGCTCTTTTGTGACCCCTCAGGCAACAACTATACTTGTGAGCACGTTTAAGACCTATTTGTCCATTGTAGTTCTGTAAGATTGCTTTCTTAAACCAATGTCACAATAATTGTTAATAGAAGGTAACAGCATGAGGAAGGGACGTTTTGATGTTGGTGAAACATAGCAACGATATTCAGGGATGATGCACCAGCCAGTTTAGTGCATCAGTAATTCTGCCCTCTGGAACAAAAAGCATAGTGCCATCTGGTTGAGGCACCTTGGACACGCACAGCAGCAGGATCAGTAACACTGCAGAGTCAACTCATATCAGCAGAAATGTAGGCCGGAAAGTAGGGATGGAGCTAAGCTACAGTCTGCTTGACATAGGTTCTGGATGATAGGTCGACAGTCATTAGGTTGACAGTCAATAGGTTGATAAAATATGGTCGACATGCATTAGGCCGAAAGGTATAAAAGATCCACACAGTCAACAGGTCGATGTTTATAAGGTCAACAGTCAAAAGGTCTATAGGTTCAAATGGTCAACATGACAATGGTTAATACCCATATGGTCGACACAAGTTTTTGGTTTTCTTTTTCTTTTCTTTTTACTTTTTCATTATTTACTATCCACGTGGCTACGACTGGGAAAAGCAAAGTGTGGTGAGTGCAGCATTAGCAGAGCGAGTCACCATGTATGTAGCATGGTGAGCGAAGCAAGCCTGCTAGGGTATATATTTCCACTAATTTGTATTACACATACAAAATGACATAAAAAAAAACTTGTGTCAACCTTTTTTTGTCAACCATTTCCATGTCAAACTTTTGTACCTGTCGACATTTTGTGGTGTTTACCATTTTATGTTGAACTATTGACCTTGTCAACCTTTTGACCCAGGTTATATTTAAAAATGATAAACATAATGTGCTTAATATTGTTAGGAATATTGCATTGATTACCAATGCTTTATCAGACATTACCATTGTTCAGTTATCACATGTATATTATCACCAAATAGCAACATCTGGTTTACAGCTATCCAGTACAGAGCTATATTGTCAATACAATTGTTAGTGGAAATGGCAATTGTTAGTGGGAATGAAAATCCTGATGTTACAAAGCAGTGACATTTAAATAAATCATCTTTACAGCATACTGTAGGTATACATAGCTTCAAAAATATAAAATACATATATTTAGAAGTGATGCTTCAAAGCAATGTCTTTTCAACTGTGTTCACCTAAAAGATACCTACAGTACCTACAGTATGCGCTAATGCAAAGTTTTCGATATCGACATATAGATCATATGGACTTCCTGGAGCTCAGGTGTATTCATTTGGCTAACACATATTAAAAGGTTGTGGAACTATTTTTATTTTTTATTTTGTGATTCTTGAGCAAACATTGAAAAAATGCACTATAAAGGCACACACTGAGGAATTACCCTAATGTTATACATTTTATCAATAGTCATTATTTCAATATTCATATTCTGTTAATGGTTTTATACATGCAATTTATTTATGCTTTCTACTGTTTATATACTGAATGTATTGGGGCATAGGCACTGATTCTGTGGGTGCTCGCGGGCCCAAGTACCCACAGACAACAAGGAGCACCCATGGAACCAGCCGTTGACCCAGGAAAGTTAGCCGCCACAGCACCCGCAGTAGTTTGAGACGTGCTGGGGGCTGCGGAAGCACTTCCGTACATTGAAGTGTAAAAAAAACACCAAAAATGGCCTCCGCCAGGGGGGGAGAGAGATGCTAGGGGTCACATTTGACCTCTAGCGTCTGTCTCTCCAGCGGCGGGTTTGTTAAGGGGTTTTTTTACACTGCAATATACGGAAGCACTTCTGCAGCCCCCAGTGCATCTGAAACTACTGCACGGGCTAGCACTATACTTAAAGATGCCCGCACCCACCCTCCCATTAGGGTTCACTACGGCTGGCGGGCGGTCGGGCTCCCGGCGACCAGCATCCCGGCGCCGGGAGCCCGACCGCCGGCTTACCGACAGCTTGGCGAGCGCAAATGAGCCCCTTGCGGGCTCGCTGCGCTCGCCACGCTACGGGCACGGTGGCGCGCTATGCGCGCCACACTATTTTATTCTCCCTCTATGGGGGTCGTGGACCCCCACGAGGGAAAATAAGTGTCGGTATGCCGGCTGTCGGTATGCCGGCTGTCGGGCTCCCGGCGCCGGTATACTGAGCGCCGGGAGCCCGACCGCCGGCAAACAGAAGACCACCCTCCCATTAAACCCCTGGCAACTTGCATGAAACCCCTGGCAACGCGCAGGAAACCCCGGCAAGCATGGAACCCAGAGCATAAAACCCCTGACAATGTGCATGAAACCCTAAGCAACGAGCATGAGACCCCTGACAACAGGCAGGTAATTTTTAAAGTAATTAGAAGCCTTACTGTTTGGCATCATCTGTAAGGGGCATTATTGTGTGTGGGGCATAAAATGAGGTCAGGGCCATAACTGTGTGTGATATAACTTGCAATTAATGTTACAGTGTATGGCATAATGCATAATGGGTGTTACAGTGTGTAGCATAATGTACAATAGACATTACGTGTGTGTGGCATAATGTGTAATAGGCATTACGGTGTGTGTGGCATAATGTGTAATAGGCATTATGGTGTGTGGCATAATGTGTAATAGGCATTACAGTGTGTGGCATATTACAAAATGGGCATTACGGTGTGTGGCATAATGTGTAATAGGCATTACGATGTGTTGCATAATGTGTAATGGGCATTACAGTGTGATGCATAATGTGTAATGGGCATTAAAGTGTGTTGCATAATGTGTAATGGGCATTAGTCACTTCAGTGGCTGCCCGTTCATTCCCATTGCCGCCTCCCACCCAGCACCCACCAACAAAAACATAAATTGGCACCTATGATTGGGGGTGATTTTGGTCTGGTCACACTTTAGGGGATCCTGTAAAGTACCAATATTTGGTACTTTGTGCATGTGCTGAACCCATACTGTGCATGTACAATACCAGTCCTGCATTGTCAGACACAAGTACAGCACCAGATATCAAGGGATTGACAATCTGCAGCTGTTTGGGGGCAGGGAGGGGGTTGAAAGGGGCAGCAAAGGCAGCCATTTCACAAAATGGATGCATGTTGTCTCCATTTTGTGGGAATGCCAAGGCCAGGATCTCCTTCTTCCAAATGAGATTTCCTGGCCTCAGGGATGGAGCTGCGATAACCAGTCTGCATAATCTCAGATTTTACTCAGCGCACTTGAATCCTTTTGTGTGAAATGTAATCTACTTCACATGCATTTTAGCACTATGACCCAAGCCCTCCTCCATTACAAAATTAGATATCTTATCAAGAAGTTGGTGTACAGTACCATGAGCATCAGTATTTCATGACTAACATTTGGAGGAAAACAGCATTTTATGATAAGGTAGCTGGATAATGCACTGGACATACTGTGCATCAATTCCATTCAAACTCAAATATTTGCAATGCACCATTACATTTACAATTAAATTACCATATTTGCACTTATTACAATACATAAAATGCACTATAAACCAACTGCCCACAGCAGCGCGGTGAGGTGAGGCAGAGCCTTTCCTGTCATACTTCAATATATGCCAGAGTTTTCACTACATAAAGATAATGAAAAATACAAAGACTATATTATAAATATCTTCTTTGTATTATTCTAATAATATTTAAAGTCAAAACTCTGGAGTAAAAAGTCTATGGCAGGTTAGGCAGTGCCTCCCCTACCTATCTTTTCCGCACATCTCTGATCAATACTCACCAAATTTCAATACTCATCAAATTTCCCAGCAGTATACACAGGGTTCATGTTTATAATGCCCACATGAACCCATAAGCTCATATATTGTATGTAAATCTGGCTGTGGTACTTGCCAGTGCCTTTTAAGGCATATCCTCACTGCACGTCCCTGGCCCAGGCAGATGAGTAAAATTTGTAATCTATGAGTTCATAACATAACGAAAAACATATTTTGTATTACATACACAAAGTGAGAAAAAAAGAAAACAAAAATAAAATGTTAAGAAACAAAATTAAAATGTCTCAAATATGCCTGTTTCTATAATACAAACTCAGACCATATATTGCTTATGTAGTTTCAAGAAAGATTACAAATAAACCATTGATGACAAAACTGTAAGTGAGTAATAAATGCAACCAGTTTTACTTGTTTTAAACTTTATAAAAAAAATATATGCTAAAAAAAGCTTTCTGTTACATATTTGATTTTTTTTTAATAACTGTAGAGAGCTTTAAAGCAGTGTAAAACTCTGTCTGGCTTGAAATTTCATCAAATGTCTGGCAGCAATAATCAGGTTAGTGCAGACATAGATGTATAAGCATTTGAACTTCTCCCATCTATAATGTAATCAATGTCTCATGTGAAATAACATTTTGTGAAATTTAACACACAGCTCAGCAACTTTTTCATATCTGCACTTGTCATTTTAACAGTCCAAAAAGTCTTTGTAACAAAATGCATTCATTTATTTCCTATATAAACAATTTGGCAGACAGGTCACATATGTTATCCAAAATAAAGAAAACCATTTGAGAAGGTACTACCCCAAATAAAGCCTTTTATTTAAACCTTATTTATGAATTCTGTTTGTGAGTTTCTATACACTTGTCTTTGATAATCAAAGCAAGTGATATGTAGCCTAGTGTGATTTATATATATTATTTACAGCAAATGTAATCTACATTTAAATTGTTTAACTCAAACTCACATACTGTACTGTAAGAACCACAACCACTACATTTGTTTAGACTGAGGTTTCAAATTCAAAAAGTAAAAAAGAAAAAGTAGAAAAACAATATTGGAAATGAATATGAAGTTTTTATATATATATATATATATACAGACAAGATTCCCAAATCGCGCTAAAGAGTAACACAAGCAGCACCTCTAGAAGGACTTTCTGTTTGCTAAAGTCCAATGAATAACAAATACAAAACAAGATCTGAGGGCGCTAATTATAGGAAATATTATTGAACACCATTAAGCATTATCTAGACAAACAGAAAATGTAAAAATTTATTAACAGACTCAGAACAAATTGATTCATTTAAAAAATGCTCAATGACATGATGAATTCAACACCTTAACAGCTATTATGGATGTAATTCCTTGTTGCTGTAACTTCGACAGTATAACAGAATGTCAATCCGAAGGACCCAACGCGTTTCGTCCCGTGGGACTTCCTCAGGGGTATTGAATCTAGATAATAAAATACAATAACTAGACCATACAGAGTACAGTTATGGTTTGCCTAGTACCATAACTGTACTCTGTATGGTCTAGTTATTGTATTTTATTATCTAGATTCAATACCCCTGAGGAAGTCCCACGGGACGAAAGGCGTTGGGTCCTTCGGATTGACAATCTGTTATACTGTCGAAGTTACAGCAACAAGGAATTACATCCATAATAGCTGTTAAGGTGTTGAATTCATCATGTCATTGAGCATTTTTGAAATGAATCAATTTGTTCTGAGTCTGTTAATAAATTTTAAAATTTTCTGTTTGTCTAGATAATGATTAATGGTGTTCAATAATATTCCTATAATTAGCGCCCTCAGATCTTGTTTTGTATATATATATATATATATATATATATATACGGATGGTGTAATGGTTTGCATGACTGCCTCACAGCACTGAGGTCATGGGTCAGAATCCCACCATGGGCCTAACTGTGTGGAGTTTGTATATTCTTCCCATACTTGCTTGGGTTTCCTCCGGGTACTCCGTTTTCCTCCCACAATCCAAAAATATACTGGTAGGTTAATTAGCTCACAGCAAAATTAACCCTAATGTGAATGTGTGTGCGTGTACATGTGGTAGGGAATATACATTGTAAGATCCACTGGGGAAGGGGCTAATGTGAATGGCCAAATATTCTCTCTACAAATCGCAGCAGAATATGTGTGCACTGAATAAATAACTGGTAATAAATAATACATTTATATATGTGTACTGTATATCGATAGATAGATAGATAGATAGATAGATAGATAGATAGATAGATAGATAGATAGATACTGTAGATAGATAGATGATATTCGTATTGTTAGGCTCTCCATTTAAACTACTTTTATTGGCCAGGTGCCTGTACAGCAACCATAGACCACAGCATACAGTTAAAAAAAACAGTTGAACAAACGTTGAGCAACATCAAGGAAAGGTAACTTACTTTAACAACTTATTCCTACAACACTTAACCCAAAAATATCTAAAAAATGGCCACAGCATGTTCATCAAACTACTGTCTCTTATTTCAATTAATGGAATTCTCAACAAATTTAACACATTCTACACTCACCCTTCAACTAACCCTTCTGTGCACATTACAGCTTCTAGTCACGTTGGTTTCCACTTCACACACACATCTAGACCTAATAATAGTAAAGGTGGTGGAGTTGGAATCTTACTGTCACAATTTTTCACATACACTGTTCTACCTCAGGTTCCATCACTCGCATTCACATCATTTGAAGTTCACTCTATCAGGATTTTCACCCCCTTCTCTCTGCGTGTTGCAGCTATCGCCCTCCTGGGCAACCCAAACAACAATTTCTAGAAGATTTTTCTTCCTTGCTCCCACACTTCTTATCCTCTGACATCTCCACCATCATTATGGGCGATTTAAATATAGCTCTTGACAGTCCACAATCTGTTCATGCCTCCAAACTCCTCTCTCTAACCTCCTCTCATGGCCTCACCCAATGATCCGACTCCTCTACTCACCAGGAGGGCCATTGCCTTGATCTTGTGTTCAACAGGCTCTGCTCAGTTTCTGAATTCATTAACACTCATTTCCCTCTCTCTGATCACAACCTTATCACCTTCACATTCTCTTCTATTACTCTAAATTCTATGACACTAAAACCAAGCAAGCCTCCTCTAACCCGTAGAAATACTTACAATATACATTTTCTGCAACATCTTCTCTCACCAATCTCTACATTTACCACACCTGACACTGCTGTATCCCACCTGCACCAGACCCTAGAGAGTGCCTTTAATGAAGTGACTCCAGCTACCCATCACACTCCACATAGGCTTAGATGCCAACCATGGCACTCTAAATCAACAAGACACCTACAAAAACTGTCACGTAAAGTAGAACGTCGGTGGCGGAAATCTCAGATTCCGAGTGACTTTCTCACATATAAGACTACCTACCACTTCTATCGTCAGGCTCTGGACACTGCCAAACAAACATATTTCCAATCTCTCATCTCTTATCATGCCACCAACCCCAAGCAACTTTTTAATACATTTAAATTGCTTCTTTACCCTCCCTTACCTCCCCACTAGCTACTATCAGTGCACAAGAACTTGCTTTCTACTTCAAGGATAAGATTGATAAAATCCAAGATGAAATGGTATGCTCTAACTCAGCCAGTGACCTGCTCAATTCCCTACCTTAACCCTCTGGCAATTTCTCTTAATTTGATCCCACAAGTGAAGATGAAGTATCAACACTCTTTTCATCCTCCTACTCCACTACCTCTCCTCTTGATCCTACACTCTCACAGGTCAGTTAAACCTTGTCTACTGTGCATATCCCAACCTTAATTAAAATCTGTAATCTCTCTCTCTACTGGTATCTTTCCCTCTCTGTCTAAACATGCAGTGATTACTCCCATTCTAAAAAAACACAACTCTGACCCAAACACACTCTCTAACTACCATCCCATTTCTCAGCTACCAGGTCCCTCCAAGCTACTTGATAGACTTGCCTACACTCGCCTTACACACTTTCTTAACGCCCACAACTTATTGGACCCACTTCAGTCAGGCTTTCGTGCCCAACACTCCACAGAGATGGCACTGACCAAAGTAGTGAACGATCTAGTCACTGCTAGATCAAAAGGTCATTACACACTACTTATTCTTCTAGATCTCTATGCTGCTTTTGACACTATTGACCACTCTCTTCTCATACAAACACTACAATCCCTAGGTCTTTAGGACACAGCCCTTACTTGGTTCTCATCCTACCTATCTAATCGCTCTTTCAGTGTTCACTTCTCTGATTCTTCCTCCTCTTCTCTACCTCTATTAGTTGGAGTACCGCAAGGCTCAGTCTTAGGTCCTCTGCTGTTCTCAATCTATACCTCCTCTCTTGGTAAACTAATCAGTTCCTTCAGATTTCAGTATCATTTGTACGCTGATGATACTCAAATCTACCTATCCTCCCCAGATTTATCACCATCTGTATTGGCTCATGTCACTGGATGCCTGTCTGCCATTTCATCTTGGATGTCATCTCGTCACCTCAAACTCAACATTTCCAAAACCGAATTATTTTCCCACCAGCCAAGAGTAGTTACCAACCTGATATCTCCATAACTGTTGACAATGCAACTATCCACCCTACCCCACAAGCTCGCTGTCTAGGTGTCACCCTTGACTCTGAACTGTCCTTTGTACCACACATTCAATCTGTCTCTAAATCATGTTACATGCACCTTAAAAATATATCCAAAATACGCCCTTATCTTACACAAGACACTGCAAAAACTCTAATCCATGCACTCATCATCTCCCGCATTGATTATTGTAATAGTCTCCTTACTGGTCTTCCCAAACATAGGCTCTCACCACTACAATCCATTTTAAAAGCAGCTGCGAGGCTAATCTTCCTCGCTAGATGTTCTTCATCTGCTGATCCGCTCTGTCAGTCCCTTCATTGGTTACCGCCATTCTACCGTGTTAAATATAAAATACTTTTACTTACATACAAGGCTATTAACCAAACTGCACCATCATACATCTCCTCACTCATCTCAAAATATCTCCCTACCAGACCTCTCCGCTCTGCACAAGATCTGCATTTCTCATCCACATGTATTACCTGTTCCCACTCAAAATTACAGGACTTTACCCGTGCTTCACCCACGCTGTGGAATGCCCTCCCACGCACAATAAGACTCTCCTCTAGTCTCCAAACCTTTAAACGTTCCCTGAAAACTCATCTCTTCAGACAAGCCTACCAAATTCCAGACCCACCCACATAACCTTCAGTGCTTCCCTATCCAGTTACATCCTCTCTGTACAGTCCACATAACCTCACATTTTGTTTTCCAACATTGCTGGGTGATCATATCATACAACCCATTAAGAACCTAGCAATCTGGTGGACCATTATGTAACAGGTTGTATCTATCCTTGTGTATCAATACCTATTTCCCTATAGATTGTAAGCTTGTGAGCAGGGCCTTCCTACCTCTATGTCTTTCAGTCTTTGCCCAGTTTTGTTTTATAACTGTTGTTCTAATTGTAAAGCGCAATGGAATATGCTGTGCTACATAAGAAACTGCTAATAAATAACTACAGTATATCTAACAATCCAGAAGCACTCCTGGCACAGATCACACCTTCATACAGCATTTTTAGCAATGCACAGTTGCCATTCTTCAAGAGTTTTACCCATGTGCAGTAGATTCTGGCATGGTGCCAGAGTCTACTCAGCACATTCTCCAACAAGAGAGTGGGGGCTCTTGAAATCTAGCATGTCTTTCACTGTGCATGCTCTGAAACCAAGCATAAGTAAATACAGTAATGGGGAACCTTCATAAAGGTATAGTTCAGAGAAGGTGTGTAGATGGAATTGTGGTCCGTGCAGAGCTGGATGGAGGCGTAAATATACCTAGTTCCAGGCATATCATTTGCACTTAGTACAAAATAGTACATGTGCACTCTGATGCTGATGACGAGTATTAAATTAAGAAATTACTAAGAATTGGGTTTGGACAGTTTTTCAAACATGGAGATTTACTAAAGTCAAACATGAAAAACATGACTCAAACTGCAAATTATGCCCAACCCCTGTAAATAGAGTCAATCCACCATCAAACCAACTCACAAGTACATTCACTGAAAATAATACAAATTTACTGAGCTCATGTTTGCAAACATGATCAAACATGGTCCAAAATAGAAGTTTCAAATACACTACCTCATCTGTGGCATGTTTGTGTGTTCCAATGTAAAACCACCATAGAAACCTATAGTATAGTATAGTATATAACTAAACTTTATCCTACGCAAACTGTAACACCTGTTAAATTACCTTTTTAGTGTATTGTTAATAAAAACCCATGCTACTATTATATCCACCAATGTAAAATCAACAAAAACCTTACCTGCTTGTGGAATAAATTTGGTGGTTAACAATTTAGGACCCTATTTAACATGGATTGTAAAACTTGCTAAAAAGCATTTGCTGTGATCAAATAGTTGCTGCCCAGAAATAAAGAAAAAACGCCCATTTCAGAAATTGCGAATGCATCACAATGTGCGATGTGATCGCATAACCATTCACACATACCAGAACATTGAAGAGTTTTTCCATCTGCGCCAGGCAAATTCAGCCACAATTCTGCAGACGCAAGAGGCTGGTCATCGCTAACGTCAGAGACCCACCCGAAAAACACCTTGCCACATCAATGTTTTTACAAACACACCCACAAAATGCCATGTTTCCTCCCTAAATTCTGGCTTCCCATCAATCAAAATATGATTGCATTGAAGCACAATGCGGTCGCAGAAATTTACACAAATCACGAGTAAGCACTCGCAATGCGAACACTGTGTGTGGGCAGTTGTTCGATAATCGGAAGGATATAATTTTCTCAATTTTTCAATTTGTGCTAAATAGGGTCCTTAATTCAGAATCTATGTAAATTACAAACATCTAAGGGCTTAGACTCTTTAAATCACAATATTCCACATGTAACCATTATTGAAAATGATAAATAAATATTACAAAATAACAAGGAAAAAGTGTTTTAACTTGATTTACAGTATGTTCAGTAAACTGAGTAGAACAAGGTAAATAAAGTATATTATACAAAAAAAACATTCATGAAAGAAAGTAAACAGCATTTTATATGCAAACATTTTTTGGGGGTGTATGAAAATGTGTTACTCTAAAATAAACTTTCTATTAACATCATCTGTGTTTTCAAGAAGTAGCGCTTGAAGAGGTTGGATGTGTAAAGCCAGATCTAGTGCAGAGTGTGCATCTGGGTGGGGATATTGCTGGTGTTTAGGTATACGGTGTGCTTGCAGCTTAAGGGGAACATTTACTAAGCAGTGATAAGAGCAGAGGAGTGAGCCAGGGGAGAAGTTGCCCCATCAACCAATCAGCAGCTCTGTATAATTTTATAGTATGCAAATTATAGATGTTACTTCAGTGCTGATTGGTTGCCATGGGCACTTCTCCACTGGCTCACTTCTCCGCTCTTATCACTGCTTAGTAAATGTCCCCCTAAGTACTAGATTATTTTTTTGGTAAGCATGCCAATGAATGTCTACCAAAGCTTGCAATTGTGGCATTTAAGTCATGTACTGCATTGTTTTGTGACTCCACCAGCCTGTGTAAGACTTCCTGGATGCGTTTCGGAATTATGTGATTTAAAGTAATGTTGGTTTGTTCAATACTGGCACAAACTCTGTTCACTGCTGAATTTACAGTAGATAAGGTGTAATTGTTGCTGCGTACAGGTTGGTTGAGCTGGCTCAGTTGTAGGGCTTAGGTGCTCATTAGTGTGATCTGTTGGGCTTGCAACACAGCCAATGCTTCTATGGACTTGGTATCTGTATCTGCCACGGGACTGGGAGGTGGTGCTTTTGCTTGGGTATTGGCTGTTTCGGTGCTTTGGGCCAGTGGTGGTGCAATACTGACTAATTCATGGCTAATAAATTCCTCTTTGTCTTCCATAGGTGCTGCGTATGGCTCTGGATCTACTCCAAGATATATGTCAGAGATTTTGCTAAGTATGTTTGACTAATACACACTTTATATTCAACATAGCATCCTGCAATTACAGGCTTTTTAAAACCAGAAAAATCATCTGTTTGACTAATAAAAATTATCCAAGCTGAGAGGCACAAACCTTTTACTGAAATGGTATTGCACCTGATTTTAACACCAGTATATAAAAGCTTTTGACATCTTAATGCCAGACTTGTAAGACTAACTTCAAATACAGTATAAAGAAAATCTGTTCACTAATAATTACCATTAATTTCCTAAACTAACGTAATAAGGTATAGGCTGCAGGGAGGTTACTGCAGGTTTAGGATCCGGGGAGGGGGGTTAGGTTTAGTCCCCCCTGGGGAGGGGTTAGGGTTAGACTGTGGTGGGGGGTTAGGATTTGGTTGCAGGAAAAGAGGGTAAGGTTTAGGCGCCACCGGGGAGGGTTAGGATTACGCTGCTTTTATTAGGTTTAGGCTGTTGGAAGGGAGGGTAGGATGGCATTGGGGAAATAATTATACTTTCCTTGCCCCTGTCGGGATTCGTACCATCAGGATGTTTCAAAAATATAGATTAGCACTTATCAAGATTTGTGGTAAAATTTCAAAGTACTATAATATACAGTATTTTGGTTTTGTTGTTGTTTTTTTATTTACAAATTGCTAAAAACAGCTAAAATCATGTAAATTAGCCCTGTTTTTTGTTCCTACAGTATTATTAACCTCAATAACATTCATTTACAGTCACTTCCAGTAGATTTTGACCACCTCACAGCTCACAATATTTTTCACATATATATGCAAAGGCTAGCTGGCTAAACGAAGCAACAGAGTAGCTGCACAAACACACAGCAGTTTAAAAGAATATAGCACATCTGTGAAACATTATTGTACAGCAGTGGCAGACAGGATGGCATTTTAATAAACTATATGACCACATGATGGACTTTTAGCAGTACTTACAATTTCCCGGACTTCATCTGGGGGTCAAGCTTTTAGCTATGTGACTCCGACTCTATGGAACGTGCTTCCATTCAGTTTGAGAGGCCCCCACTCTAGAGGGTATGGGTTGTTGGGTCGACCCAACTTAGGTCGACACTCATTAGGTCGACCACTGAAGGTTGACATTGCCCTTCGGTCGACATGCATTAGGTTGACCTAGCCGTTAGGTCGACATGTACTAGGTCGACAGGTCAAAAGGTCGACATGAGGTTTTTGACTGTTTTTGGTGTCGTTTTCTCCGTAAAGTGACGGGGAACCCAAATTAGTGCAATGTGTTCGCTCGCCACACTTCGGGCAAGGTTACCATTCCAATCGTAGTCCACGTGGATTGTTAAGTATAAAAAAATGAATTTTTAAAAAAAACCTCATGCCAACCTTTTGACCTGTCGACCTCGACTGAACGCATGTCAACCTAAGGGCAATGTCGACCTTCAGTGGTTGACCTAATGAGTGTTGACCTAAGTTGGGTCAACCTAACGACCGTATCCCACTCTAGAATACTTCAAAAACAGACTCAATACTTTCCTGTTTACTTATTAATGTCCCTTTAGTATCTACTGTACATGCTTTCTGTATTTTATGAAACACTTTCCTGTGTTTCCTATATCTCTCCCTGACCTTGCAAAGCTTCAACTGGGCACTGAAAACCCAACTGTTCATCAAAGTGTACCGTTCAGCATAACCTAGTTTTGAGGCCACTCTCCCAACCCCCTGCCTCATGCCTTGGCCATCTTTGCCTCACTTACTTCCTACCATCCGGCTGCCTTTCACTTACTCACACCTAATGTCACCTGTCTGTCTCCCCCCACCCCCTAGTTTGTTAGCTCCTTGGAACAGGGCCCTATTCCCTCATGGTCCCACAACCCTCTTCTCTCACACTTCAATTACAGTCTACATAGCGAATGTCTATACCTGCATCTCCTCTCGCTTGTTACTGTTATCTCTAGCAGTGGCTGCCTGCCCCAGTAGTATGATGACTACTCCTTTGCTTCCTTTCATCTTGACTGTAGTGTGTACGTAGAACTGTGTTGCTAATTGTTACCTGTGCTCTGTTTTAGTTTTTCTGTTACTGTAATATTAAGTTCTGTGTACCCTGTATTGTTCTATTGTTTGTAATATGTACAGCACTGCAAAACACTTGTGGCGGTCTATAAATAAAATGTAATAATAATAATTTAATAATAATCATAATAATATTTCATTGTTTCTGAAAGCACTGATTCATTTATTGATTAATTTAATTTAATTGATTAATTCAGAATAAAAACATTGCAATCTGTTTAGCAGTTACTGATAAAAGTCTATAAAAGATTACAGTGTTTGTAGCAAAAGATTCCTGACAAGAGTTGAAAGAACTGATTAATTTCATTCACTTAATTGATTAATTTAGAATAAAAAAACTCACAAAAAGGTTTGCAGCCACTGACAAAAGGCCATAAAATAGTACAATTTTAATTCCAAAGTATTCCTTACAATGGTTGAAACTAGCTAAGAAAATGAACACTTGTACTGCAGAGCTGCAATCTCCAAATTAGTCTATCCTATACTAACAAATATTGGCCCTCATTCCGAGTTGTTCGCTCGTTCTTTTTCATCGCATCGCAGTGAAAATCCGCTTAGTACGCATGCGCAAAGTTCGCACTGCGACTGCGCCAAGTAACTTTACTATGAAGAAAGTTTTTTTACTCACGGCTTTTTCTTCGCTCCGGCGATCGTAATGTGATTGACAGGAAATGGGTGTTACTGGGCGGAAACACGGCGTTTCAGGGGCGTGTGGCTGAAAACGCTACCGTTTCCGGAAAAAACGCAGGAGTGGCCGGAGAAACGGTGGGAGTGCCTGGGCGAACGCTGGGTGTGTTTGTGACGTCAACCAGGAACGACAAGCACTGAACTGATCGCACAGGCAGAGTAAGTCTGGAGCTACTCTGAAACTGCTAAGTAGTTAGTAATCGCAATATTGCGAATACATCGGTCGCAATTTTAAGATGCTAAGATTCACTCCCAGTAGGCGGCGGCTTAGCGTGTGTAACTCTGCTAAATTCGCCTTGCGACCGATCAACTCGGAATGAGGGCCATTAGGAGGATCACTTGCTGGCCATTATACCCTCCCCCTTCTTCATAATTGTGTAACACACCCCTGTACTACATTTATAAGCTGATATAGAAAGTCTCAGTATTAGGGATAATACCATGTTTTTCTCTTAAATTTAGTCCACAAGTGGTGCAAGATGGAATTTTCCTTGGGCCCTCCCAACCACCCTTATGCTGTACATTAAAAAGTACATGTATCGTTTAACAAACCAAGTGCTCCAGCAGCAGGGACTGACACTTTTGAGGCTAAAGCACTTGGTTTGTTTGAGCCCCTACAAAAATTTTTTGGGAAGGACTACCTCTGATCATTAATAAGGAGGTTGATGGTTTCGATGGTGGAGATTGCATGTACTGGTCCAAGCTGCTGATAGCTGTTACTGGACTATGTGTTATTATTTTACAGACTCTTATAATTTTTATATATACTGTAAGTTGCATGAACTCGCTGTAAATGATGTAACAGGGAGGAGATGCCAAGATGGTTAATGTCCCTACCTCTACTTACTTTGGTCTCACAAGTGGTACATATGCCTTCACAAATGTCAGGATTTGGGGAAAAAATTATTTCACACCCAAGAGGTGGCTTTTTTGGTAATATGCCCAGGCATGACAATGGCCTTCTTTTTATAAGGAGCAAGAACTGCAGCCACTGGTGGCTGACTTACACAAACAACATCTTCATCATCAACATCCTCATTAGTAAAAGATAGTACAAAAATGTACCCCTTATCCTGTTATCCTATACTTCTACACGAACATCCTCAATTCTTTTATCTCGCTATCTTCACTTGTATTGTTCAACCATCTTTACTTGTACTGCGTAACCCTACATTTGTAGGGAGTGCAGCAATGGTTGAAGGAGGCTTCTCTTTGAGTACAGTATCAGAAATGTCAGACTCACACATAGCTGACGTGGACAACCGTAGAATCTATCAGGGATTTGTGAATACATAGTTTGTTCTTTTGCCTTAGTGTTCTTTTTGTGGGGGAAGGGATTTGTCTGTTATAAATGTGAATACCATTACCTCTTTTCATTAACATTGTGAAATATTTAGATTTCAGATGCCCTTTCTTAAACTTTGTGTCCCCTGGACCACCTTTAGTAGATGTTGAAGTACTATCATGACTGGCAGCAGCCACTGCACTAGTACTAGGTTGTTGCTCCTGATCTTCTATCAACTGACCAATATCAAGTACCAGCACTATTAGTATGGTGGAATCCACTGAACGTTATATTTTTTGAGTAGTCTAAACAACACACTAATTTAATACTGCAGTAAGTAACAGTGGCACCTGTACTTAATGTTACTTTGTTACGTACAGTGCCTGACCAACATTACACATGTTTATTTTTTAGAATACTGTAGAAGTAATGGTTGCACCTGTTCTGAACATTACATTTTTAAGTACAGTCCCTGAACCTGTCCTGAAAACACTTTTTTTTGTAATGATGAGTTTTCCGACACTAATACAAGCACAGTGCTGCTTGCCACATTCCTTCACTGATCACACTGAGTCTGACACCGTCACAGAGAGTGCTGTAACCCACAGCCCTGGTTTACTGTTGATGATGATGACACCGACACAGTAACCCACAACCCTTACACTACAGCACACTGCCGTTCACTGATGATGATGATGATGATGATGATGATTACAGAACCTTAGACAGTCACAGACAGTACTGCAGCCCACAGGTTTAGTACACTGGTAATGACATTGAGTGTATGTGACACAGTATCCCACAGCCCTTAATCAGAGTCACAGTAGCCGTTAATCACAATCACAGTAGCTCTTAATCACACTGCAGCCCACATTACACCCTCTCTCAATGGGTGTTCTGCGTGAAATAGTGCCCATTCCATGAGGGAGGGACTTTTAGGGAATGCCAAAACAAGCAAGAGATCTGATGCCAGGAGGCTGACATTTGCCTCATTATCTGGTCTGAGCTTGGTGGGAAATACCGAGCTTGGGCTCAGAAGTATACGGAAAATGGAAATTCAGGTTGTTTTGATTTCTAAAGAAACCAAACCGCACATCTCTAACAAATACTGGACACCTTTATTTTTACTCTGCAATTTGGTTTTCAGTTTGGACATGGCCACCTCAAATCTGAGGCTGGGTACACACTACACCAATATTGGCCCACTTTGTTGTTTCTAGTACAAAATATCGGCCATATCAGGCAGTGTGTATGCCCAATTTGCATGCTCTTACGGTCGTTAGCAATGTCTTCTGGTTGGCCCTGCTGCAGGATCAATCAGAAGACAACACTAATAATGCGATGCTGCTGAATTCAGCATGGCATCCTCCTTTGTTCTTTTGGCATATTGTTAGCAAGTGTGTATTCACTTGTCAATGCAGGGTCCCATCACCTGCTGGATCAGCTGGCTACACATCTTTCTGATGTGTAGCTGGCTTAAATCTTCCTGCACAAATAAAATATGCCCCACTAACAGTGTAACAGGGTGCACAATTACTTTTTTTTGCTTTACTCCTAAAGCAAGTGGAGTGTGCTACTGTGAGGTGGCATCTTGCCACTGTGTATGCATAACATGGTTGACAATAGACAACTTCCTGAGACCCACAACATTGTCCAACTTTATCCGCTATTCCAGAGCCTGCACCACTACCCTGAGAGAGAACAGCCACCGGCAGTTGAGCTCTCTGCAACCTTGCTCCACTAGAGACTCCACCCTATCCCTGAATCAGTATCTGTAACAGTGAGTAAGGCTGTATATCCACTTTTAACAGCTGGTATATACAGTACTGTGCTCCCCTTCAAGACTACATGCACATTCCCAACAAGAAAATGTGCAAAAATTAGAATTTATGTCTAGCCATAATCCGTGTTAAACTCGAAAATTTTCTGAAACTTGTCGCTCCAACCTCTTTAAGCTCATTAAAAAACATTTTTCCAAAACAAAAAATCTTTGCATTTGGATTGAGAATCAAGAGCATGAGTACACCTGTTTCACAGTTAATATAGAACGGCAAACCTTTTAACTTGTAGGTCAAGTACAAGGTATATAAACATTGCTATATCAGAAAGTGAGAGGAAGGAGTCAAGGATAACTCCAAGACAGCATACTGAGGGACTAGAGGAGATAGTTGTGCCATCAATATATAGTGACATTTTGGGAGGTGAGGTTATGTGGGAGGTTGAGAAGATGATCAGCTCAGTCTTAGACATGCTAGGTTTAAGAACATGCTGAGACATTCAAGAAAAGAGAGCAGAGAAATAGTTGGAGATATGAGGAGAGAGGGGGAGAGGTAAGGAGAGGAAAGGTAGATTTGAGTATCAACAGCATAGAGATAATCAAAGTCAATAGAGCTAATGAAGATGAATGGACTTGGGGATTAAGCTGTATGGTTTGAGCTGCAACAAGACCTGAGGGTACTACCCGGTTCTCACTATATAAGGTAAATCAAAAAGTGTGGGGGTCCTGTGCATTGACTGACGTGTGCGTCTCAGTGTAAACCATTGAGACATGTATTGGTGAAAATAGTCACAATGCTCGTACTATATCACTTGCATGTGAAGGAAATATAAAACAATTACATATTAGGAGAAATATAAAACATATGTATATAGGGAATGATATAAATCAGTTGCATATATACAGGGACAGTTGTGTAGACAAAGTTACATCACACATGGATGTTGATATAAGCAAAAGGGTTGGTTTTGATAAATTTGGTATAACTGTATTTAAAGTCAAATACACATTACATTCTGATGGGATGGCATCCCGCTGCCACCAGGTGCATAATCTTACCCAAAGTCCAAGTCCTTATTGCTGTTCCAGTAGCGGGTGACTGGGTCCGATGTATGTTGTTAAGTTGTGTAATGGTGAGCCGCTGATCTGGTGGTTCCTCTTACGCCGGGTTCTATGGGGTTCGGTCACTTTCCCATCCCAATCCATGCCCCCTCAGTACTCCAGCCGCTGCAAGGAGACTTTGTTGTTCACTCCTCCTTCCGGTGCCCGATCCTCTGTGTTATACTCGGGGTACGAGTCATGATCACCTGACGGATGCCAGGTGACCACTTGACTTCCGTGTTGTCTCAGACTCTTGCAAACCTGCTGTCACCCAATCCCGATGGGTCCCTGCCTGGCCGTTCTACTCACCAGCTGGCAAGGAGACTAGGAGTGTGGCAGTTTGATGCTGCAGTGATGCTTGGTGTGCATGCTGCTTCAATGCATATCAGCCTCCAGGCCTTCTTCAGGAAGTAGTGTATGTGCCATCTTTGTTTGGATCATCCTATTTACAGTAAGTGCTGTTTGAGTTCTGCACATAGGTGACTTTGTGATGCTATTGGTCCTGTTTGCTATATGGGTGGAGTTGAATCCATTGTAGGTGGTGTCGATTAACATTAATTGTATTCCTCACAGTAGTTGGGTGGAGTCGAATCCATTGCAGGTGGTGTCAAATTATATTAGTTGCATTCTTCACACATCAGTTATTGTAAGTAAATACATTGTTTGATCATGTCCCGATTTTTATACAGCCTAAATAAGAGTGTTAATTAAAGAGTGTTTCAGTCCTTATTTGCATATACTGAAATAATTAAATGGATGGAGTCATAATTACTTTTTCCACTTCATTGTCAATGTTGAGACCTCTTGGTCTGAAGGTTTTTAATGTGAAAATCAACCTCAGTTTGTTTACTGAAATTTCTTCTCCTCAAATTCCTTTTCACTTGTTGTATGCCCATAAACTTTAGCTCTGCTGGGTTCTGATTGTGGTGCTCCCTAAAGTGGTATGACAAGTTGTGTTTTTCCACACCTTTCTTTATGTTCCTTATATGTTCAGATATGCGTATTCTCAATTTACGTATTGTTCCACAATACGTGGGCAGAACAATACGTAAATTGAGAATACACATATCCAACACATAAGGAACATAAAGAAAGGTATGGAAAAACACAACTGTCATACCCCTTTATGGAGCACCACAATCAGAACCCAGCAATGACATTTTTGCAGATTTCTGGTGAAGTTGGAATGCCAGGGTTGAGGTGTTGATTTTTGAGGGTAAATAGTGGTCACCAGAGCAACAGAGTCAAGAGCATAAGTAAGGGAGGCATTGCATAGTGGTGACATGTTCATTGCATGAGAGAGAGAATAGGAGAGAGAAGTGAAATGAACAGAGATGTAAAGGAAACGGTGTTGATAACTGTAATGTTTCACTTAGGAGGCTCACAATGCAAAAATCGCATTTAAACTGCAAGGCTGAATTTTTAAAGTACAGTATTTGTTTATGACCTTTAGTATTTGCCTTATTACAAATTAATTTTAAAAACACAACACAGTTTTCATTTTCTGAGTGAGGAGAGCTTTCCAGTCCTTTAGAAAGATTGGCTTAGCTACAATGTTTCATTAATTACAAAAGATTGCACAGAAAATAATGTATTATTGTGATCTGTGAAAATTATAAATTAATTCAACTGCTGACCATTGACACAATCATGGATTGCCTTTGAGCTATGTATTACTGATTTATTGCAAGGGGGCAGAGGGACTGCAGCATCTTTATGCCTTCATGCTGGCCATGTCTGAAGAAGCCAAAGATGTGTACTTTATCAAACAGCTGCTGCAATGAAAATTTTATGATGTGCATTCAGTATGCTTGTATGTTTAATATTCCTAGTGTAGATTTTTGTAGCACAAATAAAGCAGATAATCTATAGTTCCTTGTGAATATAGAATACCATAAACTAAATTGGATAATCTGTTACACATTTTGCATGACTTCTATGAAATTAGCCTATTTCAAACACCTATTGGATCATTTAAAAAAATGTGGGTTACCAGATCAATAAAATTCTGCAATAGTGCTTTAATATGTCTACTTTAATTGCTCTCCAGAGTTTCATGACCTTTGCTGTCTGCCCCTTATGACTTCTTTCCTACTTAGTACTGTCCATGTTCTATTGACTGATGCTCCCCATTTGCTAGTTCTTATAACTTCAAGGTGCTTTTCTACTGCTCCAAACTGTCCCTGTGGTACATTCCTGATCTGATTGCTCCTGTAACTAAGTGTTCATATTGTACAGTTTCTTCAGAAAAGATTCATGGTAATACATATAACTTGAATGTTTATGTTATTATTACTGTATCCTTTTTTTACATTTACATTTATTTTGGCAAATATGGATCATACTAACATACAGAATAGAATAAGCTGACAAAATGCAAAAATAAAGGCTTGACTTTATAAGAGTAACAGAACAAACTAATCCAGCAGACTGCATAAAATACTTAGACATTTTATGGAAATCACTGCATGCTGGAAAAGGACATGAAAAGACGTTTACTTTTGCGTAAGACAAAAATCACCTCATAGGGGGTATCCAATTAGATAAAGTATAACATCGGGTTCCAAAAAGTTTGCTTTTCGCACTTTTTCCCGATGTTTCACCAATTTTATTTTTCAGGCTATCCAATTAGATTGCCCATAAAAAAAAAATATTTTCTCACAAAAACACACAGGTTCAGTGTGTTTTCGCCGGCTCAGCCCTGTTTTTCGCATAAAAATGGGGCTGCTTTCGAGGATTTGGTTTTGCCTGCCATGGGCAGGTGAAACAAAATCCCAGATAAGTCACGTCTAGCGCCGGCTTATCGTGACTAATTAGATAGCCCCCAGTGAGACAATTACCCATGGTCAGTGACTTGGATACCACCCATATTGTATTAAGAATTCTAAAATAGAAGGAAATAATACACTGCAGATTGAATTGAATTATGAAATCACTTTTGTAATTATTGCATTTAACTGCCTGCCATCGTACTGCACTGACAGTGCAACATTAACCACACTTGTTAACATTACTTATTAGTAAATCAGTACAATCAGACCACATCACAAATACTCTCAATCCATGCCGAACCAGCCAAACAATATGCTACTGCTGCTTATGTGACCTCCTATGCCCAAATCACTTTCAGCTACTGTATGGATCAGATTTCCATATTGCTCAATTTATCAGAAACATTGGTCTAACCCTGTTAGAATTTGAGGGGGCGACCGCTTCTCCAAAATTGACCTAGCTCAAGCGTACTTACAAATGGAAATTGAGGAGGCATCCAAGAAATATTTAGCCATCAATACTCACAAAGGTTTATTACAATATAACCATCTTGTGTTTGGACTATCTTTCGCCCCAGCCTTATGGCAGAGAGCAATGGATCAAGTCCTTCAAGGAATACCAGGTATGCAATGTTACCTGGATGGCATACTGTATGAGCCAAAGGGTTCATGTGGGCATTATGCAAAGGTGCAGCAGTATAAACTCTGGAAGTTCGCTGAGTTTTGATCAGAGATGTTGCTGAAAAGGAAGAGACTTTTTACTACAGAGTTTTGACTATAAAATTTATTAGAATAATACAAAGAAGATATTTATAACATGTTATTTGTATTTTTCATATACTTTTTACTGTCAAAACTCTGGCACAAACGTTAGTATGATAGGAAAGGCTTGGCCTCACCCCACCACACGTCACTGGGTTAATCCAATTTATTTGGTCTCTGATGGTTTAGATTTATGTGCACTACCACTGCACTGAGAAAGATTGAGAAGCTTGCTGTTGTAACCTTTTAAACTGTAATCTAGCTTCTATGCCACAAACAGTGGGCCTGATTCAGGTGTGGTTATAGTAAGCAAGGCTGCTGCATCCTTGAAAGCAGCAGCAATGCTTACATATAGTAATGCAGCAGGAGGCATCTGTTATACTGTAAGTAGATGCCTCTTGCATACATTTGTAAACCACTGCTGCATCCAAAGACGCAGCATCGGATCACTGTGGGACACCATTGGCTGGCTGCGTAACTGTGAGATAGTGCAGACCAGCCACTGCAGCTCCATTGCTGAGGCCAGGAAATCTCTATCCGAAGATGAAGACCCTGTCCTTGGCACTCCCACAAAACGAAGGCATCACACCTCTGTATTGTAAAAACTGAGCCCATCGCAACCCCCTTCCAACACTCACGGGTTTTGCGCATGCACAGTGTAATGAACATCAGTACATTGTGTCTTTTTCCAGATAGCAACAGACCTGAATCAGGCCCAATGTTACTATTTTACATCATCACTGATTATAAGACTCACATTTCTTATCATTTGCATTTCAAGTGCACAATTAATCACCTGGTGCTGATGAGTTTTTACCTCATTCCTGTCACCTCATGAGTTTTTCCTAGCAGTGGATTAAGTTTAATGGACCAGGAAGGAAATCAGTACATTGGCCCTTGCCATGTATTGCATTATTACTGATTCAACTCCCAAACAATTTTCTCAAAGATACCAGTAAAATCATTGTCATAAAGTTATGCTTAACAGTATTTGGGATTCAAGTAATTTCAACAAACAGATAATTAAACATCTCTTCAAACAGTATACAGCACTAAAACATACTGTGCAATGTGCAGGTACTGTAGATTAAACATTTTGAGAAAAAGTGGTCTTTCAAATTAATTGAATTGCAAAAAAAAAAAAAAAAAATAATAATAATAATAATAATAATAATAATAATATACTGTACTCCAAATCTATTTGTTTTTGTATGCCTTAGAAGTACATGAAAAACTGTAAATTAGGGTCCACAAACAAAAATCACACCTTACAATTCATTCATTAATATGAATACAATACAGTCAATGTGCAGCATTTCTATTGAATATGTTTGCAGACCTTCATACATATACATATAGTCACCATATTAACACACACACTAACCATAAACAACGTTTATAAGATTTTTAGGGGCCTATTTATCAACGAGAGTTAAAAGGTATAGTAGATAATAAAACTCATTGCGTATGATAAATGATGGTCTAGTCAATCAGCTCCTATCTGCCAATTTTTAAAAACATGTCAGTTGGGAGTTGAAAAAATGACAGTTAGGAGCTGATTGGCTAGAACACATTTATCATTCGCAATGAGTTTTATTATCTACAATACGTTTTATCACTCATTGATAAATGAGTCCCTAAAAATCTTATAAACATTATTTATGGAGAGTATGGGATTTTGTTATAACTAGAGATGAGCGGGTTCGGTTCGTCGAGATCCGAACGCCCCCAAACTTCACGTGTTTTTCACGGCTCCGAGGCAACCTCGGATCTTCCCGCCTTGCTCGGTTAACCCGAACGAGGCCGAACGTCATAATCCCGCTGTCGGATTCTTGCGAGATTCGTATTCCATATAAAGAGCCGCGCGTCGTCGCCATTTTCACTCGTGCATTGGAGATTGAGGAGAGAGGACATGGCTACGTTCTCTGCCTGAAAAGCTCAATATCTGTGCTCTGTGTGCTGCAAATATCTGTGCTCAGTGTGCTGCATTGTGATGACCACCAGTATATTATAGTAGTACAGTACAGTAGGCTATTGCTGTATCTTGCAGCTTCGTGTCAGACTCAGTTATAGACAGTATCCTGATGATCAGTGCTCGATATCTGCTGCATTGTTGTGTGACCAGTATATACTATATAGTAGTACAGTGCAGCATTTTGGTGACCACCAGTATATAGTAGTACAGTACAGTAGGCCATTGCTGTAGCTTGCAGCTCTGTGTCACTTCTAGTATCCATATCTGTGCTGCATTGTTGTGAGCAGTATAGTAGTACAGTGCAGCATTTTGGTGACCACCATTATATATAGTAGTACAGTACAGTAGGCCATTGTTGTACCTTGCAGCTCTGTGTCACTTCAAGTATCCATATCTGTGCTGCATTGTTGTGAGCAGTATATAGTAGTACAGTGCAGCATTTGTGACCACCAGTATATATATAGTAGTACAGTACAGTAGGCCATTGCTGTATCTTGCAGCTCTGTGTCACTTCAAGTATCCATATCTGTGCTGCATTGTTGTGAGCAGTATATAGTAGTACAGTGCAGCATTTTGTTGACCACCAGTATATATAGTAGTACAGAACAATAGGCCATTGCTGTATCTTGCAGCTCCGTGTCACTTCAAGTATCCATATCTGTGCTGCATTGTTGTGAGCAGTATATAGTAGTACAGTGCAGCATTTTGGTGACCACCAGTATATAGTAGTATAGTACAGTAGGTCATTGCTGTACCTTGCAGCTCCGTGTCACTTCAAGTATCCATATCTGTGCTGCATTGTTGTGAGCAGTATATAGTAGTACAGTGCAGCATTTTGTTGACCACCAGTATATATAGTAGTACAGTACAGTAGGCCATTGCTGTATCTTGCTGCTCTGTCACTTCTAGTATCCTGATCAGTGCTTAATATCTGTGCACAGTGTCAGTGCTGCATTGTGGTGACCAGTATACTACAGTACAATAGTCCAGTGCTGTTCTCGCTGCTCAGTGTCAGTTCTCCGTAGTATCATCAGTGCTCAGTATAATCAGTGCTCAGTAAAATCAGTGATCAGTATAATCAGTTCTCAGTATAATCAGTGCGCAGTATAATCAGTTCTCAGTATAATCAGTGTGCAGTTAGACGTGCGCCCGTTTTCCGCCATTAGTGCATTGGGATTTAGACAATTGATGAAGCTATTGTGTACCCGGTACAAAATCCAATCTAGATTCCACTTCACTAGGCAGGCAATAGCGAGATTTTACCAATTAATATCAGTGATTTATAATTAATTATTAATTACAGTGATCTTGCCAAATGATTCCAGTGATTTTGTCATTTTCTCCCAGTGATTTGGACCAATAATACCATTGATTAGAATGAATAATTCCTGTGATTTTGTCATTTTCTTCCAGTGATTTGGACCAATAATACCATTGATTAGAACAAATAATTCCTGTGATTTTGTCATTTTCTCCCTGTGATTTGGACCAATAATACCATTGATTAGAACGAATAATTCCTGTGATATTGAGGTGTTTGTGTCGCTTAGCTTAGCCGTCCAGTGACCACAGTGCACCTCTGTTTCTCTTTTCTTTGCATCATGTGCTGTTTGGGGACTATTTTTTTTTTTTTAAACACATTTTATTGTATTTTCAAAGGTGAACAATTTTTACAGTCACAATGGGAGACACTCCCTGCAGTAGGTAAGAGTAGACCAATCATCAGAATATATAATCAGGGAGTGCGAGAGAGAATCAGATACTCTTCAAACTACGGAATTGTTAAGACAATACAGACAAACCAAGAGATGAGACAGGAACAAAAGGACGTAGGACTGGGGGATGTGGGGGAGAACTAAGATAGAATGGGAGGGGGGGGAGGAGGGTTAGACCAAGGATACCAGTGTACAGTGTATTATAAGAAAATGAGTCACAGATAGATACATTCTTAAACCGTAAAGGAGAGGAAGCATTTGCCGGAGTACATATGTCCATAATATTGAACAGATTCAAGATAATGGTACCAAGCAAAGAGGTGGCATAGCAGGAGGTCCTCAACAATCAAAGTGGGATTTTATTCTGGACCAGTCTTGGTTCCCAAAGTATAGCGAAAATGTTCGTTTTGATTGAGCGTCCAGTGAGCACAGAAACGAGTCCCATTTATTGTGGTATGAGGATAGGGACAATGGTTCATTGAGAAGCAAAGATCTCATGTCAAAATACATTAACTGGAGAAGACGAGATTCAACTCTTGTATAGTGGGAGCCGTTTTTTTAATCCAATGGAGTAGTACTAACTTTTTTGCCAGAGTTAAAATAATGACAAGGAAGGGGATTCGTGTATAGGGGCGAGGACCCAGCTCCTAACCGTCAAACCAAAATAATAAACATGCTTCTGGTGAGGATGAGAGCGAGACATTAAGAATTTCGTTGATATAACCTATTAACTTAGGAGCAACCCCAATAACAGTGAAAAAACTTTGCATTAGACATAGAGCATTTCATACAGTCACCTAGTTCATTACCGGACATGTGTTTCCTCTGGGCGGGAGAGATGTAGACATTATGTAACAGAAAAATACAGTCTCACTTTCTGCGCTCCAAATGTCCCCTTGTTTTAAACGATCCTCACATCGATGTCATGATATGCATGAAAAAAACACAAACAAAATACAATAGTGTAATCCTGTATGGACACTACAGTTCTTTCCACTGTGTAAAGGGGAAACTAGGTGATGAAGATGGTCCCAGAAAAGAGATATGATGTCCACCTTCTTATGGGGTCACCCAAAAGTGATGCCGTGAATATACGGTAATGAATCCTTACGTGTATGCTTACTTGAAAAAGTGAGATAGAAAGCACATAAAGGTTTCTTTTCCGTGGATATTATTTTCTCTTTCGCCCGTATAATGAGTATGGATATCACTCATATGGTGGGTATGTAATTAAAAAAGGGAAGCCAATTAGGGCAAAGGAAACCCTTTTTATTTAAAATTCACAAATAGAACACAAATAGACAACCGGCCATACCAATTTGGGGAACAGAGATGGAATTCGACTGACATGAAATTATCCGGATATCACAATAATTTGTCATATGCTCCCCTCAATGGATGAACCGGTTAGGACATCAATATTGCACTGTATCTCATCTATATACATATTGATGTCCTAACCGGTTCATCCATTGAGGGGAGCATATAACAAATTATTGTGATATCCGGATAATTTCATGTCAGTCGAATTCCATCTCTGTTCCCCAAATTGGTATGGCCGGTTGTCTATTTGTGTTCTATTTGTGAATTTTAAATAAAAAGGGTTTCCTTTGCCCTAATTGGCTTCCCTTTTTTAATTACATACCCACCATATGAGTGATATCCATACTCATTATACGGGCGAAAGAGAAAATAATATCCATGGAAAAGAAACCTTTATGTGCTTTCTATCTCACTTTTTCAAGTAAGCATACACGTAGGGATTCATTACCGTATCTTCACGGCATCACTTTTGGGTGACCCCATAAGAAGGTGGACGTCATATCTCTTTTCTGGGACCATCTTCATCACCTAGTTTCCCCTTTACACAGTGGAAATAACTGTAGTGTCCATACAGGATTACACTATTGTATTTTGTTTTTCTTTTTTTCATGCATATCATGACATCGCTGTGAGGATCGTTTAAAACAAGGGGACATTTGGAGCGCAGAAAGTGAGACTGTATTTTTCTGTTACATATTGTCTTTGTAGGTTGGTGACCTATTTGTACTGTCTTCTGCTGCTCCATTTTGCAGCGCCATAGAAAGATTTCTTTATTTATTTGGGAGAGATGTAGGCCCTATGAATAAATCTAAAGTGGGTCTCCTGTAAATAGGCAGATTGCAAGTGTTTAGAGTATGAGAAGTATCGGGAGAACAAGAGATCGGAGCATGTAGTGAGGGAAGGTATATCAGCGACCCAGCTGCTGAGTATTTTCTTCGAAAGTAGAATGGCCTCTGGTTTGGTAGAGTTGAGCCGGGGATAGATGTGATGAAGTCTGTATCCTATGGCTGAACGGGACTGTAGGAGGTGGAGAATGATGTGTGTGTTGGTCGGAGGGGGAACCAGGCGGGGGAGTGATTGCGCATAATGTCTGACCTGGAGGTATAGGTAAAACATGCTGTTGGGAAGAGAGAACTGTTGCTGGATATCAGCGAAGGGGAGGACATTGCCACCTGGGTCAAAGACCTTGTTCACGAGAGCCACACCCTTTCGTCTCCAAACCCGGAACGCAGGGTTGTTCAGAGAGGGGGAGAAGTCAGGGTTACCCCAGAGGGGGAGATACGGGGAGAATCGGAAATCTCTTTTCAGTTTTTTGTGAAGACTTATCCAGTTGATGTAAATATCATGGAACATGATATTGGAATACACTGAGTGGGGGATACTAGAGGATTTGAGGTGCAATAAAGCAGCGGGGCAAAGAGGAGAAAATATGGCATTGTCAAGTGCTACGTCCGTGAAGGTGGAGTCATCTAGCAACCAGTCATCAGCATAACGGAAGAAGACAGCGGTGGTATAAGACTTGAAATCAGGTATCCCCAGGCCTCCCAATTTTTTAGGAAGCATAAGTTTGGCCAGAGCAATTCAGGGGCACTTTCCATTCCATAGAAACGAGGAGATGGCGGAGTTGATGGAGAGGATATCACCATTGGTGAGGGCAACAGGCAACATTTGAATCATATAAAATATTTTAGGGAACATAATGGTCTTCACCACCGACGCCCTCCCCAATAGAGATAAAGGAAGATGGTTCCATGACAACATCAAGGCAGACACTTTTTGAATAATGTGGGAGAAATTTGCCTTATACAAGTCTTCTACCTTGCTGGTGACATGGACCCCAAGATATTTAATTTGAGACAAATTAATCTGAAACCGGGAGAAAGCAGGAGCAGAGGATAGATCTAAGGAGTATGAACCTATCGGCATCAACTCTGATTTTTCTACATTTACCTTGTAGCCGGACACTGAGCCAAAAGCTTTGATCAGGGTCATAATGTGTGGGATCGAGGTAAGTGGGTCAGTGATGAAGAGTAGCATATCGTCTGCATAGAGGGAAACTTTCAATACACAGTTGGATATTTTTATACCTTTAAATCCAGGTGAATTGCGTAATAGGATGGCAAGTAGCTCGATGGCAATTGCAAAGAGGAGAGGGGAAAGAGGGCACCCCTGTCGCGTACCCCTGAATAAGGAGAAGCGGTCTGAAATCTGGCCATTACATAGTATCTGTGAAATGGGATTGGAGTATAAAAGTTTAATATAAGAGATGAAGGTAGAGGAAAACCCAAAATTAGACATGGAATTAAAAAGGTGTGGCCACAGAACAAGGTCATAGGCCTTTTCTGTGTCTAGTGACAGGATGACGCCTGGTGGGGAAGTGCCTGAGGTGTGTTGTAAGTGTTGTACTGCCGATATTACCTTCTGCACATTCAGGACCGAGTGCCTCTCTGAAATAAATCCGGTTTGATCTGGATGTATAATAGAAGGTAAAATCTTTTTAAGCCTTTCAGACAAAATCTTAGTAAGAATCTTATCATCCGAGTTCAACAAGGAAATCGGCCTATAAGAGGCTGGCAGGGTCAGATCCCGCCCTGGCTTAGGTAAAACCCTGATATAAGCGGCATTAAAATATAAAGGGGCCTGGCCCGACCGCAATATGTGATTAAATATGAGCACCAATGTGTCCTGAATGTATGGAAGCATCAGCTTGTAGAAGCTACCACCAAACCCATCGTGAACCGGGGCTGTGCCTTGTTTTAAGGACCTAACCACGCAGGTGACTTCCGCTGGACTTATGGGGGCCGTCAAATCTGTATCTAATGTCGTGGATAATCTAGGGGGAGCGTATTCCGAATCAGGGAGAGATGTGGAAGAGGTGAATGCGTCATTCTCAGGGGAGAGAGAAGGGCCAGGTGAGTAAAGGGAAGCATAGAAGTCCTTGAGGACTGAGACAATCTGGACATTGGAGGATGTTAGGGAACCGTCTGGTTTCCTTAGGGGGTGAACTAAAGAGGAGGGTCTCGTGCCGTTTAACATGTAAGTTAGCAGTTTACCTGACTTTTTCCCAAACCGGTGGTAGCGATAATTAACCGCATATAAGGATTTATTACCTCTACTATTTAAGTATTCATTGAAGTGAGTCTTAGCAGTGAGGTATACTTGCTTATTAGTCAAAGTAGGGCTTTGGCAATAAGCTGAGTAGGCAGTGGAGAGCAGACTTTGCAATGATAAATAAGTGGCGGCATATGATTTGTTTAGACGGGCCACATATGACAGAATGTTTCCCCGTAGGACCGACTTAGCTGCTTGCCAAAATAGAGGGGGATTGTCAATCGCGTGGGACCGATTATTTGCGTGGTATTCCTCCCAACTAGTTTGAAGCATTGTTTTAAATTCCAAGGAAGTCAAAAGGTGGGATGGGAAACGCCATATGATTTTGTTAGGGGGTTCGTCAGAAACGTGTAAAGAGAACCACTGCAGAGAATGATCCGAGACAGATATCGGCTCAATCTCCACACACGAGACTCTCGTGAACAATGCCAGGGACAGCAACAGGTAGTCTATGCGGGACAGGGTGTGATAGGCTGCAGACATACAGGTATACATTTTGACAGTGGGATTAACAACTCTCCAGATGTCCACTAGGGACAATTGTGTGGCAAAATGGGGAATACCGTACTTGGGAAGTGAGAAAGAGTGTGAGGGGGCAGATGACCTGTCCAGGATGAGGTTAAAATCACCGCAGACCATCAGACCCTCATCCATATAAGGTGTCAATAGCGTAATCAATTTCACAAAAAAGTGTCTTTTGTGCACTGTTGGGGCATATACATTACATAAAGTGTATCATTTGGAGTGTAGTGTAATGTTTGCGATGACAAACCTGCCTTCCGTGTCAGGAATAATATTTAGAAGCTCGCAGGGGAGCTGGCGTTTAATCAATATGGCTACTCCATGGGACCTGGAATTAAAAGAAGCACTAGCTAATAATTTCCACCCCAACATTTATAATTTCAGCATTTCGGTAACCAAGTGTGCCTCCTGAACAAAAACAATATCTAAATGTAATCTATTACAGTGCAGCAAAATTTTCCTCCGCTTCGCTTCGCTTCAGCCATATTGTATACACATGCATTGTAATCTGAATTGTAAGGTATCCAGGGAGAAAGAGCATAGAACTAGTAAAGCCCATAGGGGGGCAGGGAGGGGGAAGGAAACTGGGGGAACCACAGAGGAGGGGGGGGGACACAAAGACAGAGACAAAATACTAAAGAACACGACTAGCGCATTCAGGACAGCTATGAAACAATCACATAACTTCCGGAAGCCCGGAAAAATTTGGAGAACCAATAGGTACAGAGACCAAACCAACATGAACCTGGAGCATTACTCCCTCCGTGCCCGGGGAGAATTGAGATCATGAAACCTCATCTTAAGGCGGGACAACATATAATGGGGCAGGAACCATGTATGAACATAAATTGCAAAGACTTGAGCCACAAGCTTTGAGACAGAGCAGCTCGCATGCAGTGAACAGCAACAGTGGAGCGATGAAAACTGGTGAGCTCCGCAGTGTCAATTAGGGTCAGAGATGTCCGCATCTAAGCGAGAGTGACCTTCACAGAGGAAATCAGCAGCATCATCCGGGGTGGTAAAGTCATAATGTCTATCCTTGTCGAAGATCCGTAACTTAGCGGGATATATCAGTGCAATTTTTCTCTTGTCGGCAATGAGCCGGGAGCAGATAGGGGAGAAGGCACGTTGTGCTTTCATCAATTCGGCAGAAAAGTCTTGAAAAAGTCTGAGGTTTTTGCCTTCCCAATTCAGGACAGGCTGTTTCCTAGAGGCACGCCATATTTCCAACTTATGTGTGTAACTCAGACATTTAAAGATGGTCACTCTGGGGCGGGTGTCAGTCGGACGGGGAGGGGGGCCAATATGGTGCACCCGTTCTATAACCATATCTTTACAGGCATCTTGAATACTAAGGAGGGTGGGTAATGTGTTAGTGACAAAATTCTCCAAGGAGGCCCCTTTTAGGGATTCAGGCAAACCCACGATCCTAATGTTATACCGTCTGGAACGATTTTCAATTTCCTCCAGCTTATTAATAAAGGCATAGTTGTCTTTTTCAAGATGTTTAATTTCACACTGCATATCAGCAATATTGTGAGCCATGGAGCCTATCCTGTTCTCCTCTGTGGAGACCCGTGTGTTTAAGTGCTGCACGTGCGCTGTAATTTCACTCACCACCTTAGTCTGCAGCGGGCCCATGGTGGATGAGATGGCATCCATTAGATCCCCATACAGAAGCGGGCTGTCACGGTGCCTGGGTGAGGACGTCGGGTCAGAGTCCTGCGTATCCGCCACAGACTTCTTGGACGCCGGGGTGTGTTCAAGGGAGACACCGTCCGGCGCCATGACAGGGACCGCTCCTCTCTTCACTTGTAGCAGCGCCTGCTGCTGCGAGCGTGGCGGCTGCGTGGCGGTCACAAATTTGTCCATCCCAGGTGGACCCCAGGTGGGGAGGATTAAAGTGGTGAGGTTTGGAGGCGGTAAGGCCTTGTAAAAGTGGCAGTTTGGCCGGGCACGGAGCGGAGCTGTGAGATGGAGCAGCTCACTCCATGCACCCGGAACCGCTGGGGACTATTTTTTTTTTTTAAGTGCCATCCTGTCTGACACTTCCGTATATGTCAAGTGGTCCTGCCATTTGATATAATTCCCGACATTACTGCCATTTAATTCCAGTAATTTTGTCTTTTTCTTCCAGTGATTTGGACCAATAATACCATTGATTAGAACGAATAATTCCAGTGATTTGTCATTTTCTTCCAGTGATTTGGACCAATAATACCATTGATTAGAACGAATAATTCCAGTGATTTTGTAATTTTCTTCCAGTGATTTGGACCAATAATACCATTGATTAGAACGAATAATTCCTGTGATTTTGTCATTTTCTTCCAGTGATTTGGCCCAATAATACCATTGATTAGAACAAATAATTCCTGTGATATTGAGGTGATTGTGTCGCATAGCTTAGCCGTCCAGCGACCACAGTGCACCTCTTTTTCTCTTTTCTTTGCATCATGTGCTGTTTGGGGCCAATTTTTTAAGTGCCATCCTGTCTGCCACTGCAGTGCCACTCCTAGATGGACCAGGTGTTTGTGCCGCCCTCTTGGGTCACTTAGCTTATTCATCCAGCGACATCGGTGCAAATTTTAGGACTAAAAATAATATTGTGAGGTATTCAGAATAGACTGGAAATGAGTGGAAATTATGGTTATTGAGGTTAATAATACTATAGGATCAAAATGACCCCCAAATTCTATGATTTAAGCTGTTTTTGAGGGGTTTTTGAAAAAAACACCTGAATCCAAAACACACCCGAATCCGACAAAAAAATTTCAGGGAGGTTTTGCAAAAATGCGTCCGAATCCAAAACACGGCCACGGAACCGAATCCAAAACCAAAACACAAAACCCGAAAAATTTCCGGTGCACATCTCTAGTTATAACATGTATAAGGATCATTACATTTATATTGAAAGATTTTTACAGACGTATTTCTATGTCTAAATCATCTTGAAATGCTTTAGTCATTTGCATTGTTAAAAACCTTACTACACATTGCTCCATATATTAGAAATTAAAAAAAAATCTGGATTTAGAGTAATACATATTGGCGAATGTATGGATCTGAGTCAGAGCTGCTAGAAACATATTCATAAGTTACAGTAGTAAATATACATCTCATCATACTGCATGGCAGCATATGAGCCTATTTTAATACAGGTCTTCATTAGTATGAGCTTGCATCTGTCTTGTAGCAGGTGGAAAAGAAAAATGTATCTACCCCCACTAGTACTGCCTCTTCAGTCATAAGGTTTGATACGTGCAAACTATGTGTATGACTGACTGCATAGGTACATATGCTACTGTTCATTTTCTTAACATGTTCAACAGTATATTGTATGTAAAATCAGATATTAGATATTCATTTAAAAGAGGACTTTACTACAAACTGGTGGTGGCTCGAGATGTAGGCCGGCAGCACAATCCAAACTAAAAATAGGAGATCAACACCAACTGCCACCCCAAACACTGCCAAACATTGCCAGAAAGGACTCACGGGCAGTTGGTGTGGCTCTCCTATTTGAATTTTGAACTGAGTTTCACCCCAACATTTGGAGCTGCCACTGCTACAAACTCTTACATTTTAATGTCAAGCTGGTACCCTGCCAGTTACTATAACTACAGTAGTTCATCTTTCATGTCTCCATCTTACAATGTTTTCATAATTTATAATGTGCACTTCTTAACAGAGAATACAGGTTGAACCCGATGGGTATTTTGCCTCTTTTCAACCTCATTAACTATGTTACTATTGATAATGTCAATATTATCTTAGACCGTAAAGCTATACCTCTAGATACACTTTTACCGTGGAGCCGCTATGGCCGCTAGACTGAATACACGTGCTACGCACTTTGTACGCTATTTGCGTACAGAGTCCCGTACGTGGTACGTACTTGGCGTATACACGCCGTGCTGAGTGTACAGAGTACACACAGCATGCGCACACACAATTGATAACCTTTAAACCTTGAGAGTGATACAATGCAATGATATGTTTACACTTTAAACCCTTAGCAGCAAAGTACTGCAATGATGTTATACCTTAAACCTTAAGTAGCGCTGACGGTATAAAGTACCCGCAGTGCGTACACCTTATCAAGACTTATAAACCTAATACAGATAAATATACTTTAAAACCCTTGCAGGAAAGTGAAGACACAACACCGATTTGTAGTTGAAACCACAGAGTTCTAAGGCCACTGTGGATTATTCCAAAAGGAAAAACAGTACAAATCAAACACTACAGGCTAACAAGATAAATCTAAACAGAATAATGGCTACTGAGAATGTACATACGTGAGAATGTTCGCAAACGCAACCCAGCCGGTCCTCCGCTCATCACATAGATAGCGTTCAGAGTCTTCTGACCAGCCAGGCAACAATGGGCTTTTTATACACAACTTACATACACAATACAATGGTCACTGTAATCGCATTGTCCATTGGACACAGAGATGTGTCTTTTCATTACAGGAGAGGTCATAGGTTGATTTGAAAAGGTGGGCGATGTCTTTCCCCAACTGCTCTGGTGGGTGGTATCCACTGGATTCCCGCTGCATACATAATATACAGTAAATACAGTTAATATCTATATTCTACTTTTGCACATAACTATACGCTGGAACATGCAATCTTTCTCTAACCAACACCGGAATGTTACTCTTAAAATACCCTACAGCTGGATACTAGACATCACCTTCCAACCTTTATCTGACCCTTCCTATCATTCAAAGGCGAATCCCTTAGTCCTGGAACTGTTTAAACTATTAATACTCGCTGATGTGGTGCAGGGGAGCTATGGGTACAAAATGCACTATTTTGGTTAAATATGTAATGTTCTAATAACCCTCTACGCGCTCACAAACTCCGCCGTAAATACCCATACCACGCGTATGATCGCAAGAGCGTTCCTACGCAAATTGCAGATATGTGCACGCACGGCGGGCATGTTCACAGGGTTAGTACAGGGTATATGCATTACAATATTTTCCGACTTTGACAGTCCACCCTTTGGCAGTCAACAATATTTGCCACTATCTAAACATTAAACAGGAAAAATATACAATACAATATCTACAGATGGTTGGATTAAAATATACAATACATTATCCATAAATGGTTGGATGGTAGGAGGAGAGGTGTAGGCGGGAAATGTATGACCTAGTGGGATAGTAAAAGCATGTATGTATGAAATCCATGTCTGAGGGGCATGTATCATCGTGCCGTATATGTTCTAGATAAGCTTCGAGGTATTGCGAAGTATACATTAAATCCTTCTCATCCCGTATTAAGGGTCTGTAAGTGGGCCAACAAACACTACCGAGCTCTTTTCGGTTTCTTGTTCCAACAAATGGGGTGCACATTTAGTTGATGATACATGGAGGGGGAACACATGTGAATGCTAATATGTGGATTGTACCTGTCGACTATGTGTGTCACTACCTGAAGGTTGTAGAGATGAGGATAAGACACATATGTACAATACAATCACATAACATTTTCGTAATCATTATTGGGTGTTGATTGAAGTCTTCTCCGGATGGGTGTATTTTTGCTGAGGGAAAACAAAGGAGAAACAGGTGAAAGAAACGGACCGTGGAATCACGTTTTATCACAACATTGTCTCTATTGATGGGTAATAAATTAAATCAGTTGCTGTACCAATGCCCCTGCTCCTCAAACTCATCACTTTGATACCGTGCTTGCACCGCGTTAAAATTCGAACACACCTAAATATCAAACCAATCATTATGACAACTCCCAGGATACAAAAGAGAAACTTTCCTACACTCACAATAATATTTTGAGCCCATTCTCCTAAACCTGAGAACCAATTGCGTGAGTTCAACCATGAGACCCAGCCGGTCAATTCATTACTCACAGCAGTAAGGGTAAGGTTGTGTCTCCTCCGGAACTCCCACTTCAATTGCAAGATATCGTCCATCTTTTGATCTATGACCTCGGTTGGGTCATCAGTGCTGTTTGTAATGTACGTGCAGCACTTCACACCATACTGAGTTGCCAAGGTGACACAGTACCCGCCTGTCACCGCTGTAATATAATTGAGAACCATCCTGTGCTGGATCAGTTCCGTTTTGTAAGCTTGCAACTCCCTCCCTGTATACCTGAAGGTGTCATCATACATCTCGGTGATATTATCTATTAAGTTTGCTAGCGCGTGGATATACCTATTATAATTCCTCTGGCGGTACGGGTGATGTCTAACGCGAGTAGGAATTGAATCCCGGTGGATTCGTGGATCAAATCAGAGGCTGCGTGCTCTGTCCTATCTATGAGGTGTCTCTTAACGATGTGTTCGTAGTGAGTATGAGTGTAAGGAGCTTGAGCATGGCGGTGAATGTCTTTCATCTTATTATGGGTTATGGTCATAACTTCTGGCAACACTCTTCCAATGTAACACAATCCCTCTGAGTTTGAGGCAAGCCACTTATACGCCTTCCTCCCGCATATGAAATATGCATCATCGGGGAGAACATATGGGACAGAATATGACATTACCATATTGCAAACCTTCCAAGTGAAAAATCCTATCCCTAACTCTCTCATCTGTTCAGTACACGTATCAGGCTGTATGATATGCGCACAGTACCCTGGTGATACTTCTCCAACCCGCATGGTCCTACTTCCTAGAGTATACCTATACCGAAAATACCTTCCACCGTCGGCTATTTGGCGTATAAGTTCAGAGTCTACGGGTATTCTGTCGGCTCTGTGTGAAAATGCCATGGTTTGGTTATTCCATGTCACTTCCCAATTTCCCGGCTTTCGGGAATTGGAAATGTTGAAACATACTAAGAATCTATCCGCATGGTATTGGTGGAGCTTCAAACTAGGGGGCCTAGAAATATTACATTTCTTGTCCACCGGTCTCCCACCCCGTAATTCAAGTACCTCATTTATTGTTAAAGGATACGGTACTAGTCCTGACTTGCTCTGACCTTGAGGTACTTGTGAGCACACCCAGCATTCTGTTTGGTTTAAAACTTTACCCACTAATGAGTTATAATCACTCAATGGATGACGGTCCATGTTGATATTAAGGTTGGACTGACATCTCTGGATGCACCCGTCCTCAACTATGTTTTCACAGTTTCTACAAATACAATTTTCCTCAGCCAATAACCCTTCACAGTGCCTCCTAGTTTCTTGACTACAAGATCGTTTTCTGATACTCGCCTTTGCTCGGTGAATGTGTTGCTCTTGGAATTTTACAAATCCGTCCTTGCCATCAGAACCCATTCCAGATCCTTTCTCGACCTCTCTGGTACTCTCACCAAAACAGACTGCTCTGGTCAACAACAGGGTCAACAGGAAAACCCAGAATGCAGTCTCTTGGGGTAAGTCCATCTTGTTAAGGGGAGAGAAAAGGAGCAAGGAAGGGGGAAAAGAAGGTAATGGGAGATGGAGAAAATAATAAAAAGGAAAAAGAAATTTGGTGCGACAACCGCCTCTGGTCTTGTAGTTCTCCGTGCTCAGGTGCCGTGACAACAGTCCTGCCTCTCAATCTTCCCAGAACAGACACTCCAGTGATACGATTTCCTCTACACTCTGCTCTTTGTCACGGGCTCTCTCTGGGTCAGCGACCTTCTTACAGTGGGACGAGTGGACCCAAGTCTCTCTCTCGGCAACCTTTAATGCTGTCGTGCTGGTTAGTAAGAATTGGTACGGTCCTTCCCACCTGTCAATGAGGCAACCTGAGCGTAGAAAATTTCGAATCATTACATAATCCCCAGGTTCAATGTCATGACAATTACTGTTTGGTAGGTCAGGAATCACCAGCTTTAGATTTCTGTTTTGATTCCTCAACTGTTGGCTCATCTTAACCATATATTTTACAGTCACCTCATTATTGCATTTCAAATCATCCTGGGGGTCAATCATTACATGGGGTTGTCGACCAAAAAGAATCTCAAAGGGTGATAGGTTAAGGGGGGACCTCGGAGTGGTTCTGATGCTGTACATTACAAGTGGCAAAGCTTCTGGCCACAACAATCCAGTTTCAGCCATCACTTTGCTCAACTTGTTCTTAATAGTGCTGTTTACTCTTTCCACTTTCGCACTCGCCTGTGGGCGGTACGGAGTATGCAGCTTACTATTAATTCCCATCAGTTTGCACATAACCTGAAAGACTTCACCTGTAAAATGGGTACCCCTATCGCTTTCAATTATCCTAGGGATACCATATCTGCACACAAATTTCTGCACTATTTTCTTTGCAGTAAACGTAGCAGTATTTGTGGCAGCGGGGAACGCTTCTACCCAATTTGAAAACACGTCAATACAAACTAACACATATTTAAAATTTCTGCAGGGTGGCAACTGTATGAAATCAATTTGTATTACCTGAAAAGGGCCGTCTGTTGGCGGGATATGGGATGGTTCTGTTGGTATTGACTTTCCAATATTCTTCCTCAAGCAGATAAGACATGTCATTGCTCTCTTACCCGCATGAGAAGAGAATCCTGGTGCACACCAGTAGGCTCTCACCAGCTTACACATACCCTCTTTGCCCAGATGAGTCAGACCGTATGCTGCCTCAGCTAAGCTTGGAAGATATGCTCTGGGGGCTACTGGCTTACCTTGTCCATCTGTCCAGAGTCCTGAGGACTACTTGCCATATCCTTTTGACCTCCAGACTACCTTTTCCTGTGGAGAACACAAATTTTGCATTTCACTTCATTTTTGTGTGTTGACGGTATTGAATACCATCAGTTGTGTGATATCTGTCTGTATGGGGGTGCTGGCTGCTGATTTAGCAGCTTCGTCTGCCCGGCTGTTACCAAGTGACACTGGGTCTTGACTGTAAGTGTGGGCTTTGCACTTGATAACAGCCACTCTGTCAGGTTCCTGTATCGCTGTTAGAAGCCTTTTTATATGGGATGCATGCGCTACAGGTGTGCGAGCTGCCGTCATGAAATTTCTGAGGCGCCATAGGGCCCCGAAATCATGCACTACTCCAAAGGCATACCTAGAATCTGTATATATATTGGCTGACTTACCCTTAGCCAATTCACACGCTCTGGTTAGGGCGACCAGCTCAGCAATTTGTGCTGAGTGCGGTGGGCCCAGGGGTTCAGCTTATATGATACCTCTGTCATCTACGACTGCGTATCCAGTACACAAGTCTCCCGAGTCTGTCTGTCTGTGGCAACTACAGTCAGTGTAAAAAGTAAAATCTACGCCTTCCAGTGGGTTGTCACTAATGTCGGGTCTCGCAGTGAAAGTTTGGTTCAGATATTCCATACAATCATGTGTGTCAGTGTCTGTACTAAATCCTCCTTCACCATCATTCTCATCCTCCACCCTTTGTGCCTGTCCAGGCACACCCGGGAGATAAGTTGCAGGATTTAGTGCGCTGCATCTCTTTATGGTGATGTTTACAGGGGCCATTAGTGCTAGTTCCCACCTTGTAAACCGTGCTGATGAGACATGTCTGGTTTGGGCAGAGTTCAGTAAGGCTGACACTGCATGAGGTGTATGGATGGTCAGGTTGTGTCCCAACACTACATCTTCGCTTTTACTCACTAGCAAAGCTATCGCTGCAACACTTCGCAAGCATGTGGGGAGAGACCGTGCTACGGTATCCAACTGTGCACTGTAGTAAGCTACCGGCCTGCTGGCATCACCATGTCTCTGGGTTAGGACACCTGCCACACACCCAGCACTTTCCGTACCGTACAACTCAAAAGGTTTCCCATAATCTGGCATGCCTAATTCAGGTGCCTGTGATAGGCATTGTTTAAGTCTCTCAAAAGCCAGTTCGGACTCATCTGTGTGAGAGATCCGATCTGGTTTGTTCGAGGCGACCATTGCCTGCAAAGGTAAAGCCAGTATGGAGAACCCTGGGATCCAGTTTCGGCAGTACCCACACATTCCAAGGAAAGTGCGGATCTGCTGCTGGGTTTGTGGCAGAGTCATGTCGCGAATCGCCTGTATTCTATCAGCGGTGAGATGTCTAAGTCCTTGTGTCAAGCAATGTACCAAATATTTTACCTTGGTCTGGCACAACTGTAACTTATCCTTTGAACCTTGTGTCCCATATTAGAAAGGTGAAACAGTAGCTGTTTCGTGTCTTTCAAGGACGACTCGAGTGAATCTGAACACAGCAGTAAGTCATCTACATACTGTATTAATACTGATCCGTTCTCAGGTTGAAAGGATTGTAAACAGTCATGCAAAGCCTGGGAGAAAATACTTGGGCTGTCAATGAAACCTTGGGGTAGGTGAGTCCAGGTGTACTGTACTCCCCTGTATGTAAATGCAAACAAATATTGGCTGTCAGGGTGCAGAGGGACCGAAAAGAAAGCAGAACAGAGGTCAATGACAGTGAAAAATTTCGCAGTAGGGGGAATTTGCATGAGGATGACAGCTGGATTTGGCACTACGGGGAATTGGCTCTCAACTATCTTGTTTATCCCCCTTAGATCCTGCACTAGCCTGTAACCCCTCCCCCACTCTTTTTCACAGGGAAGATGGGACTATTGGCAGTGCTGGACGTCCTAACTAGGATGCCCTGTTGTAGCAAGCGCTCTATAACTGGGTACACTCCTAATTCCACCTCTGGCTTCAGAGGATACTGTGGGATTTTTGGAGCTATCCTACCATCTTTTACTTGCACAACTACAGGAGCTACATTTGCCATCAATCCAGTGTCTTGTCCATCTTTGGTCCAGAGGGATTCCGGTATCTGGGAGATCATTACCTCTACCTTGGATGGACACTTGTCTATAACAGCAGAGTGTGACATTAACCTTTGTGTGGTGTCTAACATATCCTGCACTTCCTGAACGTGATTCTCGGGTATATCTAAGAAGACACCCTCAGGAGTACAATATATGACACACCTCATTTTGCACAATAAATCTCTCCCAAGTAGATTAGTCGGAGCCGATGCAGCCAGCAAAAAGGAGTGCTTGGTCTGCAAAGGCCCTATCGTAATCTCCGCTGGTCAACTTAAAGGGTAGTGTTGCACTACTCCTGTTACCCCCATTGCTGAAATTGTTTTACCCGTGATTTTCATACCTACCATTGAATTTAACACTGACCTGGCCGCCCCTGTATCTACAAGGAAAGGTAGTGATCTACCAGCTACATCAACTGTAACCTCGGGTTCATTTCCAAGTCTAGCAATCAACTTGACTGGCTGCAAACTATAGGTGTGGCCTAACCCCTATTGTATGTTGTGACCCTCCCGCAGTGTGCTGGCAGCTACAATATGTGAGGGGGGTAGCTGAGAATTTCCAGAGGTCTGCCAGTCCCTCCTAGGTGGGTACCTCCTTGTTTCCCCATGCATGTGGCTCATAATTCCTCCTGTGCGATCCCTGATCCCAATTACGTGTGTTATGCTGTGAGTCATGTTCTGGTCTAGGGGGTCGATATGCACACATTATGTGTGCCTTTATAATTACAGTTCCGTGCGTAATGTCCTTCCCTCTGGCAATTATAACATTTTACTACATACGACTTACCATCAGGGGTCTGGGGTTTTGGCTGATGTGGCTTCGTTGTCGGGGCTTTTATACTTACTGTCATCAGCTTATCGCCCTGTGACTCCCTGTGCTTAATGATGTTCCGATCGTGCTCGATAGCGGACTCTCTTAATGCAGCCACCGAGATACCTCTCCAGTTAGGTTGAGTGGTTTGTACCCTTGTTCTCAACGTTTCTTTTAAGCCGTCCATTAATACGGACACAGCTACCTCTCTATGATGTACATTTTCCTTAATGTCCTCGACCCCAGTGTATCTAGCCATTTCCTGCAATGCTCGATGGAAATATTCAGAAGCAGTTTCACCTTCTTTTTGTCTTATGGAAAAGATTTTATTCCATTTGACAACAGTAGGGAAATATACTCCTAACTGCAGATTGATCTGTCGTACGTTCTCCTGAGTGTATTCATCAGTGAGAGGTACTTCTGAGTCTAATTTACAATCAGCAATGAATTTCACAGGGTCAATATTGGAGGGCAAACATGCCCGTAGCACTGTCCGACAATCTTTGTTTGTGGGTTCGGTGGCGTTACCTAATTCTCTGATAAACCTATGACATGCGGCTAGATCCTTTCTGGGATCGGGAAATTCAGACATAATTGTTCTCAATTCTGTCCGGGACCAAGGACAATGCATAGCAATGTTCCTGACGGGAGTGACTACCTGAGCGTCAGTCTTCCCATTGGGGACTGCGATCACCCTGACAGGATTTAGTTCAATTACATCATTCTGAGTTGCTTCTACAATGTGAGGTGCAATTGTCTCTGCATAATGTACTGTACCGTACTTACCTGTGGACACAACCTCACCTGTCCCTCCGCTAGGCGCCTTTGCTACTGTTCTTACTGGTTGGGCCGTGCCCACTTGTGTGTCTTGTATGGTGGCTGCCAGAGAGAGTGCCGATATCGTGCTGGGCTCATCTTCTTGCTCGCAGTCCTGAGGGAAGTTTAAGAGGGGATACAACTTGCACGGGTTAGCATTAATACATTTATCAAGTTCACTCTTATCATATATTAGTATGCCATTGTCTGTAGCCACTTTCTCCCCTGTAATATACGGTGGTGGTGGTGCAGTTGCAATCAGTTTCCTGCTAGGGTTGGAACCGGCTGCGTGAGCTAGTTCCCTCTGCATATCAATCTCTCGTTGCCATAAATGTAAACAGTTTGAGTGTCTGATCCTTTGTTTTCGGGATGTTAACAGACATATCCTAATCCTTAAATTCTGCAACACCTCTGGATTAAAACTGCCTACTTTAGGGAATGGTTCCCTATCTACCGCAGTCATACGTTCCCATTCATTGCATAAAACCTCTGCGTGTGATCCATATTTCTCACACATTATGTACCTCGCCGACCCCTTGGGCCGTGGAATATCAACCTGAACCCTGGTTGATCGTCCCTTACTTGAGCAACTGGCCCCCTTCTTTTGCAGGTATTGCCTTCTCAGCTAATTCCTACAAAAAACCAAAATATTCAAAATAAGGCAACGGTGAAAGTTCAACGTGTGCTCTCACCCACTCACGCCCACGTTGGCCAATACACCTAAACACTGTCGTCAGTGCCGGTACGTACCCAACCTAGGGCCCCTGTGTAACCTCTATTTACTGAAAGTATATGGGAGTGACTTACCCTTCCCAGTAAATATTGGTCATTGGAGATTTCCTGAGTGACCAGCGAAACTCCCTTAAAATAAAAAAAATGTTACACAAATCACGTTTGCGTATGCTACACCCAGCGCTAATGATCCCGCAATTTTACACAAAGCTCGTAAAAGGGTATCACATTGAGCTAAGTATTGCACCCACGAACGCGCGGTCCAATCGCACAGCGTATAGGTAACTGTTACTTATCCGCCGTACGACCAATGGAATCATTTTTCAGGCTGCGAAACCTCAGCCGGAGCGTATCTGAACGGGCCTATATGGGTTCTACGCCAACCACTTGGGCTGTGCTCTCTAAACAAAAACCTCGCTGACCTTTGGTCTGCGGTACTCTATACCTTCTCTGACCTTTGGTCTGCGATATCTACTACTTTGCTCCTTTGTACTTTAATCAATGTTAACTTGAGCAAGCCACTCTCACGCCACCAAGTGTCCACTCACCTGGTGTGGTCTCCTACGAGATCCCGAATTCCCTGGGTCCACAAAACCTTTATTGTTTGCACACTCATGCACGTTCACTCATATACACTTTGGCTTTTCTGTACAGAAAATTAACTTTCATTCAGATAAAACAGCCTTAATTCCAGAGGTAATACAGTAAAAAAGGTTTTTAAACTAAATATTGGAAACTGAACAATTTGTGCTATTATCGCATGGCTACCGTCTCGCGCCTAAATTAAAACAATGCTATTATGTGATTTGTACTTAGCGGTCGTACCTTTACGCACGCTGCGTAAACACGCCACGTGTATATGCCTTTACGTTGCGTACGCAGTCCCGTACTTTGTCCAAGACACGTGTACAAAGGCCGTACGTCCGCAGTACTACAAATCCCACACTTCTATAAATGTAAGCGATATTTAACTATAATCGCTCACTTAACACACCACACAGTTTCTACTGTATAAACTTTTACAACTAGGCCAGGCTGCGTGTGCGTCTTACACTTACTTCCTTAGCTATTAACTCTATATTTTAACTAAATAGCAACAAATTTTCTCAGTACATGTCAAAATGAATCTAGGAATCAATGCTTATGGCAATAATGCGAGCAGATATGCAAAGTACAAAATACAGGTGTATGCGTGTGTTGTGTGCGCATTTGGTGCCAGACAGAAATTTACAGACTTTAAAACTAGCTTTGCGTTCTTACCTTACGGATCCCTCCAGCATCCATACAAACCATGCAGGGCAGACGCTTATCTAATCAGCACTAGTGTATCCACCGACCAAAAGAAGGTTTACGGGGGATACCTTTCCGCCCTTTGCTGATAGATAAAGTCTGCGTAAACCTGCTAGGCTGCGGGTATGAGGAAGAACCAGACGAGCTCCCAATTGATAATGTCAATATTATCTTAGACCGTAAAGCTATACCTCTAGATACACTTTTACCGTGGAGCCGCTATGGCCGCTAGACTGAATACACATGCTATGCACTTTGTACGCTATTTGCGTACAGAGTCCCGTACTTGGCGTATCCACGCTGCGCTGAGCGTACAGAGTACACACAGCGTGCGCACACACAATTGATAACCTTTAAATCTTGTGCGTGATACAATGCAATGATATGTTTACACTTTAAACCCTTAGCAGCAAAGTACTGCAACAATGTTATACCTTAAACCTTAAGTAGCGCTGACGGTATAAAGTACCCGCAGTGAGTACACCTTATCAAGACTTATAAACCTAATACAGATAAATATACTTTAAAACCCTTGCAGGAAAGTGAAGACACAACACTGATTTGTAGTTGAAACCACAGGGTTCTAAGGCCACCGTGGATTATTCCAAAAGGTAAAACAGTACAAATCATACACTACAGGCTAACAAGATAAATCTAAACAGAATAATGGCTACAGAGAATGTACATACGTGAGAATGTTCGCAAGCGCAACCCGGCCAGTCCTCCGCTCGTCACATAGATATCGTTCAGAGTCTTCTGACCAGCCAGGCAACAATGGGCTTTTTATACACAACTTACATACACAATACAATGGTCACTGTAATCGCATTGTCCATTGGACACAGAGATGTGTCTTTTCATTACAGGAGAGGTCATAGGTTGATTTGAAAAGGTGGGCGATGTCTTTCCCCAACTTCTCTGGTGGGTGGTATCCACTGGATTCCCGCCGCATACATAATATACAGTAAATACAGTTAATATCTATATTCTACTTTTGCACATAACTATACGCTGGAACATGCGATCTTTCTCTAACCAACACCGGAATGTTACTCTTAAAATACCCTACAGCTGGATACTAGACATCACCTTCCAACCTTTATCTGACCCTTCCTATCATGCAAAGGCGAATCCCTTAGTCCTGGAACTGTTTAAACTATTAATACTCGCTGATGTGGTGCAGGGGAGCTATGGGTACAAAATGCACTATTTTGGTTAAATATGTAATGTTCTAATAACCATCTACGCGCTCACAAACTCCGCCGTAAATACCCATACCACGTGCATGATCGCAGGAGCATTCCTACGCAAATTGCGGATATGTGCACGCACGGCAGACTGAGTGCACGCGCAGCAGGCATGTGCATGGGGTTAGTACAAGGTATATGCATTACAATATTTTTCGACTTTGACACTATGTTACTATGTTATTTGTGCCCAGAGATATATTCAGTTTGCTGTGAGAGAAAAAACAGTTGTCTATGGGGGTAATTCAGAGTTGATTGCAGCAGAAAATTTGTTAGCAGTTGGGCAAAACCATGGGGCTAATTCAGACCTGATCGCTGCTGTGCGTTTTCTCAGGGAGCAACGAGTAGCTCCCTGCCAGCATGCAGGAGCTGCACTGGTGTGGTGCTACTCTACCAGTACAAAAGCATCTGCTGTATTTGTGCAGGGGGGATCGGGCTTGACATGCGGAGCGGACTTTCCCTGTGCTGGGCATCCCCCTGCATGTCTGAAGACTGATCATAGATGTGCTAAATTTAGCACATCTGCGATCATGTCTGATTTAGGCCCCATGTGCACTGCAGGTGTGGCATTTATAACATGTGCAGAGAGAGTTAGATTTGGGTGGGTTATTTTGTTTCTGTGCAGGGTAAATAATTTTTACACTGCAATTTAGATTTCAGCATGACCACACCCCACCCAAATCTAACTCTTTTTGCACATGTTATATCTGCCATACTTGCAGTGCACATAGGCCCTCATTCCGAGTTGTTCGCTCGCTAGCTGCTTTTAGCAGCATTGCACACGCTAAGCCGCTGCCCTCTGGGAGTGTATCTTAGCTTAGCAGAATTGCGAACGAAAGATTCGCAAAATTGCGAATAGAAATTTCTTAGCAGTTTCTGAGTAGCTCGACACTTACTCTGCCACTGCGATCAGTTCAGTCAGTTTCGTTCCTGGTTTGATGTCACAAACACACCCAGCGTTCGCCCAGACACTCCCCCGTTTCTCCAGCCACTCCCGCGTTTTTCCCAGAAACGGCAGCGTTTTTTCACACACACCCATAAAACGGCCAGTTTCCGCCCAGAAACACCCACTTCCTGTCAATCACACTTCGACCACCAGAACGATGAAAATTCCTCATAATGCCGTGAGTAAAATACCTAACTTTTGAGTAAAATAACTAAGCGCATGCGCTCTGCGAACCATGCGCATGCGCAGTAAGCGACTAATCGCAATATAGAGAAAATTGTCAACGAGCGAACAACTCAGAATGAGGGCCATGGTTTTGCCCAACTGCTAACAAATTTGCTGCTGCGATCAACTCTGAATTAGGCCCCATATGTATATAAAAGGCAAAAAAGGAGATTGACTCATCACGAAATCTCTTAAACCACAAAGCCTACAAACTTGAAACTTGGCAGGTAGCTTCTCCTTAGGTCCCAGGTGCTTGCTAAGAACCAGTTTACAAATGTCACTGCCCATCCATGGAAATCGCCAAAAATGGATGTGTGTATGTATGTATGTATGTATGTATGTATGTATGTATGTGCCAGCATAACTCCGGAATGCCTGCATCAATTTTCACCAAACTTGATAGACATATGACTTACAATCTGGGAACAAACACTGTGGGGGATAGACACCCCTAGCACCCCTAGGGGTGTGGCAGCAGCACAGAGTACTTCAGTAGACAGCATAACTCTTGAATGGTGGGAGCAATTTACACCAAACTTGGTACACATATGACTTACAATCTGGGAACAAACACTGTGGGGGTAAAACACCTCTAGTACCTGTAGGGGATGTAGAGCAGCACAGAGTATTTCAGGAGATAACATAACTCCACAATGCATGGACCAATTTACATTAAACTTGCTACACATATGGCTTACAATTGGTGAATAAACACTGTATGTGTAAGACACCCATAGCACCCCTAGGGGTGTGGCAGCAGCACTGATTATTTTAGTAGACAGCATAACTTTGGGATGCCTGGTGCAAATTACACCAATTTTGGTACACATATGATTTATAATCTGGGAACAAACACTGTGGGGGTAAGACACCCCTAGCACCCGTAGGGGTTGGACAGCAGCATAGAGTATTTCAGGAGACAGCATAACTCCAGAATGCCTGTACCAATTTACACCAAATGTGCTAAACATATGACTTACAATCGGGGAACAAACACTGTGCAGTTAAGACACCCCTAGCACCCCTAGGGATGAGGCAGCAACACAGATTATTTTAGCAGACAGCATAACTCTGTAATACCTGGTGCATTTTACACCAAACTTGGTACACATATGACTTACAATCTAGGAACAAACACTGTGGGGGTAACACACCCAGGTGGGCCAGCAGCACAGACTATATCAGGATGTACATGATACAGTATGTCAGTTATGACAAGGCTTCATGTGACAGTGGCAGTGACATGATGTGAGGAGGGAAATTGAGGTAGCAGGAAGCCACAAGCTGAGAGTCATATAGTGGGAGGAGCAGGGTCCCCAGTAGCCCAGAGTATATTAGGAGATGTATGATATGTCATGCAGGACAGGGCTGCATGTGACAGGGGCAGTGACATGATGTCAGGAGGGGCATGGAGGTAGCACGAACTCACACACTGAGAGTTATATAGTGGAAGTAGCAGGGTCCCCCAACAGCACAGAGTATATCAAGAGATGCATAATGACTGCACTATATAAGAAACTGTAAATAAATTTATAATTTCACAGGGGCACTGACATGATGTGAGGAGGGGAATGGAGGCAGCAAGAAGCCACATACTGAGAGTTGTAGAGTGGGAAGAGCAGGATCCCTTAGGAGACCAAAAAGGTGTCTGGCTACTACACAAAGTGGGTCAGGGAAGCAAGATATGCCTATATACTAGATCTCCAACCAAAGTAAATTTACAAACAACTATAATTCTAATTTACCATCCTCATCCCGTAGATTAGCACGGGTATTCAGCTAGTTCAGTATATAGCTGTGAAATTTATAAACCAGTTTCCAACTTCTTGCTTTGTTTCTTGTCAGAAGTTTAGAGGTACTGTAGGTGGGTTTGTTATCTGTTCAAGACCCACTTCTAAAACTAATTACACTCAGGGGTATATTTACTAATGTTTACTTTTTTGAAAATTTTATTTCAATCAAATCAACATTCTTTTTCACTCATCTAATTACACATTTACTAAAATAAAATTTCAAAATTAATTTCAAAATCAGATTTAATGTTGTTCGATTTTGACTAGTGATTTTGTGTTGGTTTTGGATACTTATTCAAAATCAAACATAAAATCACCTCTACAATTGAATATAAAATCAAATAAAATAGAACAAACATTTCACTGTGTATTTCTATTGGACAAAATATATCACATGCAAGAAGCTGCTATGATTCCTGTAATTTTGGTTTGCGTACATCTCCAATTGTGCGGTACCTGTGATGGTTTGCATACATCTCCAATGGTTGGGCATCTGTGCATGCACAGGACCCGTTCTGTGCATGCACAGAACAGATCCTGCATTGCATGCAATGCCCCCTAAACCGCAGACTGTCACCATTTCGGGGCAGGGAATCAAAAGACAGAGGAGCAGTGTGCACTCTGTCCATCTCTGAATGATGGCCATAATTTCAACAGTCACAGTGAATAACATGTTTGGGACACTTTGTATTAGAAATGTGCTCAAATCCGCAAGTGTTTCTTGATTTCTTTTACAATTAATAAAACATCTAAAATCATGTGATTTGGACCTATCACATAGAGCCCTATAAATGGTATCTGCTCCTGTTATTGTACACATTGAGGATGTGGGAAATTATTCCAATATCCCAGTAGTCCTGAAAAGTACAGAGATACCCAGCAGAGCAATCGCAAAGGTGTAGCCACTGCGTTCATATGGCCAGCACATACGCAGAACCATCAATAATTTTCAGCTCAATTAAATTATTGGCAATTCAGCATGGCAGCCTGAACAGATATATTGGAGGCACGCTGCTTGGGTACAGATTTGTAAGTGCACCCAGTGTCAAGACCTAAAAACTAGAGATGGTCGGCGGGCACTTTTTTCGTGTTTTGTGTTTTGGTTATGGATCTGGATCCCCGCTCGTGTTTTGGATCTGGATAGGTTTTGCCAAAACCACCCTTTCGGGTTTTGGATCTGGATGATTTTTAAAAAAAAACATAAAAATAGCTAAAATCACAGAATTTGGGGTAATTTTGACCCTGTAGTATTATTAACCTCAATGACATTCATTTCCACTAACTTCCAGTCTATTCTGAACACCTCACACCTCACAATATTGTTTTTAGTCCTAAAAGTTGCACCAAGGTCGCTGTATGACTAAGCTAAGCGACACAAGTGTGTGGCACAAACACCTGTCACTGCAGTGGCAGACAGGATAGCACTTAAAAAAACTAGGCCTCAAAAAGCAGATCATGCAAAGAAGTAAAAGAGGTGCAAAGAGGTAGCTGGATGACTAAGCTAAGCGACACATGTATGCGGTACAAACACCTGGCCCATCTAGGAGTGGCACAGGAGAGCGTACCTCTACACCACACAGGGCAAACCTTGTAAAAATTATTTGGATTAAATATTAATAACCCCTTTTATTTGGAGTATATAATATACAGGACAGTACCACTGAATTTATATGGCAGTACCACTGGACTGGACTTATACGGCAGTAACACTAGACATATATGGCAGTATCACTGGACTGGATTTATATGGCAGTAACACTGGACTGGATTTATATGGCAGTACCACTGGACTGGATTTATACAGCAGTACCACTGTATTTATACGGCAGTACCACTGGACTTATATGGCAGTATCACTGGAATTATATGGCAGTACAACTGGACTTATATGGAAGTACCACTGGACTGGATTTATACAGCAGTACCACTTACCAGTACACATCCTCTCGTTACGCTCTCCATGACTGGAGTGAAAATGGCTGCGACGTGCGGCTCCTTTTATGGAATCCAATACCTGCGAGAATCCAACAGTAGGATGATGACATTTTGCCTCATTCTGGTTTCTGTGACAGGTGGGAAAACCTGAGCCGGACTTGGAACATGATGTTCGGTAGGGTTAGTTTCTCACAGAACAGAACCCGCTCATCTCTACTAAAAACGGTTACAACAAGTCTGTGTTTTTGCCACCACTCCCCCGTTAATGGCCACAAATGGTGCCTGATCATCAATCGGTCTGTGTAAAGGTAAGATCTGTGAGTGGCATCGCTTTTAGACTTTGGCGCATGTGCAGTGCAAAGCATATGAATGCGCAACTTAACATTAATTGCTCAATTGCAAAAACATCAGCATAGCATCCATCATCTCTGTTTTTACAGACATCATAATAAAGGTTTAGGTAATAGAATGTTGTCTAGAAATTAAAATTTCCTGTCTGCTATTAGTTTATTAGTTTGGAGACCATTAACCAATTGGTATTCCAATTATGGTTTATATTATTATTATACCTTTTCTCATGCCTTCTTTCTAGATCACATAGGTTAATAGATCACTAACAACCTATAATCATTACCACAGTGATCTCACCTTTTATTATTTATCTTGACTTATTTAGGCATATAATTGTTTTTTTCTTCACAAAATTTTTTTTTCACCATAGGTGCTCTTAATTTTCCATCAGGTTTATCCTGATTTTTGTTAATGATTTCTGCTAATTAATTTTTGAATCATTAATCTACCATTTATTTTGTTACACTTTATACTTTTCAATATTTCTGTGTAGACTGTCATTTGTATACTCTGTGTACTTGAACATTTTTTTGTATCAAACTATCTTCTTTTTTATGTGACATTAATATTAAAAGTTAAGTTTTAATAAATTCATAAATTTTCAAGTGTGCCTCAACACAGAGTCTTTCTTTTTTCTCCTCCTTATCTAGTTTGGAGATTTGTAGTTCGATATTCTGTTCTATTTGTGTTTTGATTTTCAATTTGAATATTAATAAATTAGGGGATTCCATGTATGTAAAAGTACCAGTGTTTTGACAATATTTTGATTGGGATTTGATTTTATATTCAATTTTACATTCGATTTTGCCTTTAGTAAATCTCCAAATGCAAAATCGAAAACAAATTGAGTGCAAAATCACCAAAAACCCCAAATCAAATATTAGTAAAATATCTCTGTCTGTTCTTTTAATTTCTGACAGTAGTTATTATATACTGTAGCAATAGCAATGAAAATTAATGGTATATATGCTCGCTAAATAAAATTGGAAAAAGGGCCTTTTTTAAGGAAAATTCTCCACAGGTGGATGTGAGATAGAAATGAGATTCAATTGGCACCAATGATAATCCTTCTAAGCAATTTTCCCGGTTCATTTTAAATAATGAAGTCAGAGTATTTGAAAAATAAGTTAAGAAAGTAAAACTTGTAAAAATGGGTTTCCTTGTTTTACTTTCATAGTCTAATGTTGGTATAAACCACCCTTTATGGGGGACTTTGCTTTTTTTCTAAACACTCTACCGTTCCCTGCTGATGATCGTCATCATTAACAATTAACATGTATATTTGTAAGTCCTCAGACACCTGCTAGAGATATACCAACTGATAGGCATGTCTTCATGAGCTGCATTTACATTAACAGGCTGCCCCTTCAATACCCTTCACTTCCTCTTCGGTATAATGAGGCTCAAGGGTCTCATGCCAGAAAAACTGGATTGCAGTATTGTATATACCTGTGGCTTCTTTACTGGCATAGCGTTCACTCTGCATTAACCTTATGTTATATCTGGATGCATCCTGTACCCAAATAATTATACTCAGGGATGCCATCAGAAATTGAGGGGTCTATGACTGAAAAAATAGGCAGGGTCCCCCCACCAGCAGCCGCTTACCTCTAACTGTGTCCTACCAGCAGCCGCTTACCTCCCCGTGTCCCTCCAGAATTCTCTCAACTTCCCCTGTATCCCTCCAGTAAACTCATCCAGCAGCCTCTCTCCTCCCCCTGTCTATCTAGCAGCAGCTCACCTCCCCCTGTCCATCCAGCAGCCTCTCATCTCTCCCTGTCCACTGTCCATCCAGCAGCATCTCCCCTCCCCTTGTCCATCCAGCAGCACTTCACCTCCACCTGTCCATCCAACAGCCTCTCATCACCCCCTGTTCATCAAGCAGCCTCTCATGAAGAGACAGCCTCGGTGGCATTTGACGCCGTTCGCAAGACAATTAACGCTTGCTGGCTGGAAGCCGGCGGCCCGGTGCCAAATCCACACAGCTGCCACCAGCAGGGCCCCCTTCTCTGTCAGGGCCTTGAACCACAGTACCGGCAGTCCCCGCATATTTTACTTACCCCTCGGGAGTCCCATGGCGGCCACCGATACTGCAACATAAATCACTGGGAAAATGATGCTGTGGCCATTTTCCCAGTAATTTCTGTATGTGCAATACAGATGTCCCTGTGAACAAGGAACAAGCACCATGTTCCCGGGGCTCTGTGCATGTGTAGTAGACAAAGGCACAAAGCCAGCTGCCAGAGTCTAGAGCGCTGCTGCCATAGATGAAGGTACTCACATAGAACCTGAACAAAGGCCTTATCCATTCTTAAACTGGCCCTGTGTTGAGTAATGATTGATAAGTTTTAGCAGGTTTGGGTTTGGTGACTGGCAGTCAGGATCCCGGCAGGCAGCAAATCGATGCCGGGATCCCTGCCACTAGAATGCCAGCAGGTGGATAAGCGCAACGAAGCCCCTTGGGGGCTCGATGCACTCACCATGCTCTGGGCTCGGTGGCTCGCTGCGCTCACCACAGGATCTATTCCCACTCTGTGGGTGTCGTGGACACCCACGAGTGAGAATAGCCCTGGGCCCCCCCACTGGCATTCTGGCAGTCAGGATCCCAGCGTCTGTAAGCTGACCACCAAGATCCCAACCGCCGGTTATATGACTATATCCCGTTTTAGCATATTACCTTAGATTTTGAGGGCTATGTATAATAAAGACACACATTAGAATATTCTGTATGTTATAAAGAGGTGAACAATTATGTTGGATTTATTTGTTTTGTTTTGTTTTGTTTTAAGAGATAGAAGCAGATTATTTCTAAAATATGTATTTTTTACCCATCTCTGTGAGAGACATCTAAGAGTTATGGCATTTCCATGACAGTTAGTCAGTATAAAGCTGGGTACACACTAGACGATATGTCATCTGATCTGGTGGTTTGGCTTGACATATTGGGTACATTGTTTATTGTGTAACCACTATGTGTTTAACGATGCACGCTCCCATGCGTCGTTAGTGATATCCTCCACTGGCCCTGCATGACAGAAGACATCGCTAGCAAGGGCCATGCTGCAAAATGCAGTATGGCTCACACAGTCGCTCTGTCACTGCTGGCATCGGCGAGTGTGTATGCACTTGCAAATGCCAGCCTGCCTGCCGTGAAGTCGCAGGGTATACACATCCTGTAGTGTGTACCCAGCTTAAGAAAGTTGAGGAACGTTATACTGTAGCTGAGAGCTTTTGTGTATTTATTTTATGGCTAGTAAGACTGAATTTTAAATACATTAGCGATCTTTATTTTTTTATTTAAATATTCTAGTCAGTAGCACTGCATTTTTTGTTTTATAAAACTGATAAACTAGTAACAGCTGCTAAGTTGATAAAAGTTATATCAAGAAAAGCATTTTATAAAAGCAATAAATTAATGAAGGCATTTGCTGTAGATATAAAAAAACATTTACTGTATGTCATCAGAAGGAAGGGATTTTTAGAGGATATGGGGGGGTTATTCAGATGTGGAAACAAATCAAAAAAGCAAGCAACTGGTCAAAACCAATTTGCACTGCAGGTGGGGCAGATGTAACGTGTGCAGGGAGATGTAGATTTAGATGGGGTATGTCCAAACTGAAATCTAACTTGTAGTGTAAAAATAAAGATATCTAACATTAGTGGACTACATGCAAAAGCAGACTGTTTTTCCCTGTACAAAAAAAATAGATAAATGTATTTACTCTCCTTGCTTTGCAAAATATTTTTTTCCAGATACAAAGTTACTGTACATGCTTTTCTGCTTACCTTCCCAATCTAAATCGGGCCAATGGAAAAGCAGTGAGGAGGTATTACGAATCACTGGGTCCTGCAATGTACAGTAATAAAGATACAGTTTAAAAAAGGTTCTAAACTTGGGGGGGGGGGGGGGGAAGTAGTAAAGCCAGGATATTATAAATACTAGAACTGTGCACCGATCCCCATGGTTTTTTGTTCTAATTTGGAGAAACCACCCTCGTATGTTTTGATTTTCGTTTTGGATCTGTATTTACAAAAAAAACTACTAAATTCATATATTATTAACCTCAATAACATCCATTTCCTGTCATTTCCCATCAATTTTGATCACCTCATAGCTTGTTATAGTGTTTTCTCCAGTATTGGCCAAAGACTGCAGCGAGCTGGCTTTTTACTAAGCAAGAGATCAGCGTCACAAACATATGGCAGTTTATACCACATTTATGAAAGATGCCACATGACAGTGGAAGAAAAGTAAAGTGGTGCAAGATGGAATTGTCCTTAAGAACTCCCACCCACCATTATGTTAGATATTAAAAAGGATATGCACAGTTTAAAAAACCAAGCAATTCAGCAATAGGGAATGCCACTTTTGTTGCTAAACTGCTTGGTTTGTTTGGGCCCCCACAAAGCAACCTACCAGTGAGCTTAACAGTGTTGTCATCATCATCATCCTCAGCCTCATCAGTGTTTTTATCATCACACAATATTAACTCATCCCCACTGGAATCCACCATTACAGAAGTCTCTGTACCTTGACGTAATTGACAGGTATGGTCTTTCTCATGGAATTTATAGTTAATTTTTATGAACATTATCTTTTCCACATTTTGAGGCAGTAGTCTCCTACGCCATTCGCTCACAAGGTTCCTAGCTGTACTGAAACTCTTTCCGAGTACACACTGGAGGGTGGGCAGCTTATGTAAAGCATAGTGAGTTTAGACAATGGGCTCTAAATAGTCTTTTTCCTTCCATTAGTCAAAGGGACTGTCTGACTTGCTTATTTGTCATTAAAATAATCCTCCAACATTCTATGGCTAGTTACTGTATCAGATTGAGTCACAGTAGAGGTGTCACTAATGTTGGGCAATTCTTTCTGAAGTGGCCACATATCAAAATCTTGTGTCACTCTGGTGCACTGAGTTGACCCATCCTCATCACTAGTGTGTCTTTTGGGAAACCAAAGCTTTTTCCAAGCATCAGAAGTTGCAGGAGAAATTGCAGGAGGAGAAACCATTGTGACATGCACCACTTGAGCTGCCAAATAGCTCACATAGAACTCTTTTCATCTCTTAAGATCTATACAAGTTGGAGAGAAAGACATTATGTACAACATTATTTAGGATCAAGTATGGAAGTAGTGATCCAATTTCAAGATGTTGACAAGCTTTTGGTCCTGGAGCAGCAGTTAAAGAGATTGATCTACAAGTCCAACATACTTAGTGGAATCACTTTGTTTCATCTCATCCGTCACCTTCTCTAGCTGCATTTCCATTAGTATAATTAAGGGAATCATCTGACTCTGTCTCTGTATGAGCTGACTTCATAGGGTAATACTGCAAATGGTTTCAATACCTTCCATTAAACTAAAGGAATTCTCCACTGTTCTGGACTAAGGTACATATCCATTCCTCTCCCTCTGTCATAGCTTGTTGTGTATGCTTGGGTGGCTTGTTTCTGTTCCTCCATTCACTAAAGCATATAAAGGGTCGAATTCTATCTTATTATTACCTCTTTCTTCAGTTGGTCACATGGCAGATTTAACTGTTCTTACATCCACTGTAATCTCCTACATGCTGTTTCTGAATGCAGAAAATGCCTGAAAATTTTCAGGCCACAGACTGGGTATCCGGACTCCAGGTCGACAACAAAAAGGTCGACACACCTTAGGTCAATGCCAATTGGTCGACACACCTTAGGTCGACATGGACAAAAGGTCGACATGGACAAAGGTCGACAGGAACAAGGTCGACATGGAAAAAGGTCGACATGAGTTTTTCACAATTTTTTTCTTTTTTGGAACCTTTTCATACTTAACGATCCACGTGGACTACGATTGGAATGGTAATCTGTGCCGAGCGAAGCGGAGCAGAGTGAAGGCACCATGCCCGAAGCATGGCGAGCGAAGCGAGCGATGCGACGGGACGCGGTGTACTAATTGGGATTCCTGGTCACTCTACGAAAAAAACGACACAAAAAAAACATAAAAAAATCATGTCGACCTTTTTCCATGTCGACCTTGTTCCTGTCGGCCTTTTGTCCATGTCGACATAAGGTGTGTCGACTAATTGGCGTCGACCTAAGGTGTGTCGACCTTTTTGTTGTCGACCTGGAGTCCCAGACCCACAGACTGCATGTCTAGTACCCACCTGTCTTTTTGTTAACAAATTCTGTACCACCAAATTCATTCTGTGCACAAAACATAGGATGTGTTCATATACACTTTGCTGTAAAGCTCTTACAAAATTACTGCTGTTCTCAGAAATTAAAAATCTTGAGGAGAATCTCAGCTATTTTGTTATAACATCCTTTAGTTTTTCTAAAATGTTGAAATTGGTATGCCTCTTAGAGAAGCTGGTGATACAGAGTAGACTTACTGTGAATGAGCTCGTGTTTTGTGTTATATACTACTGCTGAAGGCCAGTGGGCTGTCACAGTCATGTAATATTTAGTTTGACCAGTTCCACTTGTCCACATATCTGTTGTTAGGTGGAAAGTGGTATAATGTCATATTGTAGGCCAATTAATTTTTTCTTAACAACCTGGTGCAGATGAGAAATTGCTTTTCAGGTGAAATGAAACTGAGATGTAATTTGGTTGTGGAGATAGAGGACTTCATTAACTGTCTAAAACCAGATGCCTTAATGGTGGATATTGACCACAGTGATTGTCATTGCTTCAGTGATCATACTTGCTTCCTCTTGCAAAGGATTGTTTTACAGTCAGTTGTTTTTTTCCCACTACTGGGATGAAAAGTCATGGGGGGTCATTCCGAGTTGTTCGCTCGCTAGCTGCTTTTAGCAGCATTGCACACGCTAGGCCGCCGCAGAATTGTGAACGAAAGATTAGCAGAACTGCTACTAAATAATTATTTGCAGTTTCTGAGTAGCTCCAGACCTACTCACAGATTGCGATCAGCTCAGTCCGTTTAGTTCCTGGTTTGACGTCACAAACACGGCCAGGCACTCCCCCGTTTCTCCAGACACTCCTGCGTTTTTCCCTGACACGCCTGCGTTTTTTAGCACACTCCCGGAAAATGCTCAGTTACCACCCAGAAACACCCCTTTCTTGTCAATCATTCACCGATCAGCAGTGCAACTGAAAATCGTTGCTCGAGCACCAGCAAATCTACTAAGTTTTGTGTAAAATAACTTAGCGCATGCACTCTGCGTACCATGCGCATGCGCAGTTAGCAACAAATCGCAGCATAGTGAAAATCGGAAAAGAGCGAACAACTCGGAATGACCCCCACTGTCAGCAGCAGTAGGCCTAGCACTTAAGGATTTTTCTGAGGAATGCTGGATAGCAGTGGAGTAAGTTAGCAAATTGGATATAAAAGGACTACCAAAGATCATTAATGAGGTTATTGATTATAAAGGTGTAGGCAGTGCAGATTGCATGTGTTGGACCCTAGCTGAGAGATGGGAGCTTGCTGATGCTGGACTGCATGATATTATTTTTGCAGATTTTAAACTTTTCATAAACTCTCTGGAAATAACTTAAAAGAGAGTAGGTTCCTAAATTGTTAATATCCACACCTCTTCTTACTTTGGCTTTACAAACAATACAGATGGCTTGACAATTATTGTCAGGATTTGGGTAAAAATTATTCCACACATACTGTATGATGTGGATTTTTTGGTCTTATGCCCAGGCATGACAATAACCTTCTTATCACGGGCATGAACTGCTGCCACTGGTGCTTGAATTATACAACAGCGTCCTCATCATCAATTTCCTCATTTCTAGCATCAGCTACACAAATATCTACCTCATCAGGTTGCATTTCTATGGTGGCATTATCAATTTATATGTCACCATTTAATGGTATACTTGTGCTGCTCATCCCCGTATCTGCAGAGGGTGCAGAAATGGTGGATGGAGGCTTCTCTATGAGTACAGTATTGTAAATGTCAGACTCACACAGTAGCATACAGTGGATGCCCTTAGACTTTTTGTGACATTTCTAAATAACAGGCTCTTCAGCCTTAGTGTTTTTTTCTGCACGGATTTGCCTGTTTTACATTAGACACCTCTTCTAGACTCTGAGAGAGAAGCTGTTGCTTCATCATGTGAGGTTACAGAAGAAGATGCCGGACTGACAACAGTTCTAGAACCACGAATTGCAAATAAAGGTCAAGACCTGAGACTTTCCTTGCCACTGCATGTGGTGGACGGCATGTTGGCAATATTATGTTTTCTGACAGTAAACTTTCCCTGAATTGTGAAATATTGTTTTGATTTCAGGTGTCCCTTCTTAAACCATCTATGCCCTTGAGAACTGGCATTAGTAGATGTTGAAGCACTTAATTTCACAATCATCATGCCTGGCAGCAGCCAGAGCACTAGTACTTGGTTGCTGCTTCTGCTCTTCCATTGACTGATCATGATCCATATTGACTCACGGCAACATGCACCAAGACCCACGGCAACATGCACCAAGACCCAGTGGTCTTTGTTCATGTTGGCACCAATGACAAAGTTAGTGGTAGGTGGGATGTTCTTAAGAAAGACTATAAGGAATTAGACAAGAAACTTAAGGCAAGGACATCTAGGGTAATATTCTCTGTAATATTACCAGTGCCACGCACTAGCCCAGGGAGGCAGATGGAGATTAGGGAGGTAAATGTGTGGCTTAGAGACTGGTGTCAGAAGGAGGGGATTGTGATCTTGGAACACTGGGCGGACTTCTAGTCAGGCGCCATCTTTTTTGTCATGATGGATTGCACCTGAATGAGGAGGGGTCTGAGGTGCTGGGGGCTAGGATGGTTAGAAGGTTGGAGGATCTTTTAAACTAGGAGTGGGGGGGAGGGTTTAACTAGAAGCTATGGGTCAAACAGTGAGAACAGCAAGGATGGTGTTAGTGAACAATTTGGGGGTGGAGAAGGTGGGAGCAAAAGATCAGCCAGCAAGGGTATTTGCATGGGTATTGACACCAAAATTACTGACACAGGTATTGCACAAGATATTCCCAATTTATTACCTAATGACGATTATGGCTCAACAATACGGTATATAGAAAATTATGTCCATAGCATAAGGGAAGAAACTAACATCAGGGGGGGGTTAGAAACTCTTAATAGGTCAAATAAAGATAGTAGTGAGAAAGACTATTAAATATGATGGGGGTTGAAAGGGAGGGAAGAGAATAACAGTCGGTATGGGTAATTCTAGAAAGGCACTTGAAAATATATATAAGATACCATTAAAACAAATGGGCAAGGGAAATACTAAGCTAAAATGTATGCTTGCAAATGCAAGAAGCCTATCAGGTAAAATGGGGGGAATTGGAATGACTTGTATCAAAGTCTTAGTATGATATTATTGGTATTACGGAAACATGGTGGGATGACTCTCATGACTGGGTTGCGAATTTGGAGGGATATTCTCTTTTCAGTAGGGATAGGGTTACCAAAAGGGGAAGAGAGGTATGTCTCTTTGTTAAACCATCTCTAAAACCAAACTTAATAGATGTTATTTACGAGGGGACTGGAGATAACATGGAGTCGTTATGGGTTGAGATGACAAGTGGGGGCACTGAAGCAAAGTAACTAGTCATTGGCACATGCTACAAGCAGCCAGATATTTGCATACATGAGGAGGATCAACTCTTACAGGAAAATAAAAAAGCTGCGGGAATGGGGGACATCCTAGTGTTAGGGGATTTAAACTATCCTGATATAAATTGGAGTAATGATTCATATGTAAAACTAGGAGCAGCAGGTTCTTAAATACATTAAAGGATTAATAGTTTACTCAATTAGTCGAGGACCCAACTAGAGGTAAAACTATTCTGGACCTAGTGATTACCAATAATGTGGACATTATATTAAACACTAAAGTTGTGGAAAACTTGGGAAACAGTGAACACTATATGATCACATTCAACATCAGTTTCAAGAAACATAGCTATAAGGGATCAACCAAAACATTTAACTTTAGAAAAGCTAACTCAATATGCTGAGATGGGCACTAAACGACATTGACTGTAAAGTTTTTTTCATGGTAAAGACACAACGGAAATGTGGGATGCTTTAAAAGGGTTGCTTGATAGCAATATTCACAAATACATTCCCATGAGCAGTAAACACAGGAACACTAAACACAAACCAATGTGGCTTAATAAGGAGGTCAAAGAAGCAATGGCTAAAAAGAGGCATGCTTTCAAAACATTTAAGTCTAATGGAGGGGAGGAGTTATTCCAGTATTATAAGGAATGCAATAAAAGATGCAAAAACGTAACTAGAGCAGCTAAAATTGTAAACAAATAGCAAATTGCTAGCGAGAGTAAAACCAATCCTAAAAAGTTTTATAAATACATATAGTAAACAGTAAAAGGTTAAAGAAGGAGAACGTAAGCTTATTAAAAGATGAAGTGGGAGCTTTGATAAACGATGACAAAATAAAAACAGAAATACTGAACACATTTTTCCTCAGTATTCACCAGGGAGCATCAGACGGTGAAAGTAGTGCATACCGATAGTAAAGGTAATGACTCTTGGCTTGATGCTTGTTTAAGTGAGGAAGTAGTCATGGAGAGACTAAGCAACATAATGATTAATAAATCACCAGGCCCATATTGTTTTCATCTGAGGGTTATTATGGAGCTTGGGTCACAACTAGCAAAACCCCTATACTTGATTTTCCATAGTTCAATTAGATCAGGCATGGTACCAAATGATTGGTGCATAGCTGAGGTAGTACCTTTATTTAAAAAGGTAACTAAAACTAATCCTGTAACTATAGACTAGTTAGTTTAATCTCTATAGTGGGTAAAATATTGGAAGGTATTTTGAGGGATAGCATAGAGGATTACCTGCAGGTTACTAAGATTATAAGCAAAAGTCAGCATAGGTTTGTAAGGGACAGATCATGTCAAACTAACTTAATTAGCTTCTACGAGGAAGTGAGTGAGAATCTTGACCAGGGGAAAGCAGTGGGTGTGGTGTATATAGATTTTGCAAAGGCCATCGATACAGTGCCTCATAGAAGACTGATCATCAAATTAAGGGAACTTGGCCTAGAATATACTATTTGTACATGAATAAGTAATTGGCTGGATAACACAGTACAATGAGTAGTGGTCAATGGGATGTTCTCCAGCTGGGCACCAGTAGTCAGCAGAATACAGCAAGGTTCCGTACTTGGCCCGCTACTGTTCAATGTATTTATCAGTGATCTAGGAATAGGTCTGGAAAGCACAGTTTCAATCTTTGTAGATGATACTAAACTGTATAAGGTCATTAATTCAGAAAGCTATGTGGAGTCTCTACAGAATGACTTATTTAAACTTGAAACCTGGACGTCTAAATGGAGAATGAGGTTCAATATAGAAAAATGCAAAGTTATGCATTTTGGGACAAAAAACACACTTGCATCCTACACTCTAAATGGGGTAAATATAGGTAGGGGTAACTGTGGTAGAAAAAGATTTGGGGGTGCTTATAGATAATAGGCTTAATAACAGTACATAATGTCAAAATGCAGCAAAGAAGGCAAGTAAAGTGCTTGCGTGCATAAAACGGGGCATTGAGACAAGGAATGAGGATGTAATCCTGCCACTGTACAAATCATTGGTACGTCCACACCTGGAATATTGTGTTCAATTTTGGGCACCATATTATAAAAAAGATATCAGGGAACTAGAAAGAGTTCAAAGGTAAGATACTAAATTGATTAAAGGGTTAGAGACACTGGAGTATGAGGAAAGGCTTACTAGGTTAAATATGTATACACTAGAGATGAGCGGGTTCGGTTCCTCTGAATCCGAACCCGCCCGAACTTCATGTTTTTTTACACGGGTCCGAGCGACTCGGATCTTCCCGCCTTGCTCGGTTAACCCGAGCGCGCCCGAACGTCATCATCACGCTGTCGGATTCTCGCGAGGCTCGGATTCTATCGCGAGACTCAGATTCTATATAAGGAGCCGCGCGTCGCCGCCATTTTCACACGTGCATTGAGATTGATAGGGAGAGGACGTGGCTGGCGTCCTCTCCGTTTAGAAATAGATAGGAGAGTGAGAGTGAGACACTTCATTTACTGGAGCTTAGGAGGAGTACTCAGAGAGTGCAGAATTTTGCTGATAGTAGTTAGTTAGTTATACTAGTGACTGACCAGTGAGACCACCAGTGCAGTTTTATTATTATTTAATATAATCCGTTCTCTGCCTGAAAAAAACGATACACAGTGACTCAGTCACATACCATATCTGTGCTCAGCCCAGTGTGCTGCATCATCTATGTATAATATCTGACTGTGCTCACACAGCTTAATTGTGGGGGAGACTGGGGAGCAGTTATAGGTTATAGCAGGAGCCAGGAGTACATATTAAACAGTGCACACTTTTGCTGCCAGAGTGCCACTGCCAGTGTGACTGACCAGTGACCTGACCACACTGACCACCAGTATATTGTGATTGTCTGCCTGAAAAAGTTAAACACTCATCGTGTGACTTGTGTGGTGTTTTTTTATTCTATAAAAAACTAATTCTGCTGACAGACAGTGTCCAGCAGGTCCGTCATTATATAATATATACCTGTCCGGCTGCAGTAGTGATATATATATATTTTTTTATATCATTATTTATCATCCAGTCTATACTAGCAGCAGACACAGTACGGTAGTTCACGGCTGTAGCTACCTCTGTGTCGGCACTCGGCAGTCCATCCATAATTGTATACCACCTACCCGTGGTTTTTTTTTTCTTTCTTCTTTATACATACTACATCTCATTATCATCCAGTCTATATTAGCAGCAGACACAGTACAATACGGTAGTCCACGGCTGTAGCTATCTCTGTGTCGGCACTCGGCAGTCCATCCATAATTGTATACCACCACCTACCCGTGGTTTTTTTTTTCTTTCTTCTTTATACATACTACATCTCATTATCATCCAGTCTATATTAGCAGCAGACACAGTACGGTAGTCCACGGCTGTAGCTACCTCTGTGTCGGCACTCGGCAGTCCATCCATAATTGTATACCACCTACCCGTGGTTTTTTTTTTCTTTCTTCTTTATACATACTACATCTCATTATCAACCAGTCTATATTAGCAGCAGACACAGTACGGTAGTCCACGGCTGTAGCTACCTCTGTGTCGGCACTCGGCAGTCCATCCATAATTGTATACCACCTACCCGTGGTTTTTTTTTCTTTCTTCTTTACACATACTACATCTCATTATCATCCAGTCTATATTAGCAGCAGACACAGTACGGTAGTCCACGGCTGTAGCTACCTCTGTGTCGGCACTCGGCAGTCCATCCATAATTGTATACCACCTACCCGTGGTTTTTTTTTCTTTCTTCTTTATACATACTACATCTCATTATCATCCAGTCTATATTAGCAGCAGACACAGTACGGTAGTCCACGGCTGTAGCTACCTCTGTGTCGGCACTCAGCAGTCCATCCATAATTGTATACCACCTACCCGTGTTTTTTTTTTCTTTCTTCTTTGTACATACTACTATAGTATAGTAGCTTACTGTAGCAGTCTGCGGTGCTGCTGAGCTGACAGTGTCCAGCAGGTCCGTCATCAGTCATCATTACCTAATAAATATATTATCTACCTGTCCGGCTGCAGTACTAGTGATATTATATATACATACATATATATATATTGATTTCATCTCATTATCAATCATCCAGTCTATATTAGCAGCAGACACAGTACGTTAGTCCACGGCTGTAGCTACCTCTGTGTCGGCACTCGGCAGTCCATCCATAATTGTATACCACCTACCCGTGGTTTTTTTTTCTTTCTTCTTTATACATACTACATCTCATTATCATCCAGTCTATATTAGCAGCAGACACAGTACGGTAGTCCACGGCTGTAGCTACCTCTGTGTCGGCACTCAGCAGTCCATCCATAATTGTATACCACCTACCCGTGTTTTTTTTTTTTTCTTTCTTCTTTGTACATACTACTATAGTATAGTAGCTTACTGTAGCAGTCTGCGGTGCTGCTGAGCTGACAGTGTCCAGCAGGTCCGTCATCAGTCATCATTACCTAATAAATATATTATCTACCTGTCCGGCTGCAGTACTAGTGATATTATATATACATACATATATATATTGATTTCATCTCATTATCAATCATCCAGTCTATATTAGCAGCAGACACAGTACGTTAGTCCACGGCTGTAGCTACCTCTGTGTCGGCACTCGGCAGTCCATCCATAAGTATACTAGTATCCATCCATCTCCATTGTTTACCTGAGGTGCCTTTTAGTTGTGCCTATTAAAATATGGAGAACAAATATGTTGAGGTTCCAAAATTAGGGAAAGATCAAGATCCACTTCCACCTCGTGCTGAAGCTGCTGCCACTAGTCATGGCCGAGACGATGAAATGCCAGCAACGTCGTCTGCCAAGGCCGATGCCCAATGTCATAGTACAGAGCATGTCAAATCCAAAACACCAAATATCAGTAAAAAAAGGACTCCAAAACCTAAAATAAAATTGTCGGAGGAGAAGCGTAAACTTGCCAATATGCCATTTACCACACGGAGTGGCAAGGAACGGCTGAGGCCCTGACCTATGTTCATGGCTAGTGGTTCAGCTTCACATGAGGATGGAAGCACTCAGCCTCTCGCTAGAAAACTGAAAAGACTCAAGCTGGCAAAAGCACCGCAAAGAACTGTGCGTTCTTCGAAATCCCAAATCCACAAGGAGAGTCCAATTGTGTCGGTTGCGATGCCTGACCTTCCCAACACTGGACGTGAAGAGCATGCGCCTTCCACCATTTGCACGCCCCCTGCAAGTGCTGGAAGGAGCACCCGCAGTCCAGTTCCTGATAGTCAGATTGAAGATGTCAGTGTTGAAGTACACCAGGATGAGGAGGATATGGGTGTTGCTGGCGCTGGGGAGGAAATTGACCAGGAGGATTCTGATGGTGAGGTGGTTTGTTTAAGTCAGGCACCCGGGGAGACACCTGTTGTCCGTGGGAGGAATATGGCCACTGACATGCCTGGTGAAAATACCAAAAAAATCAGCTCTTCGGTGTGGAAGTATTTCAACAGAAATGCGGACAACAGGTGTCAAGCCGTGTGTTGCCTTTGTCAAGCTGTAATAAGTAGGGGTAAGGACGTTAACCACCTCGGAACATCCTCCCTTATACGTCACCTGCAGCGCATTCATAATAAGTCAGTGACAAGTTCAAAAACTTTGGGTGACAGCGGAAGCAGTCCACTGACCAGTAAATCCCTTCCTCTTGTAACCAAGCTCACGCAAACCACCCCACCAACTCCCTCAGTGTCAATTTCCTCCTTCCCCAGGAATGCCAATAGTCCTGCAGGCCATGTCACTGGCAATTCTGACGATTCCTCTCCTGCCTGGGATTCCTCCGATGCATCCTTGCGTGTAACGCCTACTGCTGCTGGCGCTGCTGTTGTTGCTGCTGGGAGTCGATGGTCATCCCAGAGGGGAAGTCGTAAGACCACTTTTACTACTTCCACCAAGCAATTGACTGTCCAACAGTCCTTTGCGAGGAAGATGAAATATCACAGCAGTCATCCTACTGCAAAGCGGATAACTGAGGCCTTGGCATCCTGGGTGGTGAGAAACGTGGTTCCGGTATCCATCATTACTGCAGATCCAACTAGAGACTTGTTGGAGGTACTGTGTCCCCGGTACCAAATACCATCTAGGTTCCATTTCTCTAGGCAGGCGATACCGAAAATGTACACAGACCTCAGAAAAAGAGTCACCAGTGTCCTAAAAAATGCAGCTGTACCCAATGTCCACTTAACCACGGACATGTGGACAAGTGGAGCAGGGCAGGGTCAGGACTATATGACTGTGACAGCCCACTGGGTAGATGTATGGACTCCCGCCGCAAGAACAGCAGCGGCGGCACCAGTAGCAGCATCTCGCAAACGCCAACTCTTTCCTAGGCAGGCTACGCTTTGTATCACCGGTTTCCAGAATACGCACACAGCTGAAAACTTCTTACGGCAACTGAGGAAGATCATCGCGGAATGGCTTACCCCAATTGGACTCTCCTGTGGATTTGTGGCATCGGACAACGCCAGCAATATTGTGTGTGCATTAAATATGGGCAAATTCCAGCACGTCCCATGTTTTGCACATACCTTGAATTTGGTGGTGCAGAATTATTTAAAAAATGACAGGGGCGTGCAAGAGATGCTGTCGGTGGCCAGAAGAATTGCGGGACACTTTCGGCGTACAGGCACCACGTACAGAAGACTGGAGCACCACCAGAAACTACTGAACCTGCCCTGCCATCATCTGAAGCAAGAAGTGGTAACGAGGTGGAATTCAACCCTCTATATGCTTCAGAGGTTGGAGGAGCAGCAAAAGGCCATTCAAGCCTATACAATTGAGCACGATATAGGAGGTGGAATGCACCTGTCTCAAGCGCAGTGGAGAATGATTTCAACGTTGTGCAAGGTTCTGATGCCCTTTGAACTTGCCACACGTGAAGTCAGTTCAGACACTGCCAGCCTGAGTCAGGTCATTCCCCTCATCAGGCTTTTGCAGAAGAAGCTGGAGACATTGAAGGAGGAGCTAACACGGAGCGATTCCGCTAGGCATGTGGGACTTGTGGATGGAGCCCTTAATTCGCTTAACAAGGATTCACGGGTGGTCAATCTGTTGAAATCAGAGCACTACATTTTGGCCACCGTGCTCGATCCTAGATTTAAAGCCTACCTTGGATCTCTCTTTCCGGCAGACACAAGTCTGCTGGGGTTGAAAGACCTGCTGGTGAGAAAATTGTCAAGTCAAGCGGAACGCGACCTGTCAACATCTCCTCCTTCACATTCTCCCGCAACTGGGGGTGCGAGGAAAAGGCTCAGAATTCCGAACCCACCCGCTGGCGGTGATGCAGGGCAGTCTGGAGCGACTGCTGATGCTGACATCTGGTCCGGACTGAAGGACCTGACAACGATTACGGACATGTCGTCTACTGTCACTGCATATGATTCTCTCAACATTGAAAGAATGGTGGAGGATTATATGAGTGACCGCATCCAAGTAGGCACGTCACACAGTCCGTACTTATACTGGCAGGAAAAAGAGGCAATTTGGAGGCCCTTGCACAAACTGGCTTTATTCTACCTAAGTTGCCCTCCCACAAGTGTGTACTCCGAAAGAGTGTTTAGTGCCGCCGCTCACCTTGTCAGCAATCGGCGTACGAGGTTACATCCAGAAAATGTGAAGAAGATGATGTTCATTAAAATGAATTATAATCAATTCCTCCGCGGAGACATTGACCAGCAGCAATTGCCTCCACAAAGTACACAGGGAGCTGAGATGGTGGATTCCAGTGGGGACGAATTGATAATCTGTGAGGAGGGGGATGTACACGGTGATATATCGGAGGATGATGATGAGGTGGACATCTTGCCTCTGTAGAGCCAGTTTGTGCAAGGAGAGATTAATTGCTTCTTTTTTGGTGGGGGTCCAAACCAACCCGTCATATCAGTCACAGTCGTGTGGCAGACCCTGTCACTGAAATGATGGGTTGGTTAAAGTGTGCATGTCCTGTTTATACAACATAAGGGTGGGTGGGAGGGCCCAAGGACAATTCCATCTTGCACCTCTTTTTTCTTTAATTTTTCTTTGCGTCATGTGCTGTTTGGGGAGGGTTTTTTGGAAGGGACATCCTGCGTGACACTGCAGTGCCACTCCTAGATGGGCCCGGTGTTTGTGTCGGCCACTAGGGTCGCTTATCTTACTCACACAGCTACCTCATTGCGCCTCTTTTTTTCTTTGCGTCATGTGCTGTTTGGGGAGGGTTTTTTGGAAGGGACATCCTGCGTGACACTGCAGTGCCACTCCTAGATGGGCCCGATGTTTGTGTCGGCCACTAGGGTCGCTTATCTTACTCACACAGCTACCTCATTGCGCCTCTTTTTTTCTTTGCGTCATGTGCTGTTTGGGGAGGGTTTTTTGGAAGGGACATCCTGCGTGACACTGCAGTGCCACTCCTAGATGGGCCCGGTGTTTGTGTCGGCCACTAGGGTCGCTTATTTTACTCACACAGCTACCTCATTGCGCCTCTTTTTTTCTTTGCGTCATGTGCTGTTTGGGGAGGGTTTTTTGGAAGGGACATCCTGCGTGACACTGCAGTGCCACTCCTAGATGGGCCCGGTGTTTGTGTCGGCCACTAGGGTCGCTTATCTTACTCACACAGCTACCTCATTGCGCCTCTTTTTTTCTTTGCGTCATGTGCTGTTTGGGGAGGGTTTTTTGGAAGGGACATCCTGCGTGACACTGCAGTGCCACTCCTAGATGGGCCCGGTGTTTGTGTCGGCCACTAGGGTCGCTTATCTTACTCACACAGCTACCTCATTGCGCCTCTTTTTTTCTTTGCGTCATGTGCTGTTTGGGGAGGGTTTTTTGGAAGGGACATCCTGCGTGACACTGCAGTGCCACTCCTAGATGGGCCCGGTGTTTGTGTCGGCCACTAGGGTCGCTTATCTTACTCACACAGCTACCTCATTGCGCCTCTTTTTTTCTTTGCGTCATGTGCTGTTTGGGGAGGGTTTTTTGGAAGGGACATCCTGCGTGACACTGCAGTGCCACTCCTAGATGGGCCCGGTGTTTGTGTCGGCCACTAGGGTCGCTTATTTTACTCACACAGCTACCTCATTGCGCCTCTTTTTTTCTTTGCGTCATGTGCTGTTTGGGGAGGGTTTTTTGGAAGGGACATCCTGCGTGACACTGCAGTGCCACTCCTAGATGGGCCCGGTGTTTGTGTCGGCCACTAGGGTCGCTTATCTTACTCACACAGCTACCTCATTGCGCCTCTTTTTTTCTTTGCGTCATGTGCTGTTTGGGGAGGGTTTTTTGGAAGGGACATCCTGCGTGACACTGCAGTGCCACTCCTAGATGGGCCCGGTGTTTGTGTCGGCCACTAGGGTCGCTTATCTTACTCACACAGCTACCTCATTGCGCCTCTTTTTTTCTTTGCGTCATGTGCTGTTTGGGGAGGGTTTTTTGGAAGGGACATCCTGCGTGACACTGCAGTGCCACTCCTAGATGGGCCCGGTGTTTGTGTCGGCCACTAGGGTCGCTTATCTTACTCACACAGCTACCTCATTGCGCCTCTTTTTTTCTTTGCGTCGTGTGCTGTTTGGGGAGGGTTTTTTGGAAGGGACATCCTGCGTGACACTGCAGTGCCACTCCTAGATGGGCCCGGTGTTTGTGTCGGCCACTAGGGTCGCTTATCTTACTCACACAGCTACCTCATTGCGCCTCTTTTTTTCTTTGCGTCATGTGCTGTTTGGGGAGGGTTTTTTGGAAGGGACATCCTGCGTGACACTGCAGTGCCACTCCTAGATGGTCCCGGTGTTTGTGTCGGCCACTAGGGTCGCTTATCTTACTCACACAGCTACCTCATTGCGCCTCTTTTTTTCTTTGCGTCATGTGCTGTTTGGGGAGGGTTTTTTGGAAGGGACATCCTGCGTGACACTGCAGTGCCACTCCTAGATGGGCCCGGTGTTTGTGTCGGCCACTAGGGTCGCTTATCTTACTCACACAGCTACCTCATTGCGCCTCTTTTTTTCTTTGCGTCATGTGCTGTTTGGGGAGGGTTTTTTGGAAGGGACATCCTGCGTGACACTGCAGTGCCACTCCTAGATGGGCCCGGTGTTTGTGTCGGCCACTAGGGTCGCTTATCTTACTCACACAGCTACCTCATTGCGCCTCTTTTTTTCTTTGCGTCATGTGCTGTTTGGGGAGGGTTTTTTGGAAGGGACATCCTGCGTGACACTGCAGTGCCACTCCTAGATGGGCCCGGTGTTTGTGTCGGTCACTAGGGTCGCTTATCTTACTCACACAGCTACCTCATTGCGCCTCTTTTTTTCTTTGCATCATGTGCTGTTTGGGGAGGGTTTTTTGGAAGGGACATCCTGCGTGACACTGCAGTGCCACTCCTAGATGGGCCCGGTGTTTGTGTCGGCCACTAGGGTCGCTTATCTTACTCACACAGCTACCTCATTGCACCTCTTTTTTTCTTTGCGTCATGTGCTGTTTGGGGAGGGTTTTTTGGAAGGGACATCCTGCGTGACACTGCAGTGCCACTCCTAGATGGGCCCGGTGTTTGTGTCGGCCACTAGGGTCGCTTATCTTACTCACACAGCTACCTCATTGCGCCTCTTTTTTTCTTTGCGTCATGTGCTGTTTGGGGAGGGTTTTTTGGAAGGGACATCCTGCGTGACACTGCAGTGCCACTCCTAGATGGGCCCGGTGTTTGTGTCGGCCACTAGGGTCGCTTATCTTACTCACACAGCTACCTCATTGCGCCTCTTTTTTTCTTTGCGTCATGTGCTGTTTGGGGAGGGTTTTTTGGAAGGGACATCCTGCGTGACACTGCAGTGCCACTCCTAGATGGGCCCGGTGTTTGTGTCGGCCACTAGGGTCGCTTATCTTACTCACACAGCTACCTCATTGCGCCTCTTTTTTTCTTTGCGTCATGTGCTGTTTGGGGAGGGTTTTTTGGAAGGGACATCCTGCGTGACACTGCAGTGACACTCCTAGATGGGCCCGGTGTTTGTGTCGGCCACTAGGGTCGCTTATCTTACTCACACAGCTACCTCATTGCGCCTCTTTTTTTCTTTGCGTCATGTGCTGTTTGGGGAGGGTTTTTTGGAAGGGACATCCTGCGTGACACTGCAGTGCCACTCCTAGATGGGCCCGGTGTTTGTGTCGGCCACTAGGGTCGCTTATCTTACTCACACAGCTACCTCATTGCGCCTCTTTTTTTCTTTGCGTCATGTGCTGTTTGGGGAGGGTTTTTTGGAAGGGACATCCTGCGTGACACTGCAGTGCCACTCCTAGATGGGCCCGGTGTTTGTGTCGGCCACTAGGGTCGCTTATCTTACTCACACAGCTACCTCATTGCGCCTCTTTTTTTCTTTGCGTCATGTGCTGTTTGGGGAGGTTTTTTTGGAAGGGACATCCTGCGTGACACTGCAGTGCCACTCCTAGATGGGCCAGGTGTTTGTGTCGGCCACTAGGGTCGCTTAGCTTAGTCATCCAGCGACCTCTGTGCAAATTTTAGGACTAAAAATAATATTGTGAGGTGTGAGGTATTCAGAATAGACTGAAAATGAGTGGAAATGATGGTTTTTGAGGTTAATAATACTTTGGGATCAAAATGATTCCCAAATTCTATGATTTAAGCTGTTTTTTAGGTTTTTTGGAAAAAAACACCCGAATCCAAAACACACCCGAATCCGACAAAAAAAATTCGGTTAGGTTTTGCCAAAAGGCGGTCAAACCCAAAACACGGCCGCGGAACCGAACCCAAAACCAAAACACAAAACCCGAAAAATTTCCGGCGCTCATCTTGTCAAAGTCAGAAAAATGTCTCTATGCACGTTGCCATATTTGCACCGCACACTGGTCCGCGCTGCGCATGCGTACGCTCTCCCATGAAGGCGCATACCCGCAATAGCGTGCACTCGCAGGCGCGGTATGCGTATTTACGGTAGAGTTTATGTAGTCGTAGCGTGCGACTCATTCCTTACAAATGTTCACAATTAATGTAGTTTGTAGATCATGGTCCCTTTGATAGATTCTGAAAGTTTGGTTAAAATAGAAGGTCCCTGTTTAAAGGAATCCCTCTTTGTATTGTACGAAGGGTCTGACAGGAATCATACAGCAGTGTTTGGTACCCATCGGAAGAGTATTTAATTAGTAATATTCCGGTGTTGGTTTGGAGCGTATTAATCGCTCGTGCGAATAGTTATGGACATAAGAAGTTTATGTCCATTTCTATTATTTACACATACTCAGGTATGCGGCGGGAAACCCAGTTTCCCACCCACCTGAGCTGTTGGAAATCGTCACAGCCCACCTGTATGAATCACCCTATGACCTTTTGTTATGATGCAGGGCCGAATTCCTTCGGCCAATGGACAATGGGATTGTAGGACCATGAGATTGCATTGTGTGTGGGGCATAAATAGGCAGGCCGACCATATCCAACTCTCACTCTCTCATCAACGGTTATCTGCTGATAGCCGGGAGCTGGATATCGAGGCGCATGCGATCATACCCTTTGTGCGTAAGTTTTCTCTCCGTAATCATTGTCTTTCTGTGAGCCAATTTCTCTCATCTCTCCCCGTCTCTCTCTCTCTCTCTCCTCTTTTCTCTTATATCTCTCATAGTATTATAGCATTGTATTGTATTGCATTTAGGTCAGTGTAGTATTGTCTTTTTGTATTTATTGTTTAGTTCTGTGGTTAGGAAGTCTTTGTTATATTGTAGTGTATCATTTGTACTGTTATCCCCTTTTTACAAGTATATTAGATATAATACAGTTAATAGGCTTCGGACCCTAAACCAGTATCTGTGTATTTTCTATAGTGTTAAGTGTTCACTTGAGCGTCGGTGACGCTCAAGCAGCTTTGTAGTTAGTCAGGTTACACAAGGTTGCACGTACACCCTGTATTCACATTAAGGTATTCTGTGTATTTCATTGGTATAAGGTTTAGACATAAAGGTATAGCATTGTGAGCGTCTGCGCCGCTGGTAACCTCGTGGTCTTGAGCGTAAGCCACGCCATAGCGAATCATTACTCTAGTCATAGCCAATAACGTGTCCTGTGATCACTGGGCCGTGAGCGAACGTGACGCTTGAGCGTCTCGCCTACGGCTGAGCGATCGTTACGCAACTAGCGTACCATTACGGTACTTCTTAAGCAAACAGCGTACAGTGTTCTTAGACTTCATAAAGGGTTGTTTATACGACAAAGGAATTTAGCATTGTCAATTGGGGACTCGTCCTTTCCTTCTCATATCTGCACTAGGTAGATCAGCAGACATTATCCCCCCAGCAAAGGGTGGGAGGTTGTCTCCCAGTGCTGACGGGATAAGCGTCTGCTTCGCTTAGATAAAGAGTGCTGAAGGAATCCGGGAACCGGAAGAACAAAACGCTTGTGTCTTTTAAAACTGTTTTATTTCTCTTCTGTCTTGCGTATACACGCACGCATACATTTATCTGCATTTCTTTTTCAATTTCGTATATCACTATTCCTGTTTGCCAATTTTTATAGTTGATAGAAAGTGCTAAAAGAGATTTGCTGTTATTTCATAGTAAAGGTAATAGTTAAAGTATAGAACAACACACGGTTTGTCTAGGAGACAAGGCAGTCAGTGTGGATTGCGGTAGATGATCAGGGATCATTTACATTGATAAAAGTATATATTGTGTTACGGTGGATCTTTGCATTGCGTACACGTGTCGCTAACAAAGACTAGCGTACGCAATCCAAAAGGCAGACGCACGCAGCGTTCATTACGCAACGTAGAGTCCGGTTACGCCCACGTAGCTCAAGTCACGAAAAGTTGAATTAGCGCAAAGCGATAATTAGCGCAAAGGCGATAAGTAACGCACAGCGGTAGATAACGCGAAGCGGTAAATAACGCAAATCTATTTTTGGAAAAAAATCTGAAATTTAGTTTAACAGATCCTGCTCCTAATTGGTAACACTGTTGGACTGAAGACAATTTCTGCGCAGAAATAGATATAGAAACAAAAGTGTACATGTGTTGAGTGAGTGTGTTTTTTTTATACATAAGTTTATACAACTTTAAGGTGGAACCAAAAGGAAAGTCGGGTACTCGTCAAGGGACATACGTGTAAGTGACATATACGGTGGCTAGGGAGGCATCCCTGGTTAAATAATATTTGAGCATTAGAGTATAGCGGACCATAAGGTAACAAGACCAGGAAGTCATAAGGTAACAAGACCAGGAGGTCACAAGGTACTAAAAGGTCCGCTATAAAGGTACAAGAGGCACAACGCCTGGGGTGTTGGTGCAGAACCCATATAGGCCATAAGCTCATGCTGAAGGAATCGCGGCCGGAAACATCGATTCCATTAAATCTCTCAGTACATAACAGGTAGTGCTTATGTACTGAACGATTGGACCGCACGTAATTGTGTGCAGTAGTTAGTAATCTGACCTAATACCATTAGAGTAAAGTGGTCACAAACGCTATTTGTACATTCTGACGTGATTTGTGTAATTTTTTATTTTTAAAGGGAAGTTCGCTGGTCACTCAGGAACTATCTAACAACCCCACCTTTACTGGAAAGAGTAAGTGTCCTGCGGGTAACCCTCATATGTTCCAGTAAACAGAAGGTTTTTGGTAGGGCCCTGTATCGAGTACGCCAGCACCACGTCGGTGTGATCAGGTCGTATTGGTCGAGGTGGGCGAGTGAGTGGGGTACTCGGTAAACCGCCACCGCCGGCCTACTGTGGAGTAATTTGGTTGTCTGTAAAGGCTTGCTGAAAACCTTGATACAGAAATCCAAGGAGGACTAAGCAACACCTGCAGACTATGGGGGCCAGTTGCTCAGGTAGGGGGCGATCAACCTTGGTTCAGGTTGATTCTGTGAACCGACCAGTTGGGTCGGCACGATATGTAATGTGTGAAAAATATGGAAGTCACACCGAATCTTTATGTGATGAATGGGAGAGAATGACTGTACAAGACAGGGACAAATTCCCAAGAATAGGTAGCTTTAGTCCAGAAGTGTTACAAAATTTAAGGAGGAGGATATGTCTCGTAAAATCAACAAAGAGACGAATTCAACATCATGATTATTTACAGTTATGGCACCAGGAAGGTGAGATACAGAGAGGTTTGGCTCTGGCGGCAGGATCTGGGGCAGTCAGGAAGCTGATAGCCACAGCTCCTCCTCCACCATACATTGCAGGAGAGAAGTTGATTGCGGAGAGAAACGCACTGGGTTGTAAAACACAAACTCTTAGTAACCCTGTAAATGTTAATGATGTTAACCAAATAACTCATGCAAGTATTAACCCGTGCAAGATGTACCCTGTTTTGAACCTTCCTCAGGAGTGTGATCAAGAAGACGATTCAGCAACAATTTCAGCTCTCTCTCTTGCAGCCACCATAGCAGAGACCACAGTAGGCACAGCGACACCCACGAGATTAGTGAAAGCCCCTAGCGGAGGGATAGGTGAGGTCGTGTCAACGGGTAAGTACGGCACCATGCACTACACTGAAACAATTGTACCACAACAAGCAGTAGAATCTACACAGGAAGAGGCTGTTAGAATTGCTCCTGTAAGGGTAATAGCAGTTCCCAATGGAAAAACAGATGTGTCTGGAGCCACTCCCATAAGGAACATTGCCATGTACACTCCATTTTCCAGAATGGAATTAAGAACAATAGTGTCCGAATTTCCTGACCCCAGAAAGGACTTAGTTGCTAGCCAAAAATACATCAGGGATCTAGGTAACACTGTAGAACCCAACAACAAGGATTGGCAGATACTGCTAAGAGCTTGTTTACCTTCCAATGTCGACGCAACTCAATTCTTAGCTGACTGTGCATTGGATAAAGATGTACCGCTTACAGACGTGTACAACAAGGATAATGTAAAAAGGATAAATTTACAGCTAAAGGAGTATTTCCCAGCCGTTGTTAAATGGAACAAGATATTTTCCATTAAGCAAAAGGAGTCCGAAACGGCAACAGAATATTTTCACCGGGCACTATTAGAAATGGCAAAGTACACTGGTATAGAAGACATTAAGACCAACCCAAACCATCGAGAAGTAGCAGTATCTGTACTGATGGATGGTTTGAAAGAAACATTAAAAGCTAGGGTACAGACCACGCAACCATGCTGGCGAGGTCTGTCAGTGTCCACATTGAGAGAGGCTGCTATTGATCACGACAGAAACATCACTAGGCACAGGGAATCGCAAAGTGATAAGTTGATGTCAGTAAGTATACAGGCGCTGACCACAAGGCAGCCTGCGTATGTACCACCGAATCCTGTGGGTAAGGCAAGTGTAATAACATGTTTTTCTTGTAACAGACCGGGACACTATGCACGAGAATGTAGAACAAAGAGTGTACAAAGATCTTTTCAACCCCCTAGACAACGACACGACACACGACATTGGGAGCAGGGTCCACAGAGGCGGAGTTTTGAGCCACATACAGGGGAAACAAAAAGATATCCCCCGAACAGAGATTGGCATGCCTCTGGTAGTTCCCAGCTAACCCCCGCACAAGTAGTCGCTGCCAGCAGGATTCAGGGAGGTCAGCATACCCAATAGGGGTGTGGCCATACCTGTAATCTGCACCCAGTTAAGTTGATTGCTAGTCTTGGACGCGAACCAGAGATTGCAATCAATGTAGCTGGTAAAACTTTAAACTTTCTTGTAGACACAGGGGCGGCCAAGTCAGTGATAAATTCGACAGTGGGCATGAGAACCACTGGTAGGACAATTCCGGCCATGGGAGTAACAGGAGTAGTCCAGCACTACCCTGTTAGCAAACCAGCCGAGATTACAATAGGGCCTTTGCATACCAAGCATTCCTTTTTGCTGGCTGCATCGGCACCAACTAATCTCCTGGGAAGAGACTTACTATGTAAAATGGGTTGCGTCATTTATTGTACTCCTGAAGGTGTATTCTTGGACATACCTGAGAATCACGCTCAGGAAGTACGAGACATGTTAGACTCCCCATCAAAATTAATGTCACATTCCATTATGACAAATAGGAACCCATCCCAAGTAGAAGAGATGACATCTCAGATACCAGAGTCACTTTGGACAAAAGATGGACAGGACACTGGATTAATGGCAAACGTAGCTCCAGTAGTTGTACAAGTAAAAGATGGTAGGATAGCTCCAAAAATCCCACAGTATCCTCTGAAGCCAGAGGTGGAGTTAGGAGTTTTCCCAGTAATAGAGTGCCTGCTACAACAGGGCATTCTAGTAAGAACGTCCAGCACAGCAAATAGTCCCATCTTCCCTGTTAAAAAGAGTGGGGGGAGGGGTTACAGGCTAGTGCAAGATCTAAGGGGGATTAACAAAATAGTTGAGAGTCAGTTCCCCGTAGTGCCTAATCCAGCTGTCATCCTAATGCAAATTCCTCCCACTGCCAAATTTTTCACTGTTATTGACCTCTGCTCCGCATTCTTTTCGGTACCTCTGCACCCTGACAGCCAATATTTGTTTGCATTCACATACAGAGGAGTCCAATACACGTGGACTCGGTTACCCCAAGGTTTCATAGATAGTCCAAGTATATTTTCTCAGGCTTTGCATGATTGTTTACAGTCTTTCCAACCGGAGAGTGGATCAGTGTTGATACAGTACGTGGATGATCTACTACTGTGTTCTGATTCATTGGAGGCATCCCTGAAGGATACGAAACAGCTCCTGTTTCATCTTTCAGACACAGGTCACAAGGTTTCCAAAGACAAGTTGCAATTATGCCAAGCTAAGGTAAAATATTTGGGACACTGTCTAACACAAGGACTGAGACACCTGACCGCTGATAGAATCCAAGCCATTAGAGACATGACACTGCCACAAACCCAGCAACAGATCAGGACGTTTTTAGGAATGTGTGGGTATTGCCGTAATTGGATCCCAGGGTTTTCCATATTGGCGCTACCTTTGCAGGAAATGGTCTCCTCAAACAAACCTGATCGGATTTCGCATACAGACGAATCCGAAACAGCATTTGAGAGACTCAAACAGTGTCTAACGCAGGCACCAGCACTAGGTATGCCAGACTATGGGAAACCCTTTGAACTATACGGAACAGAAAGTGCTGGGTGCGCAGCAGGTGTACTAACACAAAAACACGGTGACGCCAGCAGGCCAATTGCATACTACAGCGCCCAGCTAGACACGGTAGCGCGATCCCTCCCCACATGCTTGCGTAGCGTTGCGGCGATAGCATTGCTAGTGACAAAAAGCGAAGATGTCGTGCTAGGCCACAACCTCACAATCCATACACCGCATGCGGTATCTGCCTTATTGAATTCTGCCCAAACCAGACACGTCTCATCAGCAAGGTTTACGAGATGGGAATTGGCATTAATGGCCCCAGTAAACATCACCATAAGGAGATGCAGCGCATTAAACCCTGCAACATTTCTCCCAGGTGTGCCTGGTCAGGCACAAAGGGTGGGAGGTGAGAGTGATGGGGAAGGAGGATTTAATGCAAAGGAAGATACACATGATTGTATGGAATATTTGACCCAAAATTTTACCGCAAGGCCTGACATCAGTGACAATCCACTGGAAGATGCAGAACTCACGTTCTACACGGACGGTAGTTGTCACAGACAGTCAGACTCGGGAGACTTGTGTACTGGATACGCAGTCGTAGATGACCAAGGCACCATAGAAGCGGAACCGCTAGGCCCACCTCACTCAGCCCAGGTTGCTGAACTGGTCGCCCTAACCAGAGCATGTGAATTGGCTAAGGGTAAGTCAGCCAATATCTACACCGATTCTAGATACGCCTTCGGGGTAGTACATGATTTCGGAGCGCTATGGCGGCTCAGAAATTTCATGACGGCGGCTGGTACACCGATAGCGCATGCAGCTCATATAAAAAGGCTTCTAACAGCGATACAGGAACCCGACAGAGTGGCTGTTATCAAATGTAAAGCACATACATATAGCCAAGACCCAGTATCCCTTGGTAACAGCCGAGCAGACGAAGCCGCAAAGCTTGCAGCTGCTACCCCCATACAGACAGACACCACACAACTGATGGTATTTAATACCATCAACACACAGAAGTTGTGTGAGATGCAGAATTTGTGTTCCACACAGGAAAGAGCAGTCTGGAGGGCAAAGGGATATGGCCAGGAGTCCTCAGGGCTCTGGACGGATGGACATGGTAAACCAGTGGCCCCCAGGGCATACCTTCCATGTCTGGCTGAAGCAGCTCACGGGCTGACTCATCTAGGCAAGGAGGGGATGTGCAAATTGGTAAGAGCATACTGGTGCGCCCCAGGATTCTCCTCTCATGCGAGTAAAAGAGCAATGTCATGCCTTACCTGTCTGAGAAAGAATATTGGAAAAGCAATACCTACAGAACCATCCCATATCCCACCTGCCGGCGGGGCCCTTTCCAGGTAATACAAATTGACTTCATTCAATTACCCCCATGTCGAAATTTGAAATATGTACTTGTTTGTATAAATGTTTTCTCGAATTGGGTCGAAGCATTTCCAGCAGCTACAAATACTGCCATGTTTACAGCTAAGAAAATTGTGCAGGAATTTGTATGTAGATATGGTATCCCTAGGATCATTGAAAGTGATAGGGGCACCCATTTTACAGGTGATGTCTTTCAAGGAATGTGTAAGTTGATGGGAATTGATAGTAAGCTGCACACTCCGTACCGTCCACAGGCGAGTGCGAAGGTCGAAAGAGTGAACAGCACTATTAAAAATAAATTGAGTAAAGTAATGACAGAGACAGGATTGACGTGGCCAGAAGCTTTACCCATTGTTTTGTATAGCATCAGAACCACTCCCAGGTCCCCCCTTAATCTGTCTCCTTTTGAAATCTTGTTTGGTCGACAACCGCATGTCATGATTAACCCTCAGGATGATTTGAAATGTAACAATGAAGTAACTGTAAAGTACTTGATTAACATGAGTAAGCAGTTGAGGAGTCAAAATGATAATCTGAAGTTGGTGATTCCTGATTTACCAGGTAGTAATTGTCATGACATTGAACCTGGGGATTATGTAATGATACGAAATTTTCTACGCTCAGGTTGTCTTATTGATAGATGGGAAGGACCATACCAGGTCTTATTGACTAGCACCACAGCATTGAAGGTTGCTGAGAGAGAGACTTGGGTCCATTCATCCCACTGCAAAAAGGTTGCTGATCCAGAGAAGTCACGTGATAAGGAACAGACGGTAGAGGTTGTATCACTGGAGTGTCTGTTCCAGGAGGACTGAGGCGGCACCTGAGCCTTGAAGACCGAAAGCAGTTGTCGACTCCCTTCTCCCTTTTATTGTTTTTCTCCACTTCCCAGCCCCTCTCCCTTAAAATTTCTTTTTCCCCCTTCTCATTCTTCTCTATTTCCTCCTCAAAGATGGACTTGCCCCAAGAGACTGTGATCCGGATTTTGATGTTAACCATGATGTTGACCAGAGCAGTCTGTTCCGGCGAGAGTACCATAGAGGTCGAAAGAGGTTCTGGAATGGGTTCCGATTATGATGATGGAGGCGTAGTTTTCCAAGATCAACCAAACCAACAAGCAAAGGCGAGTATCAGAAAACGATCCGATAGAAGAAATTGTGATGGATTGTTAGCTGAAGAAAATTGTATCTGTAGGCTCTGTGATAATCTGGTTGAAGATGGGTGCATAAAGAAATGCCAATCCAGTTTTAATATCCATATGGACCGGCATCCATTGAGTGACTATCACTCCTTAGTGGGTAACGTGTTAAACCAAACAGATTGTTGGGTATGCTCTCAAGTACCTCAGGGTCACAGCAAATCAGGGCTAGTACCATTTCCTTTAACGTTAGGGGAGGTACTTGAGCTAAGTGGTGGGAGACCGGTGGACCGGAGGTTTAACATCTCCAGCCCTCCTAGTTTGAAGCTCCACCAATACCATGTGGATAGGTCCCTCTTATGTTTTAATATCTCCAATCCCCGTAAGCCGGGAAATTGGGAAGTGTCATGGAGCAACCTTACCATGACCTTTTCACACAGAGCAGATAGAATGCCTACAGATACAGAGCTCGTACGCCATATAGCCAGTAGAGGAAAATCTTTTCGGTATCGATATACCTTAGGAAATAGGATTACTAAAGTTGGAGAGGTATCACCAGGATACTGTGCACATATCGTACAAACTGATACGTGCATTAAGCAGATGGAAGAATTAGGGTCAGGAGATTTCACCTGGAAGGTTTGTAACATGGTCATGTCCTTCTCCGTCCCTTATGTTCTCCCCGATGATGCATATTTCATATGCGGGAGAAAGGCGTACAAATGGCTTGCCCCAAACTCTGAAGGATTGTGTTATATTGGAAAAGTATTGCCTGAAGTGATGACTGTTACACATGACAAAATGAAGGACATACACCGTGGTGCCCAAGCTCCTTATACTCACACTCATTACGAGCACCGAGTTAAAAGACAGCTGTCAGAAAGGTTAGAGCATCCGGCCTCTGATCTTATCCATGAATCCACCGGGATTCAGGTTCTGGTAGCGTTAGATTTCACTCGTACCGCTCGAGGAGTGATGAATTATAGATACATTTCCGCACTCGCCAATTTGTTAGATAATATCACTGAAATGTATGATGACACGTTTAGATACACTGGAAGAGAACTTCAAGCTTACAAAACAGAACTAGTTCAGCATAGGATGGTTCTTAATTATCTTACAGCAGTAACAGGCGGATATTGTGTTACATTGGCAACACAGTACGGCATAAAGTGTTGCACGTATATCACAAATAGCACCGAGGATCCGGTAGAGGTCATAGACCAAAAGATGGACGATATTCTCCAATTGAAGTGGGAATTTCGTCGAAAACACAATCTCACCCTTGCTGCTGTAGGTAATGAGCTGACTGGTTGGGTGTCATGGTTGAACCCGCGAAATTGGTTCTCCGGTTTAGGAGACTGGGCTCAAGGAGTCATAATGGATGTTGGAAAGTTTCTACTATGTATCTTGGGTGTCGTTATATCGGTTGGATTGATATTTAGATGCGGGCAGGCTTTAATGAGGTGCAAACAAAGTACAAAAGTGATGAGCTTGAGGAGCGAGGAAACTGTAATTAACCTGGATTTGATTTATGACCCAATGATAGAAACCAGAATGTGATGAAAATGCGATTATACGGTCCGTTTCTTTCACCTGTTTTTCTGCTTTTCTCCCAGATACAAAGACCCCCTTGGACGAGGAAGCTGACGAGACGAGATGTATACAGACAACGGATTGACCAAAGAAGAAGATTTGACAACTTTAAATATGGACACTTGATGAACTTTGCCATGGATCCCCAGTTTCCCTAGTATTTTTAAACTCACGCTAGCCCAACATTTTTTGTAAATCTGATGGCTCAGACAAAGCTATTTGCTCATGCCCAAGGAGCAATACAGCGCAAAGAAGACGACTCTCAACAGATACCGAACACAACTTCAACAACAGATGTACATTTCCCTGACATAGAATATCATTGCATTTTTCGTAAGTGTTCTTTATCTTCATCTCTACAACCCCCAGGTAACGACACACATAGACGATAGGGAATACAGGCACAGATAGCAGCAACCACATACCTCCCCCATTCATGTATCATCAACTAAAATGTGCATCCCCATTTTGTTACAACCACAGCCGAAATGAGCTCGGTAGAGTTTGACAGCCCATCCACAGACCTGTACCACAGGATAAGAAGGAATTCAAATGTATACTTCGCAATACCTCGAAGCTTGATTTACCACACGTACGGCACGATGATACATGACCCTCCAAACATGGACTCATACACACATGCTTCTACTTTCTCACTAGGTCATACCCTTTTCACACCTACTCCTCTCTTCTTCCTTACCCCACCATGGAAATCAATTAACCCCTGACTTACATTTTTCTCCTTAAATATTTTAGAAGGTGGCAGTTATTATTGACTGCCAAAGGGTGGACTGTCAAAGTCAGAAAAATGTCTCTATGCACGTTGCCATATTTGCACCGCACACTGGTCCGCGCTGCGCATGCGTACGCTCTCCCGTGAAGGCGCATACCCGCAATAGCGTGCACTCGCAGGCGCGGTATGCGTATTTACGGTAGAGTTTATGTAGTCGTAGCGTGCGACTCATTCGTTACAAATGTTCACAATTAATGTAGTTTGTAGATCATGGTCCCTTTGATAGATTCTGAAAGTTTGGTTAAAATAGAAGGTCCCTGTTTAAAGGAATCCCTCTTTGTATTGTACGAAGGGTCTGACAGGAATCATACAGCAGTGTTTGGTACCCATCGGAAGAGTATTTAATTAGTAATATTCCGGTGTTGGTTTGGAGCGTATTAATCGCTCGTGCGAATAGTTATGGACATAAGAAGTTTATGTCCATTTCTATTATTTACACATACTCAGGTATGCGGCGGGAAACCCAGTTTCCCACCCACCTGAGCTGTTGGAAATCGTCACAGCCCACCTGTATGAATCACCCTATGACCTTTTGTTATGATGCAGGGCCGAATTCCTTCGGCCAATGGACAATGGGATTGTAGGACCATGAGATTGCATTGTGTGTGGGGCATAAATAGGCAGGCCGACCATATCCAACTCTCACTCTCTCATCAACGGTTATCTGCTGATAGCCGGGAGCTGGATATCGAGGCGCATGCGATCATACCCTTTGTGCGTAAGTTTTCTCTCCGTAATCATTGTCTTTCTGTGAGCCAATTTCTCTCATCTCTCCCCGTCTCTCTCTCTCTCTCTCCTCTTTTCTCTTATATCTCTCATAGTATTATAGCATTGTATTGTATTGCATTTAGGTCAGTGTAGTATTGTCTTTTTGTATTTATTGTTTAGTTCTGTGGTTAGGAAGTCTTTGTTATATTGTAGTGTATCATTTGTACTGTTATCCCCTTTTTACAAGTATATTAGATATAATACAGTTAATAGGCTTCGGACCCTAAACCAGTATCTGTGTATTTTCTATAGTGTTAAGTGTTCACTTGAGCGTCGGTGACACTCAAGCAGCTTTGTAGTTAGTCAGGTTACACAAGGTTGCACGTACACCCTGTATTCACATTAAGGTATTCTGTGTATTTCATTGGTATAAGGTTTAGACATAAAGGTATAGCATTGTGAGCGTCTGCCCCGCTGGTAACCTCGTGGTCTTGAGCGTAAGCCACGCCATAGCGAATCATTACTCTAGTCATAGCCAATAACGTGTCCTGTGATCACTGGGCCGTGAGCGAACGTGACGCTTGAGCGTCTCGCCTACGGCTGAGCGATCGTTACGCAACTAGCGTACCATTACGGTACTTCTTAAGCAAACAGCGTACAGTGTTCTTAGACTTCATAAAGGGTTGTTTATACGACAAAGGAATTTAGCATTGTCAATCTCTAGTATACACTAGAAAAGAGGCGTCTAAGAGGAGACATTATTAATATCTTCAAATATGTAAAGGGTCTTTACAAGGAGTTAGCAGGGGATTTGTTTATTAAAAGAACTCTGTATAGGACACGCGGGCACTCACTGAGGCAAGAGGAGAGAAAATTCCGTATACAAAGTAGGAAAGGGTTCTTCACGGTAAAGGCAATAGAGATTTGGAACCTCCTGCTGGAGAAGGTAATAATGGCAGACTCTGTAAATGCATTTAAAAATGGATTGTACAAAATGTATAACTGGAAAAAGTATCCAGGGCTATAGCATTTAACATATTGACATTAAATATTTGGGAGTGGTAAGAATCATAGTTGTCAATTAGTACTAAACCATTACTTCAGCAGATTCATTATAATTAGTGATGTGCACCGGAAATTTTTCGTGTTTGTGTTTTGGTTTTGGATTCGGTCCCGCGGCCGTGTTTTGGATTCGGACGCGTTTTGGCAAAACCTCCCTGAAATTTTTTTGTCGGATTCGGGTGTGTTTTGGATTCGGGTGTTTTTTTTACAAAAAACCCTCAAAAACAGCTTAAATCATAGAATTTGGGGGTCATTTTGATTCCATAGTATTATTAACCTCAATAACCATAATTTCCACTCATTTTCAGTCTATTCTGAACACCTCACACCTCACAATATTATTTTTAGTCCTAAAATTTGCACCGAGGTCGCTGGATGACTAAGCTAAGCAACACAAGTGGCCGACACAAACACCTGGCCCATCTAGGAGTGGCACTGCAGTGTCAGGCAGGATGGCAGATTTAAAAAATAGTCCCCAAACAGCACATGATGCAAAGAAAAAAAGAGGTGCACCAAGGTCGCTGGATGGCTAAGCTAAGCGACACAAGTGGCTGACACAAACACCTGGCCCATCTAGGAGTAGCACTGCAATGTCAGGCAGGATGGCAGATTTAATAAATAGTCCCCAAACAGCACATGATGCAAAGAAAAAAATAGGTGCACCAAGGTCACTGGATGGCTAAGCTAAGCAACACAAGTGGCCGACACAAACACCTGGCCCATCTAGGAGTGGCACTGCAGTGTCAGGCAGGATGGCACTTCAAAAAAATAGTCCCCAAACAGCACATGATGCAAAGAAAAAAAGAGGCGCAATGAGGTAGCTGTGTGACTAAGCTAAGCGACCCAAGTGGCCAACAATAACACCTGGCCCATCTAGGAGTGGCACTGCAGTGTCAGACAGGATGGCAGATTTAAAAAATAGTCCCCAAACAGCACATGATGTAAAGAAAAAAAGAGGTGCACCAAGGTCGCTGGATGGCTAAGCTAAGCGACACAAGTGGCCGACACAAACACCTGGCCCATCTAGGAGTGGCACTGCAGTGTCAGGCAAGATGGCAGATTTAAAAAATAGTCCCCAAACAGCATATGATGCAAAGAAAAAAGAGGCGCAATGAGGTAGCTGTGTGACTAAGCTAAGCGACCCAAGTGGCCGACACAAACACCTGGCCCATCTAGGAGTGGCACTGCAGTTTTCTAGCGAGAGGATGAGTGCTTCCATCCTCATGTGAATCTGAACCACTAGCCATGAACATAGGCCAGGGCCTCAGCCGTTCCTTGCCACTCCGTGTCGTAAATGGCATATTGGCAAGTTTACACTTCTCCTCAGATGCTTTTAATTTTGATTTTTGGGTCATTTTACTGAACTTTTGTTTTTTGGATTTTACATGCTCTCCACTATGACATTGGGCATCGGCCTTGGCAGACGACGTTGATGGCATTTCATCGTCTCGGCCATGACTAGTGGCAGCAGCTTCAGCACGAGGTGGAAGTGGATCTTGATCTTTCCCTATTTTACCCTCCACATTTTTGTTCTCCTTTTTTAATGTGTGGAATTATATGTCAGTATCAATAGCAATGGCCTACTACTATATATACTGCGCACAACTGAAATGCACCACAGGTATGGATGGATAGTATACTTGACGACACAGAGGTAGGTAGAGCAGTGGCCTACTGTACCGTACTGCTATATACTATATACTGGTGGTCAGTAAACTGTGCAAAACTGAAATGCACCACAGGTATGGATGGATAGTATACTTGACGACACAGAGGTAGGTAGAGCACTGGCCTTCTGTACCATACTGCTATGTATTATATACTGGTGGTCAGCAAACTGTGCAAAACTGAAATGCACTACAGGTATGGATGGATAGTATACTTGACGACACAGAGGTAGGTAGAGCAGTGGCCTACTGTACCGTACTGCTATATATTATATACTGGTGGTCAGCAAACTGTGCAAAACTGAAATGCACCACAGGTATGGATGGATAGTATACTTGACGACACAGAGGTAGGTAGAGCAGTGGCCTTCTGTACCGTACTCCTATATATTATATACTGGTGGTCAGCAAAATTATGCACTATACTCCTACTATATACTACAATGCAGCACAGATATGGAGTGTTTTTCAGGCAGAGAACGTATAATACTGGTGGTCACTGGTCAGCAAAACTCTGCACTGTACTCCTCCTATATAATACTGCTGGTCCCCAGTCCCCACAATAAAGCAGTGTGAGCACAGATATATGCAGCACACTGAGCACAGATATGGAGCGTTTTACAGGCAGAGAACGTATAATACTGGTGGTCACTGGTCAGCAAAACTCTGCACTGTACTCCTTCTATATAATACTGCTGGTCCCCAGTCCCCACAATAAAGCAGTGAGCACAGATATTTGCAGCCACCTGAATAAAACTGAGAGGACGCCAGCCACGTCCTCTCACTATCATTTCCAATGCACGAGTGAAAAATGGCGGCGACGTGCGGCTCCTTATATAGAATCCGAATCTCGCGAGAATCCTACAGCGGGATGATGACGTTCGGGCGCGCTCAGGTTAACCGAGCAAGGCGGGAAGATTCGAATCTGCCTCGGAACCGTGTAAAATGGGTGAAGTTCGGGGGGGTTCGGATTCCGACGAACCGAACCCGCTCATCACTAATTATAATATGAACACCTTAACACAAAATACAGGTTGAACCCGATGGGGTTTTTGCCTCTTTGCAACCTCACTATGTAACTATTAAAGCATTGGTATGGCTTGGCCCTGAACACATACAAGTTTTACAAAAACAGGAACACTCATTTTTCTGTTTTTAACAAATGAAAACTTCACATTGCGAATCTCGCAGTGCTTTCATTATTAACTCTGCGGCAAGGCTTGGCCCTGAACACACACAAGTTTTACAAAAAAAATCAGTTTTTTAACAAATGACAATAACTTTACACTGCGACTCTCACAGCGCTTATATTATTAACGTGGTGGTATGTCCTGGCCCTGAACACACAAGATTTTTTTTTTACTTTTATCTGGTTTTTTACAATTTACAATTTCACACTGTGACTTACAGCACTTATATTATTGACACAGTGGCACAGCCTGGCAAACACAAGTTTTTTTTTTTTTTTTTAACAATTGACAGCTTCACACTGTGACCAACAGTGCATGTATTATTAATGCACTGCCACAACTTGTCCCTGAACACACACTTTTTTTATATATATTATTTTACACACTGCTGCCAGTCACTCTACTTATATCATAGTAATCGTGGTACACATCAAAATCTTTTTGCAGGTATCCGTGTCCACCAATAAAGGGTTAATGCAGCACTGCAGGCAGTGACAAAAAAACACCATTGTACACCATAAGTTAATGCTGTCCCTGTATTAGGAGCTCTATACTGCACTGTGGGCAGTTACAGCACCAGTGTGCACCAGTAAAGGGTTAATGCTGTCCTATATTAGGAGCTTTGTGCTGCACTGTGGGCAGTGACAAAAACAACAACACCACTCTGCACCAAGGGTTAATCTTGCCCCTGAATTAGGAGCTCTGGGCTGCACTAAGGCCAGTGAGAAAAAACACCACTGTACACCAAGGGTTAATGCTGCAGTTAAGATACAGCACCATGTGTGTGTGAATGCTATTTGGTCATCCTATATCCAAAACCTATGGTGGTCCTGTGTGGTTTCTGAATCACTTCAGGAGGGACTTATATTAAATCCAAATCACGCAAAATGCGATGCTAGGAAATTAAGTTTTGCATCATTTTGGAATCAGGAAATGTCGGGGGAAATCAGAGTCCCAACTGGGATCTTCTTGGAAACAGTAAGTTCAGGTGGGTTTTGTTTTCTAAAACCCGACCCTTTTATTTCTATTAAATACCATTGCCCCATTTGGCCGTCCAGACAGAATAAGGCATGAAAAATATAGTTATACTAAAAATCAGAGTCATACCAGTGGCAAAAAAAATCAATAACCTTATTTGGTTTGCACTGTGAATCAGATTGTCCCCAATGCTGCTACACTTTTGGCCGTAATGCCTCACCAGCTAAGTGCTTCAAAATTGAGAACTTTTGCTCAGCATTTTACTCTATACAAAAATACACCCAAACTTAGAACACCTATTTGTCTTCACATACAAAGGATAAGACTTCTGCAGAGCAATACTAACAGTACAAGCTTCTCCTTCTACACCAGTGTTCATACTGTAGGTGATGTTCATCAATCTGCATCATAAACCATTGAGCAAAGTCAGCAAGACATAATCCATTTACTTAAACAATTTGCAGCAAAACATAAAAAAATCAGTGCTTGAACAAATAAAGAATATGGTCCTAGAACTATGTAATGCATTGTCATATATCTGATGGATACAGGATGTGTAGTGCTCATGGGGTCACTCTGCACACTGGCCCTCATTTCATGTTGTTTACTATTCGGAACGCTCGCTAGCAGTGCTTGCAAGTGAGCAAATGCGTCGCAAGATGCAAACTCACGCCCTATATGCACAATTGCAAACGTATACGTAGCAGTGCAAAAAAAGGGCGTAGACCTTTCTACATCACATGGTAGTGATGTGTGTGCAAGATGACAAAACGCATCACTGCCAGTACGTACTATTATACAAGTGTGCACTGCATTCGCTACATAGCTAATTAATTAGTACTATTGCGTTGCATTTGCTAGCTCTCAAAAAGTCGCACAATTGTTTGTTTTTTTCCTTTTAACAGCAATCAAATGTATCAGCAAATACGAGAAGACATTGGAATGTGATTGTTTAACTAAGTCATCAAACACTGCAAAAGGAAGTGTTTGACAACATAATTGGTCAATAACATACGGCAATTAAGCCCTCAACCATACTGAAATGTCAAAATATGTTTGTTGGCCTAGTTGCATCATACACTTAATACTTATTTACTAACTGTTTACTGTATAAAAATGTTTTTATAAAAAAACTGACCCACCGATAATGGGTAAAAATATAACATGTAAAAAATGACATGAGCACACAATCCCAGATTTGGTGATTACACATAAATACTGTACATTTAGAATTACACTGTAAAGATGATTATGGACTTCACATATGCAACTTATTAATGTCTTAAAATGTGTTTACAACATTTACACAATTATTATTTGAGCTACTGTATTCCATATTTAATTATATATCTCTGTCCTTATGTACACAAAACACATAAAACATAGATACACTGCATCTGTCATGTTTCCGTCTCACTTCTTTCCAAACTAAATTTATGGAGTTTTTTTTCTTTATTATTCCTTTTTAAACCCATTCCCACTAGCTAAATTAATGCTTTAGCAATGTGATTGGCTTATGATAGTGTTCCAATTTTAAACTAGTCTTGCTTTTAATTCAAAAAGATTTTTACGTCAATTAAGAATAATCAGGCCCTTCCTACCTCTATGTCTGTGTCGACCAATTTGGAAAACCAATGTTACTTGTAATGAAATCTGTAGCACTACCTGTGTGTTGGCCCTGTGTGTCTGTAGCTGCTGTGGAACTACGCATCCCAGCATGGCCTGCAACAGAGACAGCCTGCCTTAATAGTCCAAATGTGGCAGGGAATGGTTGGATGTGGTTACACACAGCAGCTGCAGGGACACAGGATGAAGACTCATGTTTTATATTTATAATCCTGACATGTTTTGGAATAATAAAATTAATCTTACTAGGCTCCAGTTCCGGAACATCATGTACTGGAGCCATAGTGGCCCACTTGGCCTCCTCCTCATTTTCTGCTTCCAAAGAGGGGATGGGAGGTTGGATAGGGGAAGGGGCTTGAAAGGGGGATGGAGGTTGGATGAGGGAGGGTGTTTGAGAGGGGGGTCAGATTGACAGGGGGAGGGTGGTTGAGAGGAAGGGTTAGATTAAGAGGGGGAGGGTGGTTGAGGGGGGTTAGACTGAGAGGGGAGGGTGGTTGAGAGGGGGAGGAGGAGGATTGATGGGGAGGGTTGTTGAGAGGGGGAGGATGGTTGAGAGGGGGATGAGGAGGAGGATTGATGGGGAGGGTTGTTGAGGGGGTGGTTGAGAGGAGGAGGATTGATGGGGGTGGGTTGTTGAGTGGGGGAGGCTTGCGCTCTTCCTCTTCAGTTTGTTGCCTTTGTGCTGTGCCTAAAAAGATAGAAACACACAAATATGGCATTATGATTTAATTACAATTATTTTTGTTTTTATTGTTTTTCTTTTAAATGTTTGTGTTATATCGTACCATTGTGTTATTTGTCAGTTTATATTTATATTGTGTTTTTTATACCTCTGTAATATTTTTTGGAATTACATTTATTTTAAATTTTTTGAGAACATTTATTTGCTATTCTAAATTCCACAGACATACAGGAATGTACTGTGCCACAGGAGTACATGAGAGTTCTCCGGTGGACCACTGTGCCTTGGCCTACCACCTGCCCCTCTAGGGTTCCTGCTCCAGCTTGTGCACTTTAATTATACATAACACATATGTTAACTTACACTACGCAGGACTATGGGCATTTTTATGGGATGCATTGTGATTATCCTGCTTGCTGTAATCCCTGTATATATTTATGAAGGACCACACTCCATGCACTCTAAACTTGTATGAAACCCAAAGTGGTGTCTGTCTACAGCCTCTGTGGAGACTGGCCACACCCCTACACATGGGTCCCTACCACTGCATTCAGCAGTGTGTCCTTCAAGGCCTACCCCCACACAGTCTATATGCATACAGTATAGGTCTTATGTGTCATGATGTTTGCTAATATTGTTAAACATTTAAATGCAAAAATTCCCACTCACACAAACAGGTGTTAGTGTGGATTAGTCACGTGTGCATATTTGCTGGCGCAGTTGCGCCAGCAAGTCAGACTGACGGCGGTGGAGGTCAGACCACCGCCGATCGAGTTGGATGATGGTCCGCTTGCTGCGGACCCTCGCCTGCTGTACACTGTGGACATCCGCGTAAGCAGCAACCTTTGTCAAATTTGGAGTGTAGGGCCCCGCGTGGCCTACGTGGCAGTTCATTATGGTGGTGAGGAGCCGCAGCTCCCTCATGGAGAATGCTACAGCTCGCATGGTACCAATGGCATTTTTTCAACATGTGCTAATATTTATACTATGTGCTAACTGTTGATTGGCCAAAATGTGATGGTGTCATCTGTATTGATAAACTTTATTAATATTACTGTATATTAACAATGTTGTGTTCTCCCCTTGCATATGCATATGCAACTATTAGCGCCTGTCACTGCTCAAAAACTCACTGCTATACATATATATAAAACTCACCACATTTTGCAGCATCATTCAGCTAATCAATACAGGATTGCAGTATTAGTGTGGGCAGGTGTATATGTTGTTTGGAAATAAAAAAAACAGACATTAAACAATAGGTTTGCATGTGAAGTTTAAAAATTAAAAATACCAATGTTAGCATTTTTATGTTTACATGTAAAAAAAATGCATTTTACAAACTACGTAAAAATAATGATAATATATATATATATATATATATATATATATATATTAAAAAGGGGGGGATGAAGGATATATAGCGACCAAGGTGTCAGTATAATAAGTATATAGTTGCCAATTTTAATAAATTAAAAGGTATTTATTCACGTACAATTACAAACATAAGAAACATCTAAAAAAATGGGACAATGATAAAACACAACTGAACTAAAAGCACTTAAATGAATTATATAAAACTACAATAAAAGCAAGTATAAGAATTTTTTCTTATCTTAAATGAGGTAGGTGAAGGTTACCGACGCGTTTCGTCTGATGAGACTTCTTCAAAGGGTAAGGGTACAATGGACCTGTGAGTCTATTTATAGCAGTTATAGCCTGGTGGGAGGGTCCTATCTTAACAGGGAGTCATGTGATACAATCAAGTGTGAAATACAGTTAGTCTATTTATAATGCAGTCTGAAAGATACCAGTCTATTAGAAATCCTATGCCAGTGAAAACGATTTGGTCTGAGCAGTTTTTGAGAAGTTAAACAGTGTAAAAAGTCCATTTGTAGTATAAATGCGGCACTTCCGCCACACTTCCGGTGACGGAGGCCGCGATACGTCACTTCCGCCCCACTTCCGCTACCGTCCGCGCCGGCGTGATGTCATTGTTTGATCCTCACAGCTGCCTTGTCAACCAAGGAATAGAGAGTCTTATAATGTGTCCTCTCCCGGCGGCCATGTTTGGTGGGATTTTGTCTATTGCTTTTCAGGTGTTCGTGGCCATTTTCTAGTAGTTTGTCTGGCCCAGCATTAGTCCGGTAACCGTGGTGATCGTTCCATATGAAAAATAGAGATATATAGTATCAGGGATCAGTTCAAAATCATATAATGACATCTTCCAAGTGGTGGTAGCATAATATCTCATATTGTTAGGACAAGTGCAAGTGCTTATTTAAAAAAAAAAAAAGAGAATTTTTTATAACTAGCAGTATTGATATTTATTTCATAAAGTGCTTGTGCATTGAGTGTGCTATTTTTCAGGGATATCTCTAAATATATTAAAAGTGCGCAGAAATATTTAAGATGTTAAAGTGGCAGTGTTATTATAGTGCATAGTGTATTTAATGATAAATACCTCAGTGCAGTATATAGCAGTATTTAAATGGTTCGTGATATTATATACTAAATACAGATAGAGTGTTTACCTTTCTCAGGCCTCTATGAATTACTGTATCATACAGTACCTGATCTTCCCAGATGGTCTCCCCTACTGGTACTGATCAGGCCCAGCGCTGCTTGGCTTCCAAGATCAGGCGTGTTTGGGCATTTCGAGCGTAGTATGACTGTAGCTACGTTGTGCCTTTACGGATTCACACTCTTCACTTAGTGACATAGATTGATTTTATACACAACTTAGGTGATTTAAAGTGACTAGTGAAGTGAGATGGTGGGGAGGGGGGAGGGGGTAGGGGGGAGAGGGAGGGGAAAAGGAAAGGGAGGGGGGGAGGGGTTGTTAGGAGATGGAAGTGGGATGGAAGGGTGGGACGGTCGGAACGGGGACAAAATATGTGGGAGGGCATAGATGGGGGTAAGGGTGCAGATATTCCAATCTGGAAAGTTATACAAGGACAGCGGATGGAAAAACATGATAGTACCGTGTTTTATAAGAAGGGAGCGATCTCATAATTGTCATTAAATCCTTTTGGCTGTAATGTCTGTAGTTGGAATATCCAGAACATCTCTCTGCGTGACAATTTATTAGCGAGATCTCCTCCTCTCTCTCTCAGTTTCACCAGTACTATGGCTTGAAATGTAAGGGCTTCCGGATTGGAGTTGTGTGTTGAGGTAAAATGTTGGGAGACAGCGTGACTTTCCACTTTATTCTTGATATTCCTCACGTGTTCCTGTATCCTCAGTTTTAAAGGCCTCTTGGTTTTCCCGATGTACTGTTTACCACAGTCACACTCCAGAAGATATATGACAGATTGAGTATTGCAGTTCATGTATTCCTTGATCCTGTATTCCCTTTTCTTCTCCATGTCCGTAAAGGTTTTCCTGTTGGGGTGTAGATATCTATATACATTGCATCGCCCGCACTTGTAGAAACCCTCTCATTTGGGCCAGGTATGATCTCTGTCTTGGTCATTCCTCAACATACTTGGGGCTAAAATGTCCTTCAGGTTTCCTGATTTTTTAAAAACTATCTCTGGGTGAGGAGGGAGGATTTCCTTGAGGATGGGATCCATAAGCAGTATTCGCCAGTGGTTCCTGAAAGACTCTCTGATGGATTTTTCATGTCGATTAAAAGTAGTTATGAAGGCCGTGGAGTCTTTCTTTTTCTCTCTTGTTTTATATTCCAGCAATTGGGGTCTTTCAACCAAGTTGGTTCTGGTGATGGCTTCTTTTAGGATTGTGTCCGGGTATTCTTTCTATTTGAATCTGTTGGTATATAGTTCCAATTGTGTCTGACGGTTTACTGGTTTACTGCAATTTCTTTTGATTCTACTGAATTGGGAAAAAGGGATGTTATTCTTCCAACTCCTCAGATGGTTACTCTTATAGTGGAGATAACTGTTAGTGTCCACGTGTTTAATGTAATTTTTAGTGGTGATTCTTCCATTTTCCCCTATGAGAATCAAATCCAGAAACTTGATGTATTCTTTGTTCACATTGGATGTAAAAACAAGATTCATTTCATTGGTACAATGTTTAAAAAATTGGTTAAAATGTTCCATGTCACCATCCCAGATTATTAAAATATCATCAATATATCTTCGATAAAAAATTAAATGGCTCTTAAAATCCTGATGATCATTTATAAAAACTTTTTCCCAACATCCCATAAAAAGATTTGCAAAGCTGGGCGCAAAAATGGTACCCATTGCAGTGCCGCACTGCTGTAGGTAAAACTGATCCAGGAATTTAAAATAATTGTGTTGAAGAATAAAACGCATGATGTCACAAATAAAAGTTTTATGTTCAGTTGTTAGTGTGTCATCTTTGTCCAAGAAATCTTTACAGGCTGTAACTACCTTGTCATGTTCAATACATGTGTATAAAGATTGTACATCTATTGTAACCCTTCCACTCGATATCCTTCAGAAGGCTCAGTACCGATGTGGTATCTTTGAGATAAGATGGGAGATCCTTTACATAAGGTTTTAAAAAGACATCAGCGTATTCAGATAAATTAGAGGTAAGTGAGTCTATACCCGCCACTATCGGTCTTCCTGGCGGGTTTTCCAAGCTCTTATGAATTTTTTGTAAAAAGTTAAAAATGGGGGTAGTGGGGTCTGATCTCATTAAAAATTGGTATTCGTCTTTAGTAATAATTCCTGTTCTAAAACCATGCAATAAAAGTGTCCTCAGTTCTTCAATGTAATCATCCTTCGGATCTTTAGGAAGCTTTTTATATGACTCTTCATCTGATAAAAGTCTTTCCGCTTCTGCAATGTATTTTATCCGATCCATGATGACCAGCCCCCCCCCCTTTGTCAGCTTGTTTTATATCTATCCCTTTATTTTTCTGTAAATTTTTTAGGGCCTCACTTTCTCTGTTGTTAAGATTCTTCTCTGTGATTTCTCCCTGGTCCATGTCACACAGGTCCTTTTTCACCAATTCGTAAAACATACTAATATTGCTACCCTTAGACTCTAAGGGGTAGAACTTGGAGGTTGGTTTCAGGCCTGATTTGGAGCGGCTCTCATAATTTGCTATGACACCATCCTTTTTCTTAGGAAGTGTCTTTTCAGCATTAATTTCCTGACATATTTGTTCAGATCTATGAATGTGTCAAATTTGTTTAGGCCTTCTGTTGGTGCAAATGATAGTCCTTTTGACTAGTAAGGAAACTTCTGGTGCTATTAGAACATGTTGGGAAAGGTTAAATATACCCTTTTCGCTTGGATTTGTTGTTATACTGTTCTTTTTTTGTGTTCCCTCCCTCCTGCCTCCTCGGGATCCTCTTCTTCTGTATACCTTCTTTTGAGGGGCGATGCATGATGTATGTCTTCTCTCATCGTATTCTTTATGTTGTACTTTGGTCTCGCTCCTGTTCTTTGGGATAAAAAATCCTGGTCGCTGCTTGAGCCAAGTCTCTGTAAAATGGAAAATCTGTTGGATGTTTTCAGACTGCTATTAGGAGTGTTTTTATTATTGTTTTGTGTGGCGTTAGTCCTTGAAGTGATGGTTTTCCAATTTCCTCTGTCCGTCCTTTGGTCCGACTGTCTGTGGGAGTTGAACCTACTCCAATTTTTAACTCTCCCTTGTTCATAGTCATTTATGTACCTTTGGAACTTTTTTTTATTTTCCTTTGATCACCTCTGCCTCTATGTGCTCCATTTTCTTGTTCAATACTGATTCATTAATTTTTTAGTCCTCCTTATCTTTAAAAGGTTCAAGTTCTCTCTCCTTCAGTTTAATGTCAGTCTCTAGGGATGAGAGAGATTGTTTCTTTTCATCGATTAGGAGTTTCATTAAGTCTATAGAACAGGTGTGTAGTATTTTGTCCCATTTTTCCATAAATGTTCCCTCTTGGTTGCCAAATGTGGGTTGTTTCAGTAGTCTAAGGCCCCTCGGTACTCTGTTCATTGATATATAGTGCATAATACCTGCACCCTTACCCCCATCTATGCCATCCCACATATTTTGTCCCCGTTCCCTCCGTCCCACCCTTCCATCCCACTTCCATCTCCTAACAACCCCGCCCCCCCTCCCTTTCCTTTCCCCCTCCCTCTCCCCCATACCCCTCTCCCCCCACCATCTCACTTCACTAGTCACTTTAAATCACCTAAGTTGTGTATAAAATCAATCTATGTCACTAAGTGTAGAGTGTGAATCCGTAAAGGCACAACGTAGCTACAGTCATACCACGCTGGAAATGCCCAAACACGCCTGATCTTGGAAGCCAAGCAGCACTGGGCCTGATCAGTACCAGTAGGGGAGACCATCTGGGAAGATCAGGTACTGTATGATACAGTAATTCATAGAGGCCTGAGAAAGGTAAACAATCTATCTGTATTTAGTATATAATATCACGAACCATTTAAATACTGCTATATACTGCACTGAGGTATTTATCATTAAATACACTATGCACTATAATAACACTGCCACTTTAACATCTTAAATATTTCTGCGCACTTTTAATATACAGTATTTAGAGCCATCCCTGAAAAATAGCACACTCAATGCACAAGCACTTTATGAAATACTGCTAGTTATAAAAAATTCTCTTTTTTTTTTTTTTCAATAAGCACTTGCACTTGTCCTAACAATATGAGATATTATGCTACCACCACTTGGAAGATGTCATTATATGATTTTGAAGTGATCCCTGATACTATATATCTCTATTTTTCATGTGGAACGATCACCACGGTTACCAGACTAATGCTGGGCCAGACAAACTACTAGAAAATGGCCACGAACACCTGAAAAGCAATAGACAAAATCCCACCAAACATGGCCGCCGGGAGAGGACACATTATAAGACTCTCTATTCCCTGGTTGACAAGGCAGCTGTGAGGATCAAACAATGACATTGCACCGGCGCGGGCGCATGCGCAGACGGTAGCGGAAGTGGGGCGGAAGTGACGTATCGTGGCCTCCGTCACCGGAAGTGTGGCGGAAGTGCCGCGCTTATACTACAAATAGACTTTTTACCCTGTTTAACTTCTCAAAATTTGCTCAGACCAAATCGTTTTCACTGGCATAGGATTTCTAATAGACTGGTATCTTTCAGACTGCATTATAAATAGACTAACTGTATTTCACACTTGATTGTATCACATGACTCCCTGTTAAGATAGGACCCTCCCACCAGGCTATAACTGCATTAAATAGACTCACAGGTCCATTGTACCCTTACCCTTTGAAGAAGTCTCATCAGACGAAACGCGTTGGTAACCTTCACCTACCTCATTTAAGATAAGAAAAAATTCTTAAACTTGCTTTTATTGTAGTTTTATATAATTCATTTAAGTGCTTTTAGTTCAGTTGTGTTTTATCATTGTCCCATTTTTTTAGATGTTTCTTATATTTGTAATTGTACGTGAATAAATACCTTTTAATTTATTAAAATTGGCAACTATATACTTATACTGACACCTTGGTCACTATATATCCTTCATCCCCCCCTTTTTTAACAAATCTCATTCAGGGAGTCACCATCCCTGTACTTATTTGAAGGATCCAGCTGACGCCCCATGAGATACACAGGGGAGTGTCATTCAAGATTGCCAAATTTCACTCTAATAACATATCTGTCTGTATCACAAGTGGCACATTATTTATCCCTGTTTTCCCTCTATATATATATATATATATATATATAATAACCACACAACAATACTGTTGTTCAATGGACATTTACAGACCTAACAAGTTCACAGTAATTTAATTTACTACTCAAAACACATACACATCACCCATTAATATCACCCATTTATTTAAAATGTATGCCAGAAAAATGTTTTAATTTTAGTCCTCAAAGCTGGAGTCACATATGTTAAACCGGCCACCATTTAAAATATCAATACTACCATAAACAATTTTATAATGTGTTCAGTACATAAGCATACCTGAAATACTGGTGCACTATTCTTGCCCTAACGGCATGTTCACGCTGGGCCTCCATGCCCCATATCATTGTCCGCCCAACTCCTGGCTCCTCATCCTCTCTGGGCAATTCCTCAGTTTGAGGAAGCTCCACACGACTCCTCACAGCAATATTGTGCAGGATTGCAAACAGGAACACAATTTTACTTACCATTTCCGGCGAATACATGAGGTCGCCACCAGTGCGTGGAGCACACGGAAGCATCCTTTCAGTATGCCAATTGTGCGCTCCACCAGCTGCCTAGTGGCTGTAAGCGTGGTATTAAATGCCATGTGTGGCCCCGGCCTAGGTGTGCTGCAAGGAGTCATGAGCCTTGATCTCCTGTAAAAACACAATACAATCATAAGTATAAAATTTCACCAACATCACATTAAAAAAACCTCTTTACTACATGATGCCAATACAACTAGCCCAATAGCCACGTTTCTTGGCCATCCATCATTCTTAATCTTTGCCATATCCCTGATAGCCTAATGACGTGGGCATCATGTGCACTGCCTGGGTACTTGGTGTTCAGGGAAAAGATCTGGAGGGATGGGCCACAAACAACCATTACATTGAGAGAGTGGAACAATTTCCTGTTCCTATAGATTTCCTCATTATGTTTTGGTGCCACAAGTTGAACATGTGTCCCATCCACAACCCCAATAACATGTGGGAAGCGACTACCCCCTTCCTGGAAATGCTGCTTCAACACAGCTAGGTACCCAACATCCAATATCATTGATATGAACTGCTTCACTCTCTTAAAAAATGATGCAATTACGCACCCTTAGAATTTTAAAAATGCCAACTGGGATATGCCTACCAGCACCCCAACCACGTGCTGATAGGAACCCATGGCACAGAAATGTAACACAGAAAGGAATTTTGTCAGTGCTGGTATTGCTGTAGGATGCTGAATTGAACTCTCTAGATCACTCTCTATTATTGAGAGAGTTTCTAGGATGACATGAGGGGGCAGTCTGTAGTGGCGCACAACCTCATCTTCTGGCATACCAAATAGGGTGATGGGTAAGGAAAATACTAGGCCTTGCATGCCTCCGTTGCCTTCAAGGATGAGGGGCAGGTTGGGGTTGGATGGCTTTGGAGGCTAGATATGTGGCAACCAGCATCTTGAAAATGAACAAAAATTGTATCAATACAACATCCAATGTGTTTAAAAAATGACAACATGTAAATATGTACTTCATCTAAAAACACTTACTTCAATCTCATAATCCATATCTAAATATAGGACACCATGAGGCAAGAAATTATAATAATTAGCCAAAAAAAGACAAACAAAATGGATGCTTAAACAACAAATACAAATAACACTAAAAAAACACACTTAACATGCATATACTTACCTTAAACATACAATTAACACACAAATATACTTACATGGGTAACTATAAACTAAAAAATGAGCCAACACCCCACCACCAAAAACACACCAAAGAACATGCATATACTTACCAGCAGATATAGGTATGAAGGGCCTCAAAAAGGCAAAAGGCCAGAAAAGAACAAAAAAAGCCTACTTTGACATGAAAAAAACAAATACAATTGATCCCTGGAGAAGGAAAAGTGACACAAGAATAAGAAGCATGCTCACAGAATACTACACCCCACCACCCAAAACACACCAAAGAGCATGCATATACTTACCAGCAGATATAGGTATGAAGGGCCTCAAAAAGGCAAAAGGCCAGAAGAGAACAAAAAAAGCCTACTTTAGCACGAAAAAACAAATACAACTGATCCCCGGAGAAGGAAAAGTGACACAAGAATAAGAAGCATACTCACAGAATACTACACCCCACCACCCAAAACACACCAAAGAACATGCATATACTTACCAGCAGATATAGGTATGAAGGGCCTCAAAAAGGCAAAAGGCCAGAAGAGAACAAAAAAAGCCTACTTTGGCACGAAAAAACAAATACAAGTTATCCCTGGAGAAGGAAAAGCGACACAAGAATATGAAGCATACTCACAGAATACTACTCCCAACCTCCCAAAACACACCAAAGAACATGCATATACTTACCAGCAAATATAGATAAGAAGGTACAAAAATAAGGCAAAAGGCCTGAAGAAAATAAAACAAGCCTACTTTGGCAAAATAAACAAAAAAAGGTTGATCCCAGGAGAAGGAAAAGTGACACAAGAATAAGAAGCATACTCACAGAATACTACACCCAACCACCCAAAACACACCAAAGAACATGCATATACTTACTGTACCTGCAAATATAAATATACTGTTGGTCCAATTAGAATAAAGGAAAACAGATTCCAATTACAATGAAGGACATCACCACCACAAATGTCAGACTATACATTAATATTCTAACACTAAAAAAATAAAAAAAATAAATGCCGTGCGTCCGCAAGACAATAAATAACCGCAACGCAAAATGGTGGAAGCAGACTTAAACATATCTTACCTCTCACCCAAGTTTAAAGCACTCCTTCTCTTCCTCTTCTTCCTTCCTCCCTCTCTTTCTCACTCACTCTCTCTCCTCTGCAACTCCTGCATACAACCAAAAAAACACGGGCCACATGGAACTTGTTTAAATAGTGTATGCAATTAAAGTACGTTGACCAATTGTGTATGCATCACCTATGCGCTTTACAGCAATGTTTTGCATATGCAGGTATAAAAATACATCACAGATCCATACGCACATCCTATCACTATCATGGATCCTGATCCAGAGACAGCACAGATCACTGTAGAGATCAACCTATTGCATCAGCAGATGCAAGAAATGATAGCCAGGAGAAGAAGGCTGCAACAACAGTGTATGGCACAAACACCTGCCCTTGCAGAGGAAGAAGTATCAGGACCCAGTAGTCAATAACACCCATCTCTTGTCCCACAAACAAGTCAAGAGGCTGGTGTGAGGGCCCTGCCTAAGGAAGATGTGGGCCAAACTGATGAAGAGTCTGGTCACAATACCCAAACACAGCAAAGCCAACAACAAACTGAAGAGGAAGGTGGCGACAATTTGCAGGATGAAGCTTCAGTCAGCAGCCAAAAAGAGAAACCGTCAGTCCCCATTCACAAGGAGGGAGTTGGGTATTTTGGTCCCACAAGCCATTGATAATATCCATTTTGGGAACAAAAACATGGGTGCTGCTGCAAAAGACTGTATCTTGAGAGAAATAACTGACCGGATTAATGAGGATGGCCCAATTGTCCGCACACCCCATGAAGTCCAAAGACAGTAAGTACATAATGAGACACAATGACAAACTCTATAGTTTGTATTAACTCAGATTTAAGCAACATTTTTCAAGTAAGGTTGCCTATAGCAACCCAAACCACGACATGTCTAAAAAAAAGTATGCTTCACATTTACTTACATTTAATTTACTCTACTTTCCCCAAAACAAATAAACATATGTAGCTGGGCCAACTTCAAGTTCCGCCTGAAGCAGAAAAGGGCTGCAAACTGGAATGCTTCGAGGGCAACAGTGGGAGGGCCAGCCCCCGAGACTGTGAAGTATACAGATCTAGAGGAGCAAGCGATGGTCTGTGTGTCCTATGAGGAAGTGGCAGGTGTGTCACAAATGGACACTGACACACCTGACATGCTATGGCCACATGACTTGACAGGTAAGTTTCTAAACATATATTGTAAAGTGTTTCCTGTATAATTGTCTTAATTGAGAGTATTTCTAATTTTCTTTTTTTTTTTCCCAAACACAGCACAGGAAGGGCAGCTCAGAGAGTCACAGGAGGGGCATCTCACTGAGGCTGATGCGGAGGGAGGTAGTGACACCTCCAATGTGGGACAGGAACTTCCATCTGCCCAGCCCCCCCACCCAACACTCTCTCCCGGCGATTCTTAGTGAAATAGCCAGTCATGGAGTTATCAACACCAAATTCCATGATGTGATGACCCGGGAGTTATGTGAGATGTCCTTTCGGCTCACTGACATGACCACCTGTGTTCGCCAAGGTATGGCCGACCTCACCTCCTTGGTGCAACAATTGAACACCACAATTGGCCAATTAAACACCACAATTGGCCAAGGCATACAGACCATCGCTGGCCTCCTTGCCCACAGTGTCAGGGAGGAACCAACACCTGGCCAACCCCCTACCCCTGCCCAGGAACCAGATACCACTGGGCAGAGCCCTCGAAGGTCAGTTTGCAGACCGAGCACTGAACAACATCCACTCAGGCAGGGTCATGACACCAGTCTCTTTTTGTGTTTGATGGGCAGTAGCTTGACTAATGGGTACTGTCTTCCTTTTTTTGTACTGGCAGGGGTTTGTTGCTGTGCCATGTTTGTTTGTTTGTTTGTTTGTTTGTTTGTTTGTTTGTTTTTTTGTTTGTTTTTTGGAAAAAAATCATGTAGACAAATATAGTGGCGCACGCAGGGGGGGTTCTGAGTACCCAGAAACCCCCCTTGTTAGGGCAAATTCTTGTTTTCAGAGACGGAGACAGCTTTGTCTCCATCTCAATACAAACCTGCTGTTGCAGGGAGCTCTATTAGTCAGAGCTCTCTGCACAGAACACTGTATCCCGGCCGGGAGCGGCTGTGCATGCTCAGAGAGACAGCAGCTTCTTCTCTGTTGTGCATGATCACCTGATATACAAGGACCAGGCGGCCACCAGTCTCCTCCTCTCAGCCTGGGGTACAGTTTGTGTGCGTGTTTTTCTGAGTGTTTATATGTATGTACAGTGTGTGTGGTGTGTTATGCATGTATATTTGTGTGTCATACTGTATATAGATTTTTTTTATACACACACACACACACACACACACACACACACACACACATAATATGTGTATGTATATACATTCCATTTACTGGGCACTCTCTCTATTTTAAAGACGCCATGGGCATGCAATACACGTGTGTGTGTGTGTGTGTGTGTGTGTGTGTGTGTGTGTGTGTATATATATATATATATATTCCATAGACAAAAAACCTTACGGTTTCACATGTCCCATTAAGGCTTCTTAGACATGATCGAAATTTCAGAAACCTGTTGTAACTCTTCCACTCAAACTCCAAAACGCAATGATATTCCGATCATTAAGGCTGACGCCTTAATGGACGTGTTCCTTGCGCAATACAGATATGGTATGCCATCACAGCCTGTGGGTAAGTGCAGATTCAGCACTCTCACAGAGTGAGATTGCTGTCACTCACACAATGGTGGAGCTGCTAATTCACAGGCTGTGATGGCATACCATATCTGTATTGCGCAAGGAACACGTCCATTAAGGCGTCAGCCTTAATGATCGAAATTGCATTGCTTTTTGAACACACACACTTGTGTCACGCGTGTACGTGTTAGGTGTCGCGCGTGTGTGTGTGTGTGTGTCAGGTGTCGCGCGTGTGCGCGCGCACATCAGGTGTCGTGTGTACGTACACGTGTGTGCGTGCTCGTCAGGGGTCGCGCGTGTATGTATATGTGACTCAGGTGTGTCGCACGTGTGAGTGTGTCAGGTGTCGCACGTGTACATACACGTGTGTATGAGGTGTCGTGTGTGTGTGGTGTCACGCGTGTACGTACACGTGTGTATGTCAGGTGTCGCGCATGTACGTACACGTGTGTGTGTGTGTGTCAGGTGTCGCGCATGTACAAACACGTGTGTGTGTCAGGTGTCACGTGTGTACGTACATGTGTCTGTGTGTGTGTGTCAGGTGTCACGCGTGTACCTACACGTATGTGTGTGTCAGGTGTCGCACGTGTGTGTGTGTCAGGTGTCACGCGTGTACGTACACGCGCGTGTGAGGTGTCGCGCTTGTACGTACACGTGTGTGTGTCAGGTGTCACGCGTGTACGTACACGTGTGTGTGTCAGGTGTTACACGTGTACGTACACGTGTGTGTGTCAGGTGTCGCGCTTGTACGTACACGTGTGTGTGTCAGGTGTCGCGCTTGTACGTACACGTGTGTGTGTCAGGTGTCACGCATACACATGTGTGTCAGGTGTCGCGCATGTACACACACGTGTGTGTGTGTGTGTCAGGTGTCGCGCGTGTACGTACACGTGTGTGTCAGGTGTCGCTCGTACACACGTGTGTGTGTGTCAGGTGTCACTCGTACACACGTGTGTACGTGTTAGGTGTCGCGCGTGTCAGGTGTCGCGCGTGTGTGCGCGCTCATATCAGGTGTCGTGTGTACATACACGTGTGTGCGTGCTCGTCAGGGGTCGCGCGTGTATGTACATGTGACTCAGGTGTGTCGCAGGTGTGTGTGTGTGTGTGTGTGAGGTGTCTTGTGTGGTGTCACGCGTGTATGTACACGTGTGTGTGTCAGGTGTCGCGCATGTACGTACACGTGTGTGTGTGTGTGTCAGGTATCGTGCATGTACGTACACGTGTGTGTGTGTCAGGTGTTCCACATGTACGTACATGTGTGTGTCAGGTGTCGTGCGTGTACGTACATGTGCGTGTGTGTCAGGTGTCGCACGTGTACGTACACGTGTCTGTGTGTGTGTCAGGTGTCATGCGTGCGTGTGTGTCAGGTATTGCGCGTGTACGTACACGCGCGTGTGTGTGTGTAAGGTGTCGTGTGTGTTTGTGGTGTCACGCGTGTACGTACACGTGTTTGTGTCAGGTGTTGCGCATGTACGTACATGTGTGTGTGTGTCAGGTGTAGCACGTGTACGTACACGTGTGTGTGTGTCAGGTGTCCCACATGTACGTACATGTGTGTGTCAGGTGTCGCACGTGTACGTACACGTGTGTGTGTGTCAGGTGCCGCGCGTGTACGTACACGTGTCTGTGTGTGTGTCAGGTGTTGCACGTGTACATACACGTATGTGTGTGTCAGGTGTCGCACGTGTGTGTGTGTCAGGGGTCGCGCGTGTACGTACACGCGTGTGTGTGAGGTGTTGTGTGTGGTGTCACGCGTGTACGTACACGTGTGTGTGTCATGTGTCGCACGTGTGCGTACACGTGTGTGTCAGGTGTCATGTGTGTACGTACACGTACGTGTGTGTGTGTGTGTGTGTGTGTGTCAGGTGTCGCGCGTGTACGTACACATGTGTGTCATGTGCCATGCATGTACGTACACGTACGTGTGTGTGTGTGTGTGTGTGTGTCAGGTGTCGCGCGTGTACGTACACATGTGTGTGTCAGGTGTCACGCGTGTACGTACACGTGTGTGTCAGGTGTCGCGCGTTTACGTACACATGTGTGTCAGATGTCGCGCGTGTACGTACACGTGCGTGTGTCAGGTATCGCGCGTGTACGTACGTGTGTGTGTGTGTCAGGTGTCGCACGTGTACGTACACGTGTGTGTCAGGTGTCATGTGTGTACGTACACGTACGTGTGTGTGTGTGTAAGGTGTCGTGCGTGTACGTACACGTGTGTGTCATGTGTCATGCATGTACGTACACGTACGTGTGTGTGTGTCAGGTGTCGCGCGTGTACATACACATGTGTGTGTCAGGTGTCGCACGTGTACGTACACGTGTGTGTCAGATGTCGTGCGTGTACGTACATGTGTGTGTGTGTCAGGTATCGCGCGTGTACGTACACGTGTGTGTGTGTGTGTCAGGTGTCGCGCGTGTACATACACGTATGTGTGTGTCAGGTGTCACACGTGTGTGTCAGGTGTCGCGCGTGTACATACACGTGTGCGTGAGGTGTCGTGTGTGTGTGTCAGGTGTCGCGCGTGTACGTACACGTGTGTGTGTCAGGGGTCGCGCGTGTACGTACGCGTGTGTGTGTCAGGGGTCGCGCGTGTACGTACGCGTGTGTGTGTCAGGGGTCGCGCGTGTACGTACGCGTGTGTGTCAGGGGTCGCGCGTGTACGTACGCGTGTGTGTGTCAGGGGTCGCGCGTGTACGTACGCGTGTGTGTGTGTCAGGTTTTGCGCGTGTACGTACACGTGTCTGTGTGTGTCAGGTGTTGCGCATATACGTACACGTGTGTGTGTCAGGTGTCACACGTGTACGTACACGTGTGTGTGTCAGGTGTCGCATGTGTACGTACACGTGTGTGTCAGGTATTGCGCATGTACGTACACGTGTGTGTGTGTCAGGTGTCACATGTGTACGTACACGTGTGTGTCAGGTGTCATGCGTGTACGCACACGTACGTGTGTGCTTGTGTCAGGTGTCGCGTGTGTACATACACGTGTGTGTGTGTGTCTGGTGTCGCGCATGTACGTACACGTGTGTGTCTCAGGTGTCGCGCGTGTACGTACACGTGTGTGTGTGTGTGTCAGGTGTCGCGCGTGTATGTACACGTGTGTCAGGTGTCATGCATGTACGTACACGTGTGTGTCTGGTGTCATGCGTGTACGTACACGTGTGTGTCTGGTGTCATGCGTGTATGTACACGTACATGTCTGTGTGTGTCAGGTGTCGCGTGTGTAGATACACATGTGTGTGTGTCAGGTGTCGCGCGTGTACATACACGTGTGTGTGTCAGGTGTCGTGTGTGTGTGTCAGGTGTCGCACGTGTACGTACACGTGTGTGTCAGGTGTCACGCGTGTACGTACACGTGTGTGTCAGGTGTCGTGCGTGTACGTACACGTGTGTGTGTCAGGTATCACGCGTGTACGTACACGTTTGTTTGTGTCAGGTGTCGCGCGTGTACGTACACGTGTGTGTGTCAGGTGTCACGCGTGTACGTACACGTGTGTGTGTCAGGTGTCGCGCGTGTACGTACATGTGTGTATGTGTGTCAGGTGTCGCGCGTGTACGTACACGTGTGTGTCAGGTGTCGTGCGTGTACGTACACGTGTGTGTCTGGTGTCGCTCGTACACACGTGTGTGTGTGTGTGTGTCAGGTGTCGCTCGTACACACGTGTGTGTCAGGTGTCACGCGTGTACTTGTTAGGTGTCGCGCGCGCGCGTGTGTGTGTCAGGTGTCGCGCGTGTGTGCACGCGCATCAGGTGTCGTGTGTACGTACACGTGTGTGCGTGCTCGTCAGGGGTCGCGCGTGTATGTACATGTGACTCAGGTGTTGCCCGTTTACATACACGTGTGTGTGGGCATCAGGTTTCGCGTGTAGACACGTGTGCGTGCACATGTCAGGTGTCGCACGTGTACGTACACGTGTGTGCACGCACATCAGGTGTCGCACGTACACGTGTGTGCAAGCACGTCAGTTGTCGCACGTGTACGTACACGTGAGTCAGGTGTCACGCGTGTACGTACACGTGAGTGTGCGTCAGGTGCCGCACGTAGACATGTGTGTGCGCGCTTAAGGTGATGCGCTTGTACGTACACGTGTGCGCGTGTCAGGTGTCGCACATGAACGTACACGTGTTTGTCAGTTGTATGAGGTGCCACTTGTTTGTGTCAGGTGCCGCGCGTGTATATGTGTGTGCCAAGTACTGCATGTGTATATTAGTGTGTCTGATGCTGTGCTTGTATATGTCTGTGTCTGGTGCTGCGTGTGTATGCATCAGTTGCCGCGCGTGTGTGTGTCAGGTGCTGTGCGTGTATATATGTGTGTGTGTGTGTGTGTCAGGTGCTGCGCGTGTATACATGTGTGTCAGGTGCTGCGCGTGTATACGTGTGCATCAGGTTCTGTGTGTATGTGTGTGTGAGTGGCAGGTGCTTTGCGTGTATATGAGTGGCAGGTGCTGCACATGTATATGTGTGTGTGTGAGGTGCTGCGATTGTATGTGTGTTAGGGACTGCGAGTGTATATGAGTGTGTGTGTCAGGTGCTGTGTGTGTGTGTGTGTGTGTGTGTGTGTGTTAAATGCCATGTGTATATATGTGTATCAGGTGCAGCCTGTCTGTGTATGTGTCAGGTGCTGCCTTTCTATGTGTGTGTCAGTTGCTGCCTGTCTATGTGTGTGTCAGTTGCTGCATGTGTATATTAGTGTGTCTGATGTTGTGCTTGTGTGTATATGTGAGTCAGGTGCTGCCTTTGTGTGTGTCAGGTGTTGCACGTGTATATGAGTGTCAAGTGCTGCGTGTGTGTTAAATGCCGCTCCCCCCCAACACACACATACCGAGCTCTCTATATCTGCTCTCACTCCTGAGGAGCGCTGTCTTCCACAGATGCTGGCAGGTTGTCTTTCCCTTGCCTGTCACCGGCTCTGCTGTAAGCATTCTTCGACGACTCCTGTCAGCATGCACTGCTTGTATGACTGCAGATCAGTGGTTCTCCTCACACCCCTATATACAAAAATATTTTATATATATATATATATATATATATATATATATATATATATATATATAGTGGAAAGCAACACTCAGGGCACAGGGGACTGTACTGATGGGGGGCAACAAGCAAAGCACAGGGGACTGGACAGGGGCGGCACGCAGGCACAGGACTGTACGGGGCATCGACACTCAGGGCACAGGGGACTATACAGGGGGATGACACATAGGGCGCAGGGGACTATGCAGTGGGGAAATGCACAGGGCGCATGGGACTATACATGGGGGCAACACACAGGGCACAGAAGACTGTATAGGGGGCGACACACAGGGTGCAGGGGACTGTTAGGGAGGGGTGATACGCAAGGTGCAGGACGCTGGGGACTGTACAGGGTGGTGACACGCAGGTGCAGGGGACAGTACCGGGTGTAAGCGACACGCTGAGTGCAGGGGACTGCACAGTGAGGGCAACATGCAGGACATAGGGTACTGTAAGTGGGCCAACATGCAGGGTGTAGAGTCCTGTCACACTGCAGTGCCAGGCGGTGGGAACTCTGTTTCTGATAGAGTGCCCTGAACACACAGCGAGGGAAGGACACAGCGGGAGGAGGTGGGGGAGTGGCCGGATACACAGCGGGAAGGGGGGGTGGCCGAACACACAGCGGGAAGGGGGGGTGGCCGGACACACAGCGGGAAGGGGGGTGGCCGGACACACAGTGGCAGGGGGGGAGTTGGATACACAGCGGGAGGAGGGGGGCTGGCCGGACACACAGCGGGAGAGGGGGGGTCGGACACACAGCGGCAGGGGGAGGGGGGGTGGCCGGACACACAGCAGGGGAGAGGGCGGGCACACAGCGGCAGGGGTGTGTGGCCGGACACACAATGGGTGGGGAGGGTGGCCAGACACACAGCAGGGAAGGGGGTGGCCGGACACAGTGGGAGAGGAGGGGAGGGGAATCCAGACACACAGCGGGAGGGGGGGTGGCCAAACACAGCGGGAGGAGGGGGGCGGACACACAGCTGCAGGGGGGTGGCTGGACACACAATAGGAAAGGAGGGGGAGGGTGGCTGGACACACAGTGGCAGGGGGTGTGGCCAGACACACGAGAGGAGGGGAGGGTGACCGGACACACAGTGGGAGGAGGGGGGCTGGCCAAGGGAGAAGGGGCTGGCCAGACACACAGCGGGAGGAGAAGGAGCTGGCCGGACGCACAGCGGGAGAAGGGGCTGGCCGTACACACAGCGGGAGGAGAAGGGGCTGGCCGGACACACAGCGGGAGGAGAAGGGGCTGGCCGGACACACAGCGGGAGAAGAAGGGGCTGGCCGGACACACAGCGGGAGGAGAAGGGGCTGGCCGGACACACAGCGGGAGGAGAAGGGGCTGGCCGGACACACAGCGGGAGGAGAAAGGGCTGGCCGGACACACAGCGGGAGGAGATGGGGCTGGCCGGACACACAGCGGGAGGAGAAAGGGCTGGCTGGACACACAGCGGGAGGAGAAGGGGCTGGCCGGACACACAGCGGGAGGAGGGGGGCTGGCCGGACACACATCGGGAGGAGGGGGGCTGGCCAGACACAGCGGGAGAAGGGGAGCTGGCCGGACACAGCGGGAGGAGGGGGCCTGGCCGGACACAGCGGGAGGAGGGGGCTGGCCAGACACAGCGGGAGAGGAGGAAAGGGGTGGCCGGACACAGTGGGAGGGGGGGTGGCTGAACACAGCGGGAGGAGGGGGGTGGCCGGACACACAGCGGGAGGAGGGAGGAGTGGCCCGGACACACAGCGGCAGGGGTGTGTGGCCGGACACACAATGGGTGGGGAGGGTGGCCGGACACACAGCAGGGAGGGGGGTGGCCGGACACAGTGGGAGAGGAGGGGAGGGGAAGCCGGACACACAGTGGGAGGGGGGGTGGCCAAACACAGTGGATGGAGGGGGGCGGACACACAGCGGCAGGGGGGTGGCCGGACACACAATGGGAGAGGAGGGGGGGAGGGTGGCCGGACACACAGCGGCAGGGGTGTGTGGCCGGACACACGAGAGGAGGGGAGGGGGGAGGGTGACCGAACACACAGCAGGAGGAGGGGGGCTGGCCAGACACACAGCGGGAGGTGATGGGGCTGGCCGGACACACAGCGGGAGGAGATGGGGCTGGCCGGACACACAGCTGAAGGAGAAAGGGCTGGCCGGACACACAGCGGGAGGAGAAGGGGCTGGCCGGACACACAGCGGGAGGAAAAGGGGCTGGCCGGACACATAGCGGGAGGAGAAGGGGCTGGCCGGACACAGCGGGAGGAGAAGGGGCTTGCCGGACAAACAGCGGGAGGAAAAGGGGCTGGCCGGACACACAGCGGGAGGAGAAGGGGCTGGCCGGACACACAGCGGGAGTAGGGGGGCTGGCCGGACACACAGCGGGAGGATGGGGGCTGGTCGGACACAGCGGGAGGAGGGGGGCTGGATGGACACAGCGGGAGGAAGGGGGCTGGCCGGACACAGCGGGAGGAGGGGGGCTGGCCGAACACAGCGGGAGAGTAGGAGAGGGGTGGCCGGACACAGCGGGAGAGGAGGAGTGGCCGAACACAGTGGGAGGAGGGGGGTGGCCGGACACAGAGCGGTAGGAGGGAGGAGTGGCCGGACACACAGCGGCAGGGGTGTGCGGCCGGACACACAATCGGTGGGGAGGGTGGCCGGACACACAGCAGGGATGGGGGGTGGCCGGACACAGTGGGAGAGGAGGGGAGGGGAAGCCGGACACACAGTGGGAGGGGGGGTGGCTGAACACAGTGGGAGGAGGGGGGGCGGACACACAGCGGCAGGGGGGTGGCCGGACACACAATGGGAGAGGAGGGGGGGAGGGTGGCCTGACACACAGCGGCAGGGGTGTGTGGCCGGACACACGAGAGGAGGGGAGGGGGGAGGGTGACCGGACACACAGCGGGAGGAGGGGGACTGGCCAGACACACAGCGGGAGATGATGGGGCTGGCCGGACACACAGCGGGAGGAGATGGGGCTGGCCGGACACACAGCTGAAGGAGAAAGGGCTGGCCGGACACACAGCAGGAGGAGAAGGGGCTGACCGGACACACAGCGGGAGGAAAAGGGGCTGGCCGGACACACAGCGGGAGGAGAAGGGGCTGGCCGGACACACAGCGGGAGGAGAAGGGGCTGGCCGGACACACAGCGGGAGGAAAAGGGGCTGGCCGGACACACAGCGGGAGGAGAAGGGGCTGGCCGGACACACAGCGGGAGGAGAAGGGGCTGGCCGGACACACAGCGGGAGGAGATGGGGCTGGCCGGACACACAGCGGGAGGAGAAGGTGTTGGCCGGACACACAGCGGGAGGAGAAGGGGCTGGCCGGACACACAGCGGGAGGAGAAGGGGCTGGCCGGACACACAGTGGGAGGAGGGGGGCTGGCCAGACACAGCGTGAGGAGGGGGGCTGGCCAGATACAGCGGGAGGAGGGGGGCTGGCCGGACACAGCGGGAGGGGGGTTGGCTGAACACAGCGGGAGGAGGGGGTGGCCGGACACACAGCGGGAGGAGGGAGGAGTGGCCGGACACACAGCGGCAGGGGGGGTGTCCGGACACACAACGGGAGAGGAGGAGAGGGGTAGCAGGACACAGCGGGAGGGTGGGTGGCTGAACACAGCGGGAGGAGGGGGGTGGCTGGACACACAGCGGGAGGAGTGAGGAGTGGCCGGACACACAGCGGCAGGGGGGGTGGCTGGACACACAACGGGAGAGGAGGGGAGGGTGGCCGGACACACAGCGGCAGGGGGTGGTGGCCGGACACACAACGGGAGAGGAGATGAGGGAGGGGGTGTGGCCGGACACACAGCGGCAGGGGTGTGTGGCCGGACACACAATGGTAGAGGAGGGGAGGGTGGCCGGACACACAGCAGGGGGGGTGGCCGGACACACAGCAGCAGGGGGGGTGGCCGGACACACAGCGGGATGAGATGGGGAGGGGGAGGGTGACCGGACACACAGCGGGAGGAGAAGGGGCTGTCCGGACACACAGCGGGAGGAGAAGGGGCTGGCCGGACACACAGCGGGAGGAGAAGGGGCTGGCCTGACACACAGCGGGAGAAGGGGTTGGCTGGACACACAACGGGAGAATAGGGGAGAGGGTGACCGGACACACAGCGGGAGGTGGCCGGTCACACAGCAGGAGGAGGGGGGATGGCCGGACACACAGCTGGAGGAGGGGGGCTGGCCGGACACACAGCTGGAGGAGGGGGGGTGGGGCGGACACACAGCAGGAGGGGGGTAGCTGGACACACAGCGGGAGAGGAGGGGAGAGGGAGGAGGGTGACCGGACACACAGCGGGAGGAGGGGGGCTGGCCGGACACACAGCGGGAGGGGGGGGTGGCCGGACACAAAGCTGCAACCATGGCTAAGGCGAAGTGAGGAGAAGGCTTAGTTAATGTATCCAGTACATGATAATTGTACACGAACATGGCTTTTTTCTCATCCCCCCCCCCCCGTGGCCCCCCTCTGGCTCTCCCCGGTGTCCATTCAGTCCCCCTTTGGAGTAATACAGGGGATCTGAGCGACATTTGTGGATTGGGTGGGGGTGTTGGGGTGGATGAGGTGAGGTGTTTCATTCTCCGGTGGGTCTCAAACTCCCTCCACCCCCCTCACCCCCGTGGCCCCCCTCTGGCTCTCCCAGGTGTCCGTTCAGTCCCCCTTTGGAGTAATGCAGGGGATCTGAGCGACATTTGTGGATTGGGTGGGGGTGTTGGGGTGGATGAAGTGAGGTTTCATGCTCCGGTGGGGCACTAGATGGGATGGGGGGGGAGAAATGGTGGCAGTCATTACCTCACGCGACTCCGGCAATCTGCTCCCGCTGAGGTAAGGGGACCTGGCTTCCTCCGAGCTGCGGCTATCTCCTCCCGCTGATGCTACGTAAGGGTTCCCGGCTTCCTCCGAGCTGCGGCTATCTCCTCCCGCTGATGCTCCGTAAGGGGACCCGGCTTCCTCCGAGCTGCGGCTATCTCCTCCCGCTGATGCTACGTAAGGGTTCCCGGCTTCCTCCGAGCTGCGGCTATCTCCTCCCGCTGATGCTCCGTAAGGGGACCCGGCTTCCTCCGAGCTGCGGCTATCTCCTCTCGCTGATGCTCCGTAAGGGGACCCAGCTTCCTCCGTGGGACGGCTCCGTTGATCTCCTCCCACTGCGCTCCAGTAAGGGGACCCGGCTTTCTCCGTCGCTCAGGTACAGGCGATCTCCTCCCGCTGATGCGCCAGTAAACTTCCTCCTGTCGCGGCTCGTAGACACTCCCTCCTTCTCGTCCTCCCGCCGCCTGCAGCTCTCCGCGTCATGCACGAGACTGCTTCCCGCTCTCTCCTCGTGCCCAACTGCCAGTACACAGCGCGTGAGGCTACTAGAGCCTTCTACCATTATGCCACCAATGACAGAGCCAGATGTACAGCGTCATCCATCTACCTACACCCAATTTGCTGAAGCTACTCTTTGTACACCCCCTGCTGGCGGCCACTGCGCATCCGCAACAAATTGAAAAGCCCTATCTTTATAATGGGGCATATTTTACTTAATTTAAAAAAAACTATAACTTTCTGAAAACCCACAACCCCAAAAGGAACTACACTGGGACAAGATCTATCTAATAAAACAAACCCCAAGTCTTAATTCGTCCTCTATCCTGAGTTATGCCTTCCCAAAAAAAATCTCATTCACTATAAGGGAAAACGGTGTCAAAAAGCCAACCAGGAAGTCACAGAAAAAAACTGACAGTTGAAACTTTAGGTTACTCCCAATTCCTCATTTTTAATTATTTTGCCCTGAAATTTGGCATGCAGCACCGGGTGACGATTCTACGCACCCATGCCAAATTTCAGCTCAGTACGTCCAATCACTTTTGAGGTGTAGCCCCTCAAACACCATGCCCCCATCTCAAAAGTTCCCTATGGGAGAAATCCATTTGTTCGATTCAGCCTTAATATAAGGGCACGACCGTGCCCTTATAATATAGAGTGTAAACAAATGGAGAGCGCACTTGCAAGTGGTTAAAAAGCACAATCTATACATAAAACATATGCTTACATACATTCAAATTTAAAATGAACAGCATGAAAGGATCGCTGCAACTTAGCCGCTCCGGTTGTCTCAGCGTCCGCTCCGGTCTCAGCAGATGACGTCACAGCGTCCACGTCTAGGCCACGCCCAGCGCGTTTTGTCCATTGGGGGACCTCGTCAGGGGGAATGTACGTGAGCATATGTTTTAAGTAAAGATTGTGCTTTTATACCACATACAAGTGCGCTCTCCATTTGTTCTTGCGATACTCCAGTGGGCTGGAGGGATCAGAGTGGCATTTTGGACATTTTAAACTCTGGACTGAAGGACTATGTGTGCAAGGACGTGTGTGTGTGTGTGTGTGTGTGTGTGTGTGTGTGCGTGTGCGTGCGTGTGCGTGTGCGTGTGCGTGTGCGTGTGTGTACATATACAGTCCATTTCACTACTTGAGTGCCGCCAATACCGCTTGCTATATATGTATATTTTACATATATATTTAAAATATGGAAACCCGCACAAGTAAATCCTGCGTTTGCCCCTGAAATAGTAAAATGAGTTTGAATAAATATGCTTTATTTTGAAATGGTGTGTTTATTATTGTGGGTGTGTGTAAGAAAAGGTTTAACATTTTTTGAATAAAATGTTTTATGGGTTGTAAAAATATTACAAAAAGGGCATCTTGCTTATATCAAAATGATGTTCAAACAAAAAACATGTATGTTGCTCCTAACACAATATAATGCCACAAAGTTGTTTGGTTACTATGGGCAACATGCCATATTAAATATAACTGACAAGTTACCTAATTCATCCATAGAAATGTATTAGGAAAAGTAGCAGGTTATAGCAGTATAGGTTAGGCTGAATTATGTGGGTAATGTTGTTATATTAACCACAAAACTAATGTGGGAATCTTGAAAACATGGCATGTATGTTGCATTTTAAGGTCATTATTTTTGTTTGAACACTTACAAAATACACATAATTTCTACACAAAGCAGACATGTGGGACATGGGCAATATACATGTATTTGCTAATAATACACGTGTGCTGCTTGTCAGTGTAAGCTAGTTTGCTAAAGTTTAACATAATCAAATTTCCTGGGAGTGTAAATGTACATACCATCTGTGAGAGTGCTACAGCTACAATTGCAGTGTTGATGCGTTAGCATGTCATTCAGCTGCATTCTATTGCCAATGATTAGCTAGCTACACCCTGTCAGGCACCTTTAGCAAGTGTTTGCTAGCTGTACGCAGCCCATACTTGCCTACCTGACCCTCTCCATGAGGGAGAAAATGCTCTGTTCCTGGACTTTCCTGGTAATGTATGATTGCCATCGCCTGTGGCATACTTGCCTACGTGACCCTCTCCATGAGGGAGAAAACGCTCTGTTCCTGGACTTTCCTGGTAATGTATGATTGCCATCGCCTGTGGCATACTTGCCTACCTGACCCTCTCCATGAGGGAGAAAATGCTCTGTACCTGGACTTTCCTGGTAATGTATGATTGCCATCACCAGTGGTGAGCTGGGTAATTGATAAGAAAAGTGTTTCACCACAGGTGATGGCAATCATACATTACCAGGAAAGTCCAGGAACAGAGCATTTTCTCCCTCATGGAGAGGGTCACGTAGGCAAGTATGCCACAGGCGATGGCAATCATACATTACCAGGAAAGTCCAGGAACAGAGCGTTTTCTCCCTCATGGAGAGGGTCACGTAGGCAAGTATGGCGCAGCCCTGGACCTACTCCTGTGCTGCGAACGTATACCTCCCAACATGACCCTCTCCAGGAGGGACACAATGCTCTGCTTCTGGATTTTTCTCTTAATTTATGATTGTCGGCACCTGTGTTGAATAGGTAATGGATAAGAAAGGTGGTTCACTACAGGTGATGGTAATCATTCAGTAAGAAGGAAGTCCAGAAGCAGAGCATTCTGTCCCTCCTGGAGAGGGTCATGTTGGGAGGTATGCGAACGCCTGGTGTGTACCGGCAATGAGCAGCTTTGCAGTGGTGCAAAAACCACAACTGCTAACCTTAGCACACTCCCCCACAAGACACCCACTATCACGCCCCTTTTTGCTAGCTAGCGAAGCCATTCCCCCGCACCGCCTTCAACATGCCTCTTTGTCGTTGCGTGGCTGCGAAGGCAAAAAGCTTTGTATTTCTTCACATTTGTCGTACGCCTGACTTTGAACATGTGCATTCAGTGCTGTGCGCGTGGCATTTGGCTAAACTCCGCTGCTTGCGATGCGAAGATTTGCTGCGATCAACTCAGAATGACCCCCACTATGCAACCATATTTAATTACTTGCCTCACCAGTAACCCTCTTCATTGATCCCTGCTGCTGCAGCAGCAGAAATCACCTGAAAAATAGTACAGTATGTGGCCATTTTCCCAGCGATTTGCGCATGTTCAGTAAAGAAGACATTGGGAACATGGCATCTGCCATGTTCACAAAGACATATACATGTGCAGTAAGCCCCAGCACATTGCCAGAGTGTACTGTGCTGCAGAGAAGAGGCACACACAGAATATGCACATGTGCCCTCTCCTTTCTTCATTTGCCTCTGAAGGAACATCTCAGATTATTTAAAGGGCTGACAAAACAGTGTAGGCAATGTATTTCAGAATCTTCCCTAAATACTGGAAATCTTTACTACCCAGGTTGGAAATTAAATGGGGGTACACACGGAGCAATAATCTAAGCAATCTGACTAGATTGCTTAGATTTTTAGCAAGATCGCTCCGTGTGTAGCCCTAACAGCAATAGCGATGCGCAGCCCCGCGCATCGCTATCGCTGCTGCTAGATTGGCCTGCATGCAGGCCAATCTAGCGGGTCGCTCACTTCACCTGCTGGGTGAAGTGAGCGCCCCCCCCCGTCTCCCCCCGCACGCTCAGCACAGATCGCGCTGTGCTGAGCGCCGGGAGAGATGTGTGCTGAGCGGTTCGCTCAGCACACATCTCTCCAGCATCGGGCCGTGAGTACTGGCCTTTAGAGTAGTACTCCATGCATATATTATAGATATATGTAAAAAATATATTACACTAAAACAGAATATCACTGTTGCTCCTGGGATTGTCAAATTCTATTAAACCAATATCACTGTTGCTCCTGGGATTGTCATATTATACTAAACCATTCACACTGTTAGCCTTGGAAAATGGAATATCCTCTGTATAGGGAACCATGCACAGAAACTTCATCAAATCTTAACATAATTATACAAAGTTTTGTGGGAAATTCAATTAGACCTGTTAAATGGGTGTGAAAAGGGTGATAGCCTCGGGCTTTAACACCCTGGTGTTAACACCCAGTTACAGACATTTTTCTCACTGTTTTCAGGCATTAACATATAGAATCTGAAAAAAGTTCACATACCTATGTGTTAACAGGTTTGTGGCTCCCGAAAACAGGCTCATTTCAGGGGATTTCTTTGGGGAGGATTTATTTTCTGTTCCAAACCTCATTTACTGCAGCCTACAGGCTGCTTTTGAAAATAATTTGATAATCCTGGGGAAAAAATAGCCACAGTAAATTTCCACAGCTAATTGAATTTTACCATAGTGTGTTTAATCCAGCTACACTTATACTTGCCCCTAATAAAGGATGAACACTCAATAATGAAGCATTCATACATTCAGTTCTCAAAACCAGAGTTGGTTGATATATAATCTAGACATGTAAATAAAAGAAGCTGCAAATTTACTCAATGTCACATATGCACTGCTCAGCCTGTCAATCATCATTTAAATGGCACCTGGACTCTCACTGGCTGGTTTCATAGGAGTCCAGGGGTGGGCTAAATGATGATTGACAGGCTGAGCAGTGTGTGGCATGCTGCTGCAGCTGTTGATTCCCGGTGTCACATTAAAAAAAGGCAAATTAGTGGCCCCAAAAAAAGAACATAAGGCTGAAGAACAAATGGTGAGTTCACAAATCCCTGAGAAGAGTCCACATTAGATATGTGTGAGTCTGATATTTTATTTTATTATGATTTATTTATTAACAGTTTTTTATGTAGTGTAGTAAATTCCATTGCGAAGGTCCTGCTCGCAAGCTTACAATCTATTGGGAAATAGGCATTGATACACAAGGATATGTGCTACCTATTGCATAATTGTTCACCAGATAGCAAAGATTCTTGGTGGGCTGCAGGAGGAAGAGACAGTGAAGAAATAGAAAATATGTGAGGCTATGTGTGGACTGTACAGTGGGGATTTAATTGAAGAGATGAACTTTGGTGTAGTTTGGTTAATGGCCTTGTGTGTGAGTAAAATTATTTTTAAATTGAATCTGGTAGAATACAGGTAACCAAGGGAAGGACTGACAAAGTAGATCTGCAGATGATAAACAGCAAGGAAGATTAGCCTCACAGCTGCATTCAGAATAGATTGTAGTGGAGAGAGTTTCTTTTCTAAAAAGAGTGTTATTATTTCAGTCAAACAACCTATTCAGTATTTCTGCACCCACTGGGGTATATTTACTAAGGTCCCGATTTTGACCGAGATGCCGTTTTTTCTTCAAAGTGTCATCTCGGTAATTTACTAAGCAAAAATCACGGCAGTGATGAGGGCATTCGTAATATTTTGGAAGTCCTAGGAAAAAATCACGAATCAATACACCATCGGCCAAATACGCCTGCAATTTGGTAGAAATCGGGAATTTACTAAAAAGTGCAAAACACAAACACTGCCGACAATTGCCAAACACTGCCGTGCTAAAATACAAATCGTGAAAAAGTGCTAAAAAAAAACAGACCTGCTTTTTTATCCCGTGTTTGTATAGGCATGCACGGATCCATGAGATCCGTGCATGTTTTTCAGTGGGAAGGGGGGGGGAAATGTTATAAATTTTCCAAAAAAAAATGCGTGGGGTCCCCCCTCCTAAACCAAACCAGCCTCGGGCTCTTTGAGCCGGCCCTGGTTGCAAAAATATGGGAAAAAAATTGACAGGGGTTCCCCCATATTTAAGCAACCAGCACCGGGCTCTGCGCCTGGTCCTGGTTCCAAAAATACGGGGAACAAAAAGAGTAGGGGTCCCCCGTATTTTTGAAACCAACACCGGGCTCCACTAGCTGGACAGATAATGCCACAGCCGGGGGTCACTTTTATACAGTGCCTTGCGGCCGTGGCATCAAATATCCAACTAGTCACCCCTGGCCGGGGTACCCTGGGGGAGTGGGGACCCCTTCAATCAAGGGGGTCCCCCCCCCAGCCACCCAAGGGCCAGGGGTGAAGCCCGAGGCTGTCCCCCCCATCCAATGGGCTGCGGATGGGGGGCTTATAGCCTTTGTTCAAAGTGTTTGATATTGTTTTTAGTAGCAGTACTACAAGGCCCAGCAAGCCTCCCCCGCAAGCTGGTACTTGGAGAACCACAAGTACCAGCATGCGGCGGAAAAACGGGCCCGCTGGTACCTGTAGTACTACTACTAAAAAAATACCCCAATAAAGACATCACACACACACCTTGAAAGTATAACTTTAATACATACATGCACACCAACATACATACATACTTACCTATGTTCCCACGCAGGTCGGTCCTCTTCTCCAGTAGAATCCATGGTGTACCTGTAGAAAAAATTATACTCACATACTCCAGTGTAGAGGGCTCCTCGGATAATCCTTTTGTAATCCACGTACTTGAAAAAATAAAAAAACGGATACCCGACCTCGCACTGAAAGGGGCCCCATGTTTTCACATGGGACCCCTTTCCCCCGAATGCCAGAAACCCACTCTGACTGATGTCTAAGTGGGTTTCTTCAGCCAATCAGGGAGCGCCACGTTGTGGCACCCTCCTGATTGGCTGTGTGCTCCTGTACTGTATGACAGGCGGCACACGGCAGTGTTACAATGTAGCGCCTATGCGCTCCATTGTAACCAATGGTGGGAACTTTCAGGTCAGCGGTGAGGTCACTTTCGGTCAACCGCTGACCTGAAAGTTCCCACCATCACACCACTTTCAAGGTGTGTGTGTGATGTCTTTATTGGGGTATTTTTTTAGTAGTAGTACTACATGTACCAGCGGGCCCATTTTTCCGCCGCATGCTGGTACTTGTGGTTCTCCAAGTACCAGCTTGCAGGGGAGGCTTGCTGGGCCTTGTAGTACTGCTACTAAAAACAATATCAAACACTTTGAACAAAGGCTATCAGCCCCCCATCCGCAGCCCATTGGATGGGGGGGACAGCCTCGGGCTTCACCCCTGGCCCTTGGGTGGCTGGGGGGGGGACCCCTTGATTGAAGAAGTCCCCACTCCCCCAGGGTACCTCGGCCAGGGGTGACTAGTTGGATATTTGATGCCACGGCCGCAAGGCACTGTATAAAAGTGACCCCCGGCTGTGGCATTATCTGTCCAGCTAGTGGAGCCCGGTGCTGGTTTCAAAAATACGGGGGACCCCTACTCTTTTTGTTCCCCGTATTTTTGGAACCAGGACCAGGCGCAGAGCCCGATGCTGGTTGTTTAAATATGGGGGAACCCCTGTCCATTTTTTCCCCATATTTCTGCAACCAGGATCGGCTCAAAGAGCCCGAGGCTGGTTTGCCCTAGGAGGGGGGACCCCACGCAATTTTTTTTTTAAGTTTAAACTTTTTTTTTTTTTTATAACAAAGTGCACAATGAAGCCCAGCACGGATCTCTCAGATCCGGCCGAGATTCATTGTATTAAAGTCGGCAGTGTTTTACAAGTCACTCACGTAAAACACTGCCAAAAACAACGAATGACATCGACATCGGAAAACCCGAAAATGCAGAATACGGTAGCTTAGTAAATTAGTCGTAATCAATTCAAAAAGTTGCATATTTACACTTTCGATGTCATTCGTGATTGAACTTTGACCTCAAACGGGAAAATACGAATCTTAGTAAATTTACCCCACTGTGTATTGATACCCAGGTTACATCTTCCAGTGGATTGCATTTTTTTAAACATCATTATGGTATGGTTGTTTTGTCCCATATATATTTGTCATTTTAAATAAATAATGTTGGATTCTAATACGGTCCATCTCTGCTATTATATACATATGTAATGAGAGGCACCAGTACCCAATATATCTGGTGAGGACTTCATAGAAATCCAAATAAAGTTTTATATGCTTCGCATCTACTGTTTACAAGTAAGCATTCATGTAAGCATCTATTCAAGTGTCACATCTATCACTACTGTGAAGGAGGGAGAAACCTGAAATTGGATTTATACTATTTTTACACTATTCTTTTCCATAACCACCAGTTGGGTGAAATTGAATATATTTACAGTATCACACTATTACGTGATTTCTGTTTTTTTCATATATATTACCATTGGACATTTCATCATTGTGAAAACATCATATTGAGGATCGCTAAGCATTTACTACCAGTAAGAAGACTATTGCAGTTATCAATGCGGGAGATAATAAGAGCACGGATTAACGTTTTTGCATGGTCTTGTATAAGGTATGATCATATTTTGGATATGTTTTTTAGATGCACGTAACATAATTTTGAGACACATTGAATGTGGGAAAAAAGGACAGGTCAGAGTCAAGGATAACACCTAGGCAGTGAGATTGTGGGGTAGGATTGACTGTCAAGATCTCAACAGTGGTAGAAATATCAGATTGGTAACTACTTAGGTATTCTAAGAGATAGTATTCAGAAGTTCCTTGAAGTCAATAAGGTCATTAAAAGGAATCAACATGGGTTTATGAAGGACAGATCCTGTCAAACCAACTTACTTGGCTTTTATGAAACGGTAAGCACAAACCTAGATCAGGGTAAAGAGGTGGATGTAATCTTTTTAGATTTTGCCAAAGCGTTCGATACTGTACCACACATGAGACTTATCTACAAGCTACAAGAATCAGGGCTAGGAAGCACAATATGCACTTGGGTCAAAAACTGGTTAGATAATAGGGAGCAGCGCGTTGTGGTTAATGAATCTTTTTCAACTTGGACTGAAGTGCTAAGTGGTGTGCCGCAAGGCTCAGTATTAGGACCGCTATTGTTCAATATTTTCATTAACGACCTAACAGAAGGTCTAGAGAGCATGGTGTCAGTTTTTGCAGATGATACCAAATTGTGTAAAGTTATAAATGCGGAGGGGGATGCTGAGTCGCTTCAGAATGACTTAGTTAAAATAGAAGCTTGGGCAGCGAAATGGAGAATGCGCTTCAATACAGACAAGTGTAAGGTAATGCACTGTGGTAACAAGAACAAAAATAATACCTACCTACTAAATGGGGTAAAATTAGGGGATTCTGTACTAGAAAAGGACTTAGGTGTCCTCATAGATAGCAAACTAAGCAGTAGTACCCAAAGTAGGACTGCAGCAAAGAAGGCTAATAAGATATTAGCATGCATAAAACGGGGAATTGATGCTAGGGACGAGAGTATTATACTCCCATTATATAAATCACTTGTGAGGCCACACCTTGAATACTGTGTACAATTCTGGGCACCGTACTACAAAAAGGATATCCTGGAGCTAGAAAAGGTTCAAAGGCGGGCGACCAAACTAATTAAGAGTATGGAGACGCTGGAATACGAGGAAAGGCTTGCAAGACTAGGTATGTTTACACTGGAAAAGAGGAGTTTAAGAGGGGACATGATCAACATTTACAAATATATAAGGGGACAATATACAGATCTTGCGCAGGACCTGTTTTTGGTTAGATCAACACAGAGAACTCGTGGACACTCGCTCAGGTTAGAGGAGAGGAGATTCCACACAATACGGCGTAAAGGCTTTTTTACAGTAAGGACGATACGTGTTTGGAATTCCCTGCCTGAGGGAGTTGTAATAGCCAACTCAGTCAACACATTTAAGAATGGGTTAGATAAATTCCTAATGGATAAGGATATCCAGGGTTACGGGGCATAGTCACGCACTATGGTTATTATAAAAAAGAGGGGTTAATCGGAACGGCGGTCAGCAACTTCAGTCAAAATGTTATACAAAATAATCATGCATAGGAGACCACAAATAGGTTGAACGCGATGGACAATTGTCTTTTTTCAACCTTAGATACTATGTTACTATGTTACTATTGACCAGTGAAAATATAATTAACTCGGTTTTGGAAATATTAAGTTTCAGGTGTTGAGATGACATCCAAGATGAAATGTCAGTAAAGGCATTCAGTGACATGGACCAATACAGATGGTGACAAATCTGGGGAGGATAGATAGATTTCAGTATCATCTGCATATAGAATAGCTGATAAGTTTGCAAAGAGATGTGGTATAGATTAAGAAAAGCAGAGGACCTAAGACTGAGCCTTGTAGTACTCAAACTGAAAGAGGTGGCAAAGAGATGGTGGATTCAGAGAAGTGGACACTGAAAGAGTGATTAGATAGGTAGGATAGGAACCAATAAAAGAGCTGTGTCTTGAAGACCTAGAGATTGTAGTTTTTCTTTGAGAAGAGAGTGGTCAACAGTGTCAAAAGCAGCAGAGAGATCTAAAAGAATAAGAAAGTGGTAATGTGCTTTAGACTTTGCAGTGACTAGATCTTTCACTACTTTAGTCATTGCTGTCTCTGTGGAGTGTTGGGAATAAAATCCTGACTGCAGTAGGTCCAATAAATTCTGTGAGTTAAGAAAGTATGCGAGGCAAAAGTAGGTAAGTCTCTCAAGTAGCTTGGAGAAGCAAGGCAGCTGAAAAATGGGATGGTAGTTTGATAAGGAGTTAGGGTCAGAATTTAGTTTTTAATGAGAGTTTATTAATTTGTTAATCACTGCATGCTTGAACAGTGAAGAAGAGATACCAGTAGAGAAAGAGAGAGAGATTACCGATGTTGGTTAAGGTTAGGATTAGCATAGGAGACAGAGCTTTACTTATTTGTGAAGGCACAGGATCAAGAGGAGAGGAAGCAGAGTAGCAGGTGAAGAGTGTTGATACTTCATCTTCATTTATGTGATCAAATTAAGATAATGTACAAGAGGGTTAAGGTAGGAAATTCAGCAGGTCACTGGCTGAGGAAGAGAATACAGTTCTCAGATATTAGCAATCTTGTCCTTGAAGTAGGAAGCAAGATCTTGCATCTTGATAGTGGCTGGTGGGTTGGGTGAGAGAGGATTCAGAAGTGATTTAAATATATCAAAAAGTGATTTGGGGTTAGAGGCTTGAGTAGAGATGAGAGATTGGAAATATGTTTGTTTGGCAGTGTACAGGGCATTACGATAAGCGTAGTAGACAGTCATAATATGTAAGAAAGTCACTTGGAATACAAGATTTATGCCACTGACATTAAACTTTAAGTGAGAGTTTTTGCAGGTGCCTTGCTAAGTGTCACAGTTGACATCTAGGCCTACGTGGAGTTTGATGGGTAGCTGGAGCCACTTCATGAAGCGCTATTTCTAGATTCTAGTTCAGATGTGATACAATCATCTCAGGAAGGTTTGGGTAAGGAATACTGGCAGTCAGGATGCCGTCGGTCAGAATACCAACACTGACATCATGACTGTTTGAAATCCTGACAGGGGTGCATGAGGAAGCTAACCCTAATCCTCTCCCTAACCCTAACCCTCGCTCTCCACAGCCTAAATCCACCCCTCTCTTTCTGCCACCTAACCCTAACTTCCCCTGCCTGCAGCCTGACTCTAACCCTCCATTCCTGCAGCCTAAACCTAACCCTCCAACATCCTAACCCTAAACCCCCCACCCGCCCCACCCAACAGCCTAACCTTACCCTCCCTGGGATACTTACGTTTTGGATCCTGGCTACCGGGATGCTGGCATTGGCATTCTAAAAGGTGTAGGGATTCCGACATCAGAAGTCTGATTGCCAAAATGCTGAGCACCGGGATCTCAACTACATCCCCTCAGGAGAAATTAGTGCAGAAATGTAGAAATAATTGACAGCAGTTTTTGCATAGATTTGGAATTTTCATGAAAATTTATTGCGTTAATATTTCTACGGGTTTTAAGATGATTGAAGGCTTCTGTGAGACTGAGTTTGAAGTAATGGAAGAAGGCATGCAGGTGATAAGATTGTGATCTGGGAGAGGGAAAGAAGTGATGGTGAATTCAGAAACTGAGCATAGTCTGGTGAATACTAGATCAAAGCACTTGTTCTCCTAATGAGCAGAGGAGTCCATTGGAAGAGGCAAAGAGAGAATGTTATAGGAAGGAGTTTGGAACCAATGGTAGCAGATTGTGGACTATCAATAGCAATATTGAAATCACCCATAATGATGATGGCGATGTCAGAGGATAGGAAGTGAGGAAACCAGGCAGAAAAATCTTCCAGAAATATATATCTGCAACACACAGAGAGAAAGGAGTGAAAATCCTGATAGAATGTACTTCAAATTATGTATATGTGAGTGATGGAACCTGTTGTAGAACAGTTGAATGTGAAAGATTGGAAAAGTAGTAAGACAATTCCACCTCTTCTACTGTCACCTGGCCATAGAGGTGTGTTCATTGTGGTGACCACCCTGTGACAGTACTTCAGGGGAGGCCATATCTGATTGTGTGAGCCACGTTTCTGTTATAGCAAGCAGATTGAAGTTGTTAAATATGTAGTGGTCATGGATGGATGTTAATTTTTCACAAACTGAGTAGGCATTCCATAATGCACATTTTAGTGAATTGGTGATAGGAGACATGTGATGTTTATAAGGTTGGCTGGATTTGTATATTGCTGAGAATCAGGTGAATATGAGTGGGGAAAGTGGTTAGGGTCCTGGATTTTGTGAAATGTCACCAGCTATCAGAAGCAGGAGAGACAGATAAATGTGGATGTAGGAGGCTTGTGAATGTTTTTTTATGGTGACAGGTTGTAGATAATATTGTCAATGTATAGAGATAAATGTTAACCATATAGGCACCTCCTCCATCTGCATTGAGTTCATGGATTTTATTTTACAAAGTTATAATGATTTGTAATTAATGCCCTCATCACCAACCTCCTCATAAGTCAATGGAGTTAGTTCTTCTAAAAAAAATTGGTTTGTGAGGTCCCAAAAAAACAAGCACTTCAGCCACAAAAGTGACAATCCCTGTTGCTGAAGACTTGGTTTGTTAAACTTTGCTTTTCCTTTTTAATATCCAACATAAGGGAGGGTGGGAGGGCTCAAGGAAAATTCTATCTTGCACCACTTTTGGATCGGGAGGCATAGTGTGGCACAAGGGGTGGTTTGAGTGCCAAGATACTGTACAGAGGGGGTCTTGGCTATAATTAATTGTATCATTTGCCATCCATCTGATGGGAGAAATCTGGCAGGTGGGACAGGCTGGGGCATATAGAGGCCGAATACAGGAGACCTACCCTCTTTTCCAGGTGACCAGGTGTACCAACGGCTTTATGGAAGCATCATGACCATTCTGGGAAAGTAAGTAGATATGACACTACTCTGTGGGCATAGCATGCAATAAGGGGCCAATTGTGTGGGCATAATGTTCAATAAAGGGCCATACTGTGTGGGCATAATATGCAATAAGGGGCCATACTGTGGACATAATGTGCAATAAGAGAACATACTGTGTGGGCATAATGTGCGATAAGGGGACATACTGTGTGGGCATTATGTGCAATAAGGGACCAAACTGTGGACAAAGCATGCAATAAGGTGTCATACTGTGTTGGCATAATGTGCAATAAGGGTCAAACTCTGTGGGCATAGTGTGAAATAAGGGGCACTACTGTGTGGGCATGGTGTGCAATAAGGGGTCATACTGTGTTGGTATAGTGTGCAATAAGGAGCCATACTGTGTGGGCATATTGTGCAATAAGGGGCCATACTGTGTGGGCGTAGTGTAAAAGAAGGGTCCATACTGTGTGGACATAGTGTGAAATAAAGGGCACTACTGAGTGGGCATAGTGTGATATAAGGTACCATAAAGGTGCATACTATGTGGGCATAGTGTGCAATAGGGGCCATACTGAGTGGGCATAGTGTGATATAAGGTACCATACTGTGTGGGCATAGTGTGCAATAAGGGGCCATACTGTGTGCGCATAATGGGAATCAGTACTATTTTGTGTCCACAGCCCTCCCTTTTTTGCTAGAAGGCCCCCACACATTCTTGGAAGAACACTGAATTGTGCTGTGAGGGGTGGAGTGTTATAAGGAAGGAACTGGCTGTGAGAGAGAGCTATGGGTGGGGTAATGAGAGACAGCTATGAAAGGGACAATCAGGGAGACATTCATGGAGGGTTTATAGAAAAGCCTGGGCCAACTGATTGCATTTGCCCCAAGGCTAAAAGTTGAATGCCAGCCTCTGTCCGTACAGCACTTTGATGTTCCATTAACACAAAGACAGGCATGGGTATATGCAGAGACCCTTTTATAGAGCCAAGTCAACAACATAAACGTGCAGATTATTCTGCCTGACTCAGACATATGATGTTATTGTGGCGGATTCATTATGTTTGACCGCCGGCGGTCACAATACTGACTTCGGCATCCCAATGTTTGAAATCCCTGCAGGGATGAGGTAAGTATTTTACCTCCTCTCCCCTACTCCCTAACCCTCCCTTACTGCAGCCTAACCCTAACCTCCCCCTTAGTGCATAACCATAACCTCCCCCATGTGGTGCCTAACCCTAACTCCCTCTTCCCCACAGCCTAACCCTCCCCCTTAGTGCCTAAACCTAAACTCCCCTCTCTGCAGCCTAACCTCCCACCCCCCTCCCCACAGCCTCGCCCACCCTTTCCCTTCCCCCGGGTGGTGCTTAAACCTAATCTCACTCCCGCCCACTATACTTACGGTCGGGATACCAGCATCAGTATTCAGACTGCTGGGATCCTGACAGCTGGCATTTTAACCGCATCCCTATTGTGGCTAATGAGTCTTACACAATAAAAGAGACAAGTGATGTTATTGTGGTTGATGAGTAATGCACAATAACACTCAGTTAAGAGACAGCTTATAGTATTAACCATTTAATTACAATTACAATTCTAAATACATGTACAGGTGCAAAATGTCATGTCTAGCAAAGTTTGGGAATCCGGCAGTTGAGACTTGCCCAAGGAGGTAGCAGGCTGGGGAAGAACAAAATGAGGGGGTTGGATATAGTTCCTTTGCATGGGATACGGAGCAATGAAGGATGTAGGCGGAGTTTGAGAGTCAATGGAAAGTATTTATTATGTACAGAGCAGAGGTAGAAAACTGAGGTTGATGAACGGTGACTTGTGAACGTGGTCGTAGACAAAGAACTGTGGAACTGTGGGTGAGAGTAAAACGAGGCCGAAGACAGGAACCGTGGACTGCGACATATGAGATGAAACTGCGGTAGAGGAGCTGAGAACTGTGGACGGTAGTTTGGGTCGTAACTGGAGACTGAGAACTGTAGACTGTGGCTTGAAAGATGAAGCTGGAGATAACGAGCTAAGGACTGTGAATGGTGGTTCGAGGACTTGGCTGGAAGCAAGAATCTGCGGACTGTGGCTTGGAGGACGAGGCAAGAGACCCGGGGTCATCCGTGCCCAAAGGGTCTTACTGAACCGGGTTTTCCAAGAGCGTCTCCACGGGCAGCAGCAGGCTAGGAACGGGGAAAACTGCAGCAGCAACTGAGAACTGGCAAAGCAGGGTTAGAAGCACCAGAGTACAGCAGGAATCCTGGGAGCACAGGCTAAAGCACCTACAACAGGGTTGTAACTTGAAGCACTGGCATCCCTGTCCTAAACCAGCCCCCTTTTATAGGAAGAAGTCTCCCTGGATTGGCTGGAAAACTAGGAACAGGAATTATGTCAGAAACTTGGTCTCCAACATGGCGGCGCCCAGTAATGCAGACCTTTTCTGACAACATGCTGCTCACTGCCCCTGGTCTCCTAGGCAACGGCTTAGCGGGAGCGAGCTGCTGCAGCGGCGTCCCGCCGCCACGAGCGGACCCCCTCAACGCCATTACCGCTGCCTGTACCCTTGAACCCAGCGCTGCAGCCCTCCACCGCCGCTGCCCGGCCGCCCGTGAAGCCCGCCCCGCTGCCCCAGTGATCCGGTAAGACCCCGGACGCTGACACAAAATATGCAATAATATATGTTACTATCAGAGAGAGGCAGGTTTTCAGTACATCTTCCCCTGACCACCCATAGATAATATGGCTTTCTCAGACATACTGTATATACATTTTTCCCAGTATGCATGTGTTTCATTTGCATGAACACACCCTGACTGTTCCGGGTTCTACATGAGAATACCCATTCACACTCTTACTCCACCTATCTAGTCATAAGGTACATGCAAATCTGCAAAGTGTGCATTTGCATGTATATGTTTTCTGGGAATGAGCAGTTTACACAACATATGCAATGCCCCATCTCTCCACGAAATTTGTAAAATCTATCATACATGTATAAAGTATGAATACAGTCCATTTTTGGCACAGGGGTTCTTTGTTGCCTCCCTTGATTGCCATGGTACCACATGAGAGGAAATATGGACCCATATTATACAGGAACTAAATACAGTAGGCAGTACTGCAGTTTTGCCATTGCTATTATTATTTCTAATAAAACAAGCAGCAAAAATGTTACAAACTTGTGAACACTTTTTTGGCTTATTTCACTAGATTTAACAGCTTTCAGCAGTCTGAACTCTGGGGTCTGCTCTGAAAGGTTTTCGAAGTCGAAAGGATGAATGATTAATGGCTTCCATTTGGAGGCCTAAGACCAGAATGGATTGTACTCATACCGTGTCTGCACCAAAATAAAATGTTTTTGTTTGGGTTGTAGATATAGACTAAGTTCAACATCCAACAATATTGTAATTCTGCAAAGGCTCTAAATGTCTATAAACTATTCCTAAAGCTCCCTCTGGTGTTTTTAGCTGATGTTACTTATGAGAAGTAGAACAAAATCACACTTTTCTTGCTGTTTCATAAAAATCCAATTTAGATTGAGTAAGCCATTCACAATAATGCATGTTAATTAACTAGCAATTGATACTTAACAAAATACTTATCAGGTTTTTTGCAAAAGATAAATCTGACAACTATGCATAATTAATTCCGAATGACACAGGGAACAAATGTGTTCACAACTTGCTTAACATAATAATGATGTAAGAAATGTTTACAAGATTCAATTAGCATTTAACAAGACATCTTAAAGCAAGTTAATTATCAATGACAAGTTAAAAATAAAACACTGTATTGTTATATGGTATGTTTGCAAACAGTGTTTATTGTCACAAAATGGCAAGAGTGTTAACGTATGTTTTCTAAGAAGCGGCAGAATGTTTTCTAATTTTTAAAACTTTGTCCTCTGGAGTATTTACTTACTAAATAGTAATCTGTAGACAGATTGTATTCATTTCATATGCAACATTTTCGAAAATGTACTGTTTGTTTATATGAGTTTAGATGAGGATTGAACTGTGCAGATGTAATGCTTGCCTGAAGCTGCAGAGGGTGTAGCACCAAAATAACTAACTGTGATTTAAAATTATATTCTGAGTCATATCATTAGGCTCATTATAAGGCCTCCTGGAGGATCTGGTCGATGACTATTATTGGGCTGAGTGTACAGTCAACGTCCAATCATATTAGTTGGCCCCAATTACAGTAGGCTACCAAAATTATCTAAGTGCTTGTCATTTTGTGAGTGCAAACTGCATATTATTCCTGTTGATTTCTTTATGTCTTTCTCCCAGATACTGTACACTGAAGCAGAAATGATCTCATTGCTACAATAAGTTATTTTTATCCATGTGTAGATAACATTTATAGTAAAAATATAACAAAGGAGCTCAGATTATCCCAAATGAATAATTTTAATAGATACTAAACCCAATCTACTGTACAATTTCATCTTCCATGCAATGGCATCTGTACGTAAGATTCCGTGGCTGTATTATTATGTTTATGTTGGTAACCTGTTTTCATTCCATATGGTAACTTTGTGGGCCACATAAACATGATGTGGATGTTGCTCTTATACTGTGTACATTGTTCCCCACTGGCTTGTGTCTTTAATGGTAATTCCTGCACTCATTCAAACAAATGGTTCTGCCCAGTGGGTATGCTACCAAACGGCTCATTAAATATGGCCGTGAATAAAATGACAAAATCATTAAGTTGCATTTGATTTGCCCTTGTATACCAAAGACTGCATTTTTTTGTACAAAAACGTATACATTAAATATACATTATTTTCTGCCAAAGCTGCCATAGGTTGGGTTTATAGGGGGCCATCAAGTATGTAGGAATTAAAATTGTATTACATATGCTTACAACCATCTTAGACTGCCTGCTTGCTAGATTAGCAAGGAATGTGTGATATGAGGCAGAAAATCAGAAAGAGATTTGTGTTCTCATACCTGTTTTCAGCCAAGAGCAGATAGAAATGTCATCTAAAAATGGCCAAATTCTTTATAATGCAAAATGACTTTTTTAATGTATGTTGAATGCACAAAGGCACGGCAGCATGTGCTCGTAATGTGTGACTCCAAGTTATACTGCAATAAAGCGTGTGGGACATTTGTTTCAGTCATTTCCTAAAGGCTAATTACTTTACAAAAATGTATGTGGCATGGACCATATTACTGTCTTAAAGGCAAACGGTTACAAAATTAGCAATCATTTATTGCTTTTTAGTTAGGTTTAGGGTCTTCTACCAGTTTTATTCAAATGTATGTATTATACATATAGTATAGCTAAAGTTCTGTCGGATCATTATTTCCTTTTTGCGACTTGTTGATGAACATGTACCATGGGGGTGATTCCCAGTTGTTCGCTCGCTTGCTGCTTTTAGCAGCATTGCACACGCTAAGCCGCCGCCCTCTGGGAGTGTATCTTAGCTTAGCAGAATTGCGAACGAAAGATTAGCAGAATAGCGAATAGAAATTTCTTAGCAGTTTCTGAGTAGCTCCAGACCTACTCACAGATTGCGATCAGCTCAGGCCGTTTCGTTCCTGGCTTGACGTCACACACACGCCCAGCGTTCGGCCAGCCACTCTCCCGTTTCTCCAGACACTCCCATGTTTTTCACTGACACGCCTGAGTTTTTCCGCACACTCCCAGAAAACGGTCAGTTTCCGCCCAGAAACACCCACTTCCTGTCAATCACAGTCCGATCACTTCAACGATTAAAAATCTTCGTTAGGACGTGAGTAAATCTACTAAGTTTTGTGTTAAAATACTAACCGCATGCGCACTGCGAACCATGCACATTTTTGCCTAAATCGCTCCGTTGCGAAAATCGGCAACGAGCGAACAACTCGGAATGACCCCCCCATATACAGTAAATAGTTTGTTAATCAACTTTTAAATTGAAATCATACATACATTAATATTGTTAGTATTATTATATTTAAAATAATTCTTTTTTATTTGTATAGCACTGACATATTACGTTGCACTATACATTTATGAAATAAACAAATGACATTCAATGACATGAAGCACAAAGTAGAGATGGTCCTGCTCAAATGAGCTTACATTCTAAGAGGTGTAGGGAGCATATGATGCATAAGGTAGTGGAAAAACAATTGCAGATGCTGGTGGGAAAAGTGCTTGGAGTTAGTGTAAGATAGCGGCATTATCATCCTTTAATAACAAAGCATTAACTAATTACATTTATTGTTGTACAGCTACTAGAAGTCTGGTACTGTGCAGTTGGAATGAGGAGATACGTAGGGGGTAATTCAGATCTGATCGCTGCTGTTCTTTTTTGCACAGTGGGCGATCAGATCTGAACTGCGCATGCGTATGCACCGCAATGCGCAGGCACTACGGACTGCTGCAAAGTGGATCACTGGTCAGCGACGGGTTTGTGCGAAGGATCCATTCACACGGGCATTCACAAGGAGATGGCAGGAAGAGGACGTTTGTGGGTGGCAACTGACCGTGTTTTCAAAGTATGTCTGGAAAAACGCAGGTGTGTCCAAATGTTTGAAGGGAGGATGTCTGACGTCAAATCTGGGCCCAAACAGACTGAAGTGAACGCAGCGGCAGAGTATGTCCTGAGCTGCGCAGAGACTGCACAAACTCAGTTTGTGCAGCTCTGCTACACATGCGTTTGCACACTTGAACAGAGAAAATACACTCCCCCTGTAGGTGGCAACTATCTGAATGCAGGACTGCAAAAATTGCTTCCTAGCGATCAGATCTGAATTACCCCCATAAGCAAGAGATACAAAACATGAGCCACTGTTCTGTAGTCACTGACAAATCTTAAAACAATATGCTGCAGGCAGCCATAACGGTTCTTCATGACTTTTCTCAACTGAGTGTCCTTCCTCAGCTGATTTTGGAGGATGCTTTTGGAGTTTCCATGTGTAGTTTGGTGTCTTTTTTTAGTTTCAAGCTCACTGGTGGAAAAAGTGCCAGGTTACAGTAGGTTTTCCCCTTGTACAGGGGTAGCTGTTAGGACTGCCACCAGAACAAATAAAACAGGATGCCTTCTCCCCCGCGGGACACAAATGCGGACAAGTGGCAGATCATACATGAGGAGAGGTGGCATATGCACATATGTGAAAGGGTGGTAGTGGCACATATGGAAAAGGAGGGTAAAGGCATACATGGGATGGAGTAACATACTGTAGCAACACATGGCTAAGGGTTGGGAGTTTCAGAAGCACATGGGGAGAAGTTGATGGGATGACTAATAACATTCTAGATATACAGGTAATAAACTATACACAATCTCCTTCATATTCGTGAACTATTTGGGTAATAATAAGGATAATTTAGGAGTAGCATTCTGTCATTATGGTAAAAACAAAATAATATTCAATTCCTTTGACGCAGGGAAGGTTAGCGAGACTTTTTATTTTCAGTGAAAAAGGCCTCCTCAATCTGTTCAGGTGTGGTATTATTAATATTCAACACATCCCTGATAGCCTCTATCATCAATTGCAACCCCTTTGCAAGAAATGCGGACCACCGCAACACATCCCCATCACCATCTGTGGTGTCAGAAACGGTATCCGTGTCGTCTTGTGTGACATGCACAAGCGCACGCTTATGGGGGTATATAGCAGAGCGTCCTGAGGTACCAGAAACCGGCCATACTGCCACAGAGCTCTGTAATACCCGGGTTGCCAATTCATTACTGGCAACCCTGTCAGAGATCTGAGAAATCCAAGATTTGACAGAGGAAAACCCTTGCTGGTATATTCAGACTCCCTTGCTGGTATCTGTGCTAAACCAGTGATATCCTGATTACATGGAATGAGATCATCCTGGGAGGACAAATCCTCTGTAGCATATGACACAGTGTCCCTGTACATAGCTAAAGGAGACCACCAAACACTGTACACACACACACAGGTGGGGGCAGACAGAGTTTCCCCCCCAAGAATGGCAAGAGAGACACAGAGATTGGAGCCAACCCACACACAGAACTTTTACCAAAGGGAGACCCCTTGTCAGTGCTGACTGTGCACCTTAATAGGACACACAGTCGTATTACAGCCCCCCCCCCCTTCTACAACCCCCTGGCACCGTTTACAGATAACTGGAGTTGCTGTGGAGGGACCTGATTCTCCTTCTCAGCGCGGTGCAGGCAGGAAAATGGCGCTGAAATGCTGCTGGGTCCGCTCTGAGAAGAAGCTCCGCCCCTTAATGGCGCTGTCTTCCAGCTCTTCATGGATTATACTGGCCTGAGTAATTAGTGCTGGCTGAGATCTGGGGACCCCGACAGGCTTCTGGACCAGTATAGGGTGTCACGCTGGCTCAGGGCGCCCCTCACAGTGCCGCACCATGTACCGCTGAGCCATCCCCGGAGTGCAGTTAATACTGTGCTCCGACCCTGTGCCATCATCTTCACACTGACCCCCCGCTTGCTAGGGGGTCAATGTCTAACTCGCCACCGATTCTTCAACTCTGCAAGGGGGTGCATGCTGCTGGGGCGAGCGGTCCCCTGTGGCGGAGAAAGATCAGACCCCTCTGGAGCTCAGTGTCCAGTCAGCGGAGACAGTGGCTCAGACCCCGCAGGGCGGACACTGCTCCCCCCCTCAGTCCCTCGCTGCAGGGAGGCTGTTGCCAGCAGCCTCCCTGTAAAATAATAAACTCTAAAAAAAAACATTTACCAGGAAAACTCAGGAGAGCTCCCCTAGCTGTGACCGGCTCCTCCGGGCAGAGCCGGCACTACCCGCTCAGCAAAGGGATGCAGAGCAGGTAGGCGGTGGCCTGGAGAGGCACTCTGCCTGTTCTGCATCCCTCCTTCAATACATGACTATTTCTGCCTGATGCTGCCGCGCTTCTCACACAGGCAGCGGCACCATCAGGCAGAATAAATCACGGCATTTACTAAAAATAATTAAGTGGTCACCAGTTATAAAACAGTGGGCAAACCAAACCCCCCACCCCAGTGTAATAGAAGCAAGCTCCACCCCATTTCGATTCGCAGCGCCTCATCTTGCTGCTGCGGCTGACCCCTCCCCAGCTGCGGGCGTAAGTGCGCTCTCGTGGTCCTCAGCTTCGTGGCTGCCAAGGACACAGACAGGACACGCCGCAGACATAAACACTGCATCCTGGCTCAGAGTAAATATGCACAGCAGGTGAGGTCACTGGGCGAAGGAAGGGAACGGGGGCACCCAGAAGTCCGGTACCCGGCAGATACCATGCCAGTCTCCAATACACTGATAATCGTGAGGGGAGCGGATCCTCCGCCCTCTTCTTACTGTTTCACCCCCGCTTCGGGCACTTCCTCTCTGTGTTCTGACCCAGCTTTGTGTCTCTATCTCCCCCCTCCAGTGTCCTGTCACTGTCACCCCCCGTGTTGTCACTGTGTCACCTCCCCGTGTTGTCACTGTGTCACCCCCCCATGTTGTCATTGTGTCACCCCTCGTGTCCTGTCACCCCCCTGTGTCTAGTCACTTTGTCACCCTCAAGTGTCTTGTCACCGTGTCACCTCCCCGTGTTGTCATTGTGTCACCCCTCGTGTCCTGTCACCCCCCTGTATCCTGTTACTGTGTCACCCCCTCATCCTTTCACTGTGTCACCCTCAAGTGTCTTGTCACTGTGTCACCCTCAAGTGTCTTGTCACTGTGTCACCCTCAAGTGTCCTGTCACTGTGTCACCTCCCCGTGTCCTGTCACTGTGTCACCTCCCCGTGTCCTGTCACTGTGTCACCTCCCCATATCCTGTCACTGTGTCACCTCCCCGTGTCCTGTCACTGTGTCACCCCCCCATGTCCTGTTACTGTGTCCACCATGCCCGGCGCTGGCCTGGAGAGGCCCTCCCCACACTACGTCCTTGCTGATACTGTATGCTTTTGCTGCCAACTGCCGCTGTCTGCGCCTCTCATACTGTATGATGGGCAGCAGCGGCGCCAACAGCACGAAGAGCGGTGCCCATCTCCTCCTTTCTGGCTTCCTTCCTTCTTGATTGTGCTCATAGGTAAAAGTAAGGGGTGGTCCGAGTGTGTACAGGACCACCCGTTAGGCATATCACTAGCATCAGCCGTCTGCCCAGTGAAAACCAGGAACACGACTACAGTACAGCAGTTGCTCTGAGTCACACTTCGGCACGCGTTGTCCCCTTATGAGTTAAGGAAGAGAGGGCGCAAAATTATAGTTTGCAGGAGGGCGCCGAACAACCTAGCACCGGCCCTGTGTCCGGGCACATTTTCTAAACTGAGTCTGGTAGGAGGGGCATAGAGGGAGGAGCCAGCCCACACTCTCAAACTCTTAAAGTACCAATGGCTCCTGGTGGACCTGTCTATACCCCAGGGTACTAATGTGGACCCCAGCATCCTCTAGGGAATAAGAGAAAGTAGAGTTTTACTGTAGAACAAACAATAAAAATGTGCAAAAAATACTGTATATATTACTTTCTAGTAAGACTCAACTGACCATGAATTCATATACTGATCTGAAATTACCCAATCATAGCATGTACCAAGGAACATTAGGTTACAATGAAGAACTACATTTTCGCTAATTAAATCAAACACAGAAGTTTACAACAGATGCATCAGCCAGCTTTACTGTACATTGTGAGTATTGGAAACTCCTTCACTGCAAGGATGTCAGGGAATGAGATGTACTAGTGGAGGTGGGCTGAAAATGCACAGTTCATAGCCCGCACCAGGTAGGCCCCATAAAAGAGGTGGGTTCACTGAGTGAAATGGGCTCACTAAGAGAAAGAGGCATGGGGCTCTGCCAGTGCAGATGATCCTGGGTATGAATAGCTGCTGATTCACAAGAAGTCTGAGAATCATAAGCAGTTTACAGTCAGTTTTATCAGCACCAACGTGACCCTCTGTAGATCTGGACCTTTGTTTTCGTTCCCCCGTACCACCCAGTATGGCAGCTCTAGTAGCTACTATCATCAATGATGCAATTTAGATTACAAAAAGAGGAAACTAGATGGCAACAGCAATGACAGTTGACAGAAGTAACAGATATTCTTTCCAGTAGAAACATAATCATGTGTAAGACAAAGCACATACTGTAACTGATCTAAAGTGCAGCCATCTCCAACTGCCATCAACCTGACTGTAGCATTATTTTATTGTAAATGAATTTATATTTACATGTAAACTACATATATTGTATACTGTACTGTTGAGAAATAGAAATGTTTGTAATAGTAACACTTTTTAAACCTCCCTATGGTTAAAAAAAAGAGCCAAACATCCTAGGAAGGTTAAAAGCTATCAACTTTATCTTAACAACTAAAGAGATTATTCCACTGTAAGTAACCTATGGTCTGAACTTATTAAGTGTCATCCTCCCTTTCAGTATCTGTATGATGCTGATCCTTGTATGCTACCGAACTTTTGTCATTGTTGGAACCAAGAGGAAATTATCACTAATTATATCTGGGTTCACCATGCTATAGATTCAAAAATATTTTCTTACTCTCCCAGTAAATATGTATGTGATAAAAATTCCCTTATTTATATATATATAAATGCAAAAGCCCTCACTCACTCATCACTAATTCTCTTAATCCCCAATTTGTTAGGAAGATGACATTTTACATAGGTATTCTTCAGGTGGGAAATAGGAAAACTACATAATGAGAATTTTAATAAACCACCCCTAAGGGGATAAAAATGGTGTTGACATAATGATATCATTACCTATGCGTGGCTTGTGTTGCGTGAACGATAATGCCCAAACAGGCAATCGGATCAAAATTTGGATATCACTTCCATTGTGTAGATTTTAATAAACTACAAAAATGCTCCTGTAATTTTTTACCATATCTGCTATGGATGCTCCTTGGGTAACGCTAAGAACCATGGATTAATATTTACTTACATTAAGATGTCTCAAATTTACATCTCTATAGATTTACCGAATTTTTAACACTCAATATTTACAATCATGAAATTATAAACTCCCGTACAAAAAACAGATAGAACAGCTAATCACTAATATAGATGTTCAAATAATAAAATGATAACACAGGGCACAATTTGCTAAAAAAATTATTTGAAATATGTAATATTTGGATGCTCCAGTGGTCATTATCTTCAATGTATGATGGTTGTCCAAAAAGGAATGCCTAAATGCTCATAACTCAAAATTTATTATAGATACATATTTGAAAATTTGCAGTAAAATACTTTGAAGTCTTAGTAACAGAATAACTCTAATCAAAAAAATCACCATCTGCCCTCTACACCTCACAACCCAAGCTGTGAAGCGGATGGCTTCTATCAGCTTCTCAAGTGTAATAATATATATCGATCACTGTTGATTGATTTGTTTGGTTCCAAGTAATCGATGAAAGTAACACCTCGGCAATCCCAGAAGAATCTGGCCATGACTTTGTTTACGGATCCCTGTGATTTAAACTTTTTTGGCCTAGGTGAACTTGGGTGTCTCTTTTGATTTGATTGGGACCTTGTTTCTGGGTCATAAAGGAATACCCACATCTCATCTTCTGTATTTAAATTTTTCAAAAACATTTCAGGGTTGGCTTCAAAGTTGGTCAAAAGGTCATTGCACACTTCCACCCTCTGGGCCTTATGAACCCTGTTTAATTGCCTTGAAATTAATTAAGCACACACTTTACGATATCCCAAATCATTGATTAGTGTTTCTTCAGTGCCTTGGGTACATTCAAGTTCATCACTGATATCTCTGATGGTCACATGATGGTCTTTCTGAATCATGGCATCGACTTTGTGTCGGTTCCCTGCTGTAACTGCAGTTGATGGTCTGCCACCACAAGGTTTGTCGCACATGGACGATTCTCCCAATTGAAAATGCTTCATCCACTTTCTGACATTGCTATAGTCAATTGTACACTCACCATACACTTTTTTTCAGTCTTCTGTGAATTTCTGTAGCACTGCAGCCTTCTATTTCCAGAAATGTAATGACGGCTCTTTACTTTATATTGGATTCCATGGCATTTCTTGGACTACCTAAACAAAAATACATATATAGCTAGCAGAAATATTAAACTACAAACTGACAAAGTTTCAAATAAATGTTGCATATTATTTCAGAGTTATGAGCATTTAGGCATTACTTTTTGGACAACCCATTATCAGATTTAGGGCTCTATTTACTAAGCCTTGGATGGAGATAAAGTGGACAGAGACAAAGTACCAGCCAATCAGCTCCTAAATGTCATTTTTCAACCACAGCCTGTAACATGGCAGTGAGGAGCTGATTGGCTGGGACTTTATCTCTGTCCTCTTTATCTCCGTCCAAGGCTTATTAAATAGATCCCTTATTGATAAGTAAAGAAACATGCACTAACTTACAGTACTATAAGTTTTCATGCAGGAATAGAGTTTCTGGTATGTAATATCTATGCAAAGTAGTGCAAGTCTAGTGCATTTTGTCAAAGCTAATATATAGTGAATCAAAGCTAACAATGATATATGTCTTGTACATAAGAACACATTCTTCATTTTACTTCATTTTGAATATATTTGTATCCACCATCTGTGAATTTGTAATTCATAAAGTACAACATAAGTTTGAGACATATTTAGAATTCTCACTTGCATACTTGTGATTATGTTTAAAAAAAGATATATTCATCTCAGAAAAAAATTCAAACATAAAAAATGTTTCTAATGATGTAATAAATACACTAACAGGTAAATTAAAAATCATATATTTATTTATATAAACACCAGGGGTCCTATTCATAGCTGCAAACAAATTGCATGCAATGGTGATTTTTATTTTTTATTTTCCCAACAGTTGACACCCTGACCTATGTACTGTAAGTATAGCATCGGTTTAGGTTTAGGGCCAGAGGCGGGTTAGTCCAGCGAACCCCCTGCAAGGTTAGAGTTAGACTGCGAGAGGGATGGGTTAGGCTGCGGGGAGGGAAATTTAGGGTTAGGCACCCACAGCGAGGGTTAGAGTTAGGCTGTGGGGGAGGGAGGGTTAGGTTTAGGTTGTGGGCAGTGGGGTAGGCTTAGACACCGCTGCAGAGAGGATAAGGTTAAGCACTATAGAGGGAGTGTGGCCAGAGGACCCATAGGCCACATGGTTAATGGCGGCCATGGCACATAAGGGGTTAACCCTTAAGTTCCCAGCACCATTTTGATGACAATAGGTGCTTGGTGCCACTGTTAAATGTACTTACGGCGCCAGGCACGGACTGTTTAAAAATATGTTTAATGATGTGTTTTAACATGTCATATGTAGTGCTCTGTGCACAGTTGTTGGATTGCATGTTTAAATGTATTTATATTTAAGATGTGGTCACATGTATTTTAAAGGGAAAAATGCACTTACTATATAGGACTGAATAGGACTCCCCTACCTTCTGTGACAAGGAAATGGGATGCTAATTGCCCTCTCCTAGCAGATCGGGTGAATGACAAAACCTTTTTGATGTTGGACAGTGCACGGCAGGTAACTGCTGGGAGTGTGAATATGTAAAGTGCTATGGATTGGTATGGGTTGGGAACCTGTATTTATTTATGTAGCTGGTTTGATTGATATACGAATCCTGAATGGTATATGCAGGAAGAATTAGGAACATTTGTTTGAGAAATCAAATACAAACCGTATTTTGAAGCTACGTGATAAATGTATCAAAAGCAAAGTGTAAACTCCCAGGTGGGAAAGGATGGAGTTTAAATGACACCAAACTTTGGGGGTAATTCAGAGTTGATCGAAGCAGCAAATTTGTTAGCATTTGGGCAAAACCATGTGCACTGCAGGTGGGGCAGATATAACATTTGCAGACAGAATTAGATTTGGGTGGGTTGTTTTGTTTCTGTGCAGGGTAAATACTGGCTGCTTTATTTTTACACTGCAATTTAGATTTCAGTTTGAACACACCCCACCCAAATCTAACTCTCTCTGCACATGTTATATCTGCCCACCCTGCAGCGCACATGGTTTTGCCCAACTGCTAACAAATTTGCTGCTGCGATCAACTCTGAATTAGGCCCTTTGTGTGTGAAAGGAAGTAGGAATTTGCTTCATGCACTTATATTCTTTTAAAATGTAATTTATTTATATTTTGTAAGATATTGTGATTGGATGGAAAGGACTAAGGGGGGAACTACCCCATGAGATGGGTGTAGTATGGTATGCCGGTGGTCGGGCTCCCAGCGACCAGCATACCGGCTCCAGGAGCCCGACCGCCGGCTTACCGACAGTGTGCTTGCCACGCTGCGGGCACGGTGGCACGCTACGCGTGCCATGCTATTTTATTCTCCCTCCAGGGGGGTCGTGGACCCCTACGAGGGAGAATAAGTGTCGGTATGCCGGCTGTCGGGAAGGTGTGGGTTCCTGACTGAATCTGTCTATTTAATAATCCTTGGAGAAAGGGGCATACGTTCATCCCAGTCACCCAGAGGCAAGTTGGAGTTTGGTGCCCCCTAAAAAAGGAGAAAACTAAAATAGTGAGTGTTTATGTATGATTAAAGATATCCACCCCTATTTTTTATATCTTATGTATAAAATTAATTGATGTTTGTCTGTTTGTCTGTCCAGTTATGCATTCGGACACCCCTACACTGATTGGGATGAAACCAACACAAGGTGGTCCAGTTGGATCCTGGCCAGGTTTTAGGTGGGTTGGGGTCTCATTCAGACCTTGCGGTGGAATGTTCCAGGCAGACTTTGACCCAGGGAGCCTGTTCTGGGACTTCTACTTGATGGATATGGAAGAAAATTTCACAGAGTCATAAATTTGGATCCCAGAAGACATAATAGGGGGCTGGGGTCAGTCGGACCTCACGGTGGATATGCCGGGCAAAATGTTTACTCAGGGAGCCTCTTCTGGGCATACCACTAAATTGTTTTGGAAGAAAACAGCACTGAATGGGATGAAACCAACAAAATGTGGTCCAGGACAGTTTGTAAGGGAGTAAAGGTCATGGCTGGCCTCATGATGGAATGCACCAGGGAGCCTGTTCTGGGCCTTCCACATGCTGGATTTGAAAGAAAACTTCACAGAGTGGTATCATTAAATCCCAGAAGACATACTTGGATGGGGTTCCAGTTGGTCTTCTGGTTGGAGTTTTCACCCAAGGAGCTTGTTCTGGGCCTGCCACTGGATGGATTTGGTAGAAAACTTCATAGAGTGGAAACATTGCATTCCAGAATACATATTTGGGACTTGGGTTCAGTCGGTCCCAAATGGCAGAATGCGCCAGGCAGATCTGTGATGCAGGGAGCCTGTTCTGAGCCTTCCACTGGATGGATTTGGAAGAAAAATTCTCTAAGTGGAAACATTGCATACCAGAAGACATACTAGTGGCTTAAAGTCTTTCAGATCTCATGGCTGAATGTGCTAGACAGAACTGTGACTCAGAGAGCCGGTTTCCACTTGATGGATTTAGAAGAAAACTTCACAAAGTGGTAACATTGGATCTCAGAAGACATACTAGGGGGTTGGGGTCCCATTTGGACCTTCCATTGGTGTACACTGGCCATAACTTTGACACAGTGAGCCTGTTCTGGGCTTTCCACTGGATGGATTTGGAACAAAACTTCACAAAGTGGAAACATTGCATACCAGAAGACATACTAGTGGCTTGGAGTCAGTCAGAACTCATGATGAATGTGCTAGCCAGAACTGTGACTCAGATAGCCTGTGTCCACTTGATGGATTTAGAAGAAAACTTTGCAAAGTGGTAACATTAGATCCCAGAAGACATACTAAGGAGTTGTGATCCTAGTCAGACCTCCTGTTGATGTACACTGGGCAGAACTTTGGCACAGGGAGCTTGTTCTGGGTGTTCCACTGGATAGATTTGGATAAAAGCTTTAATGAACTTTAATAACTGGCAGAAATAACCATAATTCAATTACCTGAAATAACTGACTGGAACAACCATAAATCAATGACATAAAATTAGTGACAATAAATGGAGGTGGGAAGATAATAAAAAAGTTGTGTATCCAAAAGCCTTGGAATAGCAATGTTGATAACAGAAGGAAAACTTTGAAACCCATCTTGCAATGGAAAAGTGATTATAAAACTGAACAGAAAGAGAAGTTGGGGATCAGGGTTACTGGTGACACCCCAAAATCAGAAACAACAATGGACCACCACCTCATGAGCGTGTTGAAAGAGTTACTAAGCTACTAATTATTTTTAACATGTTGACAGTTACTGTATATACAAATCATTGATAACTTGATAACTTAAAAATGTAAACGCGATCATTGTCGGGTACTTCATCTAGTAAATATACAAACGGGAAATAGTCCAGCATTCAGTATGCATACATAAATTACATTCCACACACTTGTGCTGGGAATTGCTGAATATAATTACTATGTGGAAGCACTCTTAGAATCGCACATGTCGCATTCGCATGAATGGGAGCGGCAAATGCAGCAGCTCAGCACGAGCGCGCCTAGCCACGCTGAGAGTGCTTGTTTAGCGCAGATGTAGCCACGAAGAGCATTGCTACCTCTGAACTAGGTACAGGTTGCTGTACTAAAACAGAATAAATCTGATGTGATAATGTTATTTGTTAGAAACGCTCATGTAAAACAGGTCTCCTTTGTGACTTGTAAGTAAACAAACCATGCGTCATTTATTCATGTACACCCAAATTGACAATACAAAAGGGAATTGAAGGCACTTTAGGTTATCATGAAGTGATTGCATGGGTTTGTTTACAGAATAAATAGAGTAGCACACACTATGGCAGTTTATTTTAAGTTATGGTCCAGATGTACTAAGCCTTGGAGAGTGATAAAGTGAAGAGAGAGAAACTATCAACCAATCAGCTCCTGTCATTTTTCAAACACAGCCTGTAACATGGCAGTTAGGAGCTAATTGGCTGGTACTTTATTACACTACAGGACGTAGTCCATCCTACTATAAGAGAAAATAAATGTCTATATTTGCAAAACTCCAAATTTATTGTGGGATGATTGGTTAAAAATGTATATTTTCTAAACCTAGTTATCTGTATAATATACTGTACATTTTATGTATTAAACTTGCAAAATGTTATGTTATCGTACACTAGCTCGATTTGTCATCCAGTTCAATAGACTGTTATTTAATAATTTAAAAGAACTCCAGCATCTCATCTCTGAATCCATTGCAAAGCACACAAACCTATGAACCTCTTTTTTTACTGTGCATCATGATTTAATAAAAGGTATAATACTTCTTTTTATGAGCAGTTCCATCTACTGCACATCCTTTTAATACTTTAGTTCCACTGGTATGTGGGTGCCATTACAAGTGGGTCTAGGGTAGCTCATTATGATAGATCTCTACCTATGGGATTCTGTTCTCTTGCAGTTTATTGGAGACTTGTTTTGGCTGGATTTCCCCAAATGCCCATCTGCAACTTTTTCAGGATGTGAATGGATCCAGGGGTTTCGCACCTACTGTACCTGCTTGGTGTGCTGCACGCTGGACTTTTTTATAATCTGTTGGGAATGGTTTGACCAGGAATCTTTTTCTGCTTGAATTGTTGCAATGGAAACTGCTCGTGCAATACATGCATAGTTTTTGGTGTGACAAGCTGCGGGTTGTTCAGGTCATCAATTGACGGTGTGCTTTGTTGCTTCTGGAAGTACACTTGTATAATACAAATGGAGCCTCCCTCATAGTTGCTGTTTCTCCACCTATACGGAGGATTAATCACATCTAAGCGATAGCTCAGGTTGTTGAGTTGTTGCACAGACAGTTGAGTTGAGGGATGACTACACTTGCAGCATGCAATACACATCTTCACCACTGCGTGGCTAATGCTCCACTAATCCAGTACTGTAGAGCGAATAGCGGTGGATTGATCAACAAGCTCTGACAAATGGTCAGTGACAAATGTAATGTTACTGTTTACTGAACACACACACACAATGGTCAGACGGAGAGAGACAAGTTAAAAAAAAAACAATAAATCAAACAATAAAATTAGTGTATACAGATGCAAGCAAATGTGTTAAAGCAATGGTCCATTGACGTTAGGGTTATGTGAACGTCCAAGTCCTTTAAACTAATCAGTAAATAAAAATAGTGTATACAGATGCAAACGAACATGTTAAACCAATGGTCCCTTGGCGTTAGGCATACAGTACTGTATGTGAGTGTCCAAGTTTCGTAGCCAATACAGCAAAACCCATGGGAAGCAATCACTGCTTACATTTACACATGAGCTTGTGTCTCTATCACCAGGCGTCATAGCCAAGCGGTGAAGTGGTCTGCGCCCCATGCTCAGAGTCCTGGGTTAAATTTCCAAAGTGTGAATGCCTTGTTTTGTTTTTGTTTTTCATTTTGACACTTTATTATCTTTTTATACTGTAACATTCATATATTTAAGAACCTTACATTCAATAGACTTATGCACACAGGAAAAGACCTGTTTCCATAACTAACTGTGAGGGCGTCTGGCACGCAAATCCATAGCACAGTATTGTACTGTTTAATGTACATTCACTCCGGCCCTCTCTAGTCCTTTCCCCAACCAAAGCGACTGTAGTATCAGCCCTTCATTTACATACTGTGTAGGTAATTTATTGACTGTAAGCTGGCCTTCTTGTCTGAAAAGATCAGTTTCTCAGGGGAGGGGGAAGGGTGAGGGGGGAGGGTTAACCAGCGGAGTTCAGAGATGCTGTCAAAAATATTCATTTTCTGTTGGGACCCAAAAAAATAGAAACCAATAAATCAATAAATAACAATAGTGTATATAGACACAAATGAACGTTAAAGCAATGGTCCATTCACGTTAGGTTTATGTGAGCTATTAAATTAAATTAACATGGGCTTATAGCTTAATATATCTGGTTCTGGGGATCCAATCATCTCAGACCTGGGTTTCTATGGAAGAGGAGATGATTAGCTACTAGAAGATACTACCCCAAGTATCTGTGACAACCACAAGGCTAACAGCAACCTTCGGAACACATAGTGGGTTTGAATTAACGGGCACATTATAGTCTGTGGGAAAATGGGTCCACTTAGCACCCTGCTATCTCTAGTTCTGGGTATCCCAGAGACTTGAGACTGGTGCCAAATGAAAGAGGAGGACTCTTGGCTATTGGGCAGACTGGCCAATAGTTTATGTGACACTGGAAAGGAAAACAGCAAGTAACCGTGTGTCAGGTACCCTCCAATTGTCCACCCAGCTTTCATGGGCTGCGGAGTTTCTGGCTAGATAGAAAATACTGTACAGAGACGCTAAGCATGGTGTTTTGACATCCAGGAACTTAGGGAGGAGCTTTTATCTCCCCCATTATAGTTATAAAGATAACACTTGCCATTGTAGCTTTTAGAGCGGAGTATGTTACAAGCTGCTTAATCAATAAATTTACATACACTTTATTATACACATAACATATATAGATAACAAAATAAAACAATATATTTCACATAAAAATCAATAAAAAAGACTCAAGGCTGCCGTTAATGTGTATCCTTGTGTCATTAGAGTCCTTGCATGCAATTTGTTAGTAATTAGGGACAAGTCACTTATATCCTGGATTACTTTAGGAGATTTATTTATTTATTTCTCTCTTAAACCAAGAGAATATAAATCACCAGTTTTAAATAACAGTCAGCTAAATAAATAATCCTTGAGATTTATATGTATTAGTTGGTTAGGGTTATGGAGGGATTAGTAGGGTTATAACATAAACCCATCCTGTTGGAAACATGCAGACATACTCACAGTTCTTTATCTGAGGAATATTATCCTCTGTAGGTGTAAATCACCACACTTTTGGAAAATCAGTTTTTAACAATTCACTGGCAGGTGCTCCTGATCCTCATTCATTCTGCTTCTGGGCTCTCCAGGCTTTGCAGTGGCGTGGGTCAGAGAAAAAGCAGCCAGGATTATCCATGGAGGGGAACGGAGGAAGGAGATTAAGACATAAAGAACATTGCTCACAGTTAAACTCCGAAGAGACACCTGTAACCCTGGATGAAAAGGGGGCACGGCCACTTCAGTGCAGTTTACCACACCATTTACCCCTTATACACATTATGCACCACAATAGTAGGACCCCTTATACTATCTAGTACTGGTGCACCTTTCACATTATACCACACAGTATGAGCCGCAATTCACATTATACCACATGGTATGAGCCGAAATTCACATTATAGCACACGGTATGAGCCGAAATTCACATTATAGCATATGGTATGAGTCAGAATTCACATTATAGCACACAGAATGAGCTGAAATTTACATTATACCACACGGTATGAGCCGAAATTCACATTATAGCACATGCTATGAGCTGAAATTCACATTATAGGCTAGCACACAGAATGAGCTGTAATTCACATTATAGCACATGGTATGAGCCGAAATTCACATTATAGCACATTCTATGAGTCAAAATTTATATTATAGCACACAGAATGAGGCGAAATTCAAATTATAGCACACGATATGAGTCAAAATTCATATTGTAGCACATGGTATGAGCTGAAATTCACATTACAGCACATGGTAAATGCTGAAATTCACATTATGCCACATGGAATGAGATAAAATTAATGGAGAGTGACAGCAAGGACAAAGGGACGAGGAGAGTGACTGAGGGACAGGGAAAGTGACAGCAGGGACATAAGGACAGGGAGAATGACAGAGGGACAGGGAAAGTGACAGCAGGGAAATAGGGACAGGGAGAGTGACAGAGGGACATGGAAAGTGACAGCAGGGACACATGGACAGGGAGAGTGACAGCAGGACATAGAGACAGGGAAAGTGACAGAGAGAGGGACAGCAAGTGCATACAGTAGGGACTAGGGAGAGAGAAGGGCAGCAGGGTAAGATTACCTATTTAACAGCGGCAGTGCTGAGGATGCTGTGGTATGCAGTGCAGTGGATGAGGAGGCTGTGGTCGGCGCGGGGTAAGGGAGGCTGTGGGCCTCGGAGATGGTACGGAGGATGAGGCTGTGAGAGTTGGCGAAGGTGCAGAGAAGGACTGAGGGGGTGGCGGGGCAAAGGTGCAGCGGAGGAGGAGGCAGAGGGTGGAGGCGGTGCAATGGAGGAGGAGGCTATGGTTGGCTGCATTTGGTGCGGCACTGCAGCTCCTATGACCGCGGAAATACTATTTCAAATCTGCTGCTCCTGATTGTCTGCCGGTCCGTGGCCGATTTTAAATAGTAGCACCGCGGTCATAGGAGTGAGAGCTCGATGCGGTGGCAGGGGTCTTCAGACTCAGTGCTCGAAGAAGTGCTGGTATGCCATGCCGGTGTATCGAGCACTGTTTCTATGTAAAATTAAATGCTCCAAGACAAACCAATTATGAAGGGTAAAATCTCTCTAGTTTTCAGCTTGTCAGCACGTCCCAGTATTCCTCCCAGTGCTCATGCTTATTTAGCTATTTGTCCCCTAGTTAATGGTACTTGGCCTTTACATGAGAACAGTATAACAGATAGAAAGTATCAATTTAGGCCTATGGGGATGCCAATAACTCGTCAGACACAGCAAACAAATAAACTAAAATCTCTTGAGGCCTCCAAACCATAGTATTGCGACAAGCAGCCAAATACCCTGCTTATATCACAGAATAAGTGCAAACCATTGACTTATTGACCCGAATATATCTCTTATAACTGCCTGCAAGCCAACTATCAAAAGCCTGGATGTCAAGTACAAATAATCCATTAGAGACAGTGGACATAGCAGCACTGATCCCTTCAGTACAGACCTAAATTCATCCACCCAGTGGGCTGTCACAGTCATGTAATCTTTAGTTTGCCCACTACCATTTGTCTACATATTTATGGTTAAGTGGACAGTGGTACAATATATATATATATATATATATACAAAATAGAGAATTCAGCACTCACCATAGCAAGCTCAATTCTCCTCACAACATCAATAAATAAATAAATGATGGGGGTTTAGTTGGTGGATTGGCCAATGCACGGAAGCCTGCATACCGATTTTCAAGGTACCCCACCTTCATGCAGGTCCTACACTATCACAAAGCCTAAAGAATTAAAACCTGGCAACTGTATCACATATAATATAACTGCAAATATGCCCACTAGGTTTAATGTATGCCTGCCACATGTCTAGTGGCTTTTAAAGGCATACTAGTCACCTGACACAGCCGATAAATTACTAAGGAGCAGCTGACACAGGTTTAGAACAATTAAGATTACACAGGGGTGCATGAAAAGGCCTGTGACCATGGTTAATAAGAGTTAACCAAAGATTAACCCCAAAATATACAAACAAATATAGAAAACCACAGCACTCGCCACCCCAGAAGCGGGGTGCAGTGTCTGCACTCTCCACTCATAGGGTGGGGTGCATGCAGCCCATGGCCACCTACCCAAATACATACAAAATAGAGAATTCAGCACTCACCATAGCAAGCTCAATTCTCCTCACAACATCAATAAATAAATAAATGATGGGGGTTTAGTTGGTGGATTGGCCAATGCACGGAAGCCTGCATACCGATTTTCAAGGTACCCCACCTTCATGCAGGTCCTACACTATCACAAAGCCTAAAGAATTAAAACCTGGCAACTGTATCACATATAATATAACTGCAAATATGCCCACTAGGTTTAATGTATGCCTGCCACATGTCTAGTGGCTTTTAAAGGCATACTAGTCACCTGACACAGCCGATAAATTACTAAGGAGCAGCTGACACAGGTTTAGAACAATTAAGATTACACAGGGGTGCATGAAAAGGCCTGTGACCATGGTTAATAAGAGTTAACCAAAGATTAACCCCAAAATATACAAACAAATATAGAAAACCACAGCACTCGCCACCCCAGAAGCGGGGTGCAGTGTCTGCACTCTCCACTCATAGGGTGGGGTGCATGCAGCCCATGGCCACCTACCCAAATACATACAAAATAGAGAATTCAGCACTCACCATAGCAAGCTCAATTCTCCTCACAACATCAATAAATAAATAAATGATGGGGGTTTAGTTGGTGGATTGGCCAATGCACGGAAGCCTGCATACCGATTTTCAAGGTACCCCACCTTCATGCAGGTCCTACACTATCACAAAGCCTAAAGAATTAAAACCTGGCAACTGTATCACATATAATATAACTGCAAATATGCCCACTAGGTTTAATGTATGCCTGCCACATGTCTAGTGGCTTTTAAAGGCATACTAGTCACCTGACACAGCCGATAAATTACTAAGGAGCAGCTGACACAGGTTTAGAACAATTAAGATTACACAGGGGTGCATGAAAAGGCCTGTGACCATGGTTAATAAGAGTTAACCAAAGATTAACCCCAAAATATACAAACAAATATAGAAAACCACAGCACTCGCCACCCCAGAAGCGGGGTGCAGTGTCTGCACTCTCCACTCATAGGGTGGGGTGCATGCAGCCCATGGCCACCTACCCAAATACATACAAAATAGAGAATTCAGCACTCACCATAGCAAGCTCAATTCTCCTCACAACATCAATAAATAAATAAATGATGGGGGTTTAGTTGGTGGATTGGCCAATGCACGGAAGCCTGCATACCGATTTTCAAGGTACCCCACCTTCATGCAGGTCCTACACTATCACAAAGCCTAAAGAATTAAAACCTGGCAACTGTATCACATATAATATAACTGCAAATATGCCCACTAGGTTTAATGTATGCCTGCCACATGTCTAGTGGCTTTTAAAGGCATACTAGTCACCTGACACAGCCGATAAATTACTAAGGAGCAGCTGACACAGGTTTAGAACAATTAAGATTACACAGGGGTGCATGAAAAGGCCTGTGACCATGGTTAATAAGAGTTTTTTGGGTAGGTGGCCATGGGCTGCATGCACCCCACCCTATGAGTGGAGAGTGCAGACACTGCACCCCGCTTCTGGGGTGGCGAGTGCTGTGGTTTTCTATATTTGTTTGTATATTTTGGGGTTAATCTTTGGTTAACTCTTATTAACCATGGTCACAGGCCTTTTCATGCACCCCTGTGTAATCTTAATTGTTCTAAACCTGTGTCAGCTGCTCCTTAGTAATTTATCGGCTGTGTCAGGTGACTAGTATGCCTTTAAAAGCCACTAGACATGTGGCAGGCATACATTAAACCTAGTGGGCATATTTGCAGTTATATTATATGTGATACAGTTGCCAGGTTTTAATTCTTTAGGCTTTGTGATAGTGTAGGACCTGCATGAAGGTGGGGTACCTTGAAAATCGGTATGCAGGCTTCCGTGCATTGGCCAATCCACCAACTAAACCCCCATCATTTATTTATTTATTGATGTTGTGAGGAGAATTGAGCTTGCTATGGTGAGTGCTGAATTCTCTATTTTGTATGTATTTGGGTAGGTGGCCATGGGCTGCATGCACCCCACCCTATGAGTGGAGAGTGCAGACACTGCACCCCGCTTCTGGGGTGGCGAGTGCTGTGGTTTTCTATATTTGTTTGTATATTTTGGGGTTAATCTTTGGTTAACTCTTATTAACCATGGTCACAGGCCTTTTCATGCACCCCTGTGTAATCTTAATTGTTCTAAACCTGTGTCAGCTGCTCCTTAGTAATTTATCGGCTGTGTCAGGTGACTAGTATGCCTTTAAAAGCCACTAGACATGTGGCAGGCATACATTAAACCTAGTGGGCATATTTGCAGTTATATTATATGTGATACAGTTGCCAGGTTTTAATTCTTTAGGCTTTGTGATAGTGTAGGACCTGCATGAAGGTGGGGTACCTTGAAAATCGGTATGCAGGCTTCCGTGCATTGGCCAATCCACCAACTAAACCCCCATCATTTATTTATTTATTGATGTTGTGAGGAGAATTGAGCTTGCTATGGTGAGTGCTGAATTCTCTATTTTGTATGTATTTGGGTAGGTGGCCATGGGCTGCATGCACCCCACCCTATGAGTGGAGAGTGCAGACACTGCACCCCGCTTCTGGGGTGGCGAGTGCTGTGGTTTTCTATATTTGTTTGTATATTTTGGGGTTAATCTTTGGTTAACTCTTATTAACCATGGTCACAGGCCTTTTCATGCACCCCTGTGTAATCTTAATTGTTCTAAACCTGTGTCAGCTGCTCCTTAGTAATTTATCGGCTGTGTCAGGTGACTAGTATGCCTTTAAAAGCCACTAGACATGTGGCAGGCATACATTAAACCTAGTGGGCATATTTGCAGTTATATTATATGTGATACAGTTGCCAGGTTTTAATTCTTTAGGCTTTGTGATAGTGTAGGACCTGCATGAAGGTGGGGTACCTTGAAAATCGGTATGCAGGCTTCCGTGCATTGGCCAATCCACCAACTAAACCCCCATCATTTATTTATTTATTGATGTTGTGAGGAGAATTGAGCTTGCTATGGTGAGTGCTGAATTCTCTATTTTGTATGTATTTGGGTAGGTGGCCATGGGCTGCATGCACCCCACCCTATGAGTGGAGAGTGCAGACACTGCACCCCGCTTCTGGGGTGGCGAGTGCTGTGGTTTTCTATATTTGTTTGTATATTTTGGGGTTAATCTTTGGTTAACTCTTATTAACCATGGTCACAGGCCTTTTCATGCACCCCTGTGTAATCTTAATTGTTCTAAACCTGTGTCAGCTGCTCCTTAGTAATTTATCGGCTGTGTCAGGTGACTAGTATGCCTTTAAAAGCCACTAGACATGTGGCAGGCATACATTAAACCTAGTGGGCATATTTGCAGTTATATTATATGTGATACAGTTGCCAGGTTTTAATTCTTTAGGCTTTGTGATAGTGTAGGACCTGCATGAAGGTGGGGTACCTTGAAAATCGGTATGCAGGCTTCCGTGCATTGGCCAATCCACCAACTAAACCCCCATCATTTATTTATTTATTGATGTTGTGAGGAGAATTGAGCTTGCTATGGTGAGTGCTGAATTCTCTATTTTGTATGTATTTGGGTAGGTGGCCATGGGCTGCATGCACCCCACCCTATGAGTGGAGAGTGCAGACACTGCACCCCGCTTCTGGGGTGGCGAGTGCTGTGGTTTTCTATATTTGTTTGTATATTTTGGGGTTAATCTTTGGTTAACTCTTATTAACCATGGTCACAGGCCTTTTCATGCACCCCTGTGTAATCTTAATTGTTCTAAACCTGTGTCAGCTGCTCCTTAGTAATTTATCGGCTGTGTCAGGTGACTAGTATGCCTTTAAAAGCCACTAGACATGTGGCAGGCATACATTAAACCTAGTGGGCATATTTGCAGTTATATTATATGTGATACAGTTGCCAGGTTTTAATTCTTTAGGCTTTGTGATAGTGTAGGACCTGCATGAAGGTGGGGTACCTTGAAAATCGGTATGCAGGCTTCCGTGCATTGGCCAATCCACCAACTAAACCCCCATCATTTATTTATTTATTGATGTTGTGAGGAGAATTGAGCTTGCTATGGTGAGTGCTGAATTCTCTATTTTGTATGTATTTGGGTAGGTGGCCATGGGCTGCATGCACCCCACCCTATGAGTGGAGAGTGCAGACACTGCACCCCGCTTCTGGGGTGGCGAGTGCTGTGGTTTTCTATATTTGTTTGTATATTTTGGGGTTAATCTTTGGTTAACTCTTATTAACCATGGTCACAGGCCTTTTCATGCACCCCTGTGTAATCTTAATTGTTCTAAACCTGTGTCAGCTGCTCCTTAGTAATTTATCGGCTGTGTCAGGTGACTAGTATGCCTTTAAAAGCCACTAGACATGTGGCAGGCATACATTAAACCTAGTGGGCATATTTGCAGTTATATTATATGTGATACAGTTGCCAGGTTTTAATTCTTTAGGCTTTGTGATAGTGTAGGACCTGCATGAAGGTGGGGTACCTTGAAAATCGGTATGCAGGCTTCCGTGCATTGGCCAATCCACCAACTAAACCCCCATCATTTATTTATTTATTGATGTTGTGAGGAGAATTGAGCTTGCTATGGTGAGTGCTGAATTCTCTATTTTGTATGTATTTGGGTAGGTGGCCATGGGCTGCATGCACCCCACCCTATGAGTGGAGAGTGCAGACACTGCACCCCGCTTCTGGGGTGGCGAGTGCTGTGGTTTTCTATATTTGTTTGTATATTTTGGGGTTAATCTTTGGTTAACTCTTATTAACCATGGTCACAGGCCTTTTCATGCACCCCTGTGTAATCTTAATTGTTCTAAACCTGTGTCAGCTGCTCCTTAGTAATTTATCGGCTGTGTCAGGTGACTAGTATGCCTTTAAAAGCCACTAGACATGTGGCAGGCATACATTAAACCTAGTGGGCATATTTGCAGTTATATTATATGTGATACAGTTGCCAGGTTTTAATTCTTTAGGCTTTGTGATAGTGTAGGACCTGCATGAAGGTGGGGTACCTTGAAAATCGGTATGCAGGCTTCCGTGCATTGGCCAATCCACCAACTAAACCCCCATCATTTATTTATTTATTGATGTTGTGAGGAGAATTGAGCTTGCTATGGTGAGTGCTGAATTCTCTATTTTGTATGTATTTGGGTAGGTGGCCATGGGCTGCATGCACCCCACCCTATGAGTGGAGAGTGCAGACACTGCACCCCGCTTCTGGGGTGGCGAGTGCTGTGGTTTTCTATATTTGTTTATATATATATATATATATACTGAACTCTGTGGGCAGCACTCGGATGAAAGACTCATACAGCAGGCTGTTCAGTCAACGTTTCGAGATTTAATACATTTGATCCTGATGACGAGATGTATTAAATCTCTAAACATTGATTGAACAGCCTGCTGTATGAGTCTTTCATCCGAATGCTGCCCACAGAATTCAGTATATTGAGTCACCAGCCTTGGTTACCAGGGAGGGCACCGGGATGGTTACCGCTGACACAGGAGTGCTACCAGAAATGCATTTGTGTGTGTGTGTGTGTGTGTGTGTGTGTGTGTGTGTGAATATATATATATATATATATATATATATATATAAATATATATATTGCTCAAAAAAATAAAGGGAACACTTAAACTTCACAATGTAACTCCAAGTCAATCACACTTCTGTAAAATCAAACTGTCCACTTAGGAAGCTACACTGATTGACAATCAATTTCCCATGCTGTTGTGCAAATGGAATAGACAACAGGTGGGAATTCTAGGCAATTAGCAAGACACCCCCAATAAAGGAGCTGTTCTGCAGGTGGTGACCACAGACCACTTCTCAGCTCCTATGCTTTCTGGCTGATGTTTTGGTCACTATTGAAAGCTGGTGGTGCTTTCACTCTAGTGGTAGCATGAGACGGAGTCTACAACCCACACAAGTGGCTCAGGTAGTGCAGCTCATCCAGGATGGCACATCAATGCGAGCTGTGGCAAGAAGGTTTGCTGTGTCTGTCAGTGTAGTGTCCAGAGCATGAAGGCACTACCAGGAGACAGGCCAGTACATCAGGAGACATGGAGGAGGCCGTAGGAGGGCAACAACCCAGCAGCAGGACCGCTACCTCTGCCTTTGTGCAAGGAGGAACAGGAAGAGCACTGCCAGAGCGCTGCAAAATGACCTCCAGCAAGCCACAAATGTGCATGTGTCTACTCATCAAACGATCAGAAACAGACTCCATGAGGGCCCGACGTCCACAGGTGGGGGTTGTGATTACAGCTCAACACCATGCAGGACGTTTGGCATTTGCCAGAGAACACCAAGATTGGCAAATTCGCCACTGGCGCCCTGTGTTCTTCACAGATGAAAGCAGGTTCTCACTGAGCACATGTGACAGACGTGACAGAGTCTGGAGACACAAAGTAGAACATTCTGCTGCCTGCAACATCCTCCAGCATGACCGATTTGGCAGTGGGTCAGTAATGGTGTGGGGTGGCATTTCTTTGGGGGCCACACAGCCCTCCATGTGCTCGCCAGAGGTAGCCTGACTGCCATTAGGTACTGAGATGAGATCCTTAGACACCTTGTGAGACCATATGCTGGTGCGGTTGGCCCTGGGTTCCTCCTAATGCAAGACAATGCTAGACCTCATGTGGCTGGAGTGTGTCAGCAGTCAGGGCTGTTTCTAGCCAATTTGGCTCCCAGTGCGAGATTTAAAAATGCGCCCCCCATGACATAAAAAAATGTGCCCCCCCCCACCAACACACACACCTAGATAAAAAAAAAACTTGTGCGCACACCTGGCAAGGGGGCGTGGCCTCATCTAAATGGGTGTGGTCTCATTTAAATGGCCATGGCCTCGTCTGAAAAGACTACCTTGCTCCAACAGATCACGACCACTACGGGGAAAAAAAATTCTACCATATTAAGCCCCACACAGTAATACCCCCTGCACCATATTATGCCACACACCACAATGCCCTTGATACATTAAATCCCCACACTACGGCAGGCAAGAGTCCCCATTTCACACATTACGGCAGGTGTCCCCATTTCACACATTGAGAGAGAGAGCGAGAGAGAGAGAGAGAGAATACTTACAGAGGCGATTACCGCTCTTCGGCCCACCTCACCAGTCGCTCCTCGCGTCGGCCTTTCCCTCTTCCTAACTTGGATCCCCCTCTGTACTCCGCTCGGGGGGTGGGAGAGTTTCGCGGAGTGATGGGGTTGCGTCGTGACGTAACGACGCAACCGCGTCATTCCGTAAAACTCTGCCCCCCGAGCGGGTTACTCAGGGAGAAATAGGAGGGGGAAGCAGGGAGACACAGTTAGTGCCGCGGCGGGCGCCCAGTGCGGTTGCACTGCTCGCCTGCCCCAAGAAACGGCCCTGTCAGCAGTTCCTGCAAGACAAAGGCATTGATGCTATGGACTGGCCCGCCTGTTCCCCAGACTGTCCAGCAGGAGTTGGCGGAATCTTTAGTCCAGGTCTGGGAGGAGATCCCTAAGGAGACCATCTGCCACCTTATCAGGAGCATGCCCAGGCATTGTAGGGAGGTCATACAGGCACGTGGAGGCCGCACACACTACTGAGCCTCATTTTGACTTGTTTTAAGGACATTACATCAAAGTTGGATCAGACTGTAGTGTGTTTTTCCACTTTAATTTTGAGTGTGACTCCAAATCCAGACCTCCATGGGTCAATAAATTTGATTTCCATTGATAATTTTTGTGTGATTTTGTTGTCAGCACATTCAACTATGTAAAGAACAAAGTATTTCATAAGAATATTTCATTCATTCAGATCTAGGATGTGTTGTTTTATTGTTCCCTTTATTTTTTTGAGCAGTGTGTATATATATATATATATATACAATGTGTATCACATTTATATCTTATTTTTCTATTTTTAGACTTGCAGCTAAGTTCGAATTGCGTGGATCACCGGGCTTATGGATGCATGTAAACAAAGCGCACCAAATAGTATATTTTACAGAATAATATAGCACAGCACACAGCAGCTTGTCCGCTATACACAGTCACTATACAGCACAGACTCTTGTGAGTCTGGATACAGCTCAGCCAGTATAGCAGAGTATAGTACAGCACACAGCAGAGTGCAGCTTGACCCATATACACAATCACTATACAGCACAGACACTTGTCAGTCTGGACACAGCACAGCCAGTATAGCACAGCACATAGCAGTGTGCAGCTTGCCACCTATACAAAGTCACTATATAGCACAGCAACTTGTGAGTCTGGACACAGAACAGCCAGTATAGCCTCACCAGCCTATCTTTTAAGCACATCTCTGATCAAAACTCACCAAATTTCCAGGAGTTTATACTGCTGCACCTGTGTATAATGCACAGATGTACACTTTGGCTTTTATATTGCATGTAAATCTGGCTCTGGTGCTAGCCAGTACCTCCAGAGCAATTTAGCTCACCGCACATCCCTAGTGTCTCTACAGTAAGCTACAGTAAGTCATACATGCCGACGTTCTGGCTGCTCTCTGCGGGAGAGAGCAGCCAGGTCGGCTCAGCAGGGGGGCAGGGGAGGGCTGTGATGTGGGGAGGAGGTGGGGAGGAGGTGGACCGGAGGCAGGATGGGGGTGGAGCAGGGGCGGAACGGGGCGGAGTTACCATGCCACATCCTTTAAGCCACGCCCCCCACTCTGTAATGCCGCGATCCCCGGCATTACACTGCAGGGGGCGTGGCTATGATGACGCGATTCAGCAAGAATCGCGTCATCAACTGCCCGGACCGCCCACTTTACACACTAAGTGGGCGGACGGGCAGGGGTACCCCTGATTCCGGGAGACTTGCCTGCTCTTCCGGGGGGCTGGGAGGGTCACCCGATTTTCGGGAGCCTCCCGGCCATTCCGGGAGAGTAGGCAAGTATGCAGTAAGTACCAGCTAGATTAGAAATGTGCAAGTTTGGATTTGTCTGGATTTACTCGGATCTCAAAACGGCATTTTATTGGCTATCTTGCTGTCTTGTGTTTTGCATACAGTAGCAAATAGAAATATTTGTATAAATCTGAACTTTCCCTAATTTGTCAAGAACCAAGTATATGTTAACCTGCACATCTCTAGTACCAGCTATACCTAACTTATCTTTACCCACACTAAATGCATGGGGTACCACAGTAAAGTACATCAGTTTGTTGCTATTATAATGTAACAATTCGTCATAAATGTACCTATTTTTAGACAATACCCTACCAGTGGCAGTTTTTACCCATGGGTTGCAGCCCCCCCAGGTAAAATCCACAACCCAGCTCACTGTCAGTGAAGCCATCTGGAGTCCATCACACTGCACTGGCTTCACTGTCACTGGCAGTGACTTGCTATTGGAAGTCCTACCTGCCAGTAATAGGTGTTTCTGCTGCAGGGTACACTGAGCTCCACAGGGAATGACATTGGGGCGTAGAGTAGGATCTTGATCCGAGGCACCAACAGGCTCAAAGCTTTGACTGTTCCCAGAATGCATAGCGCCACCTCCTCTATAACCCCGCCTTCGTGCACAGGAGCTCAGTTTTGTAGTTGATGCCATGCAGTAAGCAGGAATACAACAGGGGGGCTTCTCCAGCATCTCTGAGAAGAAGCTTTTAAAAGAAAAATGAAGATTCAAGGGCTGCAGCAGAGACACTGTCTGTGTTAGATGTCAGTCAGACATCTCCTGCTGCAGCTCCATCACCTCCCCCAGTGGTGCTGTATACTCCCGCGCCCTGGTTGCAGGGTACTTACATTGGAAGCTCTGGTTTTCTTCCTGTTAGTCACACACATGACCGCTGTTCTCCTGGATCACGTGGCCGCACTCAGGGAGGAGGTAAGTGGGTCCCCCCGGCGGGACCCGCTGTAACTCACGATCCGGCTCGGCTGGTGGGGACACTGTGGTAGTACAGGGACCCCACTAGACCACCAGGGCAAGGGCACAGGCTGGTTTCTCTCATAAACCGTTTATATAAGCCCACAGTACCCGGTGGTGAAGTCCAGCAGGGGGATAAGGCTTTGACCTGTAGCCCCGCCCCCAGCCCCAGGGCACCATTTAGAGTAAATGTTCCTGCCCTGGAGCTGCATATCTCTCTCTCCCTCACTCCCTGCCAGCGTTTGGGTGCCATAAGGACAAGCTGAGCTGATCCTGGGACTGTGTGGGCAAATCCTCCTCTGTAAAGCCGCCTGCATGTCAGCGCTGTGCATTTTACAGGACACTTTAGTATTCTACACGTCTGCTGACAGTGTTAGTTAAGAAAGAGTGCATTTAGTCAGGGTAATATAGTACAAGTACCCTGTGATATACATCCAGTCTTTACTGTGCATTGTTATATCTATTGAGTGTATAGCTATACATAGTACTACTCTGTATTGCTAGTCCAGTGCAGTTTTATTGCATGTCATAATTTCTGCATTGTACAATGTGACTATGTGTGTGTGCATATAGCTGCTGTGTGACCTCCATTTCGTGTATCTCACTCAAATTGCTATCCCTATATTCTATAACCTGATGGGGCTAAGTGTGTCAGGTTTATCATTTAATTTATGTAGTTCACAGGATATACTCAGTGTGTATTTTTCTCTGTGATTTTTAGTCATGACATACCTCTTGAATTCGCTGTTTGTGCTGATACACTACACAGGGGGTTCTTGTCAGGTATTGTGCTGCTGATATTGTACTGTGTTGCCTTGCATTGGGCTTTCGGATATGTCAGCTACAAAGGGCAATGGTGTTGGGGCTGATCCCACATTGCGTGGTAGTGACGCTGCAGACATATTTGAGGAAAATATAGCAGCTGAGTGTTCAGGTTCTGGAGGATCCTTAACCCCAAGTGGGATTGTAGCAACATGAGTTCAAAATGACCCACCTTGGGCTACCTTCTCTACCCTATTGAATATGCTGGTAACTAGACTAACACCCCCTATGGGACCGCCTGTGCTGGTATAACCGCTTATGGTCCCCACGGTTAACCCGCCATGGGCAGGTCAACTGTCTGCTCAGTTACAGCAATTGAACCAATCACTGACTACTCAGAAGTCTAACCCTCGCCCGCCTAAGACCAAGGGGTCCTCTTAGTGGGCCATTACTTCCTCACAATCCACCAACGTCCCAGAATCCTCGTCTGATGAGGATAGCGTTTATACTGACCCAACAGATTCTGATCCCGGCGCTTCTGATGGGGAATCTGTTTCACAGGTGGATGTTCCTGATATGTTGGAGGCTATCAGGACCATTCTTCAAATTACTGATGAGTGATGACCCAGAGCCTGATGCTGCCCCTAAGAAACTGGACAGGTTTAAACGTCAGAAAGTGGTTAAACAAGTTTTACCTCATTCTGACCATTTAGTTGACATACGTCAGGAGTCCTGGGAAAATCCAGGAAAGAAATTCATGCCTCACAAGAAGATGCTGACTCGCTACCCCCTCGCAGCGGAACTAAGTAAAAATTGGGAAACACCCCCACCAGTGGATTCACAGGTGGCGCGGCTGGTGGTATCCTCAGCTCTGCCAGTAACTACCATCATGTCTCTGAAAGAACCGATGGATAAGCGTGTGGAGGGTTTTTTAAAGGCAATTTACACCCTAACTGGGGTTGCGCATAGGCCCACCATTGCAGTGACATGGGCTGCAGAGTCTGTTGAAGCGTGGGATCAGGAGCTGGAGGCAGATTTGCCTTCCAACGCTTCTGATCATGCTAGACGATGTCTGTCTTATATTGTCACAGCTTCTCATTACATTAAGGAGGCGGCTTCTGATGCCAGTATTCTGGCGGCCAAGGCTTCTACTACGTCCATTTTGGCTCACCGGATTCTCTGGTTACAGTCCTGGTCTGTGGATCTGGACTCTAGGAAAACCCTGGAGGTACTCCCTTTTAAGGGAGACATTCTTTTCAGAGAAGACCTCAACAAGATAGTGGCTGACTAAAACAGCATGTCTACCTAGTACTGCTCCTTCAGTGCCATAGGCTATGAGTACCCCATTTTGCTCCTTTCATCCTTCAGGGAAAGCAAAATGTCAGGCGTACCTGAAACAGGTTCGCACTTCCAAACCCAATAAGCCCAAATGGGCCTGGGCTGCCCGTCAGCCTGCTTCCAAGACTGACAAGCCTACTACATGACGGGGATCCCAGGGTGGGGGGCCAACTTCTAGGGTATACCCAGGAATGGTTGAGGACCACTTCTGATGCCTGGGTACGGGAAGTCGTCACTCGAGGTTTAATCAGTATCCTTCAAGATCGTCCCCCTCATCAATTTTGTCTAACAGTCGTCCTTTCGGATTAGGTGAAGGCAAAAACTCTTCTTTCGATGGTACAGTCCCTCCTGGACACAGGAGTGGTAGTACAGGTGCCTCTGGTTCAGAGAGCCAAGGGGTACTATTCACCGTTGTTACTAGTCCCGAAACCGAATGGGTCATCCCGGCCCATTCTCAACCTCAAGTCCTTGAACAAATTTGTGAGGGTCTCCAAGTTTTGTATGGAAACTCTTCGCTCTATTGTTCTGGCCTTGGAACCTGGGGATTATATGGTCTCCCTGGACATACAGGATGCTTACCTGTATATTCCCATTGCAGTGTCACATCAGCAGTACCTGAGGTTTGCGGTTGGCAACCTTCATTACCAATTTTGGGCATTATCTTTTGGTTTGACCACGGCTCCACGAGTCTTCACCAAGGTCATGGAGGTAATGACAGCTGTACTCCACCGTCAAGGGGTCAGGATCCTACCATACCTGGATGACTTGTTGATCCTGGCAAATTCCCCAGAAATTCTCCTACACCATCTGGATCTGACTATCCAGTTTCTGCAAGCCCACGGGTGGCTCATCAACTGGAAGAAATCTTCCCTGGTCCCTGCTCAGAGCATGGTGCACCTGGGGGTGTTGTTGGACACTCACAACCAGCGGTTGTTCTTGTCTCAGGAGAAAGTCCTGAAGCTTCAGGACAGGATTCGATGCTTCCTATCTCTTCCGCAAGTGACGATACATTTGGCGATGCAAGTGCTATGTCTCATGGTGTCGGCTTTCAACATGGTGGAGTACACTCAATTCCATTCCCACCCTCTGCAGAAGCTGATTCTTGCCAAATGGGATGGCCTGCCTCACCGGATCAGGTCTCAACTGATCTCCTTGTCTCTGTAGGTCCGTCTGTCACTGAGCTGGTGGCTTAAGGACCATTGAATGAGCAGGGGTCATCCCTTCTGGATCTCCAACTGGGTCCTTCTGACGACGGATGCCAGTCTGAGAGGTTGGGGCACGGTGTTGGAGCAACACTCTCTTCAGGGTCGGTGGACCAAGGAGGAGTCTCTCCTCCCGATAAACATTCTGGAATTGCGGGCGGTGTTCAACCCATTGAACTTGGCCAGGCATTTAATACAGAACAGACCTGTTCGAGTACTGTTGGACAACACCACCATGGTGGCGTACATCAATCATCAAGGCTGCACTCGAAGCTGCATGGTATTGAGGGAAGTATCACGGATTCTTCAGTGGGTGGAATGCCATCTGTCAGCTATATCGGCAGTGTTCATTCCGGGTGTCCTAACCTGGGAAGCGGACTTTCTCAGTCATCAGGACGTACACGCTGGATAGTGGAGCTCCATCAAGAAGTGTTTCAACTCCTCATGGACAAGTGGGCCTTCCAGATGTGGACCTGATGGCATCTCGACACAATCACCAGGTTCCGGTCTTCGGAGCAAGGGCAAGGGATCCTCAAGCAGCATTCGTGGATGCACTGGCAATTCCATGGAACTTTCGGCTGCCATACGTGTTCCTTCCAGTGTCACTCCTGCCCAGAGTAATAAGGAAGTTCAAGCAAGAAGGAGGTATCCTACTTCTGATCGCTCCCGCGTGGCCAGGGCGGCATTGGTTCTCAGACCTTCAGGGTCTCTCAATAGAGAGTCCCCTTCTACTTCTACAGCGCCCAGATCTCCTCGTTCAGGGCCCCTGTGTATATCCGGATTTAGCCCGATTGGCTTTGACGGCGTGGCTCTTGAAGCTTCCGTCTTAAGGGCCAAAGGATTTTCTGAGGCGGTCATTCAAACCATGTTGATGGCCCGGAAACCAACATCTGCTTGGATTTATCATAGGGTCTGGAATTCTTACTGTGCTTGGTGCCCATAAAACATGACGCTTACAAGTTTAGTATTCAACCTCCTTATGACCTGCCTGTTGCTCCTTGAGACTTGTCGTGCTTCTGGAGGCATTGCAAGAGTTTCCATTTGAGCCTCTTGAATCGGCAGACCTTAAGTGGCTTTCTCTTAAGGTGTTGTTTCTGCTGGCTATTGCCTCTGCTAGATGGGTGTCGGATTTGGGTGCTTTGTCCTTTAAGTCACCATATCTGATTTTTCACTGTTATCGGGCGGTTCTTAGAACACGTCCTGGGTACCTACCTAAGGTGGTGTCTTCTTTCCAACTTAATCAGGAGATTGTGGTTCAGGCCTTTGCCTCTCCTGAATTGTCTTCCAAAGAGCGGTCTTTGGATGTGGTATGGGCTCTGTGTATCTATGTAAAGCGGACAGCTCCAATCAGGAAGTCTGATTCTCTCTTCGTACTATTTGGTTTTCACAAACGTGGCTAGCCTGCTCACAAGCAGACCTTCGCCAGATGCATTAGAATGGTGATTGCACTTGCTTATGTACAGGCTGGTCGTCCAGCTCCTGTTACTATAAAAGCCCATTCTACTCGGTCTGTTGGACCTTCTTAGGTGGCCCGCTGTGGTGCAACCCTTGAACAATTGTGCAAGGCGGCTATGTGGTCCTCAGTGAACACGTTCATTAGGTTCTATGCCTTCGATACTTCCGCCTCCCTGGTTGGTATGGCATTAGCCGCTGACACTTTGTCCTGTCGTGAGAATGTGGTGTACTAACAGTTGTCGTCTCTTTTGCCTGCTACTGCATTGAACTGGTTAACAAAAACTGAGCTCCTGTGCATGGAGGCGGGGTTATAGAGGAAGCAGCGCTATGCATTCTGGGAACAGTCAAAGCTTTGAGCCTGTTGGTGCCTCGGATCAAGATCCTACTCTACACCCCAATGTCATTCCCTGTGGAGCTCAGAGTACCTTGCAGAAAGAGATTTAATAACAGTAAGTTCAAACCATAAATCTCATTTTCCTCCCTACGGGACTGCCAGACAAGGATGCAATTAGCAGGGAGCTGGCTTCCAGTAGTAAGCTAGCTCCCTGTCTCATCAGCCCTAGCCAGCTTCTATGGACTGCAGCTGATTCAGTCCATAGAAGCTGTGGATTTGCGCATGTGCAGTACTGTCACTGTTACTGCACATGCTCTGGGTCCCGGCGTATGTGAACTGTACATAGTACAGGTGCTGGCACCCAGGCGGTGGTGGGGACCCAGGAGTTGGAGGTGACCCAGGTGATGGCAGGGACAAGGTGGTGGTGACCTGTCAGCCTCGCAAGTGTTAGCTTTCCTCCTCCACCAAGGTAGGAGAGGCAGCTGTAACCTACAGGGAAATGATGACACCATCCACCTTTGTGACTCCAACACTTACATTTGTAAGGAGTACTGAATGCCAGCGAATGGTTTTGTGTATTCTTGTTCTGTTTTTCCCTGCCCATTCATACATTTGCCAGCATAACAATCATTCCTACATTTTAATGTTAAAATTAATTTTGCCTATTTAATGCTCCGCTGTTATCGGCTGTGAATTGTTTTTATAATTCATCAAAACATCATGAACAGCTTTCTAAAGTACTATAAGGTACTGTAAAGAGGCAGAGTGATGAATGTTTCAGAAAATACTGTAAAATGCATATTTTGGTAGCAATGGGTAAGATGGTACACTACAGATGGTAGTGGATAGACTTTTACTGGAAATAGATGTGAGTCTGAAATTGGAAAAAAGAACCTGTGTATGTACAATTAAGTGGATACTTCTAAGAGAGTAGTAAAATGAAGGTGGTTATGCAGAGAAAGAAAATAAATGATATGAGCAGTATTAGATATGATACAATAAAAAATAGAATATTCAGTAATAAAGTTAGAAAGGGAAAAGTGATGATGGAAATCGAGTAAGGAAGAATAACATTACTAAACCATAAATGTGCTGGATGAGTAAATATTAACCGCAACAGAAGGCAATGAGAAACATAAATGCCATATAATATGTTGAATTAATAATATAAATAAAAAGCAGATCAAAAGGACCTATAAAAAAGAAAATACAATAAGAAAAATAACGGACATTCACACTCTCTGGGGTATAAGGTAAGAAAATTTGATGTAGTTTTGTTTTGTCTTTTCTTTATTGTGAAGTATAGCAGTTACCATATACTGGAGCAGCAGCACCTGTTCAATCTTGATGACGGGACCAGCATAGGTCAGGAAACGAGCCGTTGACAACAAGCAGCCTGCACTTTGTGACGTTGTATTATGGATTACCATCAAATTGAATAAAGATTTTTTCTTATCAAAAGATCCTGGAGTGACGTGCATATTGCATAACATTGCAATAGTAGACTATGGGGGTCATTCCGAGTTGATCACTAGCTGCCGTTGTTCACTGCGTAGCGATCAGTTAAAAAACGGCTAATCTGGACTTCCGGTTCCGGATCTATGCTGTGAGGACACATCACAGCACAGCTCCGGTGTTTCCCGACCCCGGCACCGTTATAACGGCTGTTTCAACAGCCTCAATAAGCCGCTAATTCTCCTGCCCCATCGCCCCTCCGTGCAGCAAGCCGCCGGCGGCTGAGACCGCTCTGCATCCGTGCCGCCCGCACGCCGAGGAAATTCCCGCCAGACGGCACATCATCACGGCCGCTCCTCTGCTGCACTCAGAGTGACAGGCAGTCACTCTTGTGGGACCCTTATTGGGAGTAGTCACTGCCGCTAATGAGAGCCGCAGAGAGCCGCTGAGCTCAGCCACGATACCCGGCTCTCACAGATTCACGAGCGGTATCCATAGCAACCGCAGCAGCGCCATTACTGTGTAAGTCTCCTGCTGCTTGCCTGTACACAGCCTGGCTTTGCAGTTACAGAATCTTACAGACAAACATCTGATTCCTGCTGCAGATTCTAAGGTGGGTCACTGCTATTTAACCCTATATACACCATTGCCGGCCTATTACCACACCCCAAGCTGATGTCAAAGGCTTTCTAAGAACAACACAATACACAGGACCAGCTTCCACGGCTCACAGATACCACGTATGCTTTTTCTTACTTTCATAAACCAGTGAATTATTGTTAACACGACAGCACGCCATTTTCTTTATCTCTATTATTACCGATGGACTGGTTTTTATCCTCCAATTCTGCAGCCAAAGCCCTACCTTCCTCCCTCCCTGTGCGTCAGGAAAAAAGGAGAGCTAATTCCACCATGGCCCCTGGAATTACCACCCCTCCCTCTTCTCCAGCTCCCAAAAAACTGATTGCTTCACAATCACTCTCCTGTTCCCCTTCAATTGATCGTTCTCCTGATTCGCCTATTACATACGCTGACCTCACAGAGGCCATAACACAAGCTATGGCTCCATTGCTGTCAAAAGCAGTCTCAGACATCTCGCTCCAATTGCAGCATCTCTCACACAAAGTCTCTGTTAATGAAAATAGAATTGGAGGTCTCTGCCATGATATGGCTGATGTTCAGGGCTGTGTCAAACGTCTTGAAAAAGAGAATTATCAATTATGGATGAAGCTAGACGACGCAGAAAACAGGTCCAGAAGAAACAATATTCGGCTGGTAGGCCTCCCGGAAACGGTGAAGGGGGACAATCTTTCTCAATTTGTCCAAACAACGCTCCCTAATCTTTTAGGTATCGCCGATATTTGCAAAGATCTGGTAATTGAACGTGTGCACCGTGTGGGTCCTCCTCCCCGTTCTCCGGAGGGCCGCCCTCGTGTTACACTGTTCAGATGCCTAAATTATTTACACAAAGTAGCCATCTGGTCCGCCTCCAGAAAGATTAGATCTATACAGTGGGAAAACAACCGTCTGCTCATATTTCAAGACTTTTCTGCAGAGCTATCGAGAGCAAGGAAGGCCTTTAATCCTATTTGTTCCAAATTGGTATCCGACAAACGAAAATTTTCTCTACTTTACCCAGCGAAGCTCCGAATCTATGATGGCGACAAACACTTGGATTTCTCTACTCCTGAAGACGCAGCATCCTACCTCCGAGGAGGATCTTCTGAAGACCATAACGACATCGCTGATATCACCCCTATCCCTGACTCTTGACTTTCAGGCTCGACTCATAACGCCTCCATAAGAGAGACAATCTCCCCTTTTCTGGTTCATCATTGTTCAACTCAGCTACGTATGAATATCCTTTCAAACATGTGATAACTACCAATGGGATGGCTTCAATCCCATTTGGTCACACTTAGATTTCTTTTATTGTTTAACATTTACATAAGGAATGCAAGTAAGGTTTAACTTTGGTTCACAGGTTATTTTATGAATAATTGGTGATTAACACTATTGTTTAATCTCTATGTTTGCTCTTATTTCAACTCAACGTTTAGCTTAAATGTATACCAGGTTTATTGCTACATTTTGTGGCTTAGCTTTATTTTATTTTAGATCATAATTTTTCCCAGTTGCCGGTGTCGGGAAAACATCGGAAGCATTGTTCCGGAATAGAACTAATGTTTAGATCAATTCTAGTTGTCCAAATGATTTTTTGGTCCCGAAGTCTGTTTGCTTGTCAAACATTCACCATTTGTTTTTGTTTGTGTTCTTTTTTCTCCCATGCCCCCCCCCCCCCCCCCATCCCCATATCCTTCTCCCACTCACTGTTCTATTTACTTGAATTAAGGGCGAATCTTCTATTATTTTGCCATAATTGGCCTTTCACATGATTGACCTAAAAATTGGTACACTGAATGTTGGTGGGATTAATTCTCCGGCTAAACGTCGCAAAATCCTTATGTACCTATCCAAGTCAGACATCAATGTTGCATTCCTACAGGAAACTCATTTAACTCACCAAGAGTCCTTGAAATTGCAAATGTCACATTGGTCCCTTTTAGCAGCGGCTCCGTTTAACTCTAAATCTAGAGGGGTAGTCCTCTTGGCAAAACGTAACCTTAACTTGACAGTAACTTCCTCTGACATTGACCCTAATGGACGATTCCTAATCACTAAACTCTCCATTGATTCACATGTTCTAGCTCTCTGCAATATCTACGCTCCCACCACTTACAAAAAATCATTTTTTCAGATGCTGATAGCTAAATTGACTCCATTTTCCAATGACAACTTAATAGTCTGCGGTGATTTCAACTTAATTTCTTCCAACTACTTAGACCGCTCCAACACCTCTAGGACCCCTCAACATCTCCCTTCTCTAGGCATTTCTCTTTTTTCTGATTCCCTACAACTGATAGATATTTGGCGTGCGCTTCACCCGATTGAGAGGGAATTTTCCTGCCACTCCTCCGCACACGACACTTTTTCCAGAATTGACTATGTCTTTATATCCCAACATCTTTTCCCGTCGGTTTCAGACTCAGCCATTGAACCCATAGTTATCTCCGACCACGCTCTGATCTGGTTTTCATACACTCTTCACCCTTCTCGAACTAAGTCTCCTCAATGGAGATTTCCCTCTTATCTTTCTAACTCCAAAAAGTTTTGCGACTCTTTACAGGCGACATGGGACTCCTTCTACTTCTCATACGAGCAACATTCAGAGCTAGATCCCCCTCTATTTTGGCAAACTGCCAAATCAGTACTTAGGGGTAGCATCATTTCCTACTCTTCAGCCCTTAAGAAACAATACGCTCAATCTTATCTGGATATGCAACGTGCACTTTCTTCCGCCTATCAAGCTTATAAAACTTACCCCACTCAGTCTCACAAATCTTCATATCTAACATTAAAACTTCAGTTTAACGAATTTCTTTCTCTGATGGGAGACAAATACAAATTTAAAGTTGATTTTCGGTTTCATAATTTTGGAAATAAAGTAGGTAAATTACTTACAAACATCCTGAAAGGTACTGCACCTCCTATGTTAGTACATCCTCTAAAGCTACCCGACGGTTCTTTAACTAATGACCCCCAACAAATCACTTCTCTTATGAAACAATTCTATGAAACACTATACTCAGGTCAATCTCCCTCATCCGAAGATAATCACCACTCCTGGTCCTTTCCTGATCTACCTCAACTCCCTTCTGAATTTCTTGAATCACTAGTTAACCCCATTACTCTGGAAGAAGTCCGCTCAACTATTAGCCACCTGAAACTCAATAAAGCTCCAGGTCCTGATGGCTTTTCTAACGAGTTCTACAAACTTCTAATAGATAAAATTGATAAACATCTTCTGGCTCTGTTTAACTCGATAATTAATTCTAAATCTACACCCCTTTACTTCAATAATGCCATAATCAAAATCCTGTTAAAGCCGGGCAGAGACCCCTCCCTCCCTGGTTCTTACCGCCCAATTTCTCTACTGAATTCGGATTATAAAATTTTTGCAAAAATCTTAGCCGACCGACTAAAATTTACTCTCCCCCACATAATCCACCCGGACCAATCTGGGTTTATTTGGGGTAGACATTCGGTGACTAATGTACGCAAGGTTCTCTCTGTAATCCAACATCTGAAATTTCACCCCTCCTCATCGCACACCATTGTCTTAGCCTTAGATGCAGAAAAGGCGTTTGACCTCCTAGAATGGCCTCACCTTTTCAATTCTATGCTACATTTCGGCTACCCTTCTTCTTTCATTTCCTTTATCCAGACCTTATACACTTCTCCGTCCTCTCAGCTATATTGTAATGGCCACTTGTCCACCCCATTCGCAGTTTCTCGAGGTACACGTCAGGGATGCCCTCTCTCCCCGTTACTTTTCGCCATTGCCATTGAACCACTGTCAATCTCTATCAGGAACTCTTCTTCCATTCACGGTATCTCAGTAGGGTCTTTCCCACAAAAACTCGCTTTATATGCGGATGACCTCTTACTTTTCTTGTCCAACCCTTCTACCTCCTTACCCTCTTTGTTTTCTTTGATATCTAATTTTGGCGCTCAATCAGGGTTCAAGATAAATATGTCTAAGTCAGACATTCTAACGTTAGAAGGTCCCAAATCCCTTACACAATCCCCCTCACCTCCTTTTTCAGCATTTACTCTCAAATCAGAAATCAAATACCTAGGATTAACTATTCCATCAGATGTGTCCTCATTATACAAACTCAACTTTACCCCGATTCTCGCCAAAATATCCTCTCTATACGATTCATGGCTTAACCTACCATTATCTATCATCGGAAGAATAGCGGTGGTTAAATCCATCATATTCCCTAAAATCTTCTATTTAATTCAAATGTTACCAATTAACCTCTCTATATCTGACATGAAACGTTTTGACCAAATCACTTCACGATTCATTTGGCAGAATAAACGCCCTCGGATCGCTTTCCATAAACTTCAAACTCATAAATCCCATGGAGGATTCTCCCTCCCAAATTTAAGATTATACTCATTAGCCACGCATTTCAGATATATCTCAGACTGGCTCCTTTCTAAATCTACTTACACCTCTAACTCTCTGGACATCGCTCTATTCAATCCTTATTCTCCTGGTGCCCTCCTTCATTCCAAAAAATCAGACATTCCTTCGAATATTTTTCATCATATTTTGTTTCATGACACTTATCTAGCCTGGATTTCCATAAACAAAAAAATGATGAGAAATCCGACTTCTTCTCCATACAACACCCTTTGGGGTAACCCTTCCTTTTCTCCCTCGATAACTAATCCAATCTTCCACACATGGAAAGATAAAGGTCTCTCTCTTACCTCACAGGTCTTTGATCCTGGAGGACAAATATTGTCCTTTTCTACTCTCCAATCACAATTCTCACTTCACATCTCTAATTTTTTCATGTATTTACAAACACGACACTTTGCCTCTTCACTGGATCCTAAAACCAGATATCAAAACTCGACTTATCCCATTAATTCCCTATTGCGCTTATTAAATGCTGTCCCTTACTGTATAAAATTTCTTTATACTATCCTACTACCGATCTCTAACACGAAATCATGGCATGCACTGACATCTACATGGCAAAAAGATATCCCTGACATTACTTCCTCTTTAACTCTCACTGAACATTGTTCTAAAACCTTAAAGTTCTTAAAATCCTCATATCTCCAGGAAGTACAATGGAGAACTATACACAGGGCCTACATATCTCCTGCTCAGAGAAAACATATGAATCCGGACACCTCAGGATCTTGTCTTAAATGTCATTGCTTACACGCTAACTTTTACCACTGTATCTGGGACTACGGGAAGATAAAACGCTTTTGGAACAAGGTAACTGTATATATAAACTTTTTATTCTCTACCCAAGTTCTTCCAGATCCTCTAGCATACCTATGTGCAAACTTTAAAAATTGGCTCCCCAACAAGGAACTCTCCTCTCATATCCCATTGCTGGTTACCATTGTGACACTTGCAAAGAAAGTAATTCTCATACATTGGATTTCCTCTTCCTCTCCTTCCTTGCAGGAATTGAAATTGAAACTCTTACAAATCCTTTATTTCGATAGGAATAATACATTTCCAGACTTGGATAGGCACGTTGACCGGTTTTATACCAAATGGTCCCCATTCATTATGTCTCTAGACTCATCTACTCGAGATAGAGTTATGAAAGTGTTTGAAAATACAGACTGGCACCATCTCCGGGTCATCGCTAACTCTTAATCCCAACCAACACTGGCTTTCTAGTTCATTCTGACTAAATCTCTGTACACAGAATAGGCCCTTATCTTTCTTTTATTTTATCTCATAATAACAATAATCTCTTCCCCCCCCCCACCCTACCCCCTTCCATCCCCTCCCCTTGTATTTTATATATTTTTTTTTTTTTTTTTTTTTTTTTTTATTTCTTTTATTCTCTTCTTGTGTCCTCTCTCTTACTACTTTTCTATTCTATCTTCGTCATAGTTTCAGGTAGACAATCATACAGAATCCTCAATTTGCATTACAATCTGCAAGATTTTATTTGAGATCCTTGTTTATGTTAAAAAGATGTATTCTGGATTAGTCACTCACATCATTATTTCTGTATTACTAGTCTACCGCATTTTATGTATGTGACGATCAATTTTTCCTGTTCTCTCATGTATGCCTTTAAATAACAATAAAAATTGTATTATTAAAAAAAAAAAAAAAAAACGGCTAATCTGTGCATGTGTATGCGCCGCAATTTTGCACTGGTTCTAGCGACGATTCCAAACGCACAGCCGATCGCAAGGAGATTGACATGAAGTGGGCGTTTCTGGGTGGCAACTGACCGTTTTCAGGGAGTGTTTGGTAAAACGCAGGCATGGCAGAAAAAATGCAGGCATGGCTGGGCGTTCGCTGGGCGGGTGTGTGGCATAAAAAGCCATCCCTCCGTCGTTAGAATCAACACACATGAAGAGTAACTACAGGGCTGGTCTAGTTGTTCACAAAAAGATTTTGCAGGCGCTCTGCTGCACAAGCGTTCGCACTTCTACACAGCGAAAATACACTCCTCGGTGGGGAGCGACAATGCGACTGCACGGCTGCTATAAACTGCTAGCGAGCGATCAACTCGGAATGACCCCCTATATGTAATGAGCACAAGCACACAGACATTGATTGTTGCAAAGTAGTGCCAAATTATATGGAATATATATATATATATATATATATATATATATATATATAGTAAGAAGAAACAGGTGGCACTCACAGGCTTGCAAACAGTGTTGAACAAACTCCACGCCGTGGAGTGTTGTTTATTGGAAACAACAGGTGACGTTTCGGGGACACATCCCCTTCCTCAGGACTTGCGACGTGGATCCAGTGCCTGGATGATCGGCGTGTGAGGTCCGTTTGTAGTCCGTGCGGCTGGATGTCCACAGCGGCTGTTGGTATCCATAGAGCAACGTTGTACATCGGTGTATGCTATCCGGAGGCTACACAAGCTGTCTACACTGTGCTGGTTACCTTTTACCTTTAATGTATGTGAGTGAATACTTTGCCAGTAAATTACTTTTGATTATCACACTCACCATTGCGCCCTCCATTGTTTTCTCTTTCATATATATATATATATATATATATATATATATATATATAGTGGGGGGATAAGGGTACCGGCGACTAGTGCTGTTTAATAGTACAAATGCTAAAACTTATAATTTATGAGCCAAAAAATATAACATTGAACAAACAGTTTTTAATAATAACACATAAAAATGGGATAAAACATAAAAGGTTTTTCAAATAGTGATAAAAACATAAAGGTCAGATATAACGGTAAGGAGTTATGACTTAACTTAAAATAGGCAAGGGGGTCACTGCAGGGAACCCAACGCGTTGCGTCGCACCAGACTTCTTCAAGGGGTAGGGACAGGATGAGATTGCATGCCTATTTATACCCCTGGCAATACTAGCTCAGGGTTTGTGATGTCATAATTGGTCATGTGATCAAATAAAAATGTTTAACCTAAAAACAATCAAGGACAATCAATCAAAGCATAGCCCAATGGACTAGGGGTCACAGTATGTATGTTCTTAATAAAAACGAGTGGTTTACATGGTGCAAACATTGCTTAAAGTGTTCAATACTGCTGGAATGTAATAAAGTGCGGCAATTCCGCCGCACTTCCGGTGACGGAGGTAGCGTGCCACGTGACTCCGGTTATTTACGTCCCACTTCCGGTTCGCTAGTGCGCATGCGCCGGCTGAGCTCCTCGTTCCCTGCGCATGTGCCTGCAGTCTCTCCTGGATAGCAGCAGACTCCGTTCAGGTCTCAATAAAATGTATGTCCATCCCATCAGGTGCTGTGGCAGCCATATTGTTGGGGAGAAACTCCATAGGAAATACAGGAAATGCGGTGGCCATCTATCAGGAGTCTTAGGAGACCCAGATAACGTGGCTTTGCGGTATCCATGGCAACGGTCCCATGTAAATAGAACAGACAGAGATACACGGTGAAATCTATGTACTGGTTTTTCACAGGTACTGGAGACTGCTACATAGGGGGATGGGGATATCATAATAGCCCACATAATAAACATTATTACAACATGCGCAAATGCTGCAACACTTGTGCCTAAAAACGTGACAATTCATTTTTAAATACAGTGGTAATTTGATGGTGACTATGCTGTAGGATTAAACAAAGAAGGGGGGAGGTTATGAAATTATAATTAGCTTAGTGAGGAAAAGGGGAAGAACCAGGAGCAGAGTACTATAATAAAGGATGAATTCCTACACAGGATATATGAGGGAGGTGATGCTGGGAAGGGTATTCATACACAGAGTGAGTCCTCCATAGGTAAAAAATAATGAATAAATGAGAAGTAATAAATATGAATCAGTAAATACTAGATAATAGGGTGAACCGTGAATAGTGTGGACCTAGAATGTATCAAGTGATAACAGACCGGTCACTAGTTGGCTTGACGTCATTTGTCAGTCCTTACAGTACCCGATCTTCCCAGGCAGTCCCCCTCTCTGGTACTAATCGGGCCCAAACACTGCTTAGCTTCCAAGATCGGACAAGATTGGGCGTGCCAGTGTGGTTTGACTGTACGCGTAAGTAGACATCTTAACACTAGAGATGTGCACTTGAAATTTTTCGGGTTTTGTGTTTTGGTTTTGGGTTCGGTTCCGCGGCCGTGTTTTGGGTTCGACCGCGTTTTGACAAAACCTCACCGAATTTTTTTTGTCGGATTCGGGTGTGTTTTGGATTCGGGTGTTTTTTTTAAAAAACACTAAAAAACAGCTTAAATCATAGAATTTGGGGGTCATTTTGATCCCAAAGTATTATTAACCTCAAAAACCATAATTTCCACTCATTTTCAGTCTATTCTGAATACCTCACACCTCACAATATTATTTTTAGTCCTAAAATTTGCACCTAGGTCGCTGGATGACTAAGCTAAGCGACCCTAGTGGCCGACACAAACACCGTGCCCATCTAGGAGTGGCACTGCAGTGTCACGCAGGATGGCCCTTCCAAAAAAACCTCCCCAAACAGCACATGATGCAAAGAAAAAAAGAGGCGCAATGAGGTAGCTGTGTGAGTAAGATAAGCGACCCTAGTGGCCGACACAAACACCGGGCCCATCTAGGAGTGGCACTGCAGTGTCACGCAGGATGGCCCTTCCAAAAAACCCTCCCCAAACAGCACATGACGCAAAGAAAAATTAAAGAAAAAAGAGGTGCAAGATGGAATTGTCCTTGGGCCCTCCCACCCACCCTTATGTTGTATAAACAGGACATGCACACTTTAACCAACCCATCATTTCAGTGACAGGGTCTGCCACACGACTGTGAATGAAATGACGGGTTGGTTTGGACCCCCACCAAAAAAGAAGCAATTAATCTCTCCTTGCACAAACTGGCTCTACAGAGGCAAGATGTCCACCTCATCATCATCCTCTGATATATCACCGTGTACATCCCCCTCCTCACAGATTATCAATTCGTCCCCACTGGAATCCACCATCTCAGCTCCCTGTGTACTTTGTGGAGGCAATTGCTGCTGGTCAATGTCTCCACGGAGGAATTGATTATAATTCATTTTAATGAACATCATCTTCTCCACATTTTCTGGATGTAACCTCGTACGCCGATTGCTGACAAGGTGAGCGGCGGCACTAAACACTCTTTCGGAGTACACACTTGTGGGAGGGCAACTTAGGTAGAATAAAGCCAGTTTGTGCAAGGGCCTCCAAATTGCCTCTTTTTCCTGCCAGTATAAGTACGGACTGTGTGACGTGCCTACTTGGATGCGGTCACTCATATAATCCTCCACCATTCTTTCAATGGTGAGAGAATCATATGCAGTGACAGTAGACGACATGTCCGTAATCGTTGTCAGGTCCTTCAGTCCGGACCAGATGTCAGCATCAGCAGTCGCTCCAGACTGCCCTGCATCACCGCCAGCGGGTGGGCTCGGAATTCTGAGCCTTTTCCTCGCACCCCCAGTTGCGGGAGAATGTGAAGGAGGAGATGTTGACAGGTCGCGTTCCGCTTGACTTGACAATTTTCTCACCAGCAGGTCTTTCAACCCCAGCAGACTTGTGTCTGCCAGAAAGAGAGATCCAAGGTAGGCTTTAAATCTAGGATCGAGCACGGTGGCCAAAATGTAGTGCTCTGATTTCAACAGATTGACCACCCGTGAATCCTTGTTAAGCGAATTAAGGGCTCCATCCACAAGTCCCACATGCCTAGCGGAATCGCTCCGTGTTAGCTCCTCCTTCAATGTCTCCAGCTTCTTCTGCAAAAGCCTGATGAGGGGAATGACCTGACTCAGGCTGGCAGTGTCTGAACTGACTTCACGTGTGGCAAGTTCAAAGGGCATCAGAACCTTGCACAACGTTGAAATCATTCTCCACTGCGCTTGAGACAGGTGCATTCCACCTCCTATATCGTGCTCAATTGTATAGGCTTGAATGGCCTTTTGCTGCTCCTCCAACCTCTGAAGCATATAGAGGGTTGAATTCCACCTCGTTACCACTTCTTGCTTCAGATGATGGCAGGGCAGGTTCAGTAGTTTTTGGTGGTGCTCCAGTCTTCTGTACGTGGTGCCTGTACGCCAAAAGTGTCCCGCAATTCTTCTGGCCACCGACAGCATCTCTTGCACGCCCCTGTCGTTTTTTAAAAAATTCTGCACCACCAAATTCAAGGTATGTGCAAAACATGGGACGTGCTGGAATTTGCCCATATTTAATGCACACACAATATTGCTGGCGTTGTCCGATGCCACAAATCCACAGGAGAGTCCAATTGGGTTAAGCCATTCCGCGATGATCTTCCTCAGTTGCCGTAAGAGGTTTTCAGCTGTGTGCGTATTCTGGAAAGCGGTGATACAAAGCGTAGCCTGCCTAGGAAAGAGTTGGCGTTTGCGAGATGCTGCTACTGGTGCCGCCGCTGCTGTTCTTGCGGCGGGAGTCCATACATCTACCCAGTGGGCTGTCACAGTCATATAGTCCTGACCCTGCCCTGCTCCACTTGTCCACATGTCCGTGGTTAAGTGGACATTGGGTACAGCTGCATTTTTTAGGACACTGGTGAGTCTTTTTCTGAGGTCTGTGTACATTTTCGGTATCGCCTGCCTAGAGAAGTGGAACCTAGATGGTATTTGGTAACGGGGGCACACTACCTCAAGAAATTGTGTAGTTCCCTGTGAACTAACGGCGGATACCGGACGCACGTCTAACACCAACATAGTTGTCAAGGCCTCAGTTATCCGCTTTGCAGCAGGATGACTGCTGTGATATTTCATCTTCCTCGCAAAGGACTGTTGGACAGTCAATTGCTTACTGGAAGTAGTACAAGTGGTCTTCCGACTTCCCCTCTGGGATGACCATCGACTCCCAGCAGCAACAACAGCAGCGCCAGCAGCAGTAGGCGTTACACGCAAGGATGCATCGGAGGAATCCCAGGCAGGAGAGGAATCGTCAGAATTGCCAGTGACATGGCCTGCAGGACTATTGGCATTCCTGGGGAAGGAGGAAATTGACACTGAGGGAGTTGGTGGGGTGGTTTGCGTGAGCTTGGTTACAAGAGGAAGGGATTTACTGGTCAGTGGACTGCTTCCGCTGTCACCCAAAGTTTTTGAACTTGTCACTGACTTATTATGAATGCGCTGCAGGTGACGTATAAGGGAGGATGTTCCGAGGTGGTTAACGTCCTTACCCCTACTTATTACGGCTTGACAAAGGCAACACACGGCTTGACACCTGTTGTCCGCTTTTCTGTTGAAATACCTCCACACTGAAGAGCTGATTTTTTTTGTATTTTCACCAGGCATGTCAACGGCCATATTCCTCCCACGGACAACAGGTGTCTCCCCGGGTGCCTGACTTAAACAAACCACCTCACCATCAGAATCCTCCTGGTCAATTTCCTCCCCAGCGCCAGCAACACCCATATCCTCCTCATCCTGGTGTACTTCAACACTGACATCTTCAATCTGACTATCAGGAACTGGACTGCGGGTGCTCCTTCCAGCACTTGCAGGGGGCGTGCAAATGGTGGAAGGCGCATGCTCTTCACGTCCAGTGTTGGGAAGGTCAGGCATCGCAACCGACACAATTGGACTCTCCTTGTAGATTTGGGATTTCGAAGAACGCACAGTTCTTTGCGGTGCTTTTGCCAGCTTGAGTCTTTTCAGTTTTCTAGCGAGAGGCTGAGTGCTTCCATCCTCATGTGAAGCTGAACCACTAGCCATGAACATAGGCCAGGGCCTCAGCCGTTCCTTGCCACTCCGTGTGGTAATTGGCATATTGGCAAGTTTACGCTTCTCCTCCGACAATTTTATTTTAGGTTTTGGAGTCCTTTTTTTACTGATATTTGGTGTTTTGGATTTGACATGCTCTGTACTATGACATTGGGCATCGGTCTTGGCAGACGACGTTGCTGGCATTTCATCGTCTCGGCCATGACTAGTGGCAGCAGCTTCAGCACGAGGTGGAAGTGGATCTTGATCTTTCCCTAATTTTGGAACCTCAACATTTTTGTTCTCCATATTTTAATAGGCACAACTAAAAGGCACCTCAGGTAAACAATGGAGATGGATGGATACTAGTATACTTATGGATGGACTGCCGAGTGCCGACACAGAGGTAGCTACAGCCATGGACTACCGTACTGTGTCTGCTGCTAATATAGACTGGATGATAATGAGATGAAATCAATATATATATATATGTATGTATATATAATATCACTAGTACTGCAGCCGGACAGGTAGATAATATATTTATTAGGTAATGATGACTGATGACGGACCTGCTGGACACTGTCAGCTCAGCAGCACCGCAGACTGCTACAGTAAGCTACTATACTCTATAGTAGTATGTACAAAGAAGAAAGAAAAAAAAAAAACCACGGGTAGGTGGTATACAATTATGGATGGACTGCCGAGTGCCGACACAGAGGTAGCCACATCCGTGGACTACCGTACTGTGTCTGCTGCTAATATAGACTGGATGATAATGAGATGAAATCAATATATATATATGTATGTATATATAATATCACTAGTACTGCAGCCGGACAGGTAGATAATATATTTATTAGGTAATGATGACTGATGACGGACCTGCTGGACACTGTCAGCTCAGCAGCACCGCAGACTGCTACAGTAAGCTACTATACTCTATAGTAGTATGTACAAAGAAGAAAGAAAAAGAAAAAAACCACGGGTAGGTGGTATACAATTATGGATGGACTGCCGAGTGCCGACACAGAGGTAGCTACAGCCATGGACTAACGTACTGTGTCTGCTGCTAATATAGACTGGATGATTGATAATGAGATGAAATCAATATATATATGTATGTATATATAATATCACTAGTACTGTAGCCGGACAGGTAGATAATATATTTATTAGGTAATGATGACTGATGACGGACCTGCTGGACACTGTCAGCTCAGCAGCACCGCAGACTGCTACAGTAAGCTACTATACTATAGTAGTATGTACAAAGAAGAAAGAAAAAAAAAAACCACGGGTAGGTGGTATACAATTATGGATGGACTGCCGAGTGCCGACACAGAGGTAGCTACAGCCGTGGACTAACGTACTGTGTCTGCTGCTAATATAGAGTCTAGACTGGATGATAAATTATTGATAATGAGATGAAATCAATATAATATCACTAGTACTGCAGCCGGACAGGTACTATATATATTTATTATGTAATGACTGATGACGGACCTGCTGGACACTGTCAGGTCAGCACAGCACCGCAGACTGCTACAGTAAGCTACTATAGTAGTATGTATAAAGAAGAATGAAAAAAAAAAAACACGGGTAGGTGGTATACAATATTATATATATATATATTATATACAATTATATATATATATATATATATATATATTAAACTGGTGGTGATTGATTATTAAACTGGTGGTCACTTCAGGTCACGTTGCAACTTGCAACTAGTACTCCGATGCCTAAGCAGACAATCACAAAATATATTATTATACTGGTGGTCAGTGTGGTCACAACAATGGCAGTGTGGCACTGACTCTGGCAGCAAAAGTGTGCACTGTACGTTATATGTACTCCTGAGTCCTGCTCTCAGACTCTAACTGCTCCCCACTGTCAGTGTCTCCCCCACAAGTCAGATAATACACTTACAGTCACACTATCTAATCTATAAATATCACTTCAGCAAGTAGTATAGTAGTATACAGTATAGTAGTACTCCTCCTAATAATGCTCCCCAAAATACTGTGTCTCTCTCTTCTCTAAACGGAGAGGACGCCAGCCACGTCCTCTCCCTATGACTCTCAATGCACGTGTGAAAATGGCGGCGACGCGCGGCTCCTTATATAGAATCCGAGTCTCACGATAGAATCCGAGCCTCGCGAGAATCCGACAGCGTGATGATGACGTTCGGGCGCGCTCGGGTTAGCCGAGCAAGGCGGGAAGATCCGAGCCTGCTCGGACCCGTGTAAAAAACCTGAAGTTCGGGCGGGTTCGGATTCAGAGGAACCGAACCCGCTCATCTCTACTTAACACCAGAACCCGATCGCATGATAACACTTGATTCCTAGTGAGTCATATCTTTTAATATAGTGTGCGGTGGACACCAAAAACAAGAACAAGTTGTGGCGAGAAATAAGGAATGCAAGGAAAGTGAGAGGATACAGCACCTCATAAAAAGGTGCAATCTCATATACCTCGTTCAGACCCATCGGTTGCAAGGTCTGCAGCTGGAATATCCAATACATCTCCCTTCTCGAGAGTTTGTTCGCGAGGTCACCTCCTCTCTCTCCCAGACAGACATGTTCAATTGCCTTGAATGTGAGATCCTCAGGATTGGAGTTGTGTCGTAAAGTGAAATGTCTGGAAACAGTATGGCTCTCCATCTTGTTCTTAATATTCCTCACGTGTTCCTGGATCCTCATTTTTAATGGTCTTTTAGTCTTGCCCACGTACTTCTTTTTGCAAGAGCATTCTAGTAGGTAGATCATGGACACAGTATTACAGTTCATGAATTCTTTTATGGTATACTGCTTCTTGTCATCCATATCACTGAAAGTTTTCCGATTTGGATGCAAGTATTTGCATACGTTACATTTCCCACACTTGAAGGAACCCACACACTTGGGCATCGGGTGTTCCTGGTGTGCTTCTCCTTCAATAAACTGGGTGCAAGCTGGTCCTTCAGATTTCTGGATTTTTTGAAGATGAGAACTGGTTCGGGCGGTAGGATGTCCTTAAGTACTGGGTCCATGAGGAGAATATTCCAGTGGTTCTTGAGCGAATTCCTGATGGTCTTCTCATGTTGGCTGTAGGTGGTGATAAAAGCAACTGAGTCCTTCTTATTGTTTCTTGGTTTATACTTCAGGAGGTCCTCTCTGTCCACATTCCTTGTCTTTTCTAAGGCTTCCTCAAGAATGGGCCCCGAGTATTCTTTGTCCTTTAACCTTTTGCTTTAAATCTCCAGTTGGTCGTCACAGTCCTTGGAATGCGTGCAGTTCCTTTTTATCCTCTAAAACTGTGATGCCGGGATGTTATCCTTCCACTTCTGGAGGTGGTTGCTTTGATAGTGCAAATAACTGTTCATATCCACCTCTTTGATATAGTTCTTAGTGGTGATGCCTCCATTCTCACTGGTTAAAATCAAGTCCAGATATTCAACTGATTTGTCATTGGTTTTCGAGGTGAAGGTCAAGTTCAGTTCATTATTGCCCATCATACTTAAAAACTCATTAAAAGATTCAACAGTGCCGTTCCAAATGATTAAAATGTCATCGATGTATCGTCTGTATAATATCACGTTCTTCTTAAAAGCACTAGAACTGTAGACGTGTGTTTTTTTCCAACATCCCATAAATAGATTAGCAAAGCTTGGGGCAAAAATCGTCCCCATAGCTGTGCCGCAGCATTGTAGGTAAGAAACTTAAAATAATTATGGCTGAGGATAAAAAGCATAAGATCACAAATAAAATCTCGGTGGATGGGAGTCAGGTCTGGATCGTTGTCCAATTATTCCCTGCATGCAGCTATGCCCTTGGAATGTTCGATGCATGTATATAAGGATTGGACATACACTGTCGCCCATATATACGTGTCCTTCCATTCCACTGTTCTGAGTATATTGAGTATTGATGTTGTGTCCTTTAGATATGATGGCAATGCTGTCACGTACTTTTTAAAAAAAACATCCACATACTCTGATAGATTGGAGGTCAGTGAACCTATGCCCGCCACTATTGGTCTACCGGGTGAATTGGTCAGAGACTTATGAATTTTCGGTAGGAAGTAAAAAATGGGGGTGATGGGATTGGATTGCATGAGATACTGGTATTCTTCCTTTGTTACCACATTTTTCCGTAGGCCATGCAGAAGTTTGTTCCTTAGCTCTTCCACAAAGGGTTCCTTTGGGTCACCCTGTAGTGGTGTATAAGAGTTAGTATCTCCCAGCAGTCTTAGTGCCTCTTTAGTATAGAGGTCATAGTCCATTATAACCAATCCCCCCCTTTGTCAGCCTGCTTTATGACTATGTTGTTGTTTTTCTGTAGTTTTTTCAGTGCTTCACATTCACGGTTCCCCAGGTTCCTTCCTTCAGCCGGTTTCTGTTCAGTGTCACATACTGTATGTCCTTTTTCACCATATCATAAAAGATATTGACGTTGCTACCCTTGGACTCCAGAGGGTAGTATTTTGATGTTGGTTTGAGGCCAGACTTGGAACACTCCTCATAATTGTTTATGACAGCATCTTCTTTGCGCAGGAAATGTCTCTTTAAAGTAAATTTTCTCACAAATTTATTTAAGTCAATAAAGTCTTGAATTTATTTAAACCACTCGTTGGTGCAAAAGACAAACCTTTGCTGAGGAGTGTTACCTCTGGTTCCGTTAAAATGCGCTTAGATAGGTTAAAAATGCCTTTGTCCCGTGGTTCGGCTAATGCAGATTTCTTCTTTTCTGGTCTCTCCCTCCTACCGCCCCATTTTCCTCTTCCTCTGTAAGATTTCATTTCATGGGAGATGCCTGTCTGCTGTCCTCTCTCACCATGTTTCTCACCATGTCTTTGGTTCTTGCGCCTGTTCTTGCCGATAAAAAATCCTGGTCCCCTGTGGAGTCTCTTCTTTGTAGAGTAGAGAATCTGTTTATTGTTCTTATGTGTGGGTTCGATGGGGAATCCTCACTACTGGTCCTGGTTTTCCTCCCTTTGTTGGGTACCGTCTTCCATTGGTACCTCCCCATTCCATTGAATTGATGGCCGGGAGCCTTGAATCTGCTCCAGTTTTTCATGTGTCCTTGAATGTAATTGTTTTTGTCCCGAAGAAATTTCTTCTCCATCCCTTTAATGACTTGCCCTTCTACATGCTCTAATTTCTTGTTTAATACTTTTTCATTGATAATATAGTCCTCCTTGCCCTTGAATCCGATCATTTAGGATTCTTTCGCCTTTATTTCGACCTCTAATTCTGCCAGGACATCGTTCTTTTTGCGGATAAAAAGTTTCATGAGGTCGATTGAACACCTGTGCAAGATGGAATCCCATTCTTCTATAAAGTCTGTATCCATTATACCAGACGTGGGTTGTTTGAGGAGTCTCAGGCCTCTGGGTACTCGATTAACTGTAATGTAATGTTCCAGGCCTTTGACTCCCACCATGCTTTTACTTCTTTAATAAGGAGTTTCTCCATACCCCAGAATAGATCATCAAGATCTTGTGTGGGTGTTGGAGCGTCCACCTGCTTGTTTTCATTAAATATATTTTGGCATAAATCATTTCTTTTGCCCGTGCGATCAGTGTTTCCAAACATTCTAATCTAGTACTGGATACTTGGCTCACCAGGCTGCTATATCGATGTACCAAAAGACAATTGTGTAGCAAAGTGATACAGCGCCACTTGTGGGGTATGGTCTCAGTAATAAAAAGTTTACTAAAATGCTAAAAACACACAAAACCTTATTAGAGGTGTCTGCCACCCCTTTTTGATTGCAATACTGGTACAATACTGATGAAAAAAGCATATCGTGGGGGGATAAGGGTACCGGCAACTAGTGTTGTTTAAAAGTACAAATGCTAAAACTTATAATTTATGAGACAAAAAATATAAAATTGAACAAACAGTTTTTGATAATAACACATAAAAATGGGATAAAACATAAAAAGTTTTCCAAATAGTGATAAAAACATAAAGGTCAGATATAAAGGTAAGGAGTTATGACTTAACTTAAAATAGGCAAGGGGGTCACTGCAGGGAACCCAACACGTTGCGTCACACCAGACATCTTCAAGGGGTAGGGACAGGATGAGATTGCATGCCTATTTATACCCCTGGCAATACTAGCTCAGGGTTTGTGATGTCATAATTGGTCATGTGATCAAATAAAAATGTTTAACCTAAAAACAATCAAGGACAATCAATCAAAGCATAGCCCAATGGACTAGGGGTCACAGTATGTATGTTCTTAATAAAAACAAGTGTTCAACACTGCTGGAATGTAATAAAGTGTGGCACTTCCGCCACACTTCCGGTGACGGAGGTAGCGCGTCACGTGATTCTGGGTATTTCCGCCCCACTTCCGGTTCGCTAGTGCGCATGCGCCGGCGGCGCTCCTCGTTCACTGCGCATGTGCCTGCAGTCTCTCCTGGATAGCAGCAGACTCAGTTCCTGTCTCAATAAAATGTATGTCCATCCCATCAGGTGCTGTGGCAACCATATTGTTGGGGAGAAACTCCATAGAAATACAGGAAATGCGGTGGCCATCTTTCAGGAGTCTTGGGAGACCCAGATAACGTGGCTTTGCGGTATCCATGGCAACGGTCCCATGTAAATAGAACAGACAGAGATACACGGTGAAATCTATGTACTGGTTTTTCACAGGTACAGGAGACTGCTACATAGGGGGATGGGGATATCTTAATAGCCCACATAATAAACATTATAACAACATGCGCAAACGCTGCAACACTTGTGCCTAAAAACGTGACAATTCATTTTTGAATACAGTGGTGATTTGATGGTGACCATGCTGTAGGATTAAACAAAGAAGGGGGAAGGTTATGAAATTATAATTAGATTAGTGAGGAAAAGGGGAAGAACCAGGTGCAGAGTACTATAATAAAGGATGAATTCCTACACAGGATATATGAGGGAGGTGATGCTGGGAAGGGTATTCATACACAGAGTGAGTCCTCCATAGGTAAAAAATAATGAATAAATGAGAAGTAATAAATATGAATCAGTAAATACTAGATAATAGGGTGAACCGTGAATAGTGTGGACCTTGTATGTATCAAGTGATAACAGACCGGTCACTAGTTGGCTTGACGTCATTTATCAGTCCTTACAGTACCCGATCTTCCCAGATAGTCCCACTCCTGGTACTAATCGGGCCCAAACACTGCTTAGCTTCCAAGATCGGACGAGATTGGGCGTGCCAGTGTGGTTTGACTGTACGTGAAAGTAGACATCTTAACACCAGAACCCGATCGCACGAAATCACATGATTCCTAGTGAGTCATATCTTTTAATATAGTGTGCGGTGGACACCAAAAACAAGAACAAGTTGTGGCGAGAAATGAGGAATGCAAGGAAAGTGAGAGGATACAGCACCTCATAAAAAAGGTGCAATCTCATATCCCTCGTTCAGACCCATCGGTTGCAAGGTCTTCGGCTGGAATATCCAATACATCTCCCTTCTCGAGAGTTTGTTCGCGAGGTCACCTCCTCTCTCTCCCAGACAGACATGTTCAATTGCCTTGAACGTGAGATCCTCAGGATTGGAGTTGTGTCGTAACGTGAAATGTCTGGAAACAGTATGGCTCACCACCTTGTTCTTAATATTCCTCACGTGTTCCTGGATCCTCATTTTTAATGGTCTTTTAGTCTTGCCCACGTACTTCTTTTTGCAAGAGCATTCTAGTAGGTAGATCATGGACACAGTATTACAGTTCATGAATTCTTTTATGGTATACTGCTTCTTGTCATCCATATCACTGAAAGTTTTCCGATTTGGATGCAAGTATTTGCATACATTACATTTCCCACACTTGAAGGAACCCACACACTTGGGCATCGGGGTGTTCCTGGTGTGCTTCTCCTTCAATAAACTGGGTCCAAGATGGTCCTTCAGGTTTCTGGATTTTTTGAAGATGAGAACTGGTTCGGGCGGTAGGATGTCCTTAAGTACTGGGTCCATGAGGAGAATATTCCAGTGGTTCTTGAGCGAATTCCTGATGGTCTTCTCATGTTGGCTGTAGGTGGTGATAAAAGCAACTGAGTCCTTCTTATTGTCTCTTGGTTTATACTACAGGAGGTCCTCTCTGTCCACATTCCTTGTATTTTCTAAGGCTTCCTCAAGAATGGGTATTCTTTGTCCTTGAACCTTTTGCTGTAAATCTCCAGTTGGTCGTCACAGTCCTTGGAATGCGTGCAGTTCCTTTTTATCCTCGAAAACTTTGATGCCGGGATGTTATCCTTCCACTTCTGGAGGTGGTTGCTTTGATAGTGCAAATAGCTGTTCATATCCACCTCTTTGATATAGTTCTTAGTGGTGATGCCTCCATTCTCACTGGTTAAAATCAAGTCCAGATATTCAACTGATTTGTCATTGGTTTTCGAGGTGAAGGTCAAGTTCAGATCATTATTTCCCATCATACTTAAAAACTCATTAAAAGATTCAACAGTGCCGTTCCAAATGATTAAAATGTCATCGATGTATCGTCTGTATAATATCACATTCTTCTTAAAAGCACTAGAACTGTAGACGTGTGTTTTTTCCCAACATCCCATAAATAGATTAACAAAGCTTGGGGCAAAAATCGTCCCCATAGCTGTGCCACAGCATTGTAGGTAAAACTGGTTAAGAAACTTAAAATAATTATGGTTGAGGATAAAAAGCATAAGATCACAAATAAAATCTCGGTGGATGGGAGTCAGGTCTGGATCGTTGTCCAATTATTCCCTGCATGCAGCTATGCCCTTGGAATGTTCGATGCATGTATATAAGGATTGGACATCCACTGTCGCCCATATATACGTGTCCTTCCATTCCACTGTTCTGAGTATATTGAGTATTGATGTCGTGTCCTTTAGATATGATGGCAATGCTGTCACGTACTTTTTCAAAAAAACATCCACATACTCTGATAGATTGGAGGTCAGTGAACCTATGCCCGCCACTATTGGTCTACCGGGTGGATTGGTCAGGGACTTATGAATTTTCGGTTGGAAGTAAAAAATGGGGGTGATGGGATTGGATTGCATGAGATACTGGTAATCTTCCTTTGTTACCACATTTTTCCATAGGCCATGCAGAAGTTTGTTCCTTAGCTCTTCCACAAAGGGTTCCTTTGGGTCACCCTGTAGTGGTGTATAAGAGTTAGTATCTCCCAGCAGTCTTAGTGCCTCTTTAGTATAGAGGTCATAGTCCATTATAACCAATCCCCCCCCTTTGTCAGCCTGCTTTATGACTATGTTGTTGTTTTTCTGTAGCTTTTTCAGTGCTTCCCATTCACGGTTCCCCAGGTTCCTTCCTTCAGCCGGTTTCTGTTCAGTGTCACATACTGTATGTCTTTTTTCACCATATCATAAAAGATACTGACGTCGCTACCTTTGGACTCCAGAGGGTAGTATTTTGATGTTGGTTTGAGGCCAGACTTGGAACACTCCTCATAATTGTTTATGACCGCATCTTCTTTGCGCAGGAAATGTCTCTTTAAAGTTAATTTTCTCACAAATGTATTTAAGTCAATAAAAGTCTTGAATTTATTTAAACCACTCGTTGGTGCAAAAGACAAACCTTTGCTGAGGAGTGTTACCTCTGGTTCCGTTAAAATGCGCTTAGATAGGTTAAAAATGCCTTTGTCCCGTGGTTCGGCTAATGCAGATTTCTTCTTTTCTGGTCTCTCCCTCCTACCGCCCCGTTTTCCTCTTCCTCTATAAGTTTTAATTTCATGGGAGATGCCTGTCTGCTGTCCTCTCTAACCATGTTTCTCACCATGTCTTTGGTTCTTGCGCCTGTTCTTGCCGATAAAAAATCCTGGTCCCCTGTGGAGTCTCTTCTTTGTAGAGTAGAGAATCTGTTTATTGTTCTTATGTGTGGGTTCGATGGGGAATCCTCACTACTGGTCCTGGTTTTCCTCCCTTTGTTGGGTACCGTCTTCCATTGGTACCTCCCCATTCCATTGAATTGATGGCCGGGAGCCTTGAATCTGCTCCAGTTTTTCATGTGTCCTTGAATGTAATCGTTTTTGTCCCGAAGAAATTTCTTCACCTTCCCTTTAATGACTTCCCCTTCTACATGCTCTAATTTCTTGTTCAGTACTTTTTCATTGATAATATAGTCCTCCTTGCCCTTGAATCCGATCATTTTGGATTCTTTCGCCTTTATTTCGACCTCTTATTCTGCCAGGACATCCTTCTTTTTGTGGATAAGAAGTTTCATGAGGTCGATTGAACACCTGTGCAAGATGGAATCCCATTCTTCTATAAAGTCTGTATCCATTATACCAGACGTGGGTTGTTTGAGGAGTCTCAGGCCTCTGGGTACTCGATTAACTGTAATGTAATGTTCCAGGCCTTTGACTCCCACCATGCTTTTACTTCTTTAATAAGGAGTTTCTCCATACACCAGAATAGATCATCAAGATCTTGTGTGGGTGTTGGAGCGTCCACCTGCTTGTTTTCATTAAATATTTTTTGGCATAAATCATTTCTTTTGCCCGTGTGATCAGTGTTTCCAAACATTCTAATCTAGTACTGGATACTTGGCTCACCAGGCTGCTATATCGATGTACCAAAAGACAATTGTGTAGAAAAGTGATACAGCGCCACTTGTGGGGTATGGTCTCAGTAATAAAAAGTTTACTAAAATGCTAAAAACACACAAAACCTTATTAGAGGTGTCTGCCACCCCTTAAGATTGCAATACTGGTACAGTACAGCTGAAAAAAGCATATAGTGGGGGGATAAGGGTCCGTTTGTAGTCCGTGCGGCTGGATGTCCACAGCGGCTGTTGGTATCCATAGAGCAACGTTGTACATCGGTGTATGCTATCCGGAGGCTACACAAGCTGTCTACACTGTGCTGGTTACCTTTTACCTTTAATGTATGTGAGTGAATACTTTGCCAGTAAATTACTTTTGATTATCACACTCACCATTGCGCCCTCCATTGTTTTCTCTTTCATATATATATATATATAAATATATATATATATATATATAGTGGGGGGATAAGGGTACCGGCGACTAGTGCTGTTTAAAAGTACAAATGCTAAAACTTATAATTTATGAGCCAAAAAATATAACATTGAACAAACAGTTTTTAATAATAACACATAAAAATGGGATAAAACATAAAAGGTTTTTCAAATAGTGATAAAAACATAAAGGTCAGATATAACGGTAAGGAGTTATGACTTAACTTAAAATAGGCAAGGGGGTCACTGCAGGGAACCCAACGCGTTGCGTCACACCAGACTTCTTCAAGGGGTAGGGACAGGATGAGATTGCATGCCTATTTATACCCCTGGCAATACTAGCTCAGGGTTTGTGATGTCATAATTGGTCATGTGATCAAATAAAAATGTTTAACCTAAAAACAATCAAGGACAATCAATCAAAGCATAGCCCAATGGACTAGGGGTCACAGTATGTATGTTCTTAATAAAAACAAGTGGTTTACATGGTGCAAACATTGCTTAAAGTGTTCAATACTGCTGGAATGTAATAAAGTGCGGCACTTCCGCCACACTTCCGGTGACGGAGGTAGCGCGTCACGTGACTCCGGGTATATCCGCCGCACTTCCGGTTCGCTAGTGCGCATGCGCCGGCGGCGCTCCTCGTTCACTGCGCATGTGCCTGCAGTCTCTCCTGGATAGCAGCAGACTCAATTCCGGTCTCAATAAAATGTATGTCCATCCCATCAGGTGCTGTGGCAGCCATATTTTTGGGGAGAAACTAAATAGGAAATTCAGGAAATGCGGTGGCCATCTTTCAAGAGTCTTAGGGGACCCAGATAACATGGCTTTGCGGTATCCATGGCAACGGTCCCATGTAAATAGAACAGACAGAGATACACGGTGAAATTTATGTACTGGTTTTTCACAGGTACTGGAGACTGCTACATAGGGGGATGGTGATATCTTAATAGCCTACATAATAAACATTATTACAACATGCGCAGACGCTGCAACACTTGTGCCTAGAAACGTGACAATTCACTTTTGAATACAGTGGTGATTTGATGGTGACCATGCTGTAGGATTAATCAAAGAAGGGGGGAGGTTATGAAATTATAATTAGATTAGTGAGGAAAAGGGGAAGAACCAGGTGCAGAGTACTATAATAAAGGATGAATTCCTACACAGGATATATGAGGGAGGTGATGCTGGGAAGGGTATTCATACACAGAGTGAGTCCTCCATAGGTAAAAAATAATGAATAAATGAGAAGTAATTAATATGAATCAGTAAAATACTAGATAATAGGGTGAACCGTGAATAGTGTGGACCTAGTATGTATCAAGTGATAACAGACCGGTCACTAGTTGGCTTGACGTCATTTGTCAGTCCTTACAGTACCCGATCTTCCCAGGCAGTACCCCTCTCTGGTACTAATCGGGCCCAAACACTGCTTAGCTTCTAAGATCGGACGAGATTGGGCGTGCCAGTGTGGTTTGACTGTACGCGAAAGTAGACATCTTAACACCAGAACCCGATCGCACGATAACACTTGAGTCCTAGGGAGTCATATCTTTTAATATAGTGTGCGGTGGACACCAAAAACAAGAACAAGTTGTGGCGAGAAATGAGGAATGCGCACTAGCGAACCGGAAGTGGGGCGGAAGTGCCACACTTTATTACATTCCAGCAGTATTGAACACTTTAAGCAATGTTTGCACCAAGTAAACCACTCGTTTTTATTAAGAACATACATACTGTGACCCCTAGTCCTTTGGGCTATGCTTTGATTGATTGTCCTTGATTGTTTTTAGGTTAAACATTTTTATTTGATCACGTGACCAATTATGACATCACAAACCCTGAGCTAGTATTGCCAGGGGTATAAATAGGCATGCAATCTCATCCTGTCCCTACCCCTTGAAGAAGTCTGGTGTGACGAAACGCGTTGGGTTCCATGCAGTGACCCCCTTGCCTATTTTAAGTTAAGTCATAACTTCTTACCTTTATATCTAACCTTTATGTTTTTATCACTATTTGGAAAACTTTTTATGTTTTATCCCATTTTTATGTGTTATTATTAAAAACTGTTTGTTCAATTTTAGATTTTTTGGCTCATAAATTATAAGTTTTAGCATTTGTACTTTTAAACAACACTAGTCGCCGGTACCCTTATCCCCCCACTATATGCTTTTTTCAGCTGTACTGTACCAGTATTGCAATCTTAAGGGGTGGCAGACACCTCTAGTAAGGTTTTGTGTGTTTTTAGCATTTTAGTAAACTTTTTATTACTGAGACCATACCCCACAAGTGGGGTTGTATCACTTTGCTACACATATATATATATATATATATATATCTACTGTATATATAAAAAGGTGTGTTGCACAGAGGTCTACTCCAATCTTTACAAATAATCTCCTGTTCTTCTTGATAAAGGTGATTGGTGCTGCCTCCTCTGTTTTGAACCTTAACCAAAGGCTCAACGGTAGCATGTAAAAGATAAAAGTGAGTGGCGCACCAGTTGAATATTCAGCGTAAATAGTTTAATAACAAGTAAAAGCTCACTTACATCTAAGAACAATTTAATCAGCCACACGCTCCTCCTGCGATAGCCGCTGGATGGCTCACATTACAAAAGCTGTCACAGCTGGTATAAGCGGCTCCGGATCTCCCAATGGCCAAGATCACAAGCGTCTGCATTCAATGTAACCATTCCAGGCCTTGGATCTCCTGCTCTCCAAAGAAGACAGATCATGATGTATGACCATGTCTGTCCACAGGCCATGACCAATGCGTTTTGTCATTAGACGTCATCACATATAGATATATATAAATACAAGAACCCCTTTGGTTGCACTTCTAGTTTTTAATTTATACTGAGAACTAGTTAAAAGCATGTCACCTGGGCCAGATTATATTAGGAGGGCAGTCGCTATTCACATAGGAGCTGCCGGGTTTCTGGATATTCTGCTGCTTGGCTTTGTCATGCTGAATGTGTGTGAGTGTGTGTCTAGAGTTAACCCTTTATAAAAATAGATGCTGTATATTTGTAATGGGCAGGCTATAATGATGCGGCACTATATACATCAGTACTGGCGAATGTAAGCTTACCAGTCCCCGCACTGCTCCTGGCCAGGCTGGGGGGGTAGGGGACACCAGTAGTAACCAGCAGGTGGCCAGAGGGGTCTGGGCATGGCCTGTGCTGGGTGTGGGAGGTGTGAGCAAAGTACCCTGCCCCTCCATTGGTGCTTGGTATATATAAAGCAGCTGAGCCAGTTATTTGCCTCATCCTCACCCGCATCATCTGCAGCCCAGCACCAACCCTTCCTCCTCCCAATTACTACACTGCTCACCCAACAGAAGGTCTCACCTCTTCCTGCCAGACTGATTCACTTTCTCCCACACTGGTAAGTGGCCACATGTGTTCCTGATGCCTCTGCTTTGAGCGCAGTGGTACAGTCTGGTGGTTTCTGCATCAGTTTCCTGGTTAGTGCTGCTACTTGTTGCCAAGTCCCATTATGGCAAGTAACCTAGGGTTGCATCATAGTTTATGGAGGAGGGGGTGCAGAGTATGCGGTATATGGTGGGGGCAGTATATGGAGGAGGGGTGCTCTGTATATAAGGGTCACTATATGAAGGGGTATGGGGTGCAGTGTGTATACAGGAGTAGTAAATGGTGGAATATGCAGAATATGCAAAAGCATGGGGGTGCAGTGTATACAGGGGCAGTAGGCACTATATAGTGGGGGGTGTCATGTAAATAGGGAATGTGTTTGTGTGTCCGTGTCACGCAAAGGTGACTATATTGACAAAACCTGCATATCCCTCTCCACTGTATCTATCAGCCGCTACCACTCAACTCTCTATTCCTATCTAACCCAACCCCTTCTCTATCCCCTATGCCCTATCTGCCCCTACCCCCCCGCCATCTCCCCAGTCAGAGGCGGAACTACCGGCAGTGCAAGCAGTGCGTTGCACTGGGGCCCGCCTCTGTCCAGGGGCCCAAGCATGTAATGAGTCAAACTGACTCATTACATGCCGCTGTGCGCTGCAGGCAACCGCTGCCCGCAGCGGACAGCCGCCCGGAGAGGAGAGGAGAGGAGCAGCGGCACGGACAGGGGAAGGAGGAGGAGGGAGTTGAAGGAGGGAGCCGCAGCAGCGCTTTGTTACTGGTGGAGGCGCTGCTGCTGCTGCCCCTCTGCTTCACTATAGGCTGTCTTCCGAGAACAGCCTATAGGGAAGCAGAGGGGCAGCAGCGCCTCCACCAGTAACAAAGCGCTGCTGCGGCTCCCTTCTTCACCTCCGTTCTCCACCTCCTCTACTGCCCGGGAATCGTCTGACGCGGCTGCACCGAGGAGCCTGAGCCGGCGGAGAGGGTAAGTATAATTCTTCTTTCTTTCTTTTTCTCTTTTTCTTTCTTTCTTTCTCTTTCTTTTTTCTTGGGCCTGCCTGCCGCTATGTGTAAAAATGGGGGACTGCCTGCCGCTATGTGTAAAAATGGGGGACTGCCTGCCGCTATGTGTAAAAAGGGGAATCAGCCTGCCGCAATGTGTAAAAAGGGGGGACTGCCTGACGTAATGTGTAAAAAGGGGGAATCAGCCTGCCGCAATGTGTAAAAAGGGGGGACTGCCTGACGTAATGTGTAAAAAGGGGGAATCAGCCTGCCGCAATGTGTAAAAATGGGGGCCTGCCTGCCGCTATGTGTAAAAATGGGGGACTGCCTGCCGCAATGTGTAAAAAGAGGAATCAGCCTGCCGCAATGTGTAAAAAGGGGGGACTGCCTGACGTAATGTGTAAAAAGGGGGATTCAGCCTGCCGCAATGTGTAAAAATGGGGGACTGCCTGCCGCTATGTGTAAAAAGGGGTAATCTGCCTGCCGCTATGTGTAAAAAGGGGTAATCTGCCTGCCGCAATGTGTAAAAATGGGGAATCTGCCTGCCGTAATGTGTAAAAATGGGGACGCTGTCTGCCGTAATGTGTAACAAGGGCACGCTGTCTGCCGTAATGTGTAACAAGGGCACGCTGTCTGCCGTAATGTGTAAAAAGGGGACACTGTCTGCCGTTATGTGTAAAAAGGGGATGCTGTCTGCCGTAATGTGTAACAAGGGCACGCTGTCTGCCGTTATGTGTAAAAAGTGTACGCTGTCTGCCGCTATGTGTAACAAGGGCACGCGGTCTGCCGTTATGTGTAAAAAGGGCACGCTGTCTGCCGTTATGTGTAAAAAGGGCACGCTGTCTGCCGTTATGTGTAAAAAGTGCACGCTGTCTGCTGTAATGTGTAAAAAAAGAGGAATCTGTCCGCTGTAAGGTGTAAAAGAGTCTCTACCTGGTGTAGTGGTGCTACTGTGCGGCGTAATTTGAATAATGGAGACTACTGTGTACCGTTTTATGAATTGGTATTATTTTGTGGCCACACCCCTTCCCCACGAAGCCACGCCACTATGTATTTTTGCGCGCGCCTACGGCGCGCACTGCCCCTGTTTTGCATGCAGGGGTGGGGCTCCGATGCCGTTTCTTGCACACAGTGCTAAAATGTCTAGTTACGGCACTGTTGCAAGGTATCCATTTCTCTGGCCCTGAGCAGGTCCCCCTCACCAGATCCTCTCCAGGGGTGAGGGGTGGACTTGAATGGTATGTGTGTGGGGGGGGATGTGGGGGGGGATGTGGGGGGGATGTGGGGGGGGCCAAAGCATTTTGTCGCACCTGGGCTCACCGCTCGCTAGTTCCGCCACTGTCCCCAGTCCCCATCTGGGCCAACCATCCTGCCCTCTTCCTTTCTCCCCCTGTCCTATTTGCCCGTTCCCAACTCTCCACCCCTCAGTCCCTATCTGCCCCCACTGCCCCTCTCTTTTCCCCGCCCCGTCTCTTTGTATGCAGCAAGTGTGAAACAGTCAGATCAGTATTATAAATATTACCAGCTGCAGGTTAGGATGTAGTAACATCTCCCTGCAGGTTCACATTCAGTTTAAGCTGTGTCAGCTTCCATCACACAAATAAATCATTTGGTCTGTGTGGTGGCCTCTAATGGTCACCAGCGCACATGACAGAGGTGAGGAGCAGACTTGGTTTTTTATTATATTGGATAAGATACTGTTGGTTGCACCTCTTCAAAGAAACTCACCTGCTTAGGTTTCAAAAGAACAAATCAAACAAAATATATCAAGGGGGCACTCCGACAGACAATTGAGAGTGTCTGTCCTAATAAATCCACAAAAGTGGCCCTAGTGTGGTATATTAAATGATAATGAATGAAGCATCAAAGACTATAGTGTTTAGTGTTGCTATAAATGTCTTTTAACTCTACAGTCATAAGTGTAGGAATCTTTGCACTCAAGATAGTGTTTCCAAAAATAGTTCCAACCTTGCTGCTGAACTGCACACATTGGAGCTACTTTTAGAAACACCAATCTCTATTTTAAATTGGATTTTTAAACTAGTTGATGTTTTAAAGAACTGAAGGTTCTATCATATTATTCACTATTGCATTATCCCTGCTGAAGACAACAATGACAAAAACGAATTGGGTGTAAGGACTCTGTGTCCACATCCCTGTACTATACTGTGAGTCCATATTTGCTATGGACTTACCCCCCCCCCCCTCCCCACTCTAGGGCAGTGCAAAGCATGGCACTTCCATCAACAGTCTGTGGAAGCAGAATTGAAGTTATTGATGCATGTAACATTGGTGATGATAACATTTTGAAGTAGATTTTATGAAGATATTTTAATAAATATGTATAAATCTTTTAATCTTTTGTTGGGCAACATCTTGCCACACAGCTGAAGAACAACTAGCTGACATGACTCAGCATTTTAGGCAGAGGGGATATGATAACTCAGTTTTCAAATCAATGTCTTACCAAAGCAAGCAAGATATACAAGAAGGGTAATACGAGGAAATTGACGAACACAAAAAATCCTTTTGTGATTACCACCACTTATGACATTGCAGGCCCATTGAAACATATAAGCATCAGAAATCAATGGTTGTTTCTTACAACAGACCCAATATTTGGAAGTAAACTACCCCATAAACCTTTTATTAGTTACAAAAGAGGTCGGAATCTAAAAGACCTACTGATGCGTCCAGCACTTTATCCAAAGCCAAATACCAAGACATGGCTAAAGATACAAAAACTGGGGTATTACAGGTGTGCTCAATGTACTGTATGCAGAAGTATGCTTAAAGGCAACACGTTTCACCATCCTTATACTGGACATAAACTGAAAATTAAATAATGTTTGACCTACAATATACCTATGATCATGTCATTTACATTTTAAGCTGCCCTTGCTCCTTCTTTTTTGTTGGGAAGACCATTTGCCCCTTTCATGAATGCATGGCCAATCATTGGTAATCTATACAGGTGGACTTAGAGAATGGGACCAGTGGATAAACATTTCTGAGGAAGAACCCAGCAGGGTTCGAAATGCATCAAGTGGTGTGGATTTTTTATTGAAAGTGGAGGAACTGTACTGGGACTTACCTTGTGGAGAACTTTGGAGTATCCGTAACTCTGTGGGACCCTTGGAAGTTTAATACCCGATGAGTATAAGTGTGCCTCTATCACCAGTGACTCTATATGTATCATATTTATGAGTGTTTGTGAGTGCAATCTTTAAAAAAATTTAATCTTTGTCCTTTTATGTGGATGTCTGCACTATTGTTTTGTTTTATATTCAAATACATTTAGGAAACCATCAAGAGTTTCATCCGACTTATTGTACCGGTGTATTACAGCAATTAATTACATGCTTTTCCAATTCGGATGTTTGTGAGTGCAAAATTAAAAACCCTATTTATTACAATTGGGTGTCCGCTCTATTGCGTTTCTTCTTTTTTTCAGTTTCATTCTATCCCACTGTTTGGAGTCTCCTAGAGGAACTCATCCTGCTCTTAAACTCAGGAAAGTTGTTTAATTTCTTATGTACATGTAGAAAGAAAGGTTGAACATTATATGTAACAATTTCAACAGTGTATGGGCAATTATACATTTAAATTTTTTTGTATTGTAGTTTGTGAAAAAGGAGTGAATCTTTTCTAAAGTGTATATGCTGCATTTTTTTACTGTTAAATCAGCGCAGAAAGCACAGTAATTTTTTGTCTTAGTTTATACATTAGTATGACAGGAAAGGCTCTGACTCACCTGCTTCACCTCACCACACATCACTGATAGTTACACCAATGAATCAGACCCAGTGGTCACACCCACTTTCACCATTACCAGCTATAATTGTTTATATATATCATAACCCTATCATTGTACAGCAATATGTAATATGTTGACACATTATCAGTAAAGAATAATAATATTTATGTCAATAAATCAAAAGTTCGTTCAGACTTCAATAGAGATGTGCGGCGGGCACTTTTCATGTTTTGTGTTTTGGTTTTGGTTCTGGTTCCATGCTCGTGTTTTGGATCTGTATTGGTTTTGCCAAAACCACCCTTTTGTGTTTTGGTTTTGGATCTGGATGATTTTTGAAAGAAACACAAAAACAGCTAAAATCACGGAATTTGGGGGTAATTTTGATCTTACGGTATGATTAACCTCAATAGCATTCATTTCCACTCATTTCCAGTCTATTCTGAACACTGAACACCTCACAATATTGTTTTTAGGCCAAACGGTTGCACCAAAGTGGCTGTATGACTAAGCTAAGCGAAACACAAGTGTGCGGCACAAACACCTGGCCCATCTAGGAGTGGCACTTCAGTGTCAGACAGGATAGCAGATTTAAAAAATAGGTCTCAAACAGCACATGATGCAAAGAAGAAAAAGAGGTGCAATGAGGTAGCTGGATGGCTAAGCTAAGCGACACAAGTGTGTGGCACAAACACCTGGCCCATTTAGGAGTGGTACTGCAGTGGCAGACAGGATGGCACTTTAAAAAACTAGGCCCCAAACAGCACATCATGCAAAGAAGAAAAAGAGGTGCAATGAGGTAGCTGAATGACTAAGCTAAGTGACACAAGTGTGTGGCACAAACACCAGGCCCATCTAGGCGTGGCACTGCAATGGCAGACAGGATGGCACTTTAAAAAACTAGGCCCCAAACAGCACATCAGGCAAAAAAAAAAAGAGGTGCAATGAGGTAGCTGTATGACTAAGCTAAACGACACAAGTGTGTGTCACAATCAACATGGGATGTGCTGGAATTTGCCCAGATGTAATACACGCACAATATTGGTGGCACAGAAGAGCGTACCCCTAAACCACACACATACACAGCAAAGCCTGCAAAATGAGTTTGGCTAATAACCCTTTTATTTGGAGCTATTATAATAATATGCTGCACAGGCGAGCGTACCCCTACATCACACATGTAAAAATTATTTAGATAATAATATAAGTAATGTATATAACCCTTTTATTTGGAGTAAATAATATACAGCACAGGAAACCACCACTGGACTTAGAGCAGCACAAGACACCACCACTGGACTGATGCAGCAGAAGACAGCACCACTGGACTGGACTTATACGACAGTACCCCTGGACTTATACGGCAGTATCCCTGAACTTATATGGCAGTACCTCTGGACTTATATGGCAGTGTCAGACAGGATGGCACTTTAAAAAAACTCGTCCCCAAACAGCACATGATGCAAAGAAGAAAAAGAGGTGCAAGATGGACTTGTCATTGGACCCTCCTACCCAAACTTATGTTGTATAAACAGGACATGCACACTTTAACAAACCAATAATTTCAGCGACATGGTCTGCCACACGACTGTGGCTGGAATGACTGGTTTGTTTGGGCTCCCACAAAAAAGAAGCAATCAATCTCTTCTTGCACACACTGGCTCTACAGAGGCATGATGTTGACCTCATCCTCATCCTCTGATTCCTCACACCTTTCAGTGTGTACATCCTCTTCCTCACAGAATATTAATTCATCCCCACTGGAATACACTATCACAGGTCCCTGTGTACTTTCTGGAGGCAATTGCTTGTGAAGGTCTTTCTGGAGGAATTTATAATACATTTTGATGAACATCATCTTCTCCACATTTTGTGGAAGAAACCTCCTATGCCAATCGTTGACAAGGTTACCGGCTGCACTAAACACTCTTTCGGAGTACACACTGGAGGGGATGCAACTTAGGTAAAATAAAGCCAATTTGTTTCTTTTTCTGCCACTTTACATACGGACTGTCTGACATGCCTACTTGGATGCTTTCACTCATATAATCCTCCACCATTCTTTCAATGGTGACACAATCATATGCAGTGACAGTAGACATGTCAGGCCGGAACAGATGTCAGCTATCGCTCCTGACTGCCCTGCATCACCACCAGCTGGTGAGCTAGGAAATATTATCCTTTTCCTCGCAGCCCCAGTTGCGGGAGAAAGTGAAGGAGGAGATGTTGATGGATCACGTTCCGCTTGAGTTGACAATTTTCTCACAAGCAGGTCTTTGCACCTCTGCAGACTTGTGTCTGCTGGAAAGAGAGTTGAAATGTAGGCTTTAAAACTAGAATCGAGCATGGTGACCAAAATGTAGTGATCTGCTTTCAACAGATTGACCACCCTTGAATCCTGGCAAAGCGAATGAAGTACTCCATCCATAAGTCCCACATACTTAGTGGAATCACTCCATCTTAGCTCCCCCTTCAATTTCTCCAGCTGCTTCTGCAAAAGTCTGATGAGGGGAATGACCTGACTCAAGCTGGCAGTATCTGAACTGACTTCCCGTGTGGCAGGTTCGAAGGGTTGGTGTTAGGGTCTCCTGCCCTGTGCTGCCACGTCGTCATGGCAACCGGGAGACAAGTGCTAGCGGAGTAACCTGAGCGCAGCTGATACTCCGGTTCGGGTCTTTTGCTGTGCAGTGGTTACAGGCTCTGTGCACAGCAGGGGATCCGGTGCTGGTTTTTGTGCTCACAGTCTGTGAGGTCTGAGTGGGGCGTGGACAGCACCTGCTTTATAAGGCCTCTTCTCAGGTTAAGCAGATGCTGCTGAATCTTTGTTGGTTAGTCAGTTCCTGAAAGTTAGCCAGTACTGTGTAGCTTTGTATTTGTTGTTGCTTACTGCAAATAGGCCTGGGGATTTGGTACTACACTCTGCCAATCCAGACCTAGCAGTAAGACTGGAGTCAGTCGTTTAACCTGCTGGGGTTCTTTTGCTACTCTGTGAACTTAGCAGGTTTGCGGCTGTATTCTCAGACTGCCTGCCTAAATCCTGTCTCACTGTGCAAGGTGTTCAGGTATTCAGTTTAGTGGCAGTAAGCTGAACCTGTGCACTGCAAGTGAGGATTAGGATTGTGGAGACTCTCCTTGTGTCTATCATTCCATCTCTGACCAAGGAGTTTACTGCCACACCCGTTGGTAACCCTTTAGGGTTTTGCTGTTGCCCTTAGCAACAGCATTTCGGGTTCTCTACGTATTAAAACACAACATCTTGCTTTTTTCATCTGAGCATTCCTAATAATAGGGAGACACCCAGTTTCTTAGCCTCTGGGCTTCTCTGTTCACTTTGTGTTTATTTTGTTACCCTATCACCTTCTGTGTACGTAATGTCATATTCCCCAGTCTGTCTGTGAGTTCATTTGTTTTGCATCCCTATCCGTTCAGACACCAGTACATTCCTGCAGGCACTGGTGTGCATAACAGTTCAGACACCAGTACATTCCTGCAGGCACTGGTGTGCATAACAGTTCAGACACCAGTACATTCCTGCAGGCACTGGTGTGCATAACATATTCAGCAGCCAAATACTCCTGTTGAAATTTTGTGGGAATATGGAGCATACCCCTCAAAATACGTTGCAACAGGTGGTCGATCAGGTGCAGGTCCTGACTCGACAATTTAATGATTTGTCCATTAAAATGCACACCTCCCAGGCCGCTGGCGGAACTCCCGCAGCAGCAGCACCTTCAGGGGTTAAGGAGCCGAAAGTAAATCTCCCGGATCGTTTTTCTGGAGATCGCTCACAGTTCTTTTGTTTCAAGGAGAGCTGCAAGCTGTACTTCCGGCTTAGGCCTCAGTCTTCAGGGTCGGAGATTCAGCGGGTGGGCATAGTGATTTCCTTGCTACAAGGAGACCCACAGGTCTGGGCATATGGGCTGCAGCCTGATTGTCCGTTGCTTAAAAGTGTTGATGCTTTTTTTACGGCACTGGGCATGTTGTATGATGACCCTGACAAGACGGCCTCAGCCGAGGCTCAGATTTCGATCCTTAAGCAAGGGCGAAGGCCAGTTGAGGTTTACTGTACGGAGTTTCGGAGGTTGGCCCATGATACCCAGTGGAATGACCCAGCCCTGAGACACCAGTACCGAAGAGGTCTTTCTAACCAGATAAAAGACCAACTGGTACAATATCCCTTGCCTGATAGCTTGGATCAGCTCATGCAGTTATCCATTCGGGTGGATAGACGGCTGAGAGAGTGTAGACTTGAAAGGGAGACCGAGGTTTCCTTCTTTCCCAAGGGAACCTCAGACTCTGAGGAATTTTCCGAGGAGCCTATGCAGATTGGGGCTGCCCGCCTCTCCTCGCGTGAGAAGATGCGGAGGAGACAGCAGGGGTTGTGTTTGTACTGTGGGAATAAAGGTCATGTGGTAGTATCATACCCAGAAAAGCTGGAAAACTTCAGGGCCTGAGGGTGATGGGAAATATCCTGTCAGGCCAGAAGTCAGAATTTCCCAAGACTTTTATCATTCCGGTGACCTTGAAGATCCTCGGTCAAACTGTCAAGACTGAGGCCTTTGTGGACAGTGGGGCCGACGGGGTTTTTATGGACCGCCAATTCGCCCTGAAACACTCTGTTCCCTTAGTACCCTTGGCATCGGAAATTGAGGTTTGTGGGTTAAACGGGGAACCATTATCCCAAGGTAAAATTACCTCTTGCACTAGCCAGATTTCTTTGTTTATTGGAGCCACACACTCTGAAAAATTGTCCTTTTATGTGACTGTCTGTACTTTTGCCCCATTGGTGTTGGGGTTACCCTGGTTAAGGGCCCACAATCCTCAATTTGACTGGGTCTCTGGGGAGATTCTTAGTTGGGGTACTGATTGTTTCAGGAGTTGCTTGAGCCTTCCAGTCAGGCTCTCGCAGCTAAGTTTGCCAGGATTGCCAGGGTGTTATGTAGATTTTGCGGACGTGTTCTCCAAAAAAGTTGCAGAGGTACTACCTCCCCATCGCCCCTATGACTGTGCCATTGATTTGTTGCCAAATGCTAAGCTTCCCAAGAGCAGGTTGTACTCCCTGTCACGTCCTGAGACTCAGGCTATGGCAGAGTACATTCAGGAGAACTTGGCTAAGGGATTTATCAGACCTTCACAGTCTCCAGTTGGGTCGGGGTTCTTCTTCGTGGGTAAAAAGGACGGTTCGTTGCGACCCTGCATCGACTTCAGGGAATTGAACCGTATCACGATTAAAAACTCATACCCACTGCCTCTCATTTCGGTCTTGTTTGACCAGCTTCGTACTGCCACAATTTTTTCTAAGATTGACCTACGCAGGGCGTACAATCTAATCCGAATAAGAGAGGGGGATGAATGGAAGACTGCCTTTAATACCCACTCAGGGCATTATGAATATTTGGTGATGCCTTTTGGGCTCTGTAATGCCCCGGCAGTCTTCCAGGATTTCATGAACGATGTACTCAGGGAATATTTGGATAGATTCTTAGTTGTATACTTAGATGACATCCTAATCTTCTCCCATTCCCTGGAGGAACATCAGAAGCATGTACGCTTAGTCCTCCAGAAACTCAGAGACCACCGGCTTGGGGCGAAGCTGGAGAAGTGCGAATTTGAAGTTCAGCAAATCGCATTTCTAGGATATATTATCTCCCCAGAAGGTTTCCAAATGGAGGGTTCCAAGGTACAGGCAGTCCTGGATTGGGTGCAGCCCACTAGTTTGAAGGCGCTGCAGCGTTTCCTTGGCTTTGCGAATTTTTATAGACGATTTATCGCTGGATTTTCGTCTATAGTGGCGCCCTTGGTGGCACTCACTAAGAAAGGGGCGGATGTTGCTCACTGGTCTTGTGAGGCTAAAGCAGCATTTGCCCGTCTCAAAAGGGCATTTGTCTCGGTCAAGGTGCTGCGACACCCAGATCCAGAGCGTCCTTTTGTGGTGGAGGTGGATGCCTCTGAGATGGGTATTGGGGCAGTGCTCTCTCAGATGGGAGTGTCTGATAATCGCCTTCATCCCTGTGCTTACTTTTCCCGTAAATTTTCGCCTGCCGAGATGAATTATGACGTGGGTAACCGGGAATTGTTGGCTATTAAGGATGCACTCGAGGAGTGGAGACACTGGCTTGAGGGGGCTAAGTTTGTGGTCTCAATTCTCACCGACCATAAGAATCTGGCATATTTAGAGTCAGCGAAGCGTCTCAATGCCAGGCAGGCACGATGGGCTTTGTTTTTTGCTCGCTTTAATTTTTTGATAACATATCGCCCTGGGTCAAAAAACATCAAGGCTGATGCGCTCTCGCTGAGTTTTGCTCCAATCCAGGAGACCACCGAGGAGCCGTTGCCCATTGTGTCCCCATCATGTATTAAAGTGGGCATTACCCAGGACCTCTTGTCATTAGTCCTTAGAGCACAGGAGCAGGCTCCTCCAGATCTTCCGGTAGGTCTTTTGTTTGTGCCTCCTAGGTTAAGACAGCGAGTGTTCCTGGAATTCCATGCCAAGAAGTCGGCAGGTCACCCGGGTATTGCCAGAACTCGGGAGTTGCTATCTAGGGCGGTGTGGTGGCCCTCGGTGGCTAAGGATGTGGATCAGTGGGTTCGGGCATGTGACATCTGTGCCCGAAATAAGACTCCTAGAGGGGTTCCTGTTGGCCCATTACATCCACTCTCTATCCCATCTAAGCCATGGACCCACATTTCAATGGATTTTGTGGTGGACTTGCCCAAATCCTCGGGGATGACAGCCATCTGGGTTGTCGTTGACAGGTTTTCGAAGATGGCGCACTTCGTTCCACTGGTTGGGCTGCCATCGGCCAGACGCCTGTCTGAATTATTTATGCTGCATGTTGTGCGTCTCCACGGGTTGCCACTTGATGTGGTCTCTGATTGCGGATCCCAGTTTGTGGCCAAATTCTGGAGGGCATTTTGTTCCGATCTCCAGATTTCTGTCAGCTTGTCGTCAGGCTACCATCCGCAGTCTAATGGGCAGACTGAAAGGGTGAACCAGTCCTTGGAGCAGTTCCTCAGGTGTTATGTCTCCAAGAGTCAGACTGACTGGGTTGCTCATCTGTCCATGGCGGAGTTTGCCTATAACAACGCGGCTCACTCTGCTACAGGGATCTCTCCCTTCCTTTGTGTGTATGGGCATCATCCTAAGGCCAATTCTTTTGACCCCCTGGACTCCACGCCTGGTGGTTCCTCTGTGGTTTCGCTCCTTAGGGGTATTTGGAGGAAAGTGAAGAAAGCCCTTGTGTCTGTGTCATTAGTGACCAAAAGGGTTTTTGATAAGCGGAAAAGACCCTGCAGCTTCGAATTAGGAGACTTCGTCTGGTTGTCCACCAAGAATTTGAAGTTGAGACAGCCATCTCATAAGTTAGGCCCCCGGTTCATCGGCCCTTATAAGATCACCAGGGTAATCAATCCGGTGGCATTTCAGTTAGACCTGCCCCGTTCTTTGGGTATCAATAAAACATTTCATTGTTCCCTTTTAAAACGGGCGATTAGTAATCCTTCTTCCCGTGGAAGACCTTCTCCTCTTCTGATACGTGGCCAGAAGGAGTTTGTTGTTGAAAGGATTCTTGACTCCAAGATGGTTCGGGGTCGGCTGTCATTTTTGGTGCACTGGAAGGGGTATGGCCCGGAGGAGCGGTCGTGGGTGCGCAGTTGTGATCTTCATGCCCCCAGACTGATACGCTCTTTCTTCTCGCAGTTCCCCGATAAACCCGGTGGTAGGGGTTCTTTGACCCCTCGTCAGAGGGGGGGTACTGTTAGGGTCTCCTGCCCTGTGCTGCCACGTCGTCATGGCAACCGGGAGACAAGTGCTAGCGGAGTAACCTGAGCGCAGCTGATACTCCGGTTCGGGTCTTTTGCTGTGCAGGTGCTGGTTTTTGTGCTCACAGTCTGTGAGGTCTGAGTGGGGCGTGGACAGCACCTGCTTTATAAGGCCTCTTCTCAGGTTAAGCAGATGCTGCTGAATCTTTGTTGGTTAGTCAGTTCCTGAAAGTTAGCCAGTACTGTGTAGCTTTGTATTTGCTGTTGCTTACTGCAAATAGGCCTGGGGATTTGGTACTACACTCTGCCAATCCAGACCTAGCAGTAAGACTGGAGTCAGTTGTTTAACCTGCTGGGGTTCTTTTGCTACTCTGTGAACTTAGCAGGTTTGCGGCTGTATTCTCAGACTGCCTGCCTAAATCCTGTCTCACTGTGCAAGGTGTTCAGGTATTCAGTTTAGTGGCAGTAAGCTGAACCTGTGCACTGCAAGTGAGGATTAGGATTGTGGAGACTCTCCTTGTGTCTATCATTCCATCTCTGACCAAGGAGTTTACTGCCACACCCGTTAGTAACCCTTTAGGGTTTTGCTGTTGCCCTTAGCAACAGCATTTCGGGTTCTCTACGTATTAAAACACAACATCTTGCTTTTTTCATCTGAGCATTCCTAATAATAGGGAGACACCCAGTTTCTTAGCCTCTGGGCTTCTCTGTTCACTTTGTGTTTATTTTGTTACCCTATCACCTTCTGTGTACGTAATGTCATATTCCCCAGTCTGTCTGTGAGTTCATTTGTTTTGCATCCCTATCCGTTCAGACACCAGTACATTCCTGCAGGCACTGGTGTGCATAACAGTTCAGACACCAGTACATTCCTGCAGGCACTGGTGTGCATAACAGTTCAGACACCAGTACATTCCTGCAGGCACTGGTGTGCATAACAGTTGGAGAACCTAGCACAAGATGGAAATCATTCTCCACTGCGCTTGAGTCAGGTGGATTCCTCCTCCTTTGCCTATATCATAAGTGGATGTATAGGCTTGAATGGCCTTTTGCTGCTTCTCCGTCCTCTGAATCATATAGAGTGTAGAATTCTACCTCGTTACCACCTCTTGTTTCAGGTGATGGCAAGGCAGGTTCAGGAGTGTTTGCTGGTGTTCCAGTCTTTGGCACACAGTGGCTGAATGTCGAAAGTCAGCATCTCCTGCATGCCCCTGTCATTTTTCAAAAAATTCTGCACCACCACATTTTTTGTATGTGCAAAACATGGGACATGTTGGAATTTGCCCAGATGTAATACACACACAATATTGGTGGAATTGTCTGATATCACAAATCCACAGTAGAGTATAATTTGAGTAAGCCATTGTGCAATGACGTACCTCAGTTTCCATATGAGGTTGTCAGTGGTGTGCTTCTTACATAAAGTGGTGATACATAGCGTAACCTGCCTAGGAATGAGTTGGCATTTGCGAGACACTGCTACTGGTGCTGATGCTGTTGTTGCTGTGGGAGGCAATACAGCTACCCAGTGGGCTGTCACAGTCATATAGTCCTTAGTCTGCCCTGTTCCACTTGTCCACATGTCCATGGTTAAGTGGACAGTTGGTACAACTGGATTTCTTAGGACACTGAGGACACTTTTTCTGACGTCTCTGTACATTTTCGGTATCGCCTGCCTAGTGAATTGGAATCTAGATGGGATTTGGTACCGGGAACACACTACCTCCATCAATTCCCTAAGTCCCACTGAACTAATGGTGGATACTGGACGCACGTCTAACACCAACATAGCTGTCAAGTCCTCAGTTATCCACTTTGCAACAGGATGACTGCTGTGATATTTTATCTTCCTCACACAGGACTGTTGGACAGTCAGTTGCTTACTGACAATAGTAAAAGTGGTCTTCCGAGTTCCCCTCTGGGATGACAATCGACTCCAGCAGCAACAACAGCAGCAGTAGGCATACCACTCAAGGATCCTCTGGAGATATCCCGGTTAGGAGAGGACTCCTCAGTCTTGCCAGTGACATAACCTGCAGGACTACTGATGTTCCTGACTGAAGAGGAAGTTGATGTTGAGGGAGTTGGTGGTTTGGCTTGCAGGAATTTGGGTACAAGAGGAAAAAGGGATTTAGGTGTCAGTGGACTGCTTACGCTCTTACCCAAAGTTTCACAACTTGACAATGATTTCAGATAAATGCGCAGGAGGTGACCTATAAGGGTCCTGTTCCTAGGTGGTTAACGTCCTTACCCCTACTTATTATGGATTGACAGAGGCAACACATGGCTTGACACCTGTTGTCCGGATTTGTGGAGAAATAATTCCACACCGAATAGGTGGCTTTTTTGGTATTTTGCCCAGGCATCACAATGGGCTTATTCATCCCACGAACAACAACTGTCTCCCCCGGTGCCTTATTTAAACATACCACATCACCATCAGAATCCTCATCGTCAACTTCCTCCTCAGTGCCAGCAACACCCATATCCTCATCCTGGTGTACTTCAACAGTGACATCTTCAATTTGAACTGTGGTTTCTACTTCCAGCACTTGCATAGGGTGTGCAAATGGTGGAAGGAGCCACCTCTTCCCATCCAGTGTTGGGAAGGTCAGGCATCGCAACCGCTGACACACTTGGACTCTCCTTAAAGATTTGTCATACCATCTTAGAACGTACAGTTCTTTGCTGTGCTTTTTTATAGTGGGAGGATGAGGGCTTCCATCATAATGTGAAGCTGAACCACTAGTTATGAACATAGGCAGGGCCTTAGCCATTCCTTGCCACTCCATGTCGTAAATGGCATATTGGCAAGTTTACGTTTCTCCTCAGACCATTTAATTTTTTTGGGGGGGTCTTTTTACTGAACTTTGGCTTTTTGGTTTTTACATTCCCTCTACTATCACATCCTTGGCAGACGGCGTTGATGGCATTTCATCATCTATGTCATGACTAGTGGCAGCAGCTTCAGCAGTAGGAGGAAGTGGTTCTTGAACTTTACCTATTTTGTCCTCCAAATGTTTGTTCTCCATTATTTTTCTGGAGTGATATAACACAATATGTGGCACAGGACAGCGTATCCCTACACCACACAGGGCAAAACCTGTAAAAATTATTTGCATTAAATATTAAAAACTCCTTTAAATGGAGTAAATAATATAAAGCACAGGAAAGTACCACTGGACTTACACAGCAGTACCACTGGAATTATACAGCAGTATCACTGGAATTATACGCCAGTACCACTTGAATTATATGCCAGTATCACTGGAATTATATGACAGTACCAGTGGATTTATACAGCAGTACAACTGGACTGGATTTATATGGCAGTACCACTGGAATTATACATCAGTATCACTGGAATTATATGGCAGTACCACTGGACTTATATGGCAGTACCACTGGACTGGATTTATACAGAAGTATCACTGGACTGGATTTATACACCAGTACCACTGGAATTATACGCCAGTACCACTGGAATTATATGGCAGTACCACTGGACTTTTACGGCATTACCACTGGACTGGATTTATATGGCAGTATCACTGTTTTTTTACACCAGTACCACTGAAATTATACAGCAGTATCACTGGAATTATACGGCAGTACCACTGGTCTCATACGGCAGTACCACTGGACTGGATTTATATGCCAGTACCACTGGATTTATACGGCAGTACCACTGGACATATACGGCAGTATCACTGGAATAATATGGCAGTACCACTGGACATATACAGCAGTACTACGGGAGTGGGATTTATACGCTAGTGCCACTGGATTTATATGGCAATACCACTGGACATATACGGCAGTATCCCTGGAATTATATGGCAGTACCACTGGACATATATGGCAGTATCACTGGACATATGCAGCAGTACCACTGGACTTATATAGAAGCACAGGGACACCACCACTGGACTGATGCAGGATAACACAGCACCACTGCAATGGACTGGATTTATACAGCAGCACTGGACATATTGCAGCAGAGGACACCACCACTGTGAATGGACTGATGCAGCACAAGACACCACCACTGGACTGATGCAGCACAACACAGCACCACTGGACTTAACTCATACAGCAGCATTGGACATATGGCAGCAGAGGACACCACCACTGTGACTGGACTGATGCAGCACAAGACACCACCACTGGACTGATGCAGCACAACATAGCACCACTTAACTGGGCTTATACAGCTACACTGGACATATGGCAGCAGAGGACACCACCACTGTGACTGGACTGATGCAGCATAAGACACTACACTGGACTGAACAGCACAAGACAGCACTGGAATCACCACCCCACTTTCCCTCCCACATAGACACTGAGGACAGAGACACGTCCTCTCATTGCACTCTCCGGGACTGGAGTAAAAATGGCGGTGACCTGCGGCTCCATATAAGGAATCCAAAACCAGCAAGAATCCGACAGTGGGATGATGACGTTTTGCCTCGTTCTTGTTTCCGAGTCAGGCGGGAAAACCCTAGCCAGGCTCGGATCCGGGCTCGGGTAGTGGAGTCTGGTAGGGTTCAGTTCTCAGGGAACCAAACCCGCTCATCTCTAACTTCAACACATATTTCATCTCTACCTTTCCCTTCCCTTGCTTAGCGATCTGTTTTGTTTTGTAAAGAAAACAAAATATTCTGTTTTAATATTATAATTTCAAATGTTATGGGACATTATGTTAATAACTTATTTCTAGAGCTATACTTTATTTAATGTAACTGAAAATGCACTCCGAATGTTCAGTTAAGTACAAACGATTTACTTTTACATCAATTATTTTTATTTTTGTAGAACTTTATTTCCAGTCTATTGGTTTTTACAATACAGTACTATAATTTGTCATTTTTTCCTTATATTTGCAATATTATTTTTCAGTTGTCTACACACAAGCTCTACAGTGTTTTTGTAATACTTGTACTTGCAATATATACAGTAATACCTTCTGGAATATCTTCATAAATGTGTATTTTTTCTATTTTACCCAACAGATTAAAGTAATAAAATTTCTTTTATGAAAAGTACACTGCAAATTCCCTGGAACATTGCATGTATGGCTTTATAAAAGGAAAAAATAAAATTCAAAAATAAAATTATAATCTAAAAGTGTATGTGCAACACTTGATCTGGATCTGCATGTTATCACGTCTTAATTATTATAATAGCAAGTCATTAATTATAATGCTAAAAATCTACCATTTCTACTTTACTTAGAGATGTTACTTTACTGTAGTTCGGATTGCATTTTATTGGGCTCATGAGAAAAAGAACAAGGAAAAACTAATACCAACATAGTATTCTAGTAACTTTATAAAATCAGATGACAAAGCCACCAGTGGAAGTTTTGGTTCAGTTGTTTTATATATTTATTTTATAAACTCAGGAGAGCTAGAGGCAAAAAGTCTAAAGTAATAAAAACTTTGTTTCAAAAAGTAAAAGCAATAAAACACTGTAAAGATTTTGAGAGTAAATATTGTGATCGTGATTAGACCAGGAGTACATTTTCTCCTTTGTCTTTCAAACAGGTCTGTAATATAATAGTATTGATTTTTAACCATTTAATGCCTGGTGGGTCTTCCTTCCACCTTTCTCATAACCAAGCTAATGTTCATGTTTGGGGTGATACCATTTTATTAGGAATAACTTTCATATTGTTTGTTCTTTGTATAAGTATATCAATGTGAATTTGTATATTCATTTTTTAAATACAGAGCTTTATTTTTCAGCATATGAAAAAAATACATTTGAATATAAAAGAGGCAAAATTATGCAATAATCTGGTTTTTTTTAGTCTCCTTTCAGTAACTTTCAGTGTAAGTGACCTAAAATACTACCTACAGTCAAAGTATATTCAGCTAGTTCTCTGAGGTACAGAGATAACTAATATGTGCTACCTCTTCTGCATTTGAAAGAGTAATAGGGTTGAAAATGCTGATATTTTTAGCATTTTTATACTCTAACATTTTATTGTAGTAGTTATTTTTATTTTTTATTTTATTTTACACTTACAGTAAGCTAGATCTGGTTTGCTTAGTTAATCTCCCATTTTGCTGACACTAGTATAATAACTCATATGTCAATTACACCTACAGTATACACCTTTAGGTAACTGTTCACACATTGCTAAACAATATGAACGTTTACTAAAATAGGACAAACAAGAGTCAATAGTATTGTTTCCACATTACATTCTACAATTGTATTTGTGCACTTAATATTTTAGGATGGAGTATGTTCTGTTATTGAAGCATTTATATGCTTTCCCATTACAGTAGATTGCACAAATGGACCCCATATTACTGCTGCTGAGGATAGGCAGCAAAGGGGATAACTTGTAGACTGCACTAGGGGGAGAGGGGGTGGTTACCATAGAGACCTAACATAGTTGAGCTTCTGGAGCCATTAGAAAATATGCTGGGTAGCAATTAAACCTTCTAAAGAGTGGAAAAGTGTACAAGTGGAGAAGTTGCTCATAGCAACTAATCGCCTTCTAGATAGCATTAATCATTCTATAAAAGGTAAAGTCTGAATAGTTTCTATGACTAACGTCTTTGCTCTTTAGGAGATTTGATACATTTCCCTCTGTGACAATTAAGTCAGTTGGTTAATAGCAGTCTGAAGTGCCTGACATGAGAGAGAGACTTCCTTCAGACTTAACAGCTTAGTAGTGGAAGTGAGGCACTGGGAGGTGTGGAGATCCTATTTAGCTGCAAGCAACAGTAAGAGTGAGAGGCAGTGTAGAGAGAAACAGGGGTCTATTCAAAAAGCTGTGAAAAGTGGGGAGAAGTGAGCCAGTGGAGAAGTTGCCCATGGCAACCAATAAGCATTGAAGTAACATTTATAATATGCATACTATACAAATGTACGGAGCAGCTGATTGGTTGCCATAGGCAACTTCTCCACAGGCTTACTTCTCCACTTTTTCACTGCTTCATGAATAGACCCCATAATGAGTTTTAATATGCTCAGTGACAGAGAATGGTATAGTACTGGTCTGAGGGAGAGGCCAGTGCTGCTAAGTATAGTGAAGTGATGTTGGGCAGCAGTAAAAATATGAATCATGCCTGATTCTGTAAGGACTAAAATGAGGAAGTGTTCCTTATGAAAAAGAGATGAGGGGCCTCCACATACAGTATTGCATAGAGCCTATCTACTGAGCTGATTATATGTGAGCAATCCATGAGGAACACGTGGGTATATGCTGTACCTCTGTAGTACCTGCCCATTAGCAGGAGGATGTGAACTACGGACGCTAGTTTCAGCTATTATAGGTAACCAATGCAGCTTACACTTATTGATATTCAAAAGCATCAGAGAAAAATTTGTGAGATATTTAGTGTGGAGTGAAGTACTCTGATCATCAGTGGCATTAATGTACATGGTCTGTTTGCAAAGTATTATATATACAAAGGAAAGAGGCATTTAGTGAAATAATAAGCGCTCAGCTCAGCAGTCACATAGGCATACCTTCTTTATACCCTTACCCTAAGTACCATTCAGTAAAAGCAAAATTAGAGATGTTTCTGAAACACTTTGGACTATTCATTCAGTTCAATCAGACCACAGTCAAACAGATCTAGATTCTTAAGGAGTTTAAGTAAAACGGTTGTGTGAATTTGTTGATACTAAGTTTTAGTGTTAAGCTTTAGCAGTAATTCATAGAGTAGATAAGGGAGGGGTGGAATTTGGAATCTGAGGAAGTTGTTTGGAAAGCACTACAAGGTGGGGATTGGTGGCAATAAAGATCCTGAATCTGTTATTTAGCTGTGCAATAAAAGTATCCAGTTTACTTCCAGTTTGCATTATCCTAGGTTAAATGTTCTATGTAGTGAATGTTTTATAAATTATATTTAGAAAACTATCTATCACTAATCCCGTTAAAGGTTTAATATTTTGGAAAGCAATTGTTAGTCAATTTTTTATGGTTATTTGTCATTATTACTCTTTCTTTTCCCTTGTAATACGTTGACATAAAGAACCTTAAGCAGGATTCACTTTCTTAAAATGTGTATCACAATGTAGTGCATTGGGGAAGCTGAGGGACCATTCTAGTATACCTACACATCAGGGCCTGGTGGACTTTACAGTCATGATAAAGTAGATCCTGGTGGAGGCACTGGTAAAAAGAGAAACAAAAAGAGCAACCCAGTCATTTCACTAAATAAAGATGAGCAAGTGTAAAGGGCCGTACTGATGGGGAGGTTTCCCCAGAGATGTGTGCTGAGCGGTCTATGTGCTGAGCGAGGGACGGGACGGACTCGGGGTCCACTCATTTCACCCAGTGGTGAAATGAGCGACCTGATAGATTGCAATCTAGCACTGGCGATAGCGACGCGCAGGACCGCGCATCACTGTCGCCGGCACCCCTACACACGGAGCGATGTTCAGCTAATTTCTAAGCAATCTAGTCAGATTGCTTAGAAATTAGCTAAACATCGCTCCATGTGTACCACCCTTTACACTGGCAAAAGGGAGTTAAAATTGCTATTAAGGAAATAAATTCACAACTCAAATAATTAATGACAGACAGAGCAAATTGTGTCATCACTCTCAGAAGACAACTGATACTATTTTCTTACTATTTATAAATGGTAATATTTACTAACAAGTTCCAATGTTACTAACAAGTTCCATATTTTGTAATTTTTTATATTCAGTGCTACAAATCTAAGGACATTGAATACTCATCTAAGGACACTTAATACTATCCATATTAAAACAAAATCAGATGTCATATCCAATCTTCAGAGTAAAGATGACCATACACTTACATTATTGGTGGAGCAGCAATTAAGCATCTGTTGGGGATGATAATTCTGTATATGGGGAGAGGGAGGGATTTGGGCTGCACACCATAATTTTTAACTTAATACTAGTTGCTACCCATCTGAGAGTTGTAGCTTTACCAAGAAAAAAGGAAAGATGCAGGTGCACATTCCAAACATCAAGAACACTGGCAATCAGAACAATTATGATAAACTCTGCAATTTAACAGAGTAAAATCAAGGTTCTTGGCATCATTTTAGGCTAAAAAAATGGGACCACCTACCACATCATGGTGACCTCATCAGGTAGGTCCCTAACATTCCTAAGGTTCAAGTTCAGAACAAAGGACCACCAGGGCCAGCAAAGCCCAACTGCCCCAACTCATCAAACAAGTGAGAAGTAGCAGTGTAAAAGTGTTACATTAATAAGAGGCAACAACATACAGATGGAGCCATGCTAGTCGTGGCTCCATCTATAACTAGGCGCACCCGCCTGGACGCACCTAGTCACTGTAAGTGTCTCCGCCTAGACAGGCTTACATGTCCAGACAGAGACACTCCCTATTTACTTGACTGGAGAGCGTTTCCATCCAGGTGGGCGCGCACACCCAGACAGAGACGCTTACAATGGGAAGTGGCTCTGTGCACTCCTGGCATGACTAGGCAGACGGATCACCTAGTCACGCCAGGAGTGCACGTGTGCGCCTCAGCCAGCAAAGAAAACAGAGACTCCATCTGTAGGTGCCAAAAGTGTTACATAGGTGAGAATTAGCAATTCAATTGTTTAAGTGCTAAAAAGTGTTATATAACTGTTAAAATAATGATGTCTCAGAGCAGCCCAGCCACACCAACCCAGGGGTCCCCACACCCCAAACCCATTCCTAATATTGACATATATATATATATTTATATATGACTTACCTTCCATAGTGCTTATTTCAATATGTATACTGCAAATGCAAAGACTAATACTAATTAAAACACCCAAGGACAGGTGTGAGATGTACTAGTGTAAAATGAAGGAGTCTCAGTCTTCAAGGGCATATGCATGCATTATATAGAGGAGTTGGGCTGCACACCCTAATTCTAAACATAATAAGAGGTGCATGCTGAGACTTGTAGTTTCACACAGAAAAATTAAAGATGCAGATGCACACTCCAAACATCAAGAACACTGGCAATCAGAACAATAATAATGAAATGAGAATTCTTTCAGCGTGCCCGACAGATGTCATAATTGCTGCTTGGATCTGATAGTGTATAATCTAGAGATGAGCGGGTTTGGTTCCCCCGGGATCCGAACCCCCCCCCGAACTTTGCGATTCGAGCCAGGATCTGAGCCCAGCTTGGGTTTTCCCGCCCACCTTGATTACATCATCGTGACAAAATGTCATCATCCAGCTGTCGGATTCTCGTGGGTTTTGGATTCTATATAAGTCCCCGTGCATTGGCACCATCTTCACTCTGGCATTGGAAAGTGTACTGGATGGATGTGTCATGGCATGTGGCGGGTGTATCTGAATTAGGGGTGCTCCTTGCCTGCTGTATCTGAAAAATGGGTAATCTTTCTGTCAGCTGTATCTGTAAAAGGGTGCTCTCTGTCTGCTGTATCTGAAAAACAGGTGCTCTCTCTGTCAGCTGTATCTGAAAAAGGGGTGCTCTCTATGTCTGTGGTATCTGAAAATGGGGTGCTCTCTCTGTTAGCTGTATCTGAAAAAGGGGTGCTCTTTGCCTGCTGTATCTGAAAAACAGGTACTCTCTCTGTCAGCTGTATCTGGAAAAGGGGTACTCTATCTGTGGTATCTGAAAAAGGGGTGCTCTCTCTATCTGTGGTATCTGAGAAAGTGGTGCTCTCTCTGTCAGCTGTGTCTGATAAAATGGTGCTCTCTCTGTAGTATCTGAAAATGGGGTGCTCTCTCTGTTAGCTGTATCTGTAAAAGGGGGTGCTCTCTCTGTCTTCGGTATTTAAAAAATGGGTGCTCTCTCTATGAGCTGTATCTGAAAAAGGGGTGCTATCTCTCTGCGGTATATAAAAAAAGGGGTGCTCTCTCTGTCAGCTGTATCTGAAAAAGGGGTACTCTATCTGTGGTATCTGAAAAAGGGGTGCTCTCTCTGTCAGCTGTGTCTGATAAAGTGGTGCTCTCTCTGTAGTATCTGAAAATGGGGTGCTCTCTCTGTTAGCTGTATCTGTAAAAGGGGGTGCTCTCTCTGTCTTCGGTATTTAAAAAATGGGTGCTCTCTCTATGAGCTGTATCTGAAAAAGGGGTGCTCTCTCTCTGCGGTATATAAAAAAGGGGTGCTCTCTCTGTCAGCTGTATCTGAAAATGGGATGCTCTCTCTGCATCTTGCACCTTATTTATTTGCGTTATGTGCTCTTTGGAGCATTTTTTGGGCATAGTTTAAAATACTGCCATCCTGTCTGCCATTGCAGTGCCACTCCTAGATGTGCCAGGTGTTTGTGCCACCCACTTCTGTTGCTTAGCTTAGTCTTCCAGCTACCTTGGTGCAACCTTTTGGCCTCAACTGGATGTAAACAATATTGTGAGCTGTGAGGTGTTCAAAATAGACTGGGAATGAGTGGAAATTAATCTTATTGAGGTTAATAATACTGTAAAATTCTTTGATTTTAGCTTTTTTAATGATTTTTTTCCCTACATTGAGGCTGAAAATAATCTATACAGAACAGATGATTACAGCATCTAAAAATATATATTGTACAATATATATTTTTAATTGTTTGTACTGTGGTCAAAACTGCCCGGAAATGCCTGAAAATTAATGTTATTGAGGTTAATAATACTCTAGGAACAAAAAAAAGGCCAAAACATGTGATTTTAGCTGTGAATTGTGAAACAAATATGAAACCAAAATCAGCAAAAATGGTCTGACACAGATTTTAATCAATAACTAGATCAGGGTACTAGTTACTAAGGGAGGTAGAGTATGTATGTAGGTACTAAGGGAGGTAGAGTATGTCTGTAGTGGAAGGAAGGATTGATTAGTAATCTAATTTAATTTTTTTGATTAGTAATTTAATTTAATTTTTTTGATTTTAAAAATGTAAATGAATCATTGGGGGAATTAGTGGCAGTCTTTAATGCATAGACAACAATGCTCTGTGCCTCTCCTCTCAATTGTTTGTCCTCTATATCTATCAAGTATCAACATACACGAATCAAGTGGGGTACACACTACAATCAGTACAAAAGATGTACCACCTACAGTGTCAAACAATACATTTAGGAGTCAGAGATAACAATCGTACGCTATGGTTTATTTCAGCAACAGTGTCGCACAATATGTGTATGAGTAGGAAATAAAATATATTGCTGTGGTACCACCTTCACCCACAGTGTCACACAATACATGTATGTGTCAGAGAAAGTAATCGAATATGGTTGAAGGCTGCGCTCACATTGGGGGATGGTGGCTGAGTGTGCAGCTGACCTGGAGGTGTCCCACCTCCTGTTACAATTGCGTATTTCGTGGTGGTCAGCGCGCTCTAAAGGGTGTGCGAGGGATTGGATTGATTGGAGAGGTGGATGGTGGTGTGTGAAGTGATGTGTTCTCTGTGTATCTATTTGTAGGGGATGTGGTAATGATCACTCGATGTAAATGAAATATAGGATTTTATTTGGATGTAATAGGATTAATATTCCATAGTCAATAATGAATGTCCCAGGTTGGTTCACCACTTATCAGGTGTGTCTTGCAGACTACCCTTTCTCTGAGTATACCCTCCTATTGGTATACTGATGGAGCTACAGCTCAGGTAAATGTTAGGTATGCCCTAGGGGCCACCTTTACCATAGGTGTGGATGGTCCTATGTATCCTCTGATGCTGTGTCTATTGTTAGGTTTGTGGTTAAGTTTATGGTGTGACTAGTGCGGCGTCCCGCCTGTCAGACCCTTCCGTGTGTGGCAACGAGTGGCGTGGTCATATACTGTGTAATGAAACTTACCGCCGGGGGCAGGTGCTACCTGCCGCCGGTGACCAGTTCTTAGCCGTCCTCAAGCCTGTGTTCCTCGATGTATCCTCTCTGGGTGTCCTCCGTGTCTCAGAAGCCGCGCACCTTGTCTGTAAATGCCGGTCTCCTAAACTCCCGTCCCGTCCTCTGACTTCCTGGTTCGCGCGTCACGTGCCGGGTCACGTGAGCGCGATGTGTGCGGAAGCGTCTCCTTCTCCAGCCGGAGAGAGGAGAATGTATGTGGCAATGTCGGTAGTAAAGTCTGTGGGTCCCAACGCGTTTCAGCACTGATGCCTTTTTCTAGAAAAAGGCATCAGTGCTGAAACGCGTTGGGACCCACAGACTTTACTACCGACATTGCCACATACATTCTCCTCTCTCCGGCTGGAGAAGGAGACGCTTCCGCACACATCGCGCTCACGTGACCCGGCACGTGACGCGCGAACCAGGAAGTCAGAGGACGGGACGGGAGTTTAGGAGACCGGCATTTACAGACAAGGTGCGCGGCTTCTGAGACACGGAGGACACCCAGAGAGGATACATCGAGGAACACAGGCTTGAGGACGGCTAAGAACTGGTCACCGGCGGCAGGTAGCACCTGCCCCCGGCGGTAAGTTTCATTACACAGTATATGACCACGCCACTCGTTGCCACACACGGAAGGGTCTGACAGGCGGGACGCCGCACTAGTCACACCATAAACTTAACCACAAACCTAACAATAGACACAGCATCAGAGGATACATAGGACCATCCACACCTATGGTAAAGGTGGCCCCTAGGGCATACCTAACATTTACCTGAGCTGTAGCTCCATCAGTATACCAATAGGAGGGTATACTCAGAGAAAGGGTAGTCTGCAAGACACACCTGATAAGTGGTGAACCAACCTGGGACATTCATTATTGACTATGGAATATTAATCCTATTACATCCAAATAAAATCCTATATTTCATTTACATCGAGTGATCATTACCACATCCCCTACAAATAGATACACAGAGAACACATCACTTCACACACCACCATCCACCTCTCCAATCAATCCAATCCCTCGCACACCCTTTAGAGCGCGCTGACCACCACGAAATACGCAAGAGAAAGTAATCGAACACTGCGGTTAACTTTCACCAACAGCGTTGCATAATATGTGTATGAGTAGGAAATAAAATATATTACTATGGTACCACCTTCACCCACAGCATCATACAATACGTGTATGTGTCAGAGACAGTAATCAAACACTGCGGTTGACTTTCATCAACAGCGTTGCATAATATGTGTATGAGTAGGAAATTAAATATATTACTGTGGTACCACTTTCACCCACAGCGTCACACAATATGTGTATGCCTCAGAAATAATAATCGAACATTGCAGTTGACCTTCACCAACAGCATTGCACAATACATGTATGAGTAGGAAATAAAATATATTACTGTGGTACCACTTTCACCCACAGCATCACACAAAATGTGTATGATTCTGAAATGGTAGTCGAACACTGTGGTTGACCTTCACCATCAGTGTCACACAATATGTGTATGAGTAGGAAATAATAATATACTGTGGTCTGATGGGCAGTGCCATAGTACTTATGAAAATAAAATAAAAAATGTATAGTACACAGGGGAACAGCACAAACAAACAAAAAAAAATGTTTTTTTTAATTATAATTTTAGGCTTTTTGTTTGTAGCTTTTATTATTTTAAGTTTACACTGGAGTGGAGCCCCTGGATGGATGGACAGATCACTCCTTTCAGATACAGCAGACAGAGCACCCCTGGATTAATACTGATAGGACAAACCAGCCACTGGATGTTACTGGGTTAATTTAATAAACACTATGGCAGATCCCCCTGGATGTATGGACAGATCACCCCTTTCAGATACCGCAGACAGATCACCCCTGGGCTGATAATAGCAGAGCAGACTAAGCACCCCAACTGATACAGCAGAACAAACACAAAGCACTCCTTTCAGCTACACCCGCCTCACACTGAAATAACACAGTACTGACGGACATGTCCGTCCAGTACACCCTCCACAGCCAGAGTGAAGATGGTGCCGATCACTGGGGACGTTTCTAGAATCCAAAACCCGAGAGAATCCGACAGCGGGAAGATGATGTTTGGCCTCACTTTGGTATCCTAGGATGACAGGGAGTCCCGAGCCGGACTCGTATTGCAAAGTTCGGGTGAGCAGGGCCGGTGCAAGGTTTCTCGGCACCCTAGGCAAAAGTTCTGCCTACTGCCCCTTCCCCCTAACCAGCCTTCAGGTGAAAAGCATACTGCTGCTCTGCCCCAACCCCAGTCTGTTGCATGGCTGCTCTCTTCTCCCCATCTCCATAGTCTGTGTGGATTCCTGCTGCTCTTACCCCCTTTCCCCTACTCTTTTAAATGTCTTCTGTTCTATCCCCTCTACCATCTGTTTGCATGCTGCTGCTCATCCACCCCAGATAGTGTGCATGCCTGCTGCTCATCTCAGCACCCGCCCCCAAAGACTGCTGCTCTCCCCCTCTTTCCTTATCAAATGCGGACAGTGCACTGTGTAGCCACCTCACCTGCAGGCTGCGATGCAGAGATGGGACTGAGTAGTCTGTGAAAGAGCCTGGGATGAAGAGCAGCACCGCATGTCACCCTGCAATACAGGAGCTTGGCAGTCGTGGCTACTGCAGATACGAGTGCTGGGGGGATTGCGGCGGTTGTGAGAGGTATGACCATGCTACCTTTTTAATGCAGCTGTAACAGGCCACCCCCTCAGGTCCCGGCGCCCCTAGGCAGCTGCCTAAAGCTGCCTAGTGGAAGCTCCGGCCCTGCGGGTGAGTCCAGTTCTCGAAAAACCGGGCCCACTCATCTCTACTATAAACTGACCCCAGTAATTGTGGAATAAATATATATGGTCCAAAAAACATACAAGGAGCTGGCAAATGCAGCATAAGCCCCACTCTCACTCCTCACTGCTGATGCTGATGTGAGGAATGTGCTAGGTGCTGAGGAGGCGGACTCACTAAACTTCCGGGTCCAATATCAATGGCACTCCTTCTCTTATGTGTCACTATATTCCCATAGATGGATCCATTTTCTTTAAAAAGAATACAGTAAATTTCTTATCAATTTAATCTCAAAATTCTTCATGTGATATACCTACAATGGAAGTAAAACATTATAGTTGCTATTAAGTACTAATTAATTATTAATAATAGTTTTGCTTGATGATTATTACATATAAAGTGAATTGTTATTAAAAATTACATCCAGCTGTAAAGGGAGGTCAATAAATATTCAGTAATATCATAATTCTTTATTATTTTTTCTTTATTCATTACAGTCCAAAAAAGTAATGAGAAGAAAAATCTTTAACACTAAATGATGACATTACTAAAGAAACGCTGTCTATTCCTTGTTTCATTTACGGTATATCAGGAGCAGTTAATGCAATATAGGATTTCATTACAACACATTTTCTGACCTATTCTCAATTGTTTTTGATTTAGCAATCAGGTGTTAATAATAATGGACACATTGAACCTGATGCCCGGTGGGTGCTGATATTGTTTATTTTTTACTTCCTTGTTATTATACTCCAGTATGTCAACTATAGCTCCAGATCTAGTTCATAGTTACAGCCTGCTATTCATTTTAGTTTACAACACTTGTTCACTGCACTCCCTATTTCATGTGATTGTGTCACTCCAATAAATCACCTGTTCATTTCATCTGTTTCATTGTTCCATCAGACAGCCCTGTAATAGGGTGCTGCTGCGCCCTTTACTTCACCTGAGCGATGCTTAAGATTTAATAACTAAGCACTCCTCAGGGGGGTGCAAATTAAAGCAGAGGGTGAGTATGGCTGGTCTCGCCCTCAAGGGCATCCCCCTCTGTGTATCAGCAATGGCCATACTGCCCTCCTTACGTCCCTGCCATCAGAACATACACAAAGAAAATATCTAACACATAACAATAACAACTAATTTGTACCTAGCACAAGTTCGCTATAAAGATCAAGCTGATTAAAAATTATTATTGTTAATATTAAATTGCATTTAGAGACAGAGTTTCATTAGCCACAAGAAATATTACAGTAAGTTCACTTTTGCTTGTTAACAAGTTTATTGGACCATTTGTACCAAATTAAAATAGCAGGATCTGCATATGCTAACAGTCTACCCTATCACTGGGCCAAATTAATATAGCATATGCAGTTCCTGTGGTCAATGTACATACATATTAAACTCCATTACAAGATGCAAACATCTTTTCTTTCTTGTTAAATGTAAATATTATGGATAGGGAAACAAATCCTTGATTCCGATACAGAAAAACCATTTTGCACATGTTGTATAAACTAGAGATGTGCAGTACGGTTTTTGAAAAATCTGAACCCACCTTAATTTAAGGTCTCTGAGTCAAACCAAGTCTCAGTTCAGTTCTCTTGGAAGTCCAAGTTGAACCAAGTTCTGGTTTTGGATCTTCCCGTAGTGTCAGATTTTGAATTTTAAATCCAAATTTCATGTTTTGGAATGCATTTCAGAATTTTTTCAGGTGCTATTTCGGTGGGCAAAATTTACTGGAAATGACTGGAAATTAATGTCATTGCTGTTAATAATGATTTAGAAGCAAAAATAGGTCCAAATTACACGATTTTAGCTGTTTTTATAAAATTTTAAAATATCCAAATCCGAACCTGAATCAAAACACTTGAGTGTGGTTTTGCTAAAACCGAAAACCCCCTCACTGATGTTCGTTTTTCCAAACACATGAGGATCCAAGCACATCTCTAAAATCACATTGTAATATATATTTAGCAAGCCCTCAATGAGGGCAAGTATTTTACTGTACAAAGTTCACCAGATGCTCTGGGTTGCAGTTTTTCAGAACCATGCAGTTCTGAGTATTATGGTTTCCAATATACAAATGCACAAAATGTTTACAGCTGTCGACCTTGGAGTGATGCCCCCTATTACCATAAATTTGGAATTCACCACACACTGAGTGCTATGTGATTAGTTTCCATGCCTTGTAACTGTGTGAGCCTCCCATGTATGTCTTACACCTGGACATTCACTTACTAACTTTTTCTTTGCTATGCTAAGCTTGTGATTCCTTGTGTACTGACTTGGTAGTTGAGGAAGAGTAATACTTAAGAGAGATACTTGCACTAGTTGATAAAGTGTTCCTATATGGGTGGATAGTGAATTATAACTGTACATATTACACTTTTTTTATATTTCTAGTACAGTTTTGGACAAGCTGATGTACTTCAAAAGTTGCATATGTGACCTTCCAAGCTTCAAATACAGTAGGTCACACATTACACTTAATTTCAGCAATGAAATACAGTCCCAAAACTCCCTCATAGGCATATCTAGGTAGGCACTTTTAATCTGGTGGGACAAGCTCTGACACAGACCCATAAGTTGCAGTCCATCCTTAAGGGGAAGTTTTTGGTACAAAAAATATTTCCAAATAGTGAAAAAAAATCCCCAGCACTTGCACTAATAACAAAACAAAAGTAAATATCTGCTTTCAACACAAAATATCACAAGGATATTATATCAATAAAATATATTACATATTTATCAAGCACAAAATAATTTCAGTCAATAATATTCAATTATACTATTAATTAATATTAATAATGACAAACACTTTGTGAAACATGACAAAAGTGTAAAAATGCCCCACAGTATTACTTACAGTACAATCGAACACATGTACTGTATATAGTTAAACCATACAGGCAGAAAAATATTACCAGCACAATGTTAGTACATACAGTATATTAGAAATGCTAGTATATGGATAGGCAACCTTTTCCTATCAGTGCGCCAGATAAAATCCAGTTAAGCACAGTGTGTTAGTTCTACATTTATACATATCAGAATTACCCTCACATGCCCCTTTTATTTTACCAAAACCTTCCACATGACTTTCTTATGCCCCCCACACCCTTCCATATGCCTATTTATGCCCTTAGACTTTTCTATTTGCCCCTGTTATGCCATCAAACTCTACATCATGCCCCTTTCATGTCATCAGACTCCTTCATATGCCCATTTAATGACATCAAACTTCCAAATGTATATTATATGATACCAGACTCTTCCACATGCCTCCAATATGCCATCAGACCCATGCATTAGTAAGTATTCCATCTATACCAGAACTCAGTGCCACTAGTTATGTATCAGTAAAAAACATATAGTAATGTATTACAATACTAATCATACTTATGTGGATTTCTTTTTCACACTATTTTTACTCATTTTCTCTGCTATTCTTTCTCTTGTCATCTTTTTCATTTTTTTAACTGAGTACAGTATTTCTCCTTCCTTGCTTATTATCTTCTTCTGTGTGTTTTTAATTCCTAGGTGAAGCAGGTGGCATATTTTCACTGGTCCTGCTTATATGGGAGTCTGCTATTGACAAGTGCTCCCATCTAAAGTACTATGAGTCTCTGACATATTTGAATATTAATAAATGTATGTGCAATCTATTAAGAATGAGACTCCCATTTATTCTATTTTATTAATTTACATGGGGGTAGGTATGAGTGAACCCCAGGGGACCTTAGGTGGCTCCAAGGACACTGATACCCCTTTCACACCATTAACCTGGGTCCAACCTGGGTTATTGAAACAGGTTTCAAGCTGTGTCCAGCTGCTTGAAACCATGTAAAGACTGCAGGCTGTTCCCGAGTTATTTCTGATTCTTTCCTTTGCCAGCATTTTGAGGTGATATCATCGCCAAGCGCCAGTGACCCAGCTCTTTGCATACTTTTAGTGTGCGGTCGGATAACCTGGGTTGCACTGTTCACATCGCAAGCTACCCAGGTTGGTCCCAGGTTAGACCCAGGTCACGAAAGGGTCAGATTTATGGGTAACACAATCTGGTTTGATCCTTTCACACCAAGCTGGGACCTGGGGTTGACCTAGCAATATCCTGTGTCTGAAGATTGGTGCGAAAGGGGTATGAGTGACATGGGTTCTAGCTATGATGTGGTTGTTACATCACACTGTATTGTGTTACATCACAGTGCAGGGAAGTATCTGCTTGTAAGCACAACACATCCATGATGATACAACCATGAATATGTGGACACAAGCTACCATTATCTGACAAAGTTTGGACCAATAAGGCTCCTCCAGCCCTCTAGGAAATGCAGACTCACTCACTAGCTGTACTGTATTTGTGTTCATGATGTGGATGCAAATGCAAACAAGCAACTTGTGATGGTGTCAGCTGGGCCACCAGGGCAGGTTACTGGCAGCCCAAGAAGGCTGGAGATGGTCTGATTTAGGGAGCACATGGCAACCTGCACCAAACCTCAGTGTTCCCCTGCTGGCTGATATAGCTCCCTCAATGAACACATATGTACACATTTGCCACAAAATGCACCCTTATCATTGTAGACACTCATAAATACCACTCAGTAATCCCACTTGCCAAAAAATTACTCACATGCCATCAGACCTCAATAAACTCTAAGTGGTTTATTAGGAAGAGTCAGGTTGTAAAACCCATCACTTTGGATCATGTTTCTGCCTGATATTTAAAATGACAATGCTTTTACTACCAAGATATGGCAAGTAGTAGCGTTGCCCTTTTAAATATTGGGAAGAAACATGTTCCAAAATGACGGGTTTTACAACCTGACTCTTCATAAATTTACCTCCAAGTTTCCACATCCACAAAATTCCCCACAATACCACTAAGAAATCTCAACAGACCTCCTCACATGCCACTCAGAATGTTTAAATACCACTCAGCTCTATAAGCAAATAAAAATTATTTTTCTGTCCAGAGCCCACAGTGGAAGGAGACATACCAAGTCATGCAGAAAACACTATGTAACTGTACCTCCCCCACTTCTAATATGCTGCATGATCATCCTTTACTTTGCAGTGGATTTCACATGGTGTGTAAGTTGATTGCTCACTGTCGAGCTTATTCTCTGCTTTATGACAAAAAGTCAGAGCAGGGCGGAATGCAAAGGTCACTAGGATGTAAGTTGCCTACTTCTGTGCAAGCAAGTTTCATAAATTTATATCAGCAGGATAAGTTGATTTATTTTTACTGCCCTAAGATATAGAAAAGTCTACACACTGACCGCACATGTATCAAATGCAGAGAGTACTTTTAAGGGAATGCATGCTATTTACCGGCAGGCGGGATGCTGGCTGTTAAGATCCCAATAGAAGATCCCGTCCACCAGAATGCGCTGCACTCGCCTCAGGTTCTATTTTCACACTGTGGGTGTCGTGGACACCCGCGAATGGGAATAGCCCCTGGGCGCCAGGATTCTGGCTATTGGCATTGCCAGCTGTTGGGATTCTGGCATCGGTATCTTGACAACCGGCAAATTGATTGCATCCCCTTTTAAGTTGTGGAGAACACATGAAGCACATTTCATTTAAAATGAGCACCTGTTACTCAAAACTGTGATTGGAGCTCCAGTAGTCCTGGATTATACCGTTGACTAAATAAATTATTATGCACTTGTATGAATTATTTCAGTTGTAGCTGTGACATTCACAAATATCTAAAGGCATCCAGCAAGTTCAATCAAAATGAAACAGTAAGTGTTCTATTGGCAAAGCAATTTTACAATTTGCAGCTGATATGCATTCAGAAAGCCCTATAGTAAGGTTGAATGGCAAGGTAGGAGGCAGCTCAGCACTGCAGGTCTGCCAGCATAACCCTTTAATTTAAAGCTCTACTGCTATTTCTGCCTACTTATTTCCATTTAAATCTTGTAGGATTGTTTAATTAAGTAGGTGCATTTAACATTATTAAACAACTTCAGCACAGGCTACTACATTTACAAAGGAATTGGGAGTTATGAAACATTTTTATTTTGTGATCATGGATAATGTTAACGTGTTTAAATAATTAAGGTATTAGTGCCTGGGAAAATATATTAGAAACATTATATTATATTTAAGCAATGCATATTTTTGCTACAGTTTTCCTTTAAGTACAGTACATTGCTGAAATCTGTAAAAGTGTAAGCAATTTGAAACTAGCGAACATAGATGTTAAGCCCCCAAGGACGTAATTATCTAAATAACTGTAACAAAAGAACAAAGACAAATTCATCTTCCAAACATTTCCATATACAACAATGCACTTATTACAAGGCAAACTATCTAGGGGATTACATTTAATGTAAGTATACAGCACTATTTGGATCACTTAGGCAATACTTTTATTGCAGTATAATTTGTCTAGGAAACATAGATTAGAAAATAAAATTTTAGTATTATTGTTGAAAGAAATATACAATTTAAAATACGTTATATAGTTTATTTCCATCATTTTTTGTTTTAAGTTTATAGTAATATTATTAATGATATTTGTACTACTGCATAAAACAAATTTATTCTTGAAACAACAATGCTGGCAAGTAATATTAATTTTAAAACTAGGGGCTAAATTTACTAAGCGTTGGCTTGTGGTCGTTTTCACAACCTGCCATCAATAACAGTTAGTGCGTTATCAATGGTGCATTTGTATCTAAAAGTGATATATTTATTATCTGTCAGTTTTCAATGACAGTCATATTTGCAACGAGAAAACAGCAAATAAAAGTGTGAACCCAAAACAAACTACACCAGAAACCGAAAAACACCTCTTATTGCCTATTTTAAATGTCTACATCACAAATCCCTTATAAAAATAAAAAAAACCTGATCAAGTACATGTGAGAGAGCAGTTTAGTTTTTGGAGTGAGCTGGTGTCTTGTTAAGAATGTAGCCTTGGATAACCCCTTAGTGCCAATGCCTTTTTGGAAGCCCGGCTGTATGCACCTTTGCTCAGCATAGAAAACAGCTGTGGTTGGCTGCCATGGTTGTAGTAAATGCCATTGGCCATTTAAAACATAACATTAGTTCAGTGTTGTAAGAGATTTCCAGATTTTAGGCTGCATGTTAAATCTAAGTTGGCAAAGCTGTACCGGGCAGCACATTATACAGGTGGTGCCCCCATTGGAGCTCAAGCTTCTGCAATATAAGGAGCCTCTGCAATATAAGGAGCCTGTGCAGAAATTGATTCCAGAAGAGCTGGTTTTGGGGGGAAATTTTCAAATCATAGATACCCCCACCTTCACACCAACTTCGTGAGTGTTCCTAAAATTTTTAACATACACTGCTATAAGCATGTGTTACACCTACATGTCATAATGTCACTGAGTACTAATCCTACATGTGTATAGTTAACAATATTGGACAATGAAGGTCTGCACACATTGGTTTTCAGCCTGGGAGATGAGTAGCAGCAATGGTCATAATACTAGACTATGCTGAAGTGGCAGGTAAGTTTTTTTTTGTATAAAAACACATTACAATGTTTAAAAAGCAGTCATATACTGCATTTTGGCCATTTTGGCCTTTTGTGTTAAGGTCTTTCAGGGTACCAAATTAGGCAGGTATCTAGGTGTCCGCCACCAGCAACAACAGTCAGGTAAAAAGAAATTCATTTGAAACCATTTATTATTTGTTTTGATTTTGATGTAATCCCCAACCAACAAAATGGAAAAGTACTCTACGTAGGCATACTATTTATTTATTTATTTACAGTTTCTTATATAGTGCAGCAAATTCCTTTTGAACATCACAATTGGAAACAACAGTGACAGACCAAAAAATGGTAATAACAGTCATAGAGGTAGGTACTGTAGGCGTGGCTCGCAAACTTACAATCTATATGGAAGTAGGCATTGACACACTAGGATAGGGGCTGGTCCACCAGATTGCAAATGTCCTTGGTGACCTATATGATGTGGTCACACAGCAAAGTTGGGGTGGGGTCAGGAGGATGGGAAAGTGAAAAAAGAGAAACTATATGAGGATATGTGTAGATTCTGCAGTGGGTATGTAATAGAGATGAGCGCCTGAAATTTTTCGGGTTTTGTGTTTTGGTTTTGGGTTCGGTTCCGCGGCCGTGTTTTGGGTTCGACCGCGTTTTGGCAAAACCTCACCGAATTTTTTTTGTCGGATTCGGGTGTGTTTTGGATTCGGGTGTTTTTTTCAAAAAACCCTAAAAAACAGCTTAAATCATAGAATTTGGGGGTCATTTTGATCCCATATTATTATTAACCTCAAAAACCATAATTTCCACTCATTTTCAGTCTATTCTGAATACCTCACACCTCACAATATTATTTTTAGTCCTAAAATTTGCACCGAGGTCGCTGGATGACTAAGCTAAGCGACCCTAGTGGCCGACACAAACACCTGGCCCATTTAGGAGTGGCACTGCAGTGTCACGCAGGATGTCCCTTCCAAAAAACCCTCCCCAAACAGCACATAACGCAAAGAAAAAAAGAGGCGCAATGAGGTAGCTGACTGTGTGAGTAAGGTAAGCGACCCTAGTGGCCGACACAAACACCGGGCCCATCTAGGAGTGGCACTGCAGTGTCACGCAGGATGGCCCTTCCAAAAAACCCTCCCCAAACAGCACATGACGCAAAGAAAAAAAGAGGCGCAATGAGGTAGCTGACTGTGTGAGTAAGATAAGCGACCCTAGTGGCCGACACAAACACCGGGCCCATTTAGGAGTGTCACTGCAGTGTCACGCAGGATGTCCCTTCCAAAAAACCCTCCCCAAACAGCACATGACGCAAAGAAAATAAGAGGCGCAATGAGGTAGCTGTGTGAGTAAGATTAGCGACCCTAGTGGCCGACACAAACACCGGGCCCATCTAGGAGTGGCACTGCAGTGTCACGCAGGATGTCCCTTCCAAAAAACCCTCCCCAAACAGCACATGACGCAAAGAAAAAAAGAGGCGCAATGAGGTAGCTGTGTGAGTAAGATTAGCGACCCTAGTGGCCGACACAAACACCGGGCCCATTTAGGAGTGTCACTGCAGTGTCACGCAGGATGTCCCTTCCAAAAAACCCTCCCCAAACAGCACATGACGCAAAGAAAATAAGAGGCGTAATGAGGTAGCTGTGTGAGTAAGATTAGCGACCCTAGTGGCCGACACAAACACCGGGCCCATTTAGGAGTGTCACTGCAGTGTCACGCAGGATGTCCCTTCCAAAAAACCCTCCCCAAACAGCACATGACGCAAAGAAAATAAGAGGCGCAATGAGGTAGCTGTGTGAGTAAGATTAGCGACCCTAGTGGCCGACACAAACACCGGGCCCATTTAGGAGTGGCACTGCAGTGTCACGCAGGATGTCCCTTCCAAAAAACCCTCCCCAAACAGCACATGACGCAAAGAAAATAAGAGGCGCAATGAGGTAGCTGTGTGAGTAAGATTAGCGACCCTAGTGGCCGACACAAACACCGGGCCCATTTAGAAGTGGCACTGCAGTGTCACGCAGGATGTCCCTTCCAAAAAACCCTCCCCAAACAGCACATGACGCAAAGAAGAAAAGAGGCGCAATGAGGTAGCTGTGTGAGTAAGATTAGCGACCCTAGTGGCCAACACAAACACCGGGCCCATCTAGGAGTGGCACTGCAGTGTCACGCAGGATGGCCCTTCCAAAAAACACTCCCCAAACAGCACATGACGCAAAGAAAAAAAGAGGCGCAATGAGGTAGCTGTGTGAGTAAGATTAGCGACCCTAGTGGCCGACACAAACACCGGGCCCATCTAGGAGTGGCACTGCAGTGTCACGCAGGATGGCCCTTCCAAAAAACACTCCCCAAACAGCACATGACGCAAAGAAAAAAAGAGGCGCAATGAGGTAGCTGTGTGAGTAAGATTAGCGACCCTAGTGCCGACACAAACACCGGGCCCATCTAGGAGTGGCACTGCAGTGTCACGCAGGATGGCCCTTCCAAAAAACACTCCCCAAACAGCACATGACGCAAAGAAAAAAAGAGGCGCAATGAGGTAGCTGACTGTGTGAGTAAGATAAGCGACCCTAGTGGCCGACACAAACACCGGGCCCATTTAGGAGTGGCACTGCAGTGTCATGCAGGATGTCCCTTCCAAAAAACCCTCCCCAAACAGCACATGACGCAAAGAAAAATAAAAGAAAAAAGAGGTGCAAGATGGAATTGTCCTTGGGCCCTCCCACCCACCCTTATGTTGTATAAACAAAACAGGACATGCACACTTTAACCAACCCATCATTTCAGTGACAGGGTCTGCCACACGACTGTGACTGATATGACGGGTTGGTTTGGACCCCCCCCAAAAAAGAAGCAATTAATCTCTCCTTGCACAAACTGGCTCTACAGAGGCAAGATGTCCACCTCATCATCATCCTCCGATATATCACCGTGTACATCCCCCTCCTCACAGATTATCAATTCGTCCCCACTGGAATCCTCCATCTCAGCTCCCTGTGTACTTTGTGGAGGCAATTGCTGCTGGTCAATGTCTCCGCGGAGGAATTGATTATAATTCATTTTAATGAACATCATCTTCTCCACATTTTCTGGATGTAACCTCGTACGCCGATTGCTGACAAGGTGAGCGGCGGCACTAAACACTCTTTCGGAGTACACACTTGTGGGAGGGCAACTTAGGTAGAATAAAGCCAGTTTGTGCAATGGCCTCCAAATTGCCTCTTTTTCCTGCCAGTATAAGTATGGACTGTGTGACATGCCTACTTGGATGCGGTCACTCATATAATCCTCCACCATTCTTTCAATGGTGAGAGAATCATATGCAGTGACAGTAGACGACATGTCCGTAATCGTTGTCAGGTCCTTCAGTCCGGACCAGATGTCAGCATCAGCAGTCGCTCCAGACTGCCCTGCATCACCGCCAGTGGGTGGGCTCGGAATTCTGAGCCTTTTCCTCGCACCCCCAGTTGCGGGAGAATGTGAAGGAGGAGATGTTGACAGGTCGCGTTCCGCTTGACTTGACAATTTTCTCACCAGCAGGTCTTTCAACCCCAGCAGACTTGTGTCTGCCGGAAAGAGAGATCCAAGGTAGGCTTTAAATCTAGGATCGAGCACGGTGGCCAAAATGTAGTGCTCTGATTTCAACAGATTGACCACCCGTGAATCCTTGTTAAGCGAATTAAGGGCTCCATCCACAAGTCCCACATGCCTAGCGGAATCGCTCCGTGTTAGCTCCTCCTTCAATGTCTCCAGCTTCTTCTGCAAAAGCCTGATGAGGGGAATGACCTGACTCAGGCTGGCAGTGTCTGAACTGACTTCACGTGTGGCAAGTTCAAAGGGCAGCAGAACCTTGCACAACGTTGAAATCATTCTCCACTGCGCTTGAGACAGGTACATTCCACCTCCTATATCGTGCTCAATTGTATAGGCTTGAATGGCCTTTTGCTGCTCCTCCAACCTCTGAAGCATATAGAGGGTTGAATTCCACCTCGTTACCACTTCTTGCTTCAGATGATGGCAGGGCAGGTTCAGTAGTTTTTGGTGGTGCTCCAGTCTTCTGTACGTGGTGCCTGTACGCCGAAAGTGTCCCGCAATTCTTCTGGCCACCGACAGCATCTCTTGCACGCCCCTGTCGTTTTTTAAATAATTCTGCACCACCAAATTCAAGGTATGTGCAAAACATGGGACGTGCTGGAATTTGCCCATATTTAATGCACACACAGTATTGCTGGCGTTGTCCGATGCCACAAATCCACAGGAGAGTCCAATTGGGGTAAGCCATTCCGCGATAATCTTCCTCAGTTGCCGTAAGAGGTTTTCAGCTGTGTGCGTATTCTGGAAACCGGTGATACAAAGCGTAGCCTGCCTAGGAAAGAGTTGGCGTTTGCGAGATGCTGCTACTGGTGCCGCCGCTGCTGTTCTTGCGGCGGGAGTCCATACATCTACCCAGTGGGCTGTCACAGTCATATAGTCCTGACCCTGCCCTGCTCCACTTGTCCACATGTCCGTGGTTAAGTGGACATTGGGTACAGCTGCATTTTTTAGGACACTGGTGACTCTTTTTCTGAGGTCTGTGTAAATTTTCGGTATCGCCTGCCTAGAGAAATGGAACCTAGATGGTATTTGGTACCGGGGACACAGTACCTCCAACAAGTCTCTAGTTGGCTCTGCAGTAATGATGGATACCGGAACCACGGTTCTCACCACCCAGGATGCCAAGGCCTCAGTTATCCGCTTTGCAGTAGGATGACTGCTGTGATATTTCATCTTCCTCGCAAAGGACTGTTGGACAGTCAATTGCTTGGTGGAAGTAGTAAAAGTGGTCTTACGACTTCCCCTCTGGGATGACCATCGACTCCCAGCAGCAACAACAGCAGCACCAGCAGCAGTAGGCGTTACACGCAAGGATGCATCGGAGGAATCCCAGGCAGGAGAGGAATCGTCAGAATTGCCAGTGACATGGCCTGCAGGACTATTGGCATTCCTGGGGAAGGAGGAAATTGACACTGAGGGAGTTGGTGGGGTGGTTTGCGTGAGCTTGGTTACAAGAGGAAGGGATTTACTGGTCAGTGGACTGCTTCCGCTGTCACCCAAAGTTTTTGAACTTGTCACTGACTTATTATGAATGCGCTGCAGGTGACGTATAAGGGAGGATGTTCCGAGGTGGTTAACGTCCTTACCCCTACTTATTACAGCTTGACAAAGGGAACACACGGCTTGACACCTGTTGTCCGCATTTCTGTTGAAATACCTCCACACCGAAGAGCTGATTTTTTTGGTATTTTCACCAGGCATGTCAACGGCCATATTCCTCCCACGGACAACAGGTGTCTCCCCGGGTGCCTGACTTAAACAAACCACTTCACCATCAGAATCCTCCTGGTCAATTTCCTCCCCAGCGCCAGCAACACCCATATCCTCCTCATCCTGGTGTACTTCAACACTGACATCTTCAATCTGACTATCAGGAACTGGACTGCGGGTGCTCCTTCCAGCACTTGCAGGGGGCGTGCAAATGGTGGAAGGCGCATGCTCTTCACATCCAGTGTTGGGAAGGTCAGGCATCGCAACCGACACAATTGGACTCTCCTTGTGGATTTGGGATTTCGAAGAACGCACAGTTCTTTGCGGTGCTACTGCTTTTGCCAGCTTGAGTCTTTTCATTTTTCTAGCGAGAGGCTGAGTGCCTCCATCCTCATGTGAAGCTGAACCACTAGCCATGAACATAGGCCAGGGCCTCAGCCGTTCCTTGCCACTCCGTGTGGTAAATGGCATATTGGCAAGTTTACGCTTCTCCTCCGACAATTTTATTTTAGGTTTTGGAGTCCTTTTTTTACTGATATTTGGTGTTTTGGATTTGACATGCTCTGTACTATGACATTGGGCATCGGCCTTGGCAGACGACGTTGCTGGCATTTCATCGTCTCGGCCATGACTAGTGGCAGCAGCTTCAGCACGAGGTGGAAGTGGATCTTGATCTTTCCCTAATTTTGGAACCTCAACATTTTTGTTCTCCATATTTTAATAGGCACAACTAAAAGGCACCTCAGGTAAACAATGGAGATGGATGGATACTAGTATACAATTATGGACGGACTGCCGAGTGCCGACACAGAGGTAGCTACAGCCGTGAACTACCGTACTGTACTGTGTCTGCTGCTAATATAGACTGGTTGATAAAGAGATGTAGTAGTATGTATGTATAAAGAAGAAAGAAAAAAAAACCACGGGTAGGTGGTATACAATTATGGACGGACTGCCGAGTGCCGACACAGAGGTAGCTACAGCCGTGAACTACCGTACTGTACTGTGTCTGCTGCTAATATAGACTGGTTGATAAAGAGATGTAGTAGTATGTATGTATAAAGAAGAAAGAAAAAAAAACCACGGGTAGGTGGTATACAATTATGGACGGACTGCCGAGTGCCGACACAGAGGTAGCTACAGCCATGAACTACCGTACTGTACTGTGTCTGCTGCTAATATAGACTGGTTGATAAAGAGATGTAGTAGTATGTATGTATAAAGAAGAAAGAAAGAAAAACCACGGGTAGTTGGTATACAATTATGGACGGACTGCCGAGTGCCGACACAGAGGTAGCTACAGCCGTGAACTACCGTACTGTGTCTGCTGCTAATATAGACTGGTTGATAAAGAGATGTAGTAGTATGTATGTATAAAGAAGAAAGAAAAAAAAACCACGGGTAGGTGGTATACAATTATGGACGGACTGCCGAGTGCCGACACAGAGGTAGCTACAGCCGTGAACTACCGTACTGTACTGTGTCTGCTGCTAATATAGACTGGTTGATAAAGAGATGTAGTAGTATGTATGTATAAAGAAGAAAGAAAAAAAAACCACGGGTAGGTGGTATACAATTATGGACGGACTGCCGAGTGCCGACACAGAGGTAGCTACAGCCGTGAACTACCGTACTGTGTCTGCTGCTAATATAGACTGGTTGATAAAGAGATGTAGTAGTATGTATGTATAAAGAAGAAAGAAAAAAAAACCTCGGGTAGGTGGTATACAATTATGGACGGACTGCCGAGTGCCGACACAGAGGTAGCTACAGCCGTGAACTACCGTACTGTGTCTGCTGCGACTGGATGATAAATAATGATATAAAAAATATATATATATCACTACTGCAGCCGGACAGGTATATATTATATAATGACGGACCTGCTGGACACTGTCTGTCAGCAGAATGAGTTTTTTATAGAATAAAAAAAAAAACACCACACAAGTGAAGTCACACGACGAGTGTTTAACTTTTTCAGGCAATCACACAATATAGTATACTACTAACTATACTGGTGGTCAGTGTGGTCAGGTCACTGGTCAGTCACACTGGCAGTGGCACTCCTGCAGCAAAAGTGTGCACTGTTTAATTTTAATATAATATGTACTCCTGGCTCCTGCTATAACCTATAACTATTAACTGGCACTGCAGTGCTCCCCAGTCTCCCCCACAATTATAAGCTGTGTGAGCTGAGCACAGTCAGATATATATACATAGATGATGCAGCACACTGGGCTGAGCAGTGCACACAGATATGGTATGTGACTGAGTCACTGTGTGTATCGTTTTTTTCAGGCAGAGAACGGATATATTAAATAAAACTGCACTGTCTGGTGGTCACTGTGGTCAGTCACTAGTAAACTCTGCACTCTCTACACTTCTACAGTACTCCTAAGCTCCAGTAAATCAGGTCAATCTCTCTCTCTCTCTCTCTCTTCTAATCTAAATGGAGAGGACGCCAGCCACGTCCTCTCCCTATCAATCTCAATGCACGTGTGAAAATGGTGGCGACGCGCGGCTCCTTATATAGAATCCGAGTCTCGCGAGAATCCGACAGCGTCATGATGACGTTCGGGCGCGCTCGGGTTAACCGAGCAAGGCGGGAAGATCCGAGTCGCTCGGACCCGTGAAAAAAAACATGAAGTTCGTGCGGGTTCGGATTCAGAGAAACCGAACCCGCTCATCTCTAGTATGTAATCAAACAGGAAAGTTTATGAAAGTAATGTGGGCAGTCCCGGAATTTAACAAGCTTGTCTAAAGAGGTAAGTTTTTAGGGAATGCTTGAAAGGTTTTAGACTAGAGGACAGTCGTTAAAATGGGAGGGCATTCCACAGAGTGGGTGCAGCATGAAGAAAGTCTTGCAATCATGATTGGGAGTGAATAATGAGTGTGGATGAAAGACGTAGATCTTGTGAAGAGCAAATTGGTTTGGTTGGGAGATATTTTGAGATAACCAAAGACTTGTACATTGGTGTAGTTTGCTTAATGGCCTTGTGTGTGAGTAAAAGTATTTTACATTGAATACAGTAGAATAGAAGAAACCAATGGAGGGAATGACAGAGCGAATCTGCAGACACTGAATGGCGGAACTAGTGAGGAAGGTTAGAATCGCAGCTGCATTCAGAATGGATTGAAGTGGAGAGAACATCTTTTTGGTAAGACCAGTAGGAAGACTATTGCAATAATCAAAGCCGGAGATAATGAGAGCATAGATTACAGTTTTTGCAGTGTCTTGTATAAGGTATGGTCAGATTTGAATATGTTTTTTAGATATATGTAACATGGTTTTGAGACAGATTTAATTTGGGGAACAAAGCACAGTTCAGAGTCGAGGATGACACCTAGGCACATGAATTGTATGAGCAACATCATTAACTTTGTTCAACTACAGGATAGCAAAAAATTGCAGCTGTTTATATGCATAAAAATGCAACCAAACTGCTATGTTTTTGTTTATTTATCCTGTACTCATGAACGTTGCACCCCAAAACTTTGCATGCACACACATTAATAGCTGAATAGTAATTCATCAGATTCTGACAGTCCATTCCTGGAGGATAAAAGCCCATGTACTAGAAGTCTAGATGAGATGAGAGGAGTTGGTTACACTGAATTTAGTTGTGTGCTCTCATCAACACAACAAGATGTGGAACAGTCTGCAGATCTGACTCCTCCACCATCACCACGACCTGTAACCAGAGCCGGCCCTAGCCAATTTGATGCCCTAGGCAAAATTTTGTCTGGTGCCCCCTAGCTCCGCCGCTAGTTCTGCATCTGTACCTGCAACGCTCAGGTAGTGGGGCCCACCGGGGGGTTACCCTGTGGGCCAGTTCAACTCTGCACAATGCCACACAGTAATGACCATAATACATATAATTCCACACAGTAAAGGAACCTTACACATATGCCCCACATTAGTAATGCCCATAATACACATAATGCCACACAGTAATGCACCTTACACATATGCCCCACATTAGTAATGCCCATAATACACATATACTGCCACAGATACTGCCACACTTGCTGGTTATACAAAAAGATCAGTATCAAACATGTAGAAACTGTCCATTCTCTTCACTATTCAGTGTGTTTGCTGGTGTCTGTTACTCCCGTTAACTGCATGCACTTTACTTTATACTGTGGGAGCTAAATGCTCTGCCCTCCAGTCTGATGTGTCCAAAAGTCACGCTGCACTGATGTTTCATATAGAAATAGCACAACGCAACTTACTGACCACGTTACAGTGCTAGATGGCAGGGGAATTTTACGGCATGGACTGACTAGGAAATAAAGTGTGGGGAGAACACTGCCCATGTTATGTCCCTGCAGACACCTGGGGTTTGCACAGGGATAAGGGACACACACAGGATGGCAGGGTCCCCCTCCCCATGTGCACAAGCAGTATAGGTGATGTCAGGTTTCTGTGAAGCAGTCTTCCAAAATACACATGTGTTATCATAAGCCATCCAGTAATAACCTTATATAGTCAGTAAAAATGTCACAGGTCCAGGAATTGTATTTATTGGACTTCTGCTGTCTGTCTGAGGTCTCACAAGTCAGGGGCATTCAAGCATGTCAGAGGAAGTTTAAGGCACAGTGTGCATTTTTTTGACAAATGTAAACAGCAGTGTATACAAGTACTGATTGAATACATTTGGAAAGTAACAGTTAGTTTGCGGACTGTCCCTCTCAGCATGAGATGCTGCAGGGACATGCTTGGATGCCCCTAGACATGCTTGAATGCCCTAGGCAAATGCCTAGCCTGCCTATAGCTAAGGCCGGCTCTGCCTGTAACAAATGCTGCTTGGGAGATCCTCGACATGATAACAGCTTTCAAAAGAAGGCTAACAAAATTGAAAGCTTCATAGAAAATTAAATCAGTCAAATTCAAAAAAATTTGCTGACTACCAACTACCAGAGTTGCACAGCAAACAAAGAGGCTCAAATTGCAGCACTCATTCAATTTCATGAGGCAAAAATTATTAGGCTGCAACTTGCAATCACAAATAAGTGCCACAAGCATTATTCCTGAGGTCCATAACAATGCATTGAGATTTATGCAGTAATTATACAATGTTAGGGGTGCAGTTATTATGTCGGTTACCTGAAATAAGAGTTTCCATTTCATTAAGGAGCACCACAACCCAAAGATCCACAGACTGGCCCCACATACTCACACCCTGATGACCAATGACCATTCCCTTAACAAACTTCCTAAAAGAAAAAATAATGCCCATTTATTTTCAGACATTTCATTTGGCTTGATGCAAAAGTTAAAATTGAAAGCTATTTGGGAGATGTTTTGGTTCTGGGAGACAATTTTAATAACAATAAACAAGATACAGTATTTTGTAAAGATGCAGCAATTATGGTTTAATGCTTTTGGCTATTGTATAAAACAATTAGTCCTGCCAAAGAAAATCATATTTTTAACAAGGTTTTGCATACAAAATAACTGTTTTAAGCATTTCCAGTGAAGATAGACAGCATAACCATTATTATTATTATTATTATTATTATTATTATTATTTTATGTTATATTTTTTTGCAATAACTAACCAGAAAGGAAAGGTATACAGAACTTACATGTGAAAAAGTTATTAATAACTATTTGCCTAACCTGCATTCCATTGTGTCACGCCTGAGGTCTGACTCTGACAAGTGGAGATTTCAGGTGTAGGGGCTGACTGGAATATGAATCTGGGTGCCTTATTAAAGTTCTTTTACATAAACCAGGATGTGGAATACTTGAGCATAGGCCCAAAGGCGTGACCAGACTGGAGGAGAATGTAAAGTAAAATAAGTCTTTTTATGCAGCACGCAAGAGGACACAGATAGTGGCAGATGGTAATAGACTCAATAATCGGTATCACAGATAATGCAGTAACATAGGCATAAGTAATGCGGTAGCAGATGTAATACCGATGGCAATATGTAATATCGGATGCAGTGTAAACCACTGATTTAGTCCCAATATAAATGAACACACATTAGCAGACACAGTTGCAGTGTAAACTACTGATGAAGTCCCAATATAAATGAGTACACAATAGCAGGCACAGTTGCAGTGTAAACCACTGATGAAGTCCCGATACAAATAAGCATAAGGTTACTGATCACTGGAGATGGGAAGAATACCGATGGTACTGGATATTGGTGGCAGAGCACCAATGTAGCTAGAGATCAATGGCGGAGCACCGATGGTGATGAGTATCGATGGCGAAACACCAATGGCGCTAGAGATCAATGGCAGAACACTGATGGAACAGGAGATCAATGACGGAACACTGATGGAGGTGAGTATCGATGACGGAACACCGATGGAGCTAGAGATTGATGGTGGTACACCGATGGAGCTAGAGATCGATGGCAGAACACCAATAGAGCTAGAGATCGATGGCAGAACACTGATGGAGCTAGAGATCAATGGTGGAACACCGATGAGCCAGGCAGAGTTGCAAGCAGGATGGATGTCAGGTCTCAGGGCAGAATGGAATCTCCTGGAGCAAGGTAACCTGGAAACAGCTGAGTGCAAACAACCATACAGGGTATGACAATCATAGCATTGGCGATTAGGCAGTCCTTACCCAGCATTCTTATATGAGCCAGTGTGTAGGGATTGGCTGGAATGATCAAGTGATGCAGGTAAGTTTAGACAGTCACATGATTGGCTGTGCTGCAGTCAGATGATAAAGACTTGTCACAGCAGTACTCCAGGCTTAGGCTCTGATGTGGATTGAGGCCTAGTAGGCCCAAACACTAGGAAGCAGACATTATGTTGAGAGAGCTATGCAGGAACAGCATGTACAGACTTTACTGCCAGCTGGTGATGAACAGAGAGCCTGGTTGCTGAACATTGGATCTTGGCAATTACTCACACAGAGGAATTCCTGCTCAGGTGCTAATCAGCAAATAATCAAGACTGCAGTTAGTATGTGAAGCAGATGCCTGTTTGCAGAATATGCTGAGGTAAGTCACAGAACATAAGAAATTCAGTCAGGATTGTGACACATTGTCTGTGGTCACAGAGTCACTTGCTGGTAGCAAAACCCCCACCTGCAATGTCAGATTTTGCACAATACAGTAACAGAGAACAATATCCAACAGTTTGTTTGAATTGTATAGCAGAATTCTACTAATGTTATCAAGACACTTGAACTTTATTTTTTATAGGCCAAATGTGCATTCTATCACTGATCTAATGGCTATACAGTATGAGCCTTATTAAATGCTTAGTAGGAATCTGCAAAAGCAACAGTGAAGTCAGAAGCTAGGAGCAAGAGCTATAACCATAAATAGCTATAGCCTGCCCTGACTGCACATCGGTGATTTGCATGGGACCTGGTGGCTCACTCTTATTCCCCTTTCATACCACCTGGGGTGGGTCACACCCGGGAGCCTGACACAGGTGCTTCCTGGGTGCGACAGACCTCAGGCCCCTCGCCGCCATTGTCTCCAACCTGGCATATTGCCAGGTTGGAGACATCAGTGATGATGCGGCGGGGGCGGTGCTTAGAGATTACATGATCTCCAAGTGCTGCCCATCCACACAGAGTGAACAGGAAATTGATGGCATCAACCCGACTTCCCTTTCACATAGCACAGTGAACCGGAGGGAACACATGTTCAAGCCTGCATGTTACCCGAGTTTGAATACCGGGTCGCTCTACCCAGTTTATTCCACCTGGGCCCTTTCAGACCACACAGCAACACGGGTTTGTGCGCTCATGTGCAGTAACCCGTGTTCAAAGCTGGCGGTCTGAAAGGGGTATTAGAAGGCATCTCGTGCTGTGTGGTGTATTGAGGCTAGACTTACAAGAACACCTCTGTACATCCAAGAAAAATATGTAATTAGATGTGTATGTTGAGTCACATTTACTAATATAGGTGAAACATGGCAAGCTGTACAATGTGCATATGTTTTAAAGATATGATATAATTAAAACTTATTATGCAGAAAAGTTGAAGGTGATAACATGTATGTTGAATAAAATATTCAGAATATTAAAAAATTGTGTAAACAGCCTTAGGAAATTCTCCATGTAAATATATTAAAGAAAATCTCTGTCTCAAAAAAAATTATTTAATGATCTAAATAAAAGGAGCATATACAGTAGTTTATAAGAGAGTGAGAGTTCTGAATACTTATTAAGGCATTGTTTCAAATACATACAGTAGTGTGCAATCAGTAACCACAAAGACAGATTTGCACAAAATACATAAGAGATATAAAAAAATATACAATAGAATTTGAGCACAGAAATAAATTCTCCCCTTGTGTGGTCAGGGAATAAGTGCTTCAACAGCCCATTATTGGAGGATGGAAATGATGATAATCACACTCTTTAGAGTTGTCAATGCTTCCTAAATCCAGGATACTTCCATTTTTCACATCATACAGATGATGACATGAAATAAAAAATTAACCATATATGTGTAGAAAAGCATGATTGAAAGTGAATAACACCCTGAATTTATACGATGGACAGGGCAGTTGTTCAGGTAAAGGTATTCTTCCACTCTATCTCTAAATTCTATCAGGAACATAACTTATTCACAAATAGAGTGGATGGAGAAGTATACATCGGTATCTTTAATGGTTAATGCTAATGATGACTAATATGATGTACCCAGACTTACAGTTGATAAATTAAAAATGTATGTATAAAGGTGTCTTCAAAACAGCTTCAAAGCATCATACACAAATGAACGATAAATGTACCCTACTCACTCTATAGCTGGTGGAGTAACTAGTATAAAGGTTTCTTTGTTTTTCAAGTATCTTCCAAATAAACATAAGGTAAAACAATCACAAAGGTACCTTGGCACATGCACAGTGTGATGGCGGTGCATGCAGTCTGCTGATAATTTGCTTTGTTGTGATAACATCAGCATTGTGTACAAACATAAATTAGGCCCTTTATTATCAGACATATGATCACATTATGCTCATTATTAGAGGGTTGACACTTTCTTTCAGCTGGTCAGAGGTTTCACTCACAGACATAAAAGAAGAAAAATTAAAGAAATATTGATAACAAACAGTTGGCAATTTATTTATTAAAGTTAAATATGAAAAAATTAATACAAAGTGCCTAACAAATATTATAATCAGTAAGGCACATCAAAGAATATTATAGTCTCAGCTTTAAGTCAATAAACACACAAAAATTCTCCTGATGATATCAGATGCCTACCACATCGTAAAGGAAGCAAGACACATGCAAATAAGAGTCCAGCAACAGCCTTCCCAGTGTATGCAAATAATGTATTCAGGGAGTCCGGCAATCGACACATTTCAATGCAATCTTATTCATGAAGCAAATGTTGTATCCTACTACAGTATAAAGCTATAGCTTTTTAAACTATCCTCACAGAAATAAATGGTAACTCCAATATCCAAAGGAAGCATCCCATGTTTCAAATCCAAGAAATACTTTTAGACATTACATCAGGTCTGTAATGTTATTTGTGTGTCAATAGCCTGGAAGTTCAGATAAACTTTCTTTTAACTGGGAAGTGTTATGGATGTTATAGGTCCCAGTAGGCATTATCAATTTACATTACACCATCAAAAGTAAAATAAATATCAAATATAAAACAATGTCCATTAAAATATGAATAAAAAAAAAAAACATTTTAATTTGAAGTCCGGTAACACTGTTTAAACTAAAAACCTTTTAAATTTCTGCCCTGCATAAATAATTATCCAAATCTCTAGACCTCCAAGTGTTTATGATTTGTTCTTTACCCAAGAAATTAACTATATCACGTTTCTTTACAACCATGATGTGATGAAAAATGGGATGATACAGAATAAATTAAATAAATTAAAAGATACTGTACGTATATATGCTCTGAAATGCAGGTTTTTAGTGACCTGGTGTGTTTCCCAATATACAATGGACCATGGGGGTTACTCAAAGTTGGTTGCAGATTTTGCTATCTTAGCAAAATCTGTGACCACTAAAATCACATGCTGGGGGCTGCCCCGCACAGGGCGAGGCCACCTAGCATTTGCAGTGCCGCCCAACACTGCAATCGCAATTCAATTGGGATCGCATCATTAAAACCACAGATAGAGGTTGACCGCGGCTGCATATGCACGGGCACCGCTGCATATTTCCACTCACAGTAAATGCAGGTTGCATGAAAGATGGCAATAACACATCTGCAATTCTTGCGCTCATCTCCCCCAACACCACGTCGCCACCACCGGATGCCTTTTGCCTATCAATCACTATGCAATCACATCCTTCCTGAATAGTGAAGGACCGCACACACACTTTGTAGCCATTGCACTTGCGTAGATACCCAGGAATTGGCCGTGCTGCGAACACAGCGGCTGCATCCACCTTTGAATAAGGCCCCATATTTGCATTCCAAAACATATACTACTGTACATTATAGGAATCACATGTTAAAAAGCTATTTATTTTATTTGTTATACCACTAACCTTTAAGTCAATAATTTTTTAGTTGTTATTAGATTTCTAGATATTCTACCACATCTTTGAAATCCTTTTGATTGTATCCTACCTCTCTTTTCTTTCATAAGACAACTTTTAACCAACTTATATGTAATAGAAGGCATGTAGGGTTGTCTGGAACATGATCTTTGAAAATATGATCTTCTTTTAATATTTTCCAGTTATCTAGTATATGAGTAGGGATATTTTGTCTTTCTGTGTTTCCTGGTTTCTATTCAACCATTATCTACATAAATAATTAAATCAAGGAACATGTGGACACATTTACTAAGATGGGAGTTCTATTTAAGATGGGATGTTGCCCATAGCAACCAATCAGATTCCAGGTATTATCTTCTAGAAGGTGCTAAATAAATGAGAAGTACAATCTGATTGGTTGCTATGGGCAACATCCCATGTTAAACAGAACTCCCATCTTAGTAAATTTACCCCATGGTCTCTCTTTGACTAACTGAAAATCTGAGATTAATGTTATAATTATTGACATTAAATCTATAAAAAAATTAGACAAAATGCTTTTATTTAATTCCAAGTAAAAAATATATAGTAGATAAAGCAATATTAGCACACAATATTATATTCCCCATATAATAGGGTGTGAGAATCAGAAAGTGAGAGATTTTGTGAGAATTCTCCTGTTTTTTTTTTTTTATGGGGCAATCATTTACATGGTAAAACCAGGTTGATTTTGCCATTTAAATGATTGCCACTTTAGAAAAAAAACAGTAGAACTCTCACAAAATCTTACACTTTCAGATTCTTACACCCATTACATTCCCTTTCAGGTTCGCCCCCTCTTGGTTACTATGACCTCCCAGTACCTCATAAATACATTTCTATAACTGGGGGCAAACCTGGTGCCATTGCAGTACTGACTTGTAGATAAAAAAAAAGTAGCATTAAAATAAAAATAATTATTTTTAAAAATAAAAAAATACTCTGGAGGATAAAAAATGTTTCAGTCTTATTTAGGAAATCGCGTCTTGGCCATTATCTGCTTTTATGATAGTATGTCAAATATTTACATAAGCACTAATCAAATAGTAATCCTTTTTTAATTTAATCTTCCTAGTTTATATAGATTTCAGATAGAAACTATACAATAGTTTCAAACTATTTTGATGAGTTGGCCTGAGAACAACCTGTGCCCAATCTATACTGTAGTTCCCAAGAAATCAAGGTGTACTGAGATTGTTGAAATCTACTGTAACTTTAACTCAATTAGGGAGAAGCAATAGTTTGACTGGTGTTGTACACCTGTCAAATTGTAACACAAGCATAGGCGTGGGCAGAATATTTTATTAGGGGGTGCACCATCGGAGAGGGGGGGTTTAGCACCACCTATTGGGTGTGTCTATCACCGTCTATTGGCACTAAAAGCAATATAAATCACATACCACAAGGGGCATGGCCACTGCACATGTGAGCGTTTCAACATGACACACCACCTGTTTCTCATTACTCTGGGAGCATTCCTTTCCATTCCATATGCACCTTACTTACAGTATATGGTGATTTCTCACAATGGGGAACACCTGAAGAAATGTCCTCCCTGGGCAGACAGCATCTTCTATCATTAATCACTATTCATGTAGGAAATTACATGGTCCAGAATATGCTTTTCTGTGTAGGAATATAACCAAGATCATTATAATGTCACAGAGGTTCAACTAGACTCATGTCACCCCCTACCCCCTGCATCTCTAAGCCACACAATCATCTACTCCCTGTGTCTCTCAGCCCCACCCTCCCCTCCGTGCCACACCATCTCCTTCCCTCCCTGCATTGTCTTTCACCCCCACCATCATCCCCTCCCAGCATTGTCTCTCACCCACATTCCTCTCCCGCCTGCGTCTCCCTGTAATGTATCTCTTTCAATCTGCCTCACTTTGTATCTCTCAGTCTCCCCCTTCACTCTGTGCATCTCAGCCTCCCACCCTGCACTCTGCCTCTCAGCCTGCCCCCCGCACTCTGTGTCTATTAGTCTTCACCTCCCTTCATTCTGTGTCTAGTGCCCCTTACACATATGCCCCCAGTAATGCCAGATACACATATGCCCCCCAGTGGTGCCCCTTACTCAATGTCCCCAGTGGTGCCATATACACATATGTCTCCAGTGGTGCCAGATAAACATAGGACCTCATAGTACCAGATACATATATGCCCCCAGTGGTGCCAGATACACATATGCCCCCAGTGCTGCCAGACACATATATGCCCCCAGCGATGCCAAATACATAAATGCCCCCAAGCTGCCAGATACATATATGCCCCAAGTTGCCAGATACATAAATGCCCCCAGCGGTGCCAGATACATAAATGCCCCCAGCAGTGCAAGATACACATATGCCCCCAGCGGTGCCAGATACACATATGCCCCCAGCAGTGCCCGATACACATACTGTATGCCCCCAGTGGTGCCAGATACATATATGCCCCCAGCTGTGCCAGATACATATATGCCCCCAGCGGTGCCAGATACATAAATGTCCCCAGTTGTGCCAGATACATATGCCCCCAGCGGTGCCAGATACATATATGCCCCCAGCGATACCAGATACATAAATGCCCCCAAGCTGCCAGATACACATAAGCCCCAAGCTGCCAGATACATAAATGCCCCCAGCGGTGCCAGATACATGTGCCCCAGTGCTGCCAGATACATATATGCCCCCAAGCTGCCAGATGCATAAATGCCCCCAGCGGTGCCAGATACATTTATGCCCCCAGCAATGCCAGATACATAAATGTCCCCAGTTGTACCAGATACATATGCCTCCAGCGGTGCCAGATACATATGCCCCCAGTGCTGCCAGATACATATATGCCCCCAGCAGTGCCAGATACATAAATGCCCCCAAGCTGCCAGATACATAAATGCCCCCAGCGGTGCCAGATACATGTGCCCCCCAGTGCTGCCAGATACATATATGCCCCCAACAGTGTCAGATACATAAATGCCCCCCAGCTGACAGATACACATATGTCCCCGAGCTGCCAGATACATAAATGCCCCCATCGGTGCCAGATAATATCCCCCCAGTGCAGCCAGATACATAAATGCCCCCAGCTGTGCCAGATACATAAATGTCCCCAGCAGTGCCAGATACATAAATGAACCCAGTGCTGCCAGATACATAAATGCTCCCAGTGGTGCTAGATACATATGCCCCCAATGCTGCCAGATACATATATGCCCCAAGCTGCCAGTTACATAAATGCCCCCAAGATGCCAGATACATATGCCCCCAGTGCTGCCAGATACACAAATGCCCCCTGCGGTGCTCACCCTTCTCTGCTGTCTCCAATTCCCATCTCTGATGCTGAGGGGAGGAAAGCGCAGCACACTTCTCTCCTGTGCCTCACCTCACTCACTCTGTACCTGGCTGACAGCCAATCAAAGCTTAAGGGTCGGCAGCCAATCAAGAGCCGGTCCGCAAGCTCTGATTTGCTGACAGCCAAGAGACATTTTAAATGACTGCCGGAAACAGGTACACAGTGAGGGGCAGGAGAGACGCGCGCTGCGCTCTCCTTCTTTCAGCATCAGAGAAGGGAATTGGTGGCAGCAGCAGCAGCAGAAGGCATGTGTGCGGGGGTGCTGGACATTAGGGTGTGCCTGGGCGCACAAGTGTCCTAAAATAAGCTCAGGGAATACAGAAACATCCTGTAGAGCAGCAGGGCTGAGAGGTGGCTATGTATGCCATAGTGCATGTAATACTTCAGAAAAGTCTCTTGAGATAGATCAACTGTACAGTATAATGCCTGACATTTTGAAGCACACAGATGGAAATAATCTCATAGCCATGAAGTACTGTATACAGTAAAGCAGAAAATAATTTGTGCAGAAGATAAATTGTTCGTAATGTGCATTTAATACAGTAGCTCCTAATATTCCAACACCTGCTTATAAAGATTGAAGGGGAGATTTATGTTGAGCCTAAACATATAAATGACCACTTTGTCTGCCAGAGATTCCAGTTCCAATATTTGTTGCAATTGCCAGCATCTGTAGAACCTCCACAGCAGTTTCTGCTACTTCTTAAACTGCTTCTCCTCCTTCTTCAATTTGACTCTCTCCTCCTCAGTTACTAAAGCAATACAGCCTATAACAGCACTGATCATTCCAACTATCACTACCTTGAATCTCGCTCAGTAGTAGAAGGTTTTTTTGGGCTATTTTATAGGTATTATAATTTTGGTGTTGGATCTGTATCTCCTGCATGTTTTGGATTTGTATTTGGTTTTGCCAAAACTGCCCTTGCGTGTTTTGGTTTTGTACTTTTGTCAAAAAATCATTAAAAACAGCTAAAATCACAGAATTTGGCCTGTTTTTGATCTTAGAGTATTATTAACATGAATAACATTCTTTTCCAAACATTTCCAGTCAATTTATACCACCTCGCAGCTCACAATATTTTTTTCATCCAGCTTAGGCCAGAAGGTTGCGCTGAGGTAGCTGGATGACTTAGCTAAGTGACAGCAGTGGGCGGCACAAACATGTGTCACTTAAACTTCCAACATAGCACATCTAGGAAACAGAATAGCACTGCAGTGGCAGGCAGGGTATCAGTTTAATAAACTTTAAAAAGGTTTATCATCTACACAAGAAGACAGTCAGCAATACACCAGATTGCATTTTGTGCTAAGAAGGGAGATGCAAGATGGAATTGTCCTTGGGCCCTCCCACCCACCCTTATGTTGTATATATTAAACAATACATGCACAGTTTAACACACCAAACACTTCAGTGACAGGGACTGCCACTTGTGGCTGAAATGATTCATTTATTTTGGCCCCCTCAAAACAAGCTGCCATTGGGCAGTGAACCTTGCTAGCAATGATCTCTATGTACACAAACTGGATCTATATAGGCAAGATGATGTCATCATCATCATCATAACCCAATACCTCATTCCCATCATCTTCTTCACATAGTATTAGTCTCCACTGGAATCCACCATTACAGATGCCTCTGTATTGTGAGAACATAATTATTGGTAAAGGTCTTCCTCATGGAAATGGTAATTGATTTTGATGAACATCATCTTTTCTACATTTTGAAGAAATAACCTCCTATACCAATCATTGACAAGGTTCCCGGCTGTGCTGAAAACTCTTTCTGAGTACACACTGGATTGTGGGCAACTTAAGTAAATCAAAGACAGCTTATGCAAGGGCTCCAAATTGCCTTTTGTCCTTCCAGTAGTGAAATGGACTGTCTGACATGCGTATTTGGATACTATCACTAAAATAATCATCAACCATTCTTTAAATTCATATCAGATGGAGTAATGGTAGACATGTCCCTAATTGTAGTCAGTTCTTTTAGGCCTGACCAGATGTTATAAGGTTTTGCTGACTGATATGCATCACCACCAGTGGGTTTCTTAGGAAAATTATTATTTTTGGCAGTGGCAGTTGCAGTTGAAGCTGACGGAGGAGATGTTGCCGTGTCATGTGCCACTTGAGGTGACAATTTTTTGACCAATAGCTCTTTGCATCTTTTAAGATTTGTGTCCATTGGAAAGAAAGATACACTGTATGACTTAAACTTAGGGTCAATTATGATCGCCAAACTATAGTGATCTGTTTTCAAGAGATTGATGAACCTTGGATCCTGGTAAAGTGAGTAAAGGGTTTGATCTGCAAGTCTGACATGCTTAGCATGATTGCTTTGTTCAGCTCCTCCAGTTTCTCCAGCTATTTTTTTCTAAGAGGCTAATAAGAGGAATTACCTAACTCAAGCTGGTAGTGTGTGAACTAGCTTCACATGTAGCAACTTCACAGGGTTAGAGAACCTTGCACAACATGGACAGTAATGTCCACTGCACTTGAGTATGTTACATTCTGCCTCCTAATTATCTCTAATTAGAACCTGATGGCATACAATTTAAAAAGTCTTAAATAACAGCACAACATTTAATATTTCTGTATTCTTTCTGATGCTTTGACATGCAAACCGACATTTTATGAATTGTAGGATTTTCATTTATTCCATTTGTAAAAACTGAGAAGGCAGTTTCAGTACTGGTGCTTTGAAATAATTTCATTTGATAAGAGGTTTTAATTTTAATACATCTCACATCTTACAAACCGCCAAAAATTATGTGTTTTGTCAAAAACTGTACTCAAATAAATCTTCCAATTATAGTTTGGAAGAAAGATCATCCAAGTTCTACTCTCTCAAAATAAAGCTGACCATTATTTGTGCATTACATGGAAAAGTTAACAGTATTTTTACCAAGTCAAAAAATAGGCTATTACTGTAAACCCTTTGCTTTACAATAGTTTGTGCAGATAAAAATTTTTATGACTTACTTGAATTTGCTCCTAACTTTTAAAGTCACTCAGGGTCATATCCAATTAGCCACATTATTACCCACACAGCTAAAAGTTGGCTCGGACCTACAGATGTGTTGCCGCTACCCGCAGCAATCATTTGTCAATTGCCATGACTAGTGTGCTCATATTCACTGCATATGCACCTGCGATGAATAGGATTGCATGGGGTCAGATGCTCCCTCAAAAGTGTTACACATGGGTGCGGCTAGTTGCAATCGCAATACAACCATATGTGTAACCCGTTCACTGGTAAGCCGATGGCGGGCACATCTGTATTCAATCAGGTCCTTTATTCCCTATGCATTTAGCCCTGTGGGTGGACTTTTCCTTGCAGCCTCAGGAGGTTTGTGGAAAAGTCCATCTTAACATGCTCCTTCTTGGATTTAATGAATGGGTACAACCATAGATTCTGCATTTACACAGAATCTATGGGTTACTGTATACTGCACTAGGTTTTACTATTTGGAAAAAAAATATTCATTGACACCCACAGCTTATCCCTGCACTGTAAACTGTGTGCCTAATTGGCCATGCCCATTCATCTGTTGTTGTTTCCATGTTTTACCTTTACTGACACCCTTTTAAAGCACCAGACTAAAGTGAGATCCTGCTCCACTCATAAAACAATACTTACTGTACAGTACTTTGTAAAAATCTAGAAAAGTTTTCTGTTACACTTGCTTCAGCAATAATGATTGGGGAGGATCTGACAAGAAGGAAAGGGAGAGATTCCATCATTCTTGAACACCTCAGTGTATTAAGTTAGGTATTTGTGATTTCAAAGGCCTCCTTCATTGTACAGTAGTCCAATGTGGAAGCCAAAAAGATAAATGAGAAAAACACAACAGTGTATGCATTTGTTGTTGTTGCTTAAACAATGTCAATGTTTACCATCACCTTATGGGATAGGAAAATCAAATAGATAAGGCTTGTATTATTGTTTGAAATAATAGCATATGTATGAATACCTACAAAAGATCCAAAAGTCCAAGAAACTTGATATTTGCTATGCCCTTTTGGAAAGTATTAGAGCTACTGTAATACTTAAAAAGTGACTCATACCTTTGCATAGGAATTCTGGTTTACTATGTACCACAGTATCCAACCACGTTTTAATCAATAGACATGTTCTTTACTATATTTTCTATTGTTAAATTTATAGTATTCATACATTGTATATAACTACAAAGGACTAGCTCTGTTAGGTCAGGGCATTATGTTAATATTTTGTGTATGCTTTAAATTGTATGTTTATATAGTTTAAGATAAAAAAAATCCTCAATAAATAAAAATAGATTTTTAAAGAGCACATACAGTATGGAAAAAAGAAAAATAAAGTCCCAGAAAGAGTAATGATTTCAAACAAAAAGATAAATAAGTTACCTAATAATGGTGCATATGAAAACCCATGATAAACAATTAAAATTGTTATGTATATGTTACAATAGTAACGTGAATGGCTTGCATCTTACAAGTCACTAAAATACAGTATTTTAAATGATTGAAATATTTTGTAATAGAAAAAGAAAACAAAGAAATTGAGATATTTTTATAAATGAAATGTGGGATAGAATTTTTCACATGTTGTTATTAATTACATGAGATCTGAGTATTACGAAAATTATCAATTTTCAATATGACCATTGTTTTGTTCATATGTTTGTAAATCCAGTCATACGGATACAGGGACATGTGAGTTCACTGCTGTGCTGTTTTATTTCATCACCAACTCCAGGCACACTGCACACTGGACCACCCACTTCCCAGCATGCCCCTGGTCCCAGGGACCATCACTGAAGATTCAGGCTTACACATATTAGTGAGGGAGTGTCTACAAATATTAAGCATTCTAATACACTAACATCACATCCAGTTTTCTTTAAAGATAAGCCCTGTATGCTTCAATGTAACAATTACGTCATATTAAGAACATCATCTAACACGTTTCAATGAGTCTCTCAGGTCTGCGTATTTCCCTTTTGGGTCTTTCATACACAGTCTGTGTTTCATCGACCAGGTATGACCTTTCTAGAATCGTGGTTTGTTCACCATTATCAGGATCATCATATATGTCAGATGAAGGGTATTCTTCAGTCATGTTGTCTTCATTATGGTTAGGTTGAGATCTTAAATCCACCCAATTTCTTCTTACTTTCGTTCCACGCTCTGTACGTATAGTATAAGATCTTGGTGCTACTTGTGCTTGCACAATACCTTTCTGCACCCAAATACCTTTCTGGTGATCTCTGAAATGGACTTGGTCACCCGATATTAGATCAGATAAGCTTTTTTGCTTGCCTGTCTTGGAACAGTTTCTGTTTCACCTGTTGACGTTCCTTATTCAGTCTGAGCAACGCTGAGTTATGTGTATTAAGCAGTTCATCATGTATCAGGAGATTTGCTCTAATCCTCCTTCCCATCAGCATTTGTGCAGGATAAAGTCCATTCTGTAAAGGTGTACTGCGGTAGATTAAAAGACTTTTGTAGAAATCTTCTTTACCTTCTTGAGCTTTTTTCATGAGACTCTTTACAGTTTTTACTGAACTTTCCACCAACCCATTTGAGCGTGGATAGTGGGGACTTGACATAGTATGGACAAATTCCCACTCATCAGAAAATTGTCTAAATTCAGCACTGGAAAACTGAGGACCATTGTCAGTGAACACTTCCATAGGAACACCATGCCTTGCAAAGATTGACTTCATGCAATTGATTACGGCTTTACTAGTAGTTGTATGTAGTGTCTTCACCTCAGGGTAGTTAGAGTAATAATCAGTCACGACAATGTACGTTTTCCCATTACAATCAAACAAATCTGCGCCAACTTTCTGGTACGGTCTCTCTGGCACTGCGTGAGGACTCAGTGGCTCGACTTGTTGTTTCGGTCTATACGTAAGACATAATTCACATGTAGCTGTAGTCTGTGCTATGTCTTGGTTCATTCTTGGCCAATACATAACTTCACGTGCTCTCCGCTTACATTTTTCTTCTCCTAAGTGGCCTTCATGTATCTTGCACAGCATAGTTTTTCTTAGTCGTGCAGGTATGACAAACCTATTGCCTTTGTAAATAATACCATCGACAACTGTAAGGTCACTGTGGTACATCCAATAATCATGGATAGACAGCGGGCACGCATGTTTTTCTGCTGGCCAACCTTTCAGAATGATATGTTTCAACACTTTCATTGTGTCATCTGTCTCAGTTGATTTCCTAATCTGTTCTTGTCTTGCAAGAGACACTGGTAGAGAAGCTATGATCAAATTAACATAGGCTTCTATCTCTTCATCCATCAGACTTTTGGAACCTTCCCCTTTGTCCACAGCATGAGAAAGTGTATCAGCAATGTACATGTATTTGCCGGGGCAGTACAGCAAGTGTACATCATATTTCTGTAGTCTGATAAGCATTCGTTGAATTCTCATGGGACAGTCATGTAATGATTTAGTCATGATAGCTACCAATGGCTTGTGGTCAGTTTCCACTGTAAATGTTTGACCATACACAAACTGATGAAATCGCTCACATGCATATGTGATCGCTAGAAGTTCTTTTTCTATCTGAGCATACCTTGTTTCAGCACTTGTCAGTGCTCTTTATGCATAGATTACTGGTTGACATGTATCCTCATGTTCTTGTAACAGCACTGACCCTAGGCCAAATTGCGAAGCATCTGCTGAAATTCTTATTCTTTTCGCAGGATCAAAGAATTTTAGCACTGGTTGCTCTGTAATGATCTGTTTCAAGTTTTGCCAACTTTCTTCTTGTTCATGTGACCACATCCACTCGTTATCTTTGTCCAACAACCATCTAAGAGAGGCTGTTCGCTCAGAGAGTTAAGAAATAAACTTTCCTAAGTAAGTAAGCATTCCTAGGAATCTTCTGATGTCGTCTTTGTTGTTAGGACGTTCCATGTTCACTATGGCTGATATTTTCCTTAGGTCTGGTTTCACACCTTGATCCGAGACCACGTCGCCCATAAAGGTAAGTGTATTCACGCCAAATTCACATTTGTCCTTGTTTAGCTTTAGATTCACTTTCTTGACAAGTTCCATTACTTGTCTCAATCTAGAATCATGTTCTTCCTTTGTAGATCCCCAGACAATAATGTCATCCATCATTGTTTCAACACCTGGAATATGTTCAAAAATCATGTGTATCTTATTGTGATATACTTCTGGAGCAGACAATATTCCATATGGTAGTTGAAGAAATCTGTATCGACCTTCTGGTGTATTAAATGTACAAAGCTTTGAGCTGGCCTCATCTAGCTTCATTTGCCAGAATCCTGAAGATGCATCCAATTTACTGAACCATTTTGCTCCCGCATATTGCGACATGATTTCATCTCTGGTTGGTAGTTTGAAATGTTCTCGTTTAATAGCTTTGTTTAAATCTCTGGGGTCTAGACATACTCTGAGTTGCCCATTTTTCTTTTCAACAATTACTAATTACCCATTCAGTAGGCTCATCAACTTTCTGTATCACACCCAAGGCTTCCATGTGATTTAACTCTTGTTTCAGTTTTTCTCTCAGCGCAAACGGTACTTTTCTACAGGGGTGTATCACTGAAGAAACTTGCGTGTCTATATTTATTTTATGCTCTCCAGGCAAACAACCTAGACCTTCAAACAAGTCTCTGTATTCTGTAAACATCGATTTGCAGTCATCTTCTACTTGTGATGTCACCATAAAAACTTTCTTTAGCAAGCTTAGTTTCTCACAGGAACTTAATCCTAGAATCGGTTGCACATTTTTATCCACAATCAGTAGAGATGTTTTAAACTGTTGTCCCTTATATTTCAGTGTCACTAAGCATTTACCTTTCACAGGAATTTCCTCCCCAGTGTACCCTGTAACTTTCACTTTGGCTGGATGAATTTTAGGTTTTACTCTAAAAGTCTTATAGTCTTGAAACTATATTAAATTCATATGCGCCAGTATCAAGCTAAAAGGGTATGACAATCTCATTCACAGTTAAAGGGACAATACATTCTTTCTTATCTGCACTGCAAAGTTCAATGCAATCCACAAAGAATTCCTCTGTTTAACAGCATGCACATTGGTTGTTTCACTTTTCATTTTACAGCATTTGGCAAAGTGATTAAGTCTACCACATTTCATGCATGTTTTACCATAAGCCGGGCACATTTTAGGATCATGAGCATTTCCACATCTACTACACATTTCCTTATTAGACTGTGGCTTAGAATGCTTTATTCTTGAGAATGGAGGTTTGCTTGGCTCTGTTTTCTGCACTACCTGCACTACAGGTTTGCTTGGCTCTGTTTTCTGTACTACATCAGCTTCCTTGTGTAACTTTTTGGCTTGAAATTTAGTTATTTCTGCAGATCTGCACATAGTCACTGCCTTTTCTAGTGTTAGGTCTTGCTCTCTCAGCAATCTCTCTCTGAGTCCATTATCAGGTATTCCACAGACAATACAATCTCTAATCAGTGAATCCTTTAAATCACCAAACTCACAGGTTTTACTGAGTGATTGCAGCTCTGTAACATACTGATCAAATCCATCTACAGACTTCTGATCACATGTGAAAAACATATCTTTCATATGTCACATTTTTCCTTGGCACAAAGTAATCTTCAAACTTTTGCATGATAGAAGATAGCACCATATTCTGCCCCTCAGCAAACTGAAAACTATTATAAATGTCCAGCACATCCTCTCCTATCACATGGAGGAGAATGGATACCTTAGTTTTGTCAGCCTCTGTATCAGCTCCACATGCAGCAAGATATATGTTAAACCTTTGCTTAAATATTTTCCAGTTTTCAGACAAGTTACCAGACATCAGCATGCTGGTTGGAGGAGCCAGTTTATCCATGGTTACTCACTGTTTGAAGAGAGGAGCACACAGCAGGCTTTGCAGACACTGAGTATCACAGCCTTACAGACTTCTGCAAGATTCTTTCACACTCTGAGAGCACTAGCAGTCCAAGTTAAACTTCTTCTGACACCATGTTTTGTTCATATGTTTGTAAATCCAGTCATAAGGATACATGTGAGTTCATTGCTGTGCTGTTTTATTTCATCACCAACTCCAGGCACACTGCACACTGGACCACCCACTTCCCAGCATCCCCCTGGTCCCAGGGACCATCACTGAAGATTCAGGCTTAAACATATTAGTAAGGGAGTGTCTACAAATATTAAGCATTCCAATACACTAACATCACAACCATGAGAAACTTTGTTTATGTCTTTCACAGTGACTTTATGTATTGTAGTTGCGGTTTATATACTCAATTTTATGCCATCATACTGAAGGCATCTAATTGTTTATTGTCCCCAGATATGTATCGCATTTACATTCTGATGTTTAAACTGCTGGCATTATAAGACATCATTATAATTAGAAAGCTGCATCAGGTGACTTGTCTGATTTTTATATTATGATCTACTGTATATGGAACATTACCTTATTCCCCCAAAGAAAAGCATCTATATACAGTTTGCAAAAGAGGTCAGAGTAAATACTTCATTACCCCCCTAGTTTCTCTATTTCCACCCTTAACAGCAAGCTCCTTAAACACTGCTACAAAAGTATGAATGGTGTTTATGCTTTCATTGACCAGTTGCCACCTGCTTCTCCATGTGTTATTTTGGTTTTACCAGTGAGAGGGACATACTGTAAGTGTAATAAAGACAAAACACATTTTGTCCATTAAATCCATATTTGTTCAATAAATTACAGGACAATACAGAAAGTTGTAAAAATGTACCCACACAGTAACAGTTCAACAGAAATTATGTAGTGAGCTAAGTTTAACAAAATTTTCAGCTGGTGTCAGTCAGCTTTAATAAGAAACTTTTCAGGGGGTGTGGCCTGGCAAGCTGAGAGGTGGACATGTAGTGGATGTGCTCCTTTGTTTATAACTACTGCTGACCCTGCCAAACGGCAATTTTGGGCTTCCTTTCCTACATAGCGCCTGAAGTGTGCCCTTCTGCCCCTGCAGTGAGTGATGCAGTGCAGCAGAGTCAGGGGACACAGACACTTATCCCTACAAGTTGGTTATGGCCTGGTCAGTTCCCAGAAGCCGGGGCCTCGAGTTATTCTTGTGGCTGGATGGTGAGTACTGTTGCGCACACATTTCCGTGGATCCCCACCATCAGTGTGGCTTTAAGTGGGGTGATACCCTATCACCCAGGGACCGGACCACTGGACGTTTGGACCTATCTCGCCTTCAGCATCTTGTGTGGTAAGTGGGGATAATAATATCTTCCCTCTGGTGCTACAGTTGTACTGGCGGTGGCTATCTTTGCATTATCCCTCCATATTACATTTACACAAGTGGCTGCTGTTCTGCACAGAAGCATTGGGGAGACGAACTGCTGCAGGATGGGTCTAGATCTGACTCCCCCCTTTTTTTTATTATTATTATTTTTTTATGGTCATTTCCTAGTGCAGTGTATTGTTGACCGCTGGGATATCTTTACCATTTTACCCACTCCCTGCCCGTGGTGACTCCCAGAACTGTTTCTACCTCTTTTTCTATATACTATAAGGTCTCAATACATGCTGTCTTTTTGTGTTGGGTTTTTTTTGTGATTTTTTGAAACTTCTGTAGCAGACCATATTGTATGTTAATTCTCATTGACCTCATTTTGCAGAGACAAAATGTTTGGCTCCTGTTTGCTCTAATCTAATGATGACCTAGACACGTCCTCTAGAGGACCTTATTTCTTCTATAGCACCAAGTGGATCCATATCTACTATTTTTACTAACTCATATTTTAGTTCTCCTATGCCCTATAAAAAAAGGAAGGCTGCTGCTTCTACGACTCCTGCCATGTTTACTCATAGGAACAAGGCAGCCTCACAACTGTCTGAAAGGAGCAGCTCATCCCCACCTGATTCTCCTCCTGAGATGAATATGGATTCGTCAATCCATGCTTTTCTTAATTCACTGGTTGAGGGGAATAAGCTGACGTTCCAACAGGAACTGAAAAGGGTGGTAGATGACTTTAAATCTTAACTGACTGCTCTTGGTATGCGTACAGATGCCCTAGAGTCCAAGACAGATGATCTATGCAGGTATCAAGGGGGGTTGATAGAGAACTCTCTCTTCTGCACACTGAAATGAATGACCTTAAGGAAAAGCAAGAGGATTTGGAAAATAGATCAACAATCTCTGGATCAGTAATGTTCCGGAGTACATCCCTCCACCGACTCTACCGTCCTACCTCCGAGACCTCTTCAAGCAGATCCTCCCTGACCTTCAGGATGATGAACTACTCCTGTTCAGGGCTCATCGAGCCCTTTGGGCGAGACCACCTTCTGGACAACAACCTAGGGACATAGTAATGAGACTGCACTATGTCAAAGTCGAAAACTATCATGAATCACATGCCTTGTACTAACCCCATGCACATGCCCGCTGCGCGTGCACGTGCCCTGCCATGCGTGCGCATATTCGCACATTGCGTAAAAGAGCTTCTACGGCCGTGCGCTTTGGCGCGTGGTATGCGCATTTATGGTAGGGTTTGTGAGCGTGTAGCGGGCGACTCGATCATAGCATATTTAACCCATATAGTGTGTTTTGTAGATAATATTCCCTTAAACAATGTCAGCAAGTATGTTTAGTTTAAACGGTTCTTGGACAGAGAGATTCCTCTTTGCATGATAGGAAGGGTCAGATAAAGGTTGAACGGTGGTGTCTAGTATCCAGCTGTAGAGTATTTTAAGGGTAACATTTCGGTGTTAGTTAGGAAAAGATTGCTCGCTCCTGCGTATAGTTATGTACAAAAGTAGTTTATAGACATTTACTGTATTTGCTGTTCATTACACATGCGGGGGGAATCCTGAGGATACCTCCCACCTGAGCAGTTGGAGAAAGACTCAGCCCACCTGTTCGAACCCACCTATGACCTTTTGTTATAATGCAGAGACACATTCCTGTGTCCAATGAACCATGAGATTATAGGGACCATTGTATTGTTACTGTATGCTGTGTATATAAAGACCACTATTGCCTGTCCAGTCACTCACTCTCTCTGCAAGGTTTCCACATTGAAGGCTGAGGGCTGGATCCAGGACGCGCTTGCGAATCATTCCCACGTGTGTAAGTTCTCTGTAGCCATTTTGTTATCCTCTGTGTTTGCCATTTGTTCTCATTGTGTACCCATTCTGTTTGCTTGTGTTTGCGATCGTTCATTATTGTTCATATTATTACTTGTTATTCTGTTTAGATTTTGATGTTAGGTTTGTAGTGTATAAGCTGTACTGTTTTTCCCCTTTTTACTCTAAAGCAATCCACGAAGGTGTTAGAGCTGGAGTGGTTTTTAAATCCAAACCAGGTCTTGTGTTTTCACTAGTTACTGTAAAGGGTTTTTCTTAGCGTCTCAATCGCTCAAACAGCTTTTATATTATCAAGGTTAATAAGAATTACATCATTATAGTATTACATTGCTGAGGTTTAAAGTGTAAGCATACCCTTACGGTGTGTTGTTACTAAGGGTTACTGTGTATCTTTCCGTGAGCGTACTTGTCGCTCGTGCGTCGCGCCCACGGCCTAGTGTCTGCTACGCTAGGTGCGTACCCTTACGGTACTCAGTGCGCCAATAGCGTACTTAGTCCGTAATAGAATATAGCTTAATGTTTATAGGTAATAACTGACATTATCAACTATTACCGTACTAAATAGAAACTAATGATTGCAACTTGAGATAACATTGTCTATAAGGATATGAGTGTTCAAATATTTCAAAATCTTGCCCCATCTACAATACAAAAGAGAAATGATTTGCAACCCATCATGAAGGTGCTTCGTCAATGTAATGTGAGATACCAGTGGAACTTTCCCTTTCAGCTTCAAGTTCTGGCTGATAACACTATTCGTACGGCTAAGACGCTGCAACAAGGTCTAAAGATCTAGGAAGATTTGAACGTTCTTCCGGAACTCTTGACTTCATCACATTTACCAAGTATGCCCAAGCCTCAGCGATCTCGCCCTCTGCAACTGCAATGGACAACAGTACGGCGGGCCATGAGGATGACACTGCTCCAACTTGAGGGGGAATCCTGGGACTAGGTTTGAAGTAATTACTGTTAGTCTAATGCTCCTTCATGTTAGTTGGAATGGTCTGAGTTACTTTTTTTCTCACTTTCATTATTTGTGGTTCAAGGAAGTATACCACATTCCTTTATCGCACCTCATGGTTCAGTAGTTATGAGGTGCACAGTTGGTGCTAGCTATTGTTATGTATTTAACTTCCATTTTCTGATGTTTATAGCTTGCACCTGTGTTTGCTCTTGTCTTTTTACCTTAGGACCAGGGGTGTATCTAGGGGTCCGGGCGCCCCTGGCAAAGTAAGGGACTGACACCCCCTATATTTTAAATAGGTATGGTGCATATGCAAAAAAGGGACATGATCTTGTGGGAAAGGGGCATGACCATACAATAGTTCCCCCAATTCAAATGATGCTACACAGTAGTAACCCTTATACACATCATGACCACACAGTAGCAGTTCCCTTTACACATTATGCCCACACAGTAATTCTTATAACACTGAGGAGACATCAGCAGTGCCTGGCCTGGCTGAGGAGGCAATGCCACCCAAGGCCAGGTAGTATAATAAGACAGTAGAGCTAAGAAGTGCAGTACAGCGCACTACTCAGTGGAGCAAGTAGAAAAAAAATCTTAGTGGTACTGTGTGTGCGCGCGCCTTTGGTGCACGCATGCCAAAGAATGGGTGTGGCCACATGCCACATGGGACATGGCCAATGAAAATGGGGGCGTGATACACATATGCCCCCAATAGTACAGTGCCAGATACACATATGCCCCCAATAGTGCCAGATATACATATGCACCCACAGTGCCAGATACACATATGCCCCCAGAGTGCCAGATACACACATGCCCTCACAGTGCCAGATACACATATGCCCCCACAGTGCCAGATATGCACTCTTGTTTTTTTTTAATTCAAAGAATTTTAATAAGAATTTTTCATATACAGTACAGAAAAGAGAAACAAACTACAAACCCTCCCCAGCAACTGACATGCAATACAATAGTAACACTGCATTTGGTAATCTCAAGGAAATTATACAGATGAATAAAATAAACAAATAAATAACTGTGTGAAATATCCTTGTATCATGTATGGTCCTTGTTTGCAGATACATACGGAAGTGCATTAGTATAGTAGAGTCAACGAATCATAATCATATCAACTGACATTTTAGTTAAGCAGCACCATGCAACCAACAACATTTAGTCAGAGACACATATACCGGTGTATATATGGTGAATTCAACCACCTCTCCCAGTATTTTGTTTCAGCACGTCTACTCATATATACATACTTTTCGTGTTTGAGAACCTCATTAGTAAGAGATATCCAGGCCGCGGTACAAGGACCACTAATGGACATCCACAGTCTGGCTATACAGACCTTGGCAGGCATACAGAGGTTGGTAATGTACCGTTGCATATTTTTATCAAGAGCATCATCATCGAAAGCCGCTAACAAACATATAGCAGGAGTGCAGGCGTCCGAAGGTACCCCCGTGGAGACCATGATGTGAATAATCTCAACCCAAAATTAATTAACCACAGGGCAGAACCATAGAAGGTGCCAGAATGTGCCCTCCAACGAGTTACATTTAGAACACTTAGAGTCCCCCCTACTCCCCAACCGAAGCAGATGCATAGGGGTAATATATACTCTGTGCAGTATGAATCTGTTGAAATCTCGCTGAAGTGGACGAGGTACGAGGGCCAGTCAAGGCAGCGTCCCAGGTGTCCTGAGACAAGGGCCCCAGGTCTGCCTCCCATTGTGAACGAAGGCGTGGCATGTCAGTCACATGATGTGAAGCGAGCAGACTAGAGTATGTCTGGGATCTGAGGTGGGAACCATCCAGGGATAGGAGCATTAGCCAAACAGGGGACTGTTGCACCTGGATCGAATTGTCAGGGAATTGAGCAAAACAGGCGTGCTGCAACTGTAGGTAGCGATAAAAATAAGTATGGGGAATCGGATAATCCGACTGTAGTTGTGAGAATGATTTAAACACATTCCCAGAGTATAACTGCCCAATAGCATAGATACCCCATCTACCCCATACTTCACGGAGCCTAAGACCCATCAGTTCCTTAAACCCAATGGTACCATCCAATGGGGTATCTGGGTCCCAGCCCTCACTCAAAAGCAGAATACCCGCTTGCTTCCAAAAACATCATAGCCTGCTTAAATATCAGTAAGCCGATCAAGTTATTATTACCAGACAACAAGCAGTGCAATGGAGTGAGTCCAGGAGCCAAATCAGACACCACCAAGGAGGGAAGATGCAACCCGGCCTCGTCCCTAACCCAGACATAAATATGTGTCAATTGTGTGACCCAATAATAAAGTCTATAACAGGGCATTGCCATACCCCCAGAGTCCCTGTTCCGAGTTAGAGTGTCCAGTTTGATTCGCAGTCTTTTGCTAGATCATATTATTGAGGAGAGGAAACTGTCCATGTGCTTAAATACTGCTTGAGGGATATAAATCGGGGAATGCTGTAATATATATAACAACTTAGGTTGTGCCGTCATTTTAATGAGATTAATTCTCCCGGTAACAGTCAATGGGAGCCTGCCCCACATCGCTATCCGAGACTTCAAGTAATCAAATTGGGGTTGTACATTAAGAGTTATATACCAAGATGGGTCATTAGATATCCATATTCCTAAGTACTTAAAGACTTCCACCCACTGGAGTGGGAGGGATATACTAGGAGTCTCCGGACGCTGACCCCTGAGTGGTATTATACAGGATTTGTCCCAGTTTATCAGGAGACCTGAATACACACCAAAGTCATTAATTATAGAAAAGATTATAGGCATGATGACGGGTTAGTTGGAAACAAAAAGCAATATGTCATCTGCATACAAATCTATCTTGTCCTCTCTCGGACCAATTTTAAAACCGGATACAGTCGCAGTGTGTCTAATGAGACACGCCAACGGCTCCACCACCAGTGCGAATAGAGTAGGGGATAGGGGGCAGCCCTGCCTAGTCCCCCTTTGCAACGGAAACGAGGAGGAGATAAAGCCGTTAACCGATACCCTGGCTTTAGGGTTCGAAGACATCAATTTAACCCATTTAATAAAACCAGGACCTATCCCAAATTTCTCCAAGGTCCTCCAGAGGAACTTCCACTCCACCGAGTCAAACGCTTTAGCAGCATCTAATGAAACTATAATCGAGGAGTGGTCGTCCCCACGGGGAACCTGCAGATGAGTAAACAATCTCCTAAAATTAATCAGAGTAGATTTCCCAGACATTAACCCAGTCTGATCACCATGAATCAGCTGAGCAATAACTGAGTTAAGTCTAATCGCTATTATTTTAGCTAGGATTTTGACATTGGTAGGCAACAGGGATATGGGCCAATATGACTCCATTCTAGTGGGGTCCTGATCAGGCTTCAACAGAACAATAATCAGTGCTTCAGACATGGGGGTATATTTACTAAGATTCGTATTTGTCAGGATGGGTGTAGTACGGTTGACCGGCGGTCTCCTGACCGCCGGTCAGCTTACCGACGCCGGGATCCCGGCAGCATACCGACGCCGGGATCCCGGCGGGGAGGGGCGAGTGCAGCAAGCCCCTTGCGGGCTCGCTGCGCTCGTCACGCTGCGGGCTCGGTGGGACCTGCGGTCGCCACAGGTTCTATTCCCACTCTATGGGTGTCGTGGACACCCACGAGTGGAAATAGTCCCTGTTGGTCGGCATGCCGACCATCGGGACAGTGACCCGTCGGGCTGGTGGAGGAGGTCATGTGACCGGCGGTCACATGAATACCACCCGTCGGGATTTGGTGGGAGTTTAAACTCGAATGTCATCGGTAGTGTGCATTTGCAACTTTTGAATTTAAGTTCGCTCATTTACTAAGCTATCGTATTCGTCCTATTCGTAGTGGTCGATGTCGCGGTCATTCGTATTTTTTCGTAGTTTTTTGCAGCCGAATGTATTTGTTTTTGGCCAAAGATGGCTTTTTCCACGCGTCATTAGTACTATGAGTGTTCGGCCGTGATATGTCATCAATGCGGCTGTTTTTTTTTTTTTTTCCGTTTTCTAGTGTGAGTCATGATTGGTTTAGAGGAATACGAGGGAGTGGCAATGCGCAACCATATAAATACGCCCCCAAACAACTGAACCTCATGGGTTTAGTCAGTGGAGAGGAGAGAGGTAGCGTTGTGAGGAGTTTGGTAAGTGAGTGGTTTTGTGGTTTTTCTATTGTTGAGTGCTGTGCTTTGAAAGGTGTCTTGTGTTGTTTGTTGTCTTGTTACTTATTAGTGTGTCATATTTTCTGTCCTTGTGTTTTTTTTTAAGAGTCTCTTGTCACTGTAAGTGTGTGTGTGTGTGTGTGTGTGTGTGTGTTAGTTTTAGAGGTAGAGGAGGTTTTTTTTTTAAATTATTTCTATTTGTTCAGTGTTGTTGTCTCAATCATGTCGGATTCTGAGGTTAGTGAGGCGGAGGAGGTGCCGGAGGTTAGTGAGGTGGAGGTTAGTGAGGGGGTGAGGAGGAGGAGGTTGCAGAGGAGGCACCTGAGTCCTCTAGTGAGAGTGATGTGGCTCCGCAGCCACGTACCACAACCAAATCAGGGCGCAATGTAAAATTAACTTATGAGGATAATGTGGTCCTAGTTCATGAGATAATGCGATATCATCGCCAGCTTTTTGGCCAAGAGGCAGCTAAGGTGTCATCCAGGAAGAAGGCACAAATGTGGCATAAGGTGGTTGCTGCAGTCAATTGTGAGGGCTTAGTGAGGCGAACCGAGGAGACATGCAGGAAAAGGTTTTATGACATAAAGCGTCATGTGAAAGCCAAAATGGCTGGGAAGGCCAAGTCTGCACGCCAAACTGGTGGTGGTGCCCCTTTTGTGGCGACGTATTTGGATTATGAGTTGCCCCTGCAGAGCCTCATTCCTACAGAGGTCGTGAGTGGGACTTCTGTGAAGGACTCCGATCGGCAAAAGAAGGCTGGTAAGTTTATAGTTTGAATTTTGTAATGTATTTAATGTTGCCTTTGACATTGTGTATGTTGTTTTTGTATTTTTGTTGTTTATTTAACTGTTTGAGAAAGACTGTCTTATTAATCGTCCCGTATATTGTTTGGAAAGTGTCATTTGTGTGTTTTGTGGATGTTTTGTTTGAATTATTATATTTTACTGAATTTTAAAAGTACTTAAATGTAAATGTAGCCACTATTAGGTTTGGAGCATAAAATAGTGTTGTAATTTTATTTAGGACATAAAAAGACTAATGTTTCCTCCGGACCAGGCTCTTCTCAATCTGCGAAACCAGATGCTGCTACTGCAGGTAAATATTCTTCTTCAGGAATGCCTTTGAAAACAATGTGGGTAGAAATTTATTTATATACACCACACAAACAGGAACATCCACACAGGTTGAACTGACACGGAGGTTAAGTCTGACTGGGGCCTCCAGACCAGCTTCACAGACATCACCAAGATAACGCATCTCCAAAGTCGCAGAATTACCACCACATCAACTGCTCGAGAGTCCGCCACCCATGTCCTCGCATTCGCCACAGTTGCCAGGTGAGTTTAATTGCATAAACACACATATCACATTTTTGTTTATTATACTCCCTTTACAGCCTTCACATTGTGTCACAAATCTAAACCACATTTTGAGCAGACACTTTAGCATAAAGGTACTTGAAACATTATATTAAAATCTAAACCAAAAATAAAACATATGTAAACACATGAAAGTTGGTTATGACTACTATTTCAAATAATACAAGCAGTGCAAGAACACATATACAGATACAGGCATCTTTATCTGGTAATGTCTGCGGAGTTTCAACACACCATGGTGATTTATGCTAAGACATTCATGTTTTGCTTATGGCATAAAAACATTAGCCACACATCAAAACATCCGTGGAGTATGTAATTACATTACAGGATAAAGTCTGTCTATCGTGGCAAATAAACACCTTGGAAAGGCAAGGATAAAGATGGGTTCATCTGTATTAGTCACAATAAAGTGTAGTGTTACAATGAAATTGTACCTAAAAATGTGACAATGAGTTTGGTAACCCTACAAATACAAAAAAAAAACATTAATGTACAAACTTAGCTTAACATTGTGGGATAAATGTGGCCCAAAGTACACATCAGTATTATGTACAATTACAACACAAATATATACTTACATCAACCAAATTTATTTCTACAGCTGAGGTCATTGTGATGGAAAGTCAGCCTGCCCAACGCCAGCAAACAACCACTGAGGATACAAATGTCTTACAGTTAACACCCATACCACCGCATGAGCAAACGACCGCTCACTTTGAAACACCTCCCACTCCACACACACCTGACACACAGACAAGCCCAACCCCCCAAACACCACAAGCACAAGAACAAGCTTTTTGGGCCAGCTGGGCCAGCATGCAGAGCAATACTTTGGACTGCTTACGACAACAAACACAATCCACTGCAAGTGTAGCCCATCACATACCACGCCTATGCAGAACCAACAGCAGGCAAATGATGGAGCTAACAAGAGTGGCCAACACAGTGGAACTCATGAGGGCAGACAACAATAGACTGATCAACATATACCAACGAGTGATGGATGATAATCATAGGCTCCATCAAGGCTACTTGCAGCTTTTTACGGCCACACAAACAACCCAAGACAACATGGTCCGAATGATGGAGAGTCAAACGTCAGCAACAAGAGACTTAAACTTGACTCTTACAAATCTAACAATGCATTTGACACATCAATGGACCCACACAAGCTTGAGCTCAACAACAACAACCCCCATAGTGACTCCTGTCACGTCACCACCCAGACGGTCTGCCAGAACTCGGAGACACTCCAGTGGAAAGGGGACAGCCACTGAAAAGAGTCACAAGGAATAATAATTTGCCTTTGTTTATATTGTTTATTTGTTTTTCTTTCGAGGTGATTTTAAAACATTCACAGTTATACATTTTGAAGGCAAAAGCACAAGTAAAGCAGTCATTAACAAAACGTGTGTTGTGTATATTTGCTAGGTGAACATAATAATAACAACAGTTAAGTATTACAATATGCATGGTGGTAATTATGTGACAATCAGTACTGATGCAGCACAGGTGATGTTTTTTGATCAAAAAACTTGACTATTTTTTTTCTTTGAATTATGTTTGATGATTTTTACTACCTTAGATGTTTCTTCTTTAGGCCTCATTTGCATTTGACCATGAGTGAAGCATAAATGCTATGTAAGGTTCATGTCTAAAAAAAATTTGGTGTTTTCAAAAATGTTTCCAATCTTGAAAAATATGGTGATTGCATTTTACAACGTTTCAGGTATTCACAAATACACACAAAATACATTCCAAACCAGCAATACGTATGTTGAGGCAAAAAAAAAAATACATTGTAGAGTAGTGAAGTGTGAAACACACCAGGAAAAAGCAGTTCTATTTGAAAAGTGCAAAAAAAATACGAATCGTATAGTTTTGCGGCAGCATTTAAGCTTTTTACTGCCGAACCTACAAACACAAAACATTGATAAATCACTGAGTTCTGTTAATTGACTGGCGCATTTGATCGATGGTGTATTCATTCGTATTTCTGTGTGCGACAGTGCAAAAAAATACGAATGCTACAAACACTGCCGAATTTGACCTTTTGAAAATGCCCGAATTGACACTTTTTTTTTTGTAATACAATTTTTTATTATTCAAAGGTACAAATGAATGCACAGAAAAATTGTATCGTCAAATACATACAATTCAGTAATACAGTAATACAAAAACAAATGACATGAATAAATAATCCAAAAAGCAGCGTGTTAATATGAACAAGAACCTCGATTAATATATTGCAATTTGGAAAATAAGTTGAGGATTCTGTAGAATTTATCTACTTGAAACTATGACGAAAATAGAATAGAGAAGTAGTAAAAAAGGGAACAAAAGAAAAGGATAAAAGGAAAAGAAAGAGAAAAGAAAAACATAGAGAAACAAAGGAGACAATAGAGGGGGGGAGGAGGGGGAAAGGAGAGGGGGGGGGGGGGCTGATCTTTGATATTGAAAAAAGGTCTAATCTTTTTACAATCATCTAATCAGGATTAACTAGAAAGCCAGTGTTGAGTGGGATTTGGAGTTAGCGATGACACGGAGATGGTGCCAGTCCGTATTTTCAAATACTTTCATAATTCTATCTTGAGTAGACGAGTCTAGGGAAACAATGAATGGGGACCATTTGGCATAAAACCGGTCAACGTGCTTATCCAAGTCGGGAAAAGTGTTATTCCTATCAAAGTAAAGGAGCTGTAAGAGCTTCAACTTTAATTCTTGCAAGGAAGGAGAGGAGGAGGAAATCCAATGGATAAGAATTACTTTCTTTGCAAGTGTCACAATGGTAACCAGCAACGGAATATGAGGAGAGAGTTCCCTGTTGGGGAGCCAATTTTTAAAGTTTGCACATAGGCAGGCTAGAGGATCAGGGAGAACATGCGTGGAGAATAAAAAGTTTAGATATACAATTACCTTATTCCAGAAACGTTTTATTTTCCCACAATCCCAGAAACAGTGGAAAAAGTTAGCGTGTGAGCAGTGACATTTAAGACAGGATCCTGAAGTGTCTGGAGTCATATGTTTTCTCTGAGCTGGAGATATGTAGGCTCTATGTATAGTTCTCCAGTGTACTTCCTGAAGATAGGAGGATTTCAGAAACTTTAAAGTTTTAGAGCAATGTTCAGTGAGAGTCAAAGGGGAATTAATGTCGGGGATATCGTTTTGCCAAGTAGACGCTAGTGCATGCCATGGTTTCGTGTTAGAGATCGGTAATAGAATAGTGTAGAGAAATTTTATACAGTAGGGGACAGCATTTAATAAGCGCAGAAGGGAATTAATGGGATCAGTTGAGTTTTGATGTCTAGTTTTAGGATCCAACGAAAAGACAAAGTGCCGTGTTTGTAAATACATGAAAAAGTTAGAGGTGTGCAAAGAAAATTGTGATTGAAGAGTAGAAAAAGACAGTATTTGTCCTCCAGGATCAAAGACCTGTGAGGTAAGTGAGAGACCTTTATCTTTCCATGTGTGGAAAATTGGATTAGATTGCGAGGGAGAAAAGGAGGGATTACCCCAAAGAGTCATGTATGGAGAAGAAGACGAATTTCTTGTCAGTTTTTTGTTTATAGTAATCCAAGCTAGATACGTGTCATGGAACAATATATGGTGAAAAATATTCGAGGGAATGTCTGATTTTTTGGAGTGAAGAAGGGCACTGGGAGAATAAGGATGGAAAAGAGCTGTGTCTAGAGAATTTGAGGTGTATGTAGATTTAGAAAGAAGCCAATCTGAAATATATCTGAAATGGGTGGCTAGAGAATATAATTTTAAATTTGGAAGGGAGAATCCTCCGTAAGATTTATGAGTCTGTAGTTTGTGAAAAGCAATTTGAGGGCGTTTATTTTGCCATAAAAATCGTGAGGTGATTTGGTCAAAACGTTTCATGTCAGAAACAGAAAGACTAATTGGTAACATTTGAAGCAAGTAGAAAATTTTAGGAAATATAATAGATTTAACTACCGCTATTCTTCCAATGATGGATAATGGTAAATTTAGCCATGAATCGTATAGAGAGGATATTTTGGCAAGAGACGGGGTAAAGTTGAGTTTATATAATGAGGACACATCTGAAGGAATACTTAATCCTAGGTATTTAATTTCTGTTTTAAGTGTGGCTAATGAAAGAGGGAGTGAGGGGGTCTGTGGAAGGGACTTGGGACCTTCTAACGTTAGGATTTCTGACTTGGACATGTTTATCCTAAATCCTGATTGAGCACCAAAATTGGATATCAAAGAAAACAAAGAGGGTAGGGAGGTAAAAGGGTTAGACAGAAAAAGTAAGAGGTCATCTGCATATAGAGCGAGTTTTAATGGGATAGTCCCAACTGAGATGCCGTAAATGGAAGGAGAGTTCCTGATAGAAATTGCCAGTGGCTCAATAGTGATGGCGAAAAGTAGCGGAGACAGGGGGCATCCCTGGCGTGTACCTCGAGAAACTGCGAATGGAGTGGATAAGTAACCATTACAATATAGCTGAGAGGACGGGGAGGTGTATAGAGTCTGAATAAAAGAAATGAAGGAAGAAGGATAGCCGAAATGGTGCATGGATTCAAAAAGGTGTGGCCACTCTATAAGGTCAAAAGCCTTCTCTGCATCTAAGGCTAATACAATATTATGTGATGAAGAGGGATGGAATTTCAGATGTTGGATTACAGAGAGAACCTTGCGTACATTAGTCACAGAATGTCTACCCCAAATGAACCCAGATTGGTCTGGATGGATTATGTGAGGGAGGGTGAATTTTAGTCGGTCGGCTAAAATTTTTGCAAAAATCTTATAATCTGAATTCAAAAGAGAAATTGGGCGGTAAGAACCAGGGAGGGAGGGATCTCGTCCCGGCTTCAATAGGACTTTAATTGTGGCACTATTAAAGTAAAGGGGGATAGATTTTGAATTAATTATTGAGTTCAACAGACCCAGAAGATGTTTATCAATTTTATCAATTAAAAGTTTGTAGAACTCATTAGAAAAGCCGTCAGGACCCGGAGCTTTATTGAGTTTCAGGTGACTAATAGCTGAACGAACTTCTTCTAAAGTAATGGGGTTAACTAGTGATTCGGTAAATTCAGTAGGGATTTGGGGTAATAGGGGAAAGGACCAGGAATGGTGATTACCTTCGGAGGGGGGAGATTGACCAGAATATAATGTTTCATAGAATGATTTCATAAGAGAAGTAATATGTTGGGGGTCATTAGTTAAAGAACCATCAGGGAGCTTTAGAGGATATACTAACATAGGGGGTGAAGTGCCTTTCAGAATATTTGTCAGCAATTTACCTATCTTGTTTCCGAAATTATGAAACCGAAAATCGATTTTAAATTTGTATTTGTCTCCCATCAAAGAAAGAAACTCATTAAACTGGAGTTTTAATGTTAAATAGGAAGATTTGTTAGACGGAGTGGGGTAGGTTTTGAAGGCCTGATAGGTGGAAGAAAGGGCACGTTGCATCTCTAAATATGATTAAGCATATTGTTTCTTTAGGGCAGAGGAGTATGAAATAATGTTACCTCTAAGTACTGACTTGGCAGTTTGCCAAAATAAAGGGGGATCTAACTCTGAATGCGGTTCATTTGAAAAGTAAAAGGAGTCCCAGGTCGCCTGTAGAAAGTCGCAAAACTTCTTGGAGTTAGAAAGGTGAGAGGGAAATCTCCATTGAGGGGACTGGGTACGGGAAGGGTGAAGAGTGTATGTAAACCAAATCAAAGCGTGGTCAGAGATAACTATGGGTTCAATGGCTGAATCTGAAACCGATGGGAAGAGGTGTTGGGATATAAACACATAATCGATTCTGGAAAAAGTGTCGTGTGCGGAGGAGTGACAGGAAAATTCCCTTTCAATCGGGTGAAGTGCACGCCAAATATCTATCAGTTGTAAGGAATCAGAAAAAAGAGATATGCCAAGTGTCGGGAGATGTTGAGGGGCCCTAGAGGTATTTGAGCGGTCTAAATAGTTGGAAGAAATTATATTGAAATCACCGCATACTATAAGATTATCATTGGAGAATGGGGTTAATTTAGCTAGTAGCATCTGAAAAAAAGATTTTTTATAAGTAGGGGGAGCGTAGATATTGCAGAGGACTAATACATGTGAATCAATGGAGAGTTTAATGATTAAGAATCGGCCGTTAGGGTCGATGTCAGAGGATAATACTATAATGCTAAGGTTACGTTTTGCCAAGAGGACCACCCCTCTAGATTTAGAGTTAAATGGAGCCGCTGCTATAAGGGACCAATGTGACATCTGCAATTTCAAGGATTCTTGTTGAGTTAAATGAGTTTCCTGCATAAATGCAACATTAATGTTTGACTTTGATAGGTATAAAAGGATTTTGCGACGTTTAGCCGGAGAATTTATCCCACCAACATTCAGAGTACCAATTTTTAGGTCTATCATGTGAATGGCCAGTGAGGGTAAAAAAATAAAAGATTCAACCTTAAATCAAGTAAGTAAATCAGAGAGCGGGAGTAGGATGTGGGGATGGGGGGGGGGAGGGGCATGGGAGGAAAAGGAACACATACAAAAACAAATGGTGAATGTTTGACAAGCAAACAAACTTCCGGACCAAAAAAGCATTCTGAGAACTGAAATTAGTCTAAACATTATTTCTATTCCGTAACAATGCTTCAGATGTTTTCCCGACAACGGCAACTGGGAATATTTATGTTCTAAAATAAAATAGAGCTAAGCCACAAGATGTAACAATAAGCCTAATATACATTAAGCAAAATACTGAATTTAAATGAGAGCAACATTAAGTTTCAACAGTTGTGGTAGTCACCAATAAGGCATAAGGTAACCTGAGAACAAAAATCAAACTTCACGTAAACTCTCCGTACATATGTTGTACAATAAAAGAAAACGAATATGAGACCAAGTGGGACTGAGTCCACCACATTGGTAACTATCACATGCTTCAAAGCACATCCAAACTTAACTTAATTGACAGAAATGAACTAGAAGGAGGGGGGAACCTTCATTATTGAGGCATTATGAGACGGACCTGAAAGTCAAGAGTCAGGGATAGGGGCGACATCAGAGATGTCATTATGGTCGTCAGTAGACCCTTCTCGGAGATAGAACGCTGCATCCTCTGGAGTAGAGAAATCCAGATGTTTGTCGCCATCATAAATTCGAAGCTTCGCTGGATAAAGTAGGGAGAATTTTCGTTTTGCGGACACCAACTTTGAGCATATAGGGTTAAAGGCCTTCCTAGCTCTCGATAGTTCTGCAGAAAAGTCTTGAAATATAAGCAGACGATTGTTTTCCCACTGTATAGAACGAATCTTTCTGGAGGCGGACCAGATGGCAACCTTGTGTAGATAATTGAGGCATCTGAACAGTGTAACCCGAGGGCGACCCTCTGAAGAGCGGGGAGGAGGTCCAACACGGTGTACACATTCAATTACTAAATCTTTGCAAGTGTCAGCGATACCTAAGAGGTTGGGAAGCGTCACTTGGACAAATTGAGAAAGACTGTCCCCCTTCACCGTTTCCGTAAGGCCTACTAGCCGTATATTATTTCTTCTGGACCTATTTTCTGCGTCGTCTAGCTTCATCCATAATTGGTAATTCTCTTTTTCAAGACGTTTGACACAGCCCTGAACATCAGCCATATCATGGCAGAGACCTCCAATTCTATTTTCATTAACAGAGACTTTATGTGAGAGATGTTGCAACTGGAGCGAGATGTCTGAAACTGCTTTTGACAGCAATGGAGATATAGCTTGTGTTATGGCTTCTGTCAGGTCTGCGTATGTAATAGGTGAATCAGGAGAACGTTCCGTTGATGGGGAGCATGAGAGAGATTGTGAAGCAATCAATTTTTTAGGAGCTGGAGAAGAGGGAGGGGTGGTAATTCCAGGAGCCATGGTTGAATTAGCTCTTCTTTTTTCCTGTCGGACAGGGAGGGAGGAAGGTAGGGCTTTGGCTACAGAATTGGGGGATAAAAACCGGTCCATCGGTAATAATATGAATAGAGAAAATGGGAAACTGGCGTACAGTTAATAAATCGCTGGTTCAGTAAAGTAAGGAAGAGCTAGTGTGGCGTCTGGGAGCTGCAGAAGTTGGGCCTGTGTCCTGTATTATCTTTAAGAAGCCTTAGGAAGCCGTTGACATCAGCCTGAGGTGTAATGACTGACTAGCTATAATGTAGTGGGTTAATCAGAGGTGACCCACCTTAGAATCCTCAGCGGGAGTCTGTTATTTGACTGAAGTTCTCTGCTGCATCAAGGAATGGCAGTGTGAAAACGAGCAACAGATGACTCAGACAAGATGGCGCTGCTGCGGTTGTTATGGTTACTGCTCCTTACCCTGTGAGAACCGGGTGTCGTGGCGGCTCTCGCTAGCGGCGGCTTCGTCTATTATCAGGGTCACTGCAGGCTGTATTACTCAGCCTGTCACACTGTGAGCTCCGGGAGAGCAGCCGCGATGACGCGCCGGCCGACGGGAGCTTTCCTCGGCGGGCGAGCGGTTCAAAGCAGAGGGGTCTCAGCCGCAGGCGGCTCACTGGACGGAGTCACAATGGGGCTGGTGGTGTTTGTGGCTCACTGAGGCTGTTAAAACAGCCGTTATAACGGTGCCGTGGTCGGGGAACACCGGAGCTCTGCTGTGATGTGTCTTCACAGCATGAAGCCGGAACCGGAAGTCCCGAATTGCCACTTAGAAAAAAAACAACACATCGATTGAAAACGAACAAAATACGAATCTTAGTAAATATACCCCATAGACCCTGGCACCGCCCCCTCCCTGAACATCCCTTCATAAAGAGCCAGCAATCTAGGCGCACAAAATTCCCCGTGCTTCTTATAGAATTCTACAGGTATGCCATCCAGCCCCGGCGCTTTACCACCAGGGAATGACTTTATGGCCCTCTCTACCTCAGCCAGAGAAATCCGGGAATCAAGGAAATTGCGTGCATCAGGGGTCAGTGTCGGCAGAGAGACAGCATCAAGATACGACAGAAGGTCCCCATCCGTGCATGTCAACCTAGTGCTATAAATATGATTATAGTAGTCAAGAAATTGATTGGCTATGCCGGGGGTTTGATCATACACAGTGCCGTCATGGCCTACAAGACGAACCACAGTATTAGATGGTTGCTCAATATGTGCCAATCTGGCCAGAAAACCACCGTGTCTGTCGCCAATTGCATAAAGTGAATGTTTAGTAAAGAGTATCCTATATTTCACTTTGTTAGTCAAGCAGTCAGTCCATTCTCTCTGTGCCCGCAGCCAAGCTTCCTTGGAAGAATTTAAGTTATCGGCCAGGTAAGCAAGCTCCAGAGACCTACAAGAAGTATCCAGAACAGCCTCTCTCTCCCTATATGATTTTTTGAGAGTCGATACTGCCCGGATAAGAGTACCTCGTAGGTGGGATTTAAATGCGTCCCAAAGTACAGATAAAGGAGCAGTACCCTCATTAAACTCCATGAATTCCGCCCACTGTTCCTCTAGCGCCCCATCAGTTCCCAGCCTGGTAAGCCAGAAAGGATTTAACTTCCAAAATACCTGACCTCTCATCCCTCCCATATCTAAAACTAGGGAGACCGGGGAGTGATCAGAGATTTTCCTGGTTTCATAGTGCACCGATCGGACCCGCGGTAGCAGTTCAGGAGAAACCAGAGCAAGATCTATCCTTGAAAAGGCAGAATATGTAAGTGAAAAACAAGAATATTGTTTAATACCAGGGTTTCTCTGATGCCACACGTCAACTAACCCCATGCCCTCCACCAATGCCCTTAAGGAACCACTGCCTTGTCCGGGAGGCATCCCAGCAGCCGTAAGTCTGTCCAGGGTTGGATTTAGGGTTTTGTTATAGTCCCCCAGGCTAATGACAGGAGCATCAGGGAATATAGCAAGAAACTCTGCAGCTTTTTTAAGGACTTCCAGGGAATACGGGGGTGGTATATAAAGTGCTATCAACACAAGAGATACAGAGTGAATCTGGCACTTAATAAAAACTGATCTACCCCAGGGGTCAATTTGCACCTGCTCTATCGTGAACGGAATATGTTTCCTGACCAAGATGGAGACCCCCGAGAAGAGGAGGTATGGGTTGAGTGGTAGGTCCAACCCACCCACGGTTTTTTCAAAGACAGAACTCTAGCCCCAACCAGGTGGGTCTCCATCAGACAAATGACATCCGCCCCAAATTGCTTGAGCTGTCTAAGGACCAACGTCCTTTTGACCTTGTCATTAAGGCCACGTACATTCCAGGAGAGAAATTTAATTAAATTAGTCACCATAGTACCGTAGTGTGTCGTAGAACCAAGACTCCGCTAGCCCACACATCATCCAGTTACAACACATTGCACTCCCAATATCACAGAAATACACATTTCCCACATACCACAATGCAGTAGAAGGAAAAAATACACATCTCAACAGTTGCAAAGCAATCCTGGTCCCCCCTCCCCCGGTTACCGCCCCAAACCTTGACACACCTTTACTCCCAAATCCCACACATTCCTCCCTGTATACCACCCCGAACATTGGCATACTTGGATCCCTACAACAAAAACTAACCCCTCTCCCCCCTTCTACCAAAAAATAATTACTAAAATCCTAAATACCCAATGACAAACTGTCGGGCAAAAAATACAGTGGCGACTAGACATGTCGCAGTGCCCTCCGTACATTTAAGGCATCCCCCCTCAGGAAAAACTTCAAAAACATTTTATATAACATAACATCGTGGCGTGAAGCACTAGCTTTAAATGCCCCAAATGAGATTCCCCTAAACGGAACCTATGCAGTGCCTAACCAACTAAATCAGACCCCCTTACTCCCTACCCAGCTACCAGCCAACAAGGGAACATACTGTAGAGCCCACCCAGAGCCCTTGAACATATTAGTTACACAAAGTGGAAACAGGTGGCCGATTTCAATATATTCCCCCCAGCACCACTACAAATTGCAAAAAAATAAAGCCTAGATGTAAAAGAGAGCGTCCACAGCAGAAGGATAGCCACGCATCCTCAATCCGCAGCCATAGCCCGTCTCGCCGGCCTGGCAGTGTCCAGCCACATGGAGGCCTCCTGAGGAGTGGAAAAGAATTTCACCTCTCCATCCACCACAATTCTCAGCTTAGAAAGGAATAGCATGGCATAAGATATGTTCAGCTCACGAAGACGTCTCTTAACAGGTGTAAATTGGGCCCTATTCTTTTGGACCTCTATCGCAAAATCAGGGAATATGGACACGCGGGAGCAATTCCACAACAGCGGGCCTTTAGTACGATTCAGTCGCAAGACAGCATCCCTGTCACGGTAATTAAGGAGCTTAGCTATCAAGGTACGAGGAGGTGCCCCAGGTGGGAGAGGGCGGAAGGGGACTCTATGAGCTCTTTCCACTGTAAAAAAAGACAAGAAAGATTCCATCCCATAGCTGTCAGTGAGCCGTTTTTCCACTAATTTCTCAGGAGACTGGCCCTACTCGCGTTCCGGAAGACCCACGAATCGCACCTTACATCTCCTCAGAAGCCCCTCCATATCCAGCAGTTTGTGTTGTACATCTGTCAATTGGGCAGTAATAGTAGTGACCTTGGCCCCCAGCGGCTTCACTGAGTCCTAAAGAGTGGACGTACGGGCCTCCACCTCACCCACACGTTCCCGGACCCTCTGAAGGTCATGATGTACAATAGACAGGTCAGATTGAACCTGACCAATTTTATCTGCCAGCCTAGCCTCACTAGCCAACACAGCCTCCAGGACCTTCTATAGGGCAGCATCAGGAGAAGCACCAGAGGCGGCAGAGCCACACAGAGATTTAGGCGGAGGAGAGGACTCACGGTCAGGGGTCACCTCTTTACGGGTAGAGTTAGACGACCGGAGTACTTCTCCAGCTTAGCAGCAGCCAACTGCTGCAGTTTCACCATCATGCTGTAGTACAAGGAGAGGCACCCAAGCAGAGGACAATAGTATAGAATAAAATAGCGGAGATACTGAGCAGGGTATAAATCAGACCAAGCACTGGTCAGAGAAAAGCAGATGCCCACACTTTCAGGCCACACATGCACTGTAGGGGTAAAATGGCGGCGTTTCCCACCTCTGTATTTCTTACACTGCAAACACTGTAGATTATGGGGATCACAGGCATCCGCGGGTCCCAGCAGATATAAACAGCAGAGCAGTCCCCATGTAAGCAGGGAGTTACTGGGGCCAGAGCAGGCTGTGATAGGGCTTAGGCAGATTTTTTTCTCCCCCTCGCAGCAGCAGCTCGCCTCCAACCGCAGGACGGGTGTAAGTGTGGTAATGGCGGCAGGTCTGGGGCTCAGGAGGACAAGTGCAACAGGGCCCGTCAGTAGGGCACGGGCGTATAGCAGGCCTTAGCCCTCCTAACCGCTGTCTCCGTCTTCTGCTGTGCCCAGCGCCGTCCTGCACGCGAGCCACAGCTTCAGCTTCAGCCTCTCCCGTCTGTGATGGCGCCGGCGTCTTCCCGTGCACCAATCCCCACAGCACACTCCAGGTCCTCACGAGCACGGCGGCCGCAGTTCACAGTCCAGAGCAGTAGCACCAAGGTCAGGGCAAGTTCCCCCACACGACAGATGACGCACAGGGCACAGGAGGGACACCAGGATAGGGAAGTCAGGATGTTTGGGATGGGGAGCGCTGATCAAAGGCTGCTACTCTGAGCAGGTAACGTTAGTCAACCTTTATGCTCCCAACTCACTCGCTTTTCGGGTCCCCATCAAATTTATTCTCGAATTGATATGATCTTTGTTTCTTGCTCAATTGCCCTTATGGTCACTGCGGCGGGTATTACACCTTTTTCGTGGACAGACCACGCTGGTCCCTCTATTTCACTTTTTTTACCAGCTGTGGTCATGAGATTAGACGCCGAGAAGGCATTCGACTGGATCCAGTGGCCCTTTATGTTTTATAGTCTGCAGTCCATAGGTTTATCGGACCGGTTTCTCCATGGCATTGCTGCCCTCTATAATAAAACCAAAGCAGCTGTGTTGGCCAATGGGGTTGCTTCCACACCCTTCTTGATATCTAATGGTACCCGTCAAGGGTGTCCCTTGTCCGCTCTAATATTTGTCCTCTCAATCGAACCTCTTGCTGCATGAATTCACTCCAACACCAACATACGAGGTATCAAAATTGGTTCCACTGAACATAAGATTGCCCTTTACTCAGACAATGTTTTACTTACAATTTCTGACCCTGCCCACTCCCTTCCTTATCTGTTCCGAGAAATTGAGGAATGTGGGGCATTATCGGGCTACAAGGTTAATATATCAAAAATGGAGGTCCTGAACTTTTATATCCCACAACATATTAAAGATACCCTAGAACACTCTTTCCACTTTCGTTGGAACAGATGGGATCTCTCTTATTTAGGTGTTTCATCACCAAAAATGACAGGCAGCTCTATCAGCTAACTACCCCAAAATATTAACCCAGTTTCAGAAGGATCTTTAAGACTGGGAAGGCTAGCATATCTCTTGGATTGGCCGCAATAATGCCGTCAAGATGAATTTATTACCAAGATTACTATATCTATTTCAAACGTTACCAATCCTTGTACCTCCCTGTGTCTTCAAACTCCTCCAGCACACTCTAATGAAGTTTATTTGGTCTAATAAAAGATCCAGAGTGAAGCACACAGTGCTCCAGAGACACACCTCAGAGGGGGGCTTAGGTGTTCCTAATTTTAAATCTTATTATTTAGCAGCTAGAGTGGCACAATGTATTTTATGGAATCGACCTGCCTACGAGAGGGTATGGGTTGTAATAGAGTTCAATGCCCTATAGATTGTAAGCTTGCAAGCATGGCCTTCCTACCTCTATGTCTGTCTTTTTTACCCAGTTTTGTTCTATTACTGTTGTTCTAATTGTAAAGCGCAACAGAATATGCTGCGCTATATAAGAAACTGTTAATAAATAAATAAATAAATGCTCTTAGGTTGCACTCCGTATCCTCTTTGCTATGGCTTCCTAGATCGTCCTGACCTAGGACTGTTGCTCATCATCCAATTATATCTCACACATTAGATGTCTGGGACACAGCCAATAGACAGTTTAACCTTGCCGCACACCCCAGCCTTGTGATTCCGCAGTTCAGTAATCCACGCTATCGTCCCGGTTGTGGTTCCACTTCTTTTGACTGTTGGCAGAATGGCGGAATTAGATTGCTTAATGATCTCACTCAACACTCCTCCTTTCTGACATTTTCACAACTCCAAACCAAATATTAAATTCCTCACAAATCTTTTTATTAGTACTTACAAATTAGAAACTTTTTTCTTCAGTTCTACTGCAAATGACTGCTCGCCCTCTCTCTTCAGTAAAACTCCTCGCTTTTTGTAAAGCTTTTACTAAAGGACTTATAGCAACTTTATACACATAGCTGTCATCCACTTTATTGAAATGAAAGATGCTCATGAAAGGGCATGGGAATCTGACCAGGGAGAAACACTAACTACCAATGATTGGTCAGAAATTTATGCAAATGTAACTTCGAGCTCAATTTGTGTTTGACTGAAATAAAATGCGTATAAATTATTTTATAGGTGGTACTATGTCCCCACTAGGCTTAACAAAATGAACCCTGAAGTGTCCCCTTTATGTTGGTGTTGTAAAAATACTAACAGACCGTTTCTCCATATCTGGTGGAACTGCCCACTTCTGATTCAATTATGGAAAGAGGTTGTGGCCCTGGCTAACACAATCTTATGACTGAACATTCCCTTTAAGGCCAACTACTTCCTACTATCAATGAACATTCCTTAGGCATCCCACCATCAGAACAAGATGTTCACTCACAAGGTCCTTGAAACCAGATGCTGCATAGCAGCCCAGTGGTGGTCCCCCGAGCTCCCTAGAATAGATGAGATTATTGCCAGAATCTGGCACATCCACTCGATGGAATATATCACAAGCACTCTGAAAGGCTCTTCCGCTAGATTTATTAAAGTCTGGGATCCCTGGACTTCCTATTTAAGGTCTCACCTGCATTTAGCTGAGGGGATAGGACCCATTTGTTTGTCTGCATAAACCAATACCCCTCTATGGGTTTACCTAGCTATCTGAGTACGGGTTTGACCAGTCGGGTCGGTCAGTCGGTCATTCATTCCATCATTCATTCATTCATTCATTCATTCATTCATTCATTCACTTATTCATTTATTCAATTACTCACTCACTCACTTATTCAGTAAATTAATCATTCATTAATCCTTTCATACTGTCCTTCTTTTCTCTTCTTCTACCTTTTCTTCTCCCTTCTCTTTTCTCTCTAACTCTTTCTGCTTCACCTTTTCTTTTCTACTCTTTTCTGTCTCTATATGTTCTTTCGCTCTTCTAAATTTTCTCTTTTCGATTTTCTATTTGTAATATTTAGAAGAAAAAAAAGATGACACTCTGGAACTTGCTTTTTTGAGGTGTTTATCTATTGTTTCTTATACCATTCTTTGTGTGCATTCTAATGCTTTTTTTTACTTTTTCTATTGATATTGTTCTGATATATGACACATTGAGACCTTTGCGCAGGTCACTTCTTCTTTGTTTTCTATGTATCTTTGTCATCTCGCAAATAAACTTTATTAAAAAAAATAAGTAACTTTTCAGTTATGAAAAAAACATATTTAAAAAAGGATATAAGTTACTAGAAGTTGTGATACATAGGATAGCTCCATTAACTTAGTCTAAAGACTTTCAGCTTTTATCAGGAAATGTCAAATATGCCATGCTATGTAGTCTCTTGTAAGTTCCAACAGAGTGATTTTAATTACACAAGCCTGTTGTATTCAGTCACTTCCCACGGTCGTGAATAAATCTGTTGCTGACTGACTGTACTCTGAAGGGAGGTCCATAGGGGTCCCGTGAAGCCCACACCCCAATTTGACAACTGGAGGTTCCACCAAAATACCCATCTTATGTTGACCAACGGACACCTGGATGGGTAGACATGGAGACCCAGACTCTAAAATCCACATGGTGTGTAGAACTTCTGCTCAGATTCTGTCCAGTCTGTTCTGTTGCTAGACAGTACATTGGGATTGTACACACCAGTCATTCAGGATATTATTTTTCTCTCTTTTCTTTGAATTTACTGTATGCACTTATGTGTCTGTAAGTCATTTGAATGTGCAAATGGAGTTATGAATGGATACTGTGTATTAGTGTGTGTTAGTAATTCAATAGACAAAGTTAAGACCAACCTAACACTACTTTAGCTGGCTTGACCAGCAGGAATTGTGCTGGACACCCCTGATCTCTTGTCTCTTTGTTATTTCTGACCTCAATACCAGATGGATCAAGTGATGCTGTATAAAGGTGCCCCATGAGCCTGGTCAGCTCACCTTGCTTCATCCCTGATGTGAGCAATAGGAGGCACCCAGGGTCTGGGACACTGTCTTGTCTTGAAAGTTTAAAATTAAAATAGATTTATGTAACCATAGAAAATTTGTATAAAACAAAGTACAGGACAGTCTAGTCACTAAAAACAAGACCTTTTGTAAAGGATTTTAAGAGATAAAAGCTATGTGTCCCTTATGTCAGTATGTTGTGTTCATTGTTAGGTTAGACCAGCTGACATTACTAAATACTAATTACATTACATTTACAGTTCAGGAGAACCTCATCTATTTTCACTTTGTACCAAAACATACAGACACAGGAAGAGATTGGTTTAAAGTCATTTCTGTCTCAGGTAATAAACCTACAGGACATAAAATGCCACAACAGTACTCATACAGTATGTAGTTGACTTACTTTTATGAGCAGACAACAAACAGAAATGTGAGAAGAATACACAGTCTTTACTACTATTTCTGTATGAAAAAAATGTAGAGTATCAAAGAATAAGATACAGTGGGGGGTCAATCCGAGTTGATCGCTCGCTAGCAACTTTTGCAGTGCTGCGATCAGGTTAAATTTTGGCAAAACTGTACATGCGTATGCACCGCAATGCGAAGACATGTCATACGGGTACAAAGAGGATTGGTGCTGGGCAATGGATTTAACGAAGAATCCATTTGCACAGCTGATCACAAGGTGATTGACAGAAAGAGGGCATTTGTGGGTGTCAACTGACCATTTTCTGGGAGTGTTTGGAAAAATGCAGGCGTGTCCAAGCATTTGCAGGGTGGGTGTTTGATGTTAATTCCGGGACCAAAAAGACTGACGTGATCGCAGCGGCTGAGTAAGTCCAAAGCTACTCAGAAACTACAAAAACCTTTTTTGTGCCGTCAGCTGCAAAAGCATTTGCACACTTGCAAAGCAAAATGACACTCCCCCATAGGCGGTGACTATCTGATCGCAGCACAGCAAAAAGTTGCTAGCGAGCGATCAACTCGGAATGACCCCCAATATTCACAAAACAAAGAACCATTCCTAGCTCATTGCATCTCTGCTAATGCTAAACATATCACCACAGAAAGGAGAAAAGTAATTTTGCATGTTAAAATCCCTCAGGCATTTAAGCAACTTAGATCCTTTCTAGGACATATCACTTACATCTATACTGTATATAATGGATTGCAGGGGCATCACAGAAACTGCAAGTTTTATATGATGCTCTAAAGGAAAATAATGTACCAGGCACTTTACACATGATCCAAATGCAGCTAGATGCATTCTGTCAGTTAAAATCAGACATATTGTCAGCCCCAGCACTAGGACTTCCAGACTACATGAAGCCCTGCAATTTGTTCTGTTGTGAGATTTCACGGGGTATTGACAGAAGAACATGGAGGAAAACAGCACCCCCTAGGGTACTACTCATTACAGTTCGATACAGTAATATTGGCAGTTCCCACCTGTGTCAAATCAGTAGCAGCGGCAGCATTGCTACTAGAAAAAGCCACTGATATATCTCTAGGTCACCCCGAGACTATTCAAGTACTCAGTCATTGAAATCCTCCACCAGTCTCAAACTAATCACATATCAGCTGCTAGACTCACCAAATATGAAGTAGCATTGCTCACACCCTCAAATGTCACAATCAAAAGAGGGGGAGGTGTGGGGGCAGAAACCCCTGCCCTTTGTAACAGTCAGGATGGTGAAGGTAATGGTTATGGTAATGAAGTATAAGACTTTTTCTTTTCTGTGTCAAACTGTGCTCATGACTGTATGGAATTCATGAAACTTTAAAACTGCAAGTACACCAGACATACAGTAGCATACTCTCCTGAATGAAAACTTACACTTAGATGTGGATGGCTCCAGATATTATGTGACTGGAGAGCCACACACAGGGTATGCATTGGCCACAACTGAAAAAATACATTTTAATTTAGGATTCCCTACTATCTGCTAACTCATCTTAGGAAGCAGAACTGAGTGCATTAAGCTTGCATATACTGTATGCTGAAGGTCAGTTAACATTTAGTAAGACTTCAGATATGCCTTTGGTATTTCACACAATTACAGTCCCATTTGGAAGAATAGAGACTTTGTAGACTCTGCAGGAAAATCAAATAAACATGCAGATTGTATCAGAGCATTATTTGCTGTCTTTCAATTGCCAAAGAAAGTAGCAGTCATGAAGGTCAGGGCACACACAAGAGACAATACTGCAAGGCAATGAATTGCAGACAAGGCAACCAAAGATGCTATGGTCAAGCCTCTGCAGGACAATCAGGTGATGCTAGTTGTCACACCAAAGTCATTAGCTACTGTATAAATTACAGGCACAGGCCACTGACATGGAAAAGAGAGACTGAAAAAGGTTAGGTGCACAGTTACGAGGAGACAGATGGATAGTAGATGGCACTCTGCCTGCCACATGCATGTTATCCAGTTTTGGCCCAGATTCCCCATGGCAAATCACACCAATTAAGGGATGCTATGGTAAGGATGATGAAGAACCACTGAGTTTAAAGCACTTGTGCACCAGGCTTTACACAGGCCGCCCAAGCCTGAGTTACAGGGTGTGTAATCTGTGCTCTGCACAACCCAGGTAAAATAGTCAAAGTATTACCCAAAAGCACCCTACAGACTTTCTATCCCTTAAACAAAGATTACAGATTTTGTTCAATAACCCAAATGTTTAGGATATGAATAAGTGCTAGTTTCCACTGACCTAGTCTCTAATTGGCTTCAAGCGTGGCCTGGCAGAGCAGCAAATGCTGAGACAGATGCAAAGAAACTAATGCAGGAAGTTGCCGATTTGGAGTACATGAAGTAAATAAAAGAACAGGGGTACCCATTTCACAGTTGAAGTATAAGGCAAAATCCTGTCAGATCTGGGAATTACACAAGCCTTTCACACCCTTTATCACCATCAAAGCAGTGGGGATGTCGAGAGAATTAACAGCCCCTAAAACTGAAACTACAAAAACTAGTGGCAGAAACAGGCAAGACATGGATAGAATGTTTACTCATAGCTCTGTTCTCAGTTATAAACACTTCTAGCAGGATGCATTGGTTAATGCCATATGAATAACTGTTTGGAACAGCCACTAGGACAGGATGTTATTTTCCTCAGCAACTACAGCATGATCATGATGAGCTGACTTAGTATTAATAATAATAATTATTATTTTATTTATATAGCACACTTTCTCCAACAGGACTCCAGGCACTTTACAGATATCAAAAACAATGCACATAACACAGAAGATGTAAGTAATACAGCAATAGACATGCTTCACAGACATAAAATAATAAAAGATAGAGTGCACAGTAAGCATAATGCAGGATTGGTGTAGGCATTTTGAGGAATAACTTCCATAGGTTGTGTTTTCCACCCCCACAGAGTACCATGTGAGGCAGCCATCTAGGGTGCACTGTGTAAAATTACCCAGGGTGGAGTAGTATACCCCTAGAAGAGATGACACAAAATGGGGAGAATGCAGCATCCTAATGGTCAAAGTAGGGTCCCAACAAAACCATCAGGTCCATGTATTTTTCATCCCATCCACAAGCGTACCAGATGAGGCAGCCATGTTGGGCGCACAATGAAGCTTACACTGTTGGAGATGAGCCATACAAGGGCCGAATGCATATACTGTATGGGAAAACTGACCCAGTGTAGTAGTATTCTACATCCTGCAGTGAAAGATCCACATGAAGTACACTCTGCTCACAGAGAAATCATCCAAGGCAGCCATCTGGAGTTGCTGCTGGCAGGCAGTACAATCAATGGAGGTACACATTACAGGAATAGCACACAGTTGGGTGGAGGAACGCTGTAAGAATAGAAAAAAAGAACATCTGCAGTAACCAACAGATGGAGGAAAAACTGTAATAACATTGTTTTCAAAAAATTATAAATATCCTTGACTCATGGGAGCAGTACGGGTGGGTGTAAGAATGGAGGGAGTACACTAATGTCCAATGGAAATGACACTGCTGAGCCTGGTCCTGGTGTTCACCCCCCTCAGTTCCCTGCTCAGCTTGAGGGGTTGGCCAGGGGGGCAGTAATGATGTTCTCAGATGGAGGGGTAGTAGGCATTGGTCCTGGTGTTCTCATGGCAGAGGTGAGGAAAGGCCACATAATGATTTTAAGATGCAGTGTTTGTGGAACTAGTTTAATTATTGATTCTAGTGTAATCCAAATCCAGTTCAAACTTCGGTTCTAACTGCATCCTTAAAATACATCCTTAACAAATTCATACTTCACAAATGCTAGCAGGCCAAGTCCTGACTGCAGATATTGATGATATGGCTCTTAAATACTACACACTATATCAGCTGGTACAGGGGGAGGTGTTCATCAGGATGTTCAGCTAATTAACAGAGGGATTTTGCACTGAAGACAGATCACAGACAATTGCAGACATGCTTTCTTGGAGTGTGAAAAGTGTAGCCAGAGAGAGATTGTAAACTCCGATATAGATGCATGAAGATTGTTTTTTACATGATTCATATACAACAGCAACTAACAAGATTGTACCACCAAGTATTTGCTTCTATTCCAGATTTCAACAGTTCCCAGGACTCTCATAAATTAAAGACAGATGGTTAGATGGTCACCATGAAACACGTGAGGAAGTTTCTTGCACCCAGATATGAAGGTCTATTTCATATACTATTAACAACAGCTACTTCAGTAATATTGTGTTGGAAGGACATTTCACACTGCAAGAAAGTGACAAAGAAAGTATTGTCCAATCACAATACACAATCAGAATGTACAGATGTAATTTAACAGTCCACAAGCCAGAAACATTTTGGTGGGGATATGTAATGTGTCATTTATTCCTTGTTGTTTAGTTTTTGCTTATTTGGTCCCTAATGATAGACCCACCGTGTATGAAGGGTCAGGTGATGGTTAAATACAAACAAAAACCAAGTTGCGCTCAACAATCAGAATAGAAACATTTATTATAAAATTTATAAAATAACAGCAATTCTCCCGGGAGTGCAATTAATATAAATGAATTATCATAAAATATATACGGTACAGAATCACTGTATCCTAATGAATTATAATACTGCAAGTATTATTTAGTAATTTGTAACAATTTGGCCACAAACGATATGATGTATTGAGCAGTAGTGATAGTAATTACACTCTTTTAAACACCATATAGGTCTGTGTGCCAGTAACAACTCACTTGCTATGTAGAAGTCCCCAAACAGTCCTTATTCCATGCAAACATATATTGGTTTCCAAATTTTTATGGATAGAAGTTATCCTTGTGGAAGGTAATAAGCACTCAAATACATGTAGGGATGGACAGATGAATTATGTCCACCAAAACCAAACCGCTGTAATGGTGTTTGGCAGGGAGAGCCCGGAGTGATGTTTCTACAGCCAGCCGTTTTACCCCCGCACGGGGGAGGGGAGAGCGGTGTCTGAGATAGCCGTCGGGTTTGGAATGGAATAAAGCGTGCATAGGCTATATGACCCGGATAGCTGGATGTTGACTCTGTGACACGGTGTGCATGCGCTCTCACCCAAAAACGGCTATGCTTACCTCCCACGGGCAGCTCCGACTGAGCCTCCCTCCAATTCACCTGATGTAGACAAGGGACTGTTGGAGCCACAGATGTGTTCCGCTGGCTGTATGTGAAAGGCAGCCACACTCTGAATGGTGATGTCGGAGTTGCGTCTCCTAGCTTGGCTCCAATACGGACTCGCTTTGACGGACCACCGGCTAGGTCAGGAAGGCACCGGAGCCCCGGCACCTGGGCGTCAGCGAGGTGATGTAAAGCTGTGCAGTGCAGCGGCCATCAGGAACTGATCTCCTGTGTGGGCTCAGATTGAGCTTGACTTCAATAAGTGGAAGGGTACACCTGTATCCTTAACGCGTTTCAACGCCAGCAGGGCGTCTTCTTCCAAAAAGGCAGGTATCAGGTGATGGTTACACATTTATTAACTATACTAAAAACAACAGAACAAAGAGAAATACACGAACAGCTGATACCCACTACTCTACCTGAGAATCCCACACATATCATGAAATCATGACTTAGTTGCAGACAAATAGACATAGAGAATGTAGGTCATTAGTTAGAATTCAGGACACATGTAGACAGATACCACCAATTGCTGAATGTATTTGTAGGTATTGTGGTCCTAATCCAAAGGAAAGATGCAAAGACCGGTGCAAAGATGACCCCTCACACACGGTGGATACCTATCCTCTTTATACATACAGATGTAGCCATGATCATCTATCCTCCATGTGGCATGTAGTGTGAAAATCTAGTCTCATTACATTTGCCTTGTCGCAACGTGGTGTATTCAGTCACTGTGTAATGAATGAAGTCTCCATCGGGTGCAATACTGGTTTGGACAAAGATTTGGTAGAATGAAGGAGGCGCTCCTGATGGATGAATGAACCTGCTGCCTCTCTCTTGCACCACTGGATTAATCCCAAGAATAATCCAAAGGGGTAGAACTAGACAAAAGATGTGGGTGCAGGGAGTTGGCGCTGGAAAGGGGTGGGGGTTAAGCTGATGATTCAGCTGGGGTGTTTATGGTGTTTTTTGGGGTAATGAAGAAAGATACTTATCTAGGTGTTCTCAATGGATTTCTGATTTCTGAGAGAAGGATGGTTATTTTCTCCAGGAATGATGTAGTCATACGGCGTGGTATTATGAAAAACACAAAATAGCAAATTTTGGGTTTTGGGGAGTCTCAATGGGGATAGTAAACACTTTTTTTAAACACAAGTGGGGAGGAATCTCGGTTAGGTAGATCGTACCTCACTTACAAAAGTGAGTGAGGTTGGAAGCATATAAGGGTTTCTTTAGAAAATGATGCTGGGATTCTCAGCGTACCTAACTTACAAGAAAAAGAGTGGGTATAAACACATCAGGGTATCTTTGTAAGCTGTGCTGCGTACCGGTAGTGAGGTACAGGGGATGTGATTAGGGGGTGGGGGGAGTCTGCCTATTAAAGCAATGGGGAGGCCCAGGAAGAAGCACAGTAAACTCAGTCTCATAAAGGTAACATAATTTGAAAAGACATACAGTACTTGTATATTTGTGTACTAAGTAGCACCTAAAGTTTTTTTAAAATTTTGACTGCATATCTGTGTGCATGTCTGAGTCTGCATACAAAGTATGACAGCACTTGTTTTGTAAAAATTAAAAAAAAACTGTGGATGTTAATTTTTACACAGATATTCAATACAAGTATGTCCTTTGCAGGAATCGAACCCTAGCTCTTGGGCATGGTAACCATCGGCGATACCCCTATGCCAAGAGAGCTATGGACACAGGTGACTGACACTTGCAGGTACAAGATGATGTTGCTCATTGAAATTTTCTTATAGTGCTGTGTGTTTCAACTCTATCACAGATTGTAATGATTTTTTTTTCTTTTAGAGAGCTGTGTAGAACTCTGAACTGTGCTTTTCTTTGTATGCATTGGAGACGCAGAGCAAATATTTTTCTGTGTTCAAATTTCTACTTAATGTAGGGTTCATTTTATACAGTGCACCAGGGGAGTTTTCAGTTGTAAGGCATGTTGTCACTGGGTGCCTGCCATTCCAGTGATTTCGTACTCTGCCCTGCAGTATTAATGTATTGAAACAAAACTACTATATATACAGTAATGTGCACTTGCCTGCTTGTCAGGGCTTGTTCAATGTTCTGTAGTGCCATATCCATCTGGTACTGTTAAGCACTGTACTGTAGTTTCCATTAGTTGAACAATCACCACACAGTGGTGAAACTGTGTATTGCATGCTGTGGATCCTCTTGTGCTTTATCACACCTTACTTTGCCTACCTGCACTATTTGTATGTTGCAACTAGGGCTCCTGTATGGCGCAGAAGCATGGCTACATCTGTTCCACACCCTACTGTGGAAAGGTGCAAAACGTCCAGACTGCTGGATTAATAGTTATATCTCACTGGGACAAATTAATGTAGGGTTTGTACCCATGCCTCTCCATTATGAGTGAACCATATTTTTTAGTTGTGGTCATTTCACATAATCTCCTTATAATGAGTACATCCCCAAGTGTGAGGGTAAAAAGTTACCATTTTGCTGCCAGACAGAAAGTAGTGTGCATAAACAAACCCATAACTGAGACTGAGCAATCATACTATCATGAGGAGGCTGAGCGCACTGGAGTGAAATTTTGGCACATACATATTACATGAACATAAACTACAACACAGTAAAGATATTTTAAGGGAAGCTGCAGATAAATAAATCATTCTTGAAGCACACCGTATCTGCCCAATAGGAAACCCCATGAAATATAGCCATGTGATCTCATGTATAAACATTTGATGTCTGCAGCGCGTATACCATGAAGTATGTCACATGTCTTGCACTGGCTTAGTTCATATATAAGGTGTGTGTTAGGCCATCTGCCCACATATCACTCATTGATGTCATGGGTAAATGGAGCAATTTATCTAAGTTGCAAAAAGGGATGATTATCGCCTTTTCAGCCAAGGGTGGCAGTATTTCTGATACAGTGCAGTTTGTGAAATGTTTTCATGTTGCTGTGGTGAAGGTGTATCATGACTGAACAAATAGCACCATTGCAAACAACCAATGTGGAAACTGCGGAGCACCACATGCCATTGACAGTTAAGGTGAACGTCGGCTACAAAAGTGCGTGAAAGCCAACCAACACTCTACAGTGGAGCAGATCACCATCAAAATGTACCTGTGCCAACCTACCAGCACCTCATTGTTTCACTCCCAGCCAGTCTAGTTGCTGTCCATGTGGCACACGGCGGTTACTCTAGCTATTAGCTGGTGGCAGGGGTTAAAGTGAGCCGGAACGGGCCGGAACTACGTTCCGTCAGTTCCACCAGGAGACGGAACGCAGTTCCGCCTCCCCCGGCTCACCTAACCCGATGTCCCAGGCGGCGCTGCAGGGAGATGCCGGGCGCCCGCTGAGATCGCGTTACCAGCGGGCGCCCGTCTCCCTCTCCGCAGCGGCAGCCGTAGGCAGGAGCTCAGTACTGAGCTCCGGCTTCCGGCTCTGTCAGTGCGCGCTATGGGAGAGACGTCATGACGTCTCTCTCATAGTGCAGAGGAGCGGGCGGCGAGAGAGGACTGCGGCGGGAGCGGGGCTAGGTAAGTATAGTTCTCCCCCCCCCTCCCTCCCTCTTCCCTATATGTGTACCACAGGCGTTTCTACTGGGGGCCTTTACTACTGGGGCAAACTACAGAGGGGCAAACTACTGGGGGGCTCTAGTACTGGGGGCAAACTACAGAGGGGCAAACTACTGGGGGGCTCTAGTACTGGGGGCAAACTACTGGGGGGCTTTACTGCTGGGGCAAACTACAAGGGGCAAACTACTGGGTGGCTCTAGTACTGGGGGCAAACTACAGAGGGGCAAACTACTGGGGGGCTCTAGTACTGGGGGCAAACTACTGGGGGCCTTTACTACTGGGGCAAACTACAGAGGGGCAAACTACTGGGGGGCTCTAGTACTGGGGGCAAACTACTGGGGGGCTTTACTGCTGGGGCAAACTACAAGGGGCAAACTACTGGGGGCATTACTACAAGGGGGCAAGCTACAAAGGGGCAAACTACTGGCAGCATTACTACTGGGGGCTAAACTACAAGGGGGCATAATTACAGGAGCTAAACTACTGGGGGTATAACTACAAGGGGGCAAACTACTGGGGACATTACTAACTTTGGCAAACTACATGGGGGCTAAACTACAGGGGCTAAACAACTGGGGGCACAACTGCAGGGGGCGTTACCACTGGGGGCTAAACTACATGGGGCAAACTACATGAGGGCAAAACTACTGGGGGCATTACCACTCAGAGGCTAAACTAGAGGGGGGTGAGTAAATTGCTGGGGTCATAACTGCAGGGGCATTACCAGTATGGGCATGACTACTGGGGCTAAACTACAGGGGCTAAACGACTAGGGGCAATACTACACAGGGGCATTACCATCAAGGGCATTACTGATGGGGTGCACAGCTAATGAGGGCATTGTAAAGGGGGCACTTCATAAGGGGCACTACTGTTGGGGGCATTGCATAAGGGGCACTACTACTGTGGGCATTGTATAAGGGATGCTACTGCTGTGGGCATTACTGTATGGGCCGACAAAGAAGCTGCGTTCCCGGTCCGCCCTCCGTCGCTCCGCCCCTACCATCGCCGCCGCACTGGAAGCCCAGGTTCCAGACTCCCAGCTGCAGCGGATCTGGGACCAGGCCGGCTTTATTATCCCTGCCGCTGCATCGAGCTTCTGTGACCGCGGCACTACTAGTTCAAATCTGTCGCTGATTGGCTGCCGGTCCGCAGCAGTTTTGAAATATTAGCGCCGTGGTCACAGGAGCTCGATGCGGCGGCAGGGATAATAAAGCCAGCCTGGGTCCAGATCCACTGCAGCCGCCCTCAGCCTCTTCTGCCGCCCCGCCCTCGGACCTCTGCGCACCCACAGCCTCCTCCTCTGCACTATCTCCGAGGCCCACAGCCTCCACGTCACGCCTACCACAGCCTACTCATCCACAGCACCGCAGACCACCGCCGCTGCTAAACAGGTAATCTAACCTGCTGCCTTTCTCTCTCCCTAGTCCCTACTGTATTCCCCTGCTGTCACTTTCCATATCCCTGCTGTCACTTTCCATGTCCCTGCTGTCACTCTCCCTGTCACTCTGTCACTCTATAATGTGAATTTTGGTTCATTCTGTGTGCTATAATGTGAATTTCGGCTCATACCGTGTGCTATAATGTGAATTTCGGCTCATACTGTGTGGTGTAATGTGAATTTCGGCTCATACTGTGTGGTGTAATGTGAATTTCGGCTCATACTGTGTGGTGTAATGTGAATTTCGGCTCATACCGTGTGGTGTAATGTGAATTTGGCTCATACTGTGTGGTGTAATGTGAATTTGGCTCATACTGTGTGGTGTAATATGAATGTGGTTCATACTGTGTGGTATAAATGTGAATTTCGGCTCATACTGTGAGCTATAATGTGAAAGGGGTCCTACTATTGTGGTGCATAATGTGTATAAGGGGTATATGGTGTGGTAAACTACACTGAAGGGCACGCCCCCTTTTGCGTGGCCACGCCCCCTTGTCAGGAGTGCGCGCGCCTTCGGCGCGCACATAATTGCACCCTTCACTTTTCCATACCCCCACTTCAAAATTTCCACTTGGGTACTACTACTGTGGGCATTATTACTATTGTGTGGTCACGCCCCTTTCTTTTTGAGACCACACCCCCTTTTTGCTGCGCGCGCAATACCTTTATTTCATGGGCGCCGTGGGGAGGGGGGTGAGTTCCACCACCTCTCTAGGACCACATTAAGCACTGGCTGGTGGTCATAATAATGTAACTCAACCTTGTTGGGGAATCACAGAAACAACAACACAACCTTCCTTGGACACTCACAGCAAATCAGAATATGATCCAGTTTTTAAGGGATATAATTGATACAACATCACAGACATACTGTATGTGACAGGATATTTAGGTACATTGGTCAGGAATTGCAGGCCATAAAGACTGAGATAGTTCAGCACCAGATGGTCCTGGACTACCTTACAGCAGCTTCATAAAGCTTTTGAGTCACTCTGCAAATGGTATATGGAGTAAAATGTTGCACCTACTTAACAAATTATTCTAACCCAACAAACATTATAGGTGAGAATATGAATGAGACAAGTGATCTAAAGAACCATATTGCTAAAAAAAAAAAACCATAACTATACTAGTGAAATACCAGACTCTTGGTTTCCCAGTTTTTTTTGTTTGTTTTTTTAAATCTAGCCAATTGGTTCTGGGGTAAAGGAGGCTAGTTCTCCAGTATATTATCAATTATTGCTAAAAGACTAATTCTGCCATTAATTATATATGTTATTGTAAGGTTTATTACCTTGATATTACTTGTGTCACTATTACCCCATGTGTGTGTTCATTCACAGGACTAAACCTATTGCATTAGCCTATATATCCTGTACTGTAAACTTACTCGGGCAAATACAGGTGTGTTGTGACCTGGCACATAGTACTGCCATGCTGAAGTGTTATGTTAGTAGGATGCCATTCTGTGTATGAGGTTACAAGTTATCATTTATAAGTCTGCTTAACCATCTGTTATCCTTATATGGTCACACAGGAAGTAAACATGAGGAAAAGTTATTCTCTCACTGAAAATGCACCTCCACAGGGGCCATTCAGGACCTAAACCAATTTTCCTATCATTGTTCCTTCTGTTTACTTTCCTCTGATAAACTTTGGGCTCTGACAGACAACTTGAAGCCTGACACAGCTTGTGGTCAGCAGGAGAAGTCTAATTGTGGGAGGAGGGAGATACCTGAAATGGGATCCCAACAATCATGAACATGTGTATCCTCCCCAGGTGAGCACGGCATCATGGGCATTTGGAAGGTTTTAAAAGAGGTTGCACAGGTCAGCTCCTCATGTTAGTTGCAGGACTTTGGCTAAGGGGTGATTCTCTGTAAGGGTACCCTGTGGAACCCATCACCAATGCTGTGTGGATATATACGTATTTACTCCTGTATGGACTTATACAAATATTCTCCTGTGGACTAATCTGCTATTATTGCTGTGTGGACCTGTTTATCTGTAACTTCTATGTGGAGTTGCTGTGGACCTAAATCCTCTACTGGGACTTACTATCTGGACTGCTACCTGCATATTGTTTCTGGGCTATATTTACTTCTGTTTCCTGTGTGATATCTACTCCTGTGTGTGGTGAGAAATAAACCATTACTTTGGTTTCATCTGCTCTGTGTCTGAGTGTTTAGAAGAACCCCGTATCTTCACAATACTATTGTGAGAATTGCCATACAAGACTTTCTAAAGCATCTAGTTGTTCCTGCTGTTACATTGATATGCTGTAATGAACTGTTAAATGAGTGGGCAGAAAGGATTCCAGGTAATACAGGACAGAGGTGATGTAGGTTGGTGGTGTCACCCAAGGGAGATGCTGCCATCCTGTTTGCATTACATGCACTCTCAATTGTTTGAACCTAGGATTGAAGTATTGAAAGAGGTAGGAAACATTGTTATCTGTATAGGGACATAACGGGATGTCACTGGAAGGTGCCATCCCATGTTTTATGCCCTTATGGAGTAAAATGTGAAGTAATACACCCTTTAGAATCAATGGTAGGGTAAAGGTAGGCTAGATTAGGATTAGCAATTTGAACAATAAGAGAAAAAGAGGCTAATAATAAAGACAAAATCCATTTTGTCCATGGAATCCTTTTTGTATTTGTTCAAATGTTAAGAGAACAGACTCAGCAATAAATTACAAGTACAGAACATTGTAGGAATCTGCCCATGTAGTAACAGTTCAACAGAAATGTTGTGGTTACGTAAGTTACGGGAAGTTTCAGCAGGTGTAAGATAGCTTCATTATGTTTTAGTAAAGTTTCAGTTATATTCTAAAAGCATAATTATAGATAAGTTGTGATGTATAGGATAGAACCATTATCTTAGCCTACAGACTATTAGATTTTATCAGAAATTGTCATATACAGTATGCTATGCAAACCAGAATGCTATATAATCTATTGTAAAATCCAATAAAGGTCAGAGTAATTTTGATTACACAAGCCTATTGTTATATTCAGTCACTTCCCGCAGCGGTGAATGCATCTGTTACTGACTGACTGACTGTAAATGGAGGTCCATGGGGGTCCACCCCAATTTGACAAGTGTACCAATTGCATGACAGAGGAATGAGTTAATGGCAATACATTATTATTATTATTATTATTATTATTATTATCAGTTATTTATATAGTTGTTTAGAGCCAATTAATTTAGCAGCATATTCTTAGAGTATCTGGAGGCATTCCATGCACACACGAAGAGTATATACAAACTCCACAGTTAGGGCCATAGTGGGAATTGAACCCATGACCTCAGTGCTGTGAGGCAGTAATGCTAACCATAACACCATCCATGATACATGTGAATCAGTGAGCTTGGTAAAGGCATGGTATCACACATGCAAATTAAGAAATAAATAAGTATAAAACCATTAATAGTTTTAAAGGTGAAAGGTGGCGCTGAAGGAATATACTGTAGGCTCTTACTTTATGGATATAATACAGAACGTACCAATTAAAAATAAAGCAGGAATATGTACTTGGTGACACTCAAAGACTTTTATTGTGATTCCTACCAGTAATGTTTTCAATCACAGAGTGGATATTTAGTTCATATTTTGCCATTTTATTGTATATAAACAAAGATCTAGAGTATATAAAGACCAAAATTATTAAAATTCAGTAACAGTGCATAATGCTTTCACAGCATAAATGTAATGATAAAAAAGCAAAAGTTAGCATGGAGTTGTTTAGATCTATAGATATGTGATACATCAGTCTATGAAGCAATTGTAATGCCTCAATACATTATTATTTATTTCACAAAGAAAGCTTAATTCCAGAATTTATATCTGCCTTTCAAATGTCAGTAGAGAAACACGTAAATTATCTACTACATCAATAACGTCTGAAAGTTATTTCCATATTCACAAATTGACAGATTAATTCCGAAGATTGAGAAAGAAAGCACTTGGCCTACATTAAAAGTATGTTTCAATGTTACGTATATACAACACAAAATGACTAGTGCTTAAACTTTGAAATAACATCAAAATCTATTTAATGAATGTATAATTAAGAATATCTTCTTTGCAGCAAAAAAAATGGCAATGATATCTGGCACCAGTATGGAACTGCAGTATGTTTTGATATCTAATTTGAGTATGGAACAGGTTAGCTGTATCACTAGCTTTTACAGAGAAGATTTAATTTCTGGCATGTAATACATTTATGGAGAAATACCACCTGCCTTTGCATTTGGCTATCGCTAAATTCAAGCACAGCCGTGGGTGTTTCATTTTCTTAATTTGTGAATAAATCTGTGCATGAATAAGTTAATTACAGTTCAGGGGTTAGAGAGGTCCTATCCTGTCATGTTGGACCTAATTACTGTTGATAGCTTTACATTACTGTAGTTTTCAAAACAAATCATAAGGTGCTTAAAAGCAAATTTTTCAATAGAAATCTTCATAACAATTTTTTATTTTCAAAATCAGGAAATAAGAACTATTCTATCAACACATTTTAACCTTTAAAATAACTATTTGACATAGGTTCAAAATACAGTAATTATCAGCATTTGAGCAACAAAATTATTCTCCCAAATCCTAAGGAATTTTATAAACTTGCCTGAATATCTCTCTCGTCTTTATATTATCACCTTTTCCAAAACTAATGTGACCATCAATCAAACTCAAGAAATAGAGCTAGTCAAATCTCAGTGAACGCTTAGGTATTGAGAAGGGCAGGTAGTCTATTTGCTATATAACTTATATAAAGTAATATATTAAATAAATTGTCTTCAGAGTTTGCTCATTCTTTAAATAAAAAAACATAAATACTTGTTAATACTTTATTAGAACAATTAATTTTAGTGAACAAACCCCTCCATGCCTTTCTTTCCTTTAATAAGGAATAATTTTAAAATATATTACAGTAAAATAAATATTTTTGAACACGTCATCTCTCATTGGTGCTGATTATAAGTCAGATGCATAGTAATGGTGTTTACATGATACTGTGGAAGCCTGATGTGAGCTTCTGTAGGGCTAGCTGCTCTGTTTTTCCATCCACAGCTGCAACTTTTATCATTAGTATCAGCACTTGCACCAGCTCCATGCTAGGTGCAGGAGATCCATCTGAAACAGGCTTTTCTTCCCTTCACCATACTTACAGTATATGCAATACTCAGATAGCATGGAACTCTAGCTACACATTCACGATGGGATACAGAACTTAGGACAACCTTACTTAGGTCGACACTCAATAGGTCGACCATTATTGGTCGACATGCATTAGGTTGACACCTGGAAAAAGGTCGACATAATCATTAGGTCGACCTTTCACAGTTCGACACATGAAAATTTTAACATGATTTTTCACATTTTTTTACACTTTTTTAACTTTCTAACACTTTACGATCCCCATGCACTATGATTGGGAATAGAAACCTGTGCCGAGCGCAGCAGTAGCAGAGTGATGCACCTTGCCCAAAGCATGGTGAGTGAAGCGAGCCATGCAAGGGGACACAGTGCACAAATTGGGGTTCCTAATCAAAGAAAATTACACTCATGTCGGCCTTTTTCCATGTCAACCTGCCAACCATGTCAACCTTTTCCAGGTGTCGGCCTACTGCCTGTTGACCAATTTTGGTCGACTTTATGAGTGTCAACCTAAATAGGGTTAACCCAACAAACCCCTTCCTTCACAACATGCCCATGACACTATTGTATCCAAAGAGATCAGTCCGACTCCATTGCCTACAAAATCAGTCTACCTGGTCTCTTAAGTAGGGAATTATAAAATATAGTATTGCAACACCATACTTTTTCTATACCATTGTATTTGTGCTTTTGAAATTGTGATATATACTACAGTAAATGCAAAACCAAACATAAAATAGAATGTTTTGCAACCACAGTGTGGAACTGCCATCCTATTTTGTCAAATGGCAGATATGCAAACCCTGTGATATAATAATGTGCAGTCTTATATATCACAAGAAAAATGGTATAAAATAATGCTTTTCATTATTATTAAATCAAAGTGTTATTAACTAAACTTTTATTGTGTTAAATAAAAATATTTTCTTTAAAAAAATGTTTGGAAAAAATTATTTAATATACAGATGTAGCCACACTCATCGTGGCTACATCTAGGCGTGGCCGTGAATGTACCCCATTTGCCTCAAACCATGTGCACATCTTAGATGACAACTTGCCCCATTCACAGTGAATGGAGCGGCAAAAGGCGCAGCCTGATGCAGATAGGCGAGGGTGCGTGGCAACATTTGTATAGTAGGTATTTAGTCATTTGTACAATTTGGGCAGAAATATGTAACATGGGAGTTACAAATATGTTTGTTGCACTTTGTACGTATAATGTTAGTTTTTTTTTTATTTTTTTGATCGACAAAATCTGCATCTGGCACATCTGACAGCTCTAACTCTACCTGCCGAAGTTCCTGGTTGAGGATCAGGTGTAGTTAAATGTACAGTAAACTGTGATATAAAATATGAACTATGCACCTGTTTATTTTGTTATTTACCGAGGTAGTACCATTTTATTTTTTCTTATTGTACCAAATAGGTTTATTTTCCGTTTGAGCAGAAGTTATGCCAGATTGTACGAGGTGAAAAAGTTGTAGCATGTAACGTTGTGTCCTCTTAGGTCACTTCTGAGGTCTGCCACAACTCTCATTCCTTGGGTTTTTTTCCCCTGATTCTATGAACTTAGGACTTCAGAGCATATAATGTATTTGTGTCACACAAAGTCCGGCTTGTCACACCATATTTTGCAGGCTTGGAAGGAATGGTTTGAAAGTCAGCACCCATGAAATCTAACTAAATGTTAATCTATGGTCACATTTTCAAATGGGTTATATAATTTTGGAAGAACTTTGACCCATTTTTGCCAGATTTCTCATGCAACAGCAAGTTTGTCTGAGTGCCTTCTTTCATGATGGCTAGATTTTTGTGATTCACCACAAAATTTATATTCTCCACACAATAAAAATAGTCCATGTTCAAAAATGTAACACTGTCCAAATTTTGCCACTTTTTGCCATAAACATGGTGTCCTTTAATATTCTTGTATTTTATTATATCATTTTTGATAAAACTAAATATAACATTGAATGTACTTCACATATCATTTATTGTTACGCCTGAATAATTTTTTATAACATTGACTTTAGAGATCGTACCAGTCTGATATCAAGAAGGTTTGAGTTCCTATTTTATTTAACTGAAGAGAAAATATGGAATTGTAGCAACAGGTTAGTCTACAATGTCATCCTTATTGTCAGATTCATCACTTTCACTTCATCACTTGTATGATTGTTTTCCTCAGATATATCATTGCTATCAGAAGCTTCCACAAGTACTTGAATCTCAGCCTCTGTCCAAAGTTTTAGATTAGCCATAGTGGGATTTTATTGTACAAATATAAATTTCAAATGGAATAGGAGTCACTCCAAACTGTGTATTCATAGCCAAAAGGAAGAGCCAAGAACAGACCTGCAGAAACTTACAGTTCAGCATAAATATCCAGCTCAACATGTGGACTTGGTCAAACTTGTATAACTGTGTGAATTTGTGAAATAATGACATAGTTCAAATGTAAAACATTACACTGACATTGTATTCAATAATGTGAAACATATATTTCAAATTGACCCAAACCACAAATTGGTACTAACTGCTCATAACATGTAAAAATTAAAAAAAAATGAAAAAAGTTAAAACAACTATTTGCCATAAAAAATAAAAGTCATAACAAATGGAAATCATAATTACATAACTATTGAACTGAAACCAATATGAATTTAATTTTAGGTCATATATACCCAAACAGAACAGCAGGGTTGATTTGAGAAAAATAAAAGATTATTGATTAAATGGCAATATTATGTTATTCATTTATTGGAGCAAAAACGGGTATGTTAAAAAATGTATTGCGTCTAACAAATTTATTTTTTCAATTTTTGGTTTTGACTGAGCTAGGTGACTTCAACTTTGATTAGCTTTGATAATTATCACAATATATTTAATGATATTAATATAATTCCATATTTGTAAAGACACTTGTTTGGAGTGTTATGGATAATATATGGGAAACAAATTATTTTCAAACAGTATAGATTTTTTAATAAACATTTTGTTACAAACTGTTTCTGTGAGGAAATACTTGAGTCAAAAGTTAATGCTTGCTACTGCCAAAAAAAATGTATTTTATTATTCTTAGTAAAACCACTGGGTGGCAGCAAACAACTGTAGTATTTTAGCATGACATTCCACAGAGAAACAATGGCTGTTTCCACTTAATGTAATGGAAAATATTGCAGAAAATAAAGTTACTTAAGAATACTGTAGCATACCTATACAATTCAGTTAAAAATACATTTCTATTTGAGGATAATCTCTTTTGTAATTGATATTAAATTTACTTTGATACATTTTATATATGTATATTAATATTGTAGAATAGATTTTATTACACGTTTGTCTTATTACAATATATTTATTTATCTAATTTTTTAAAATTTTAAGCAAAAGGTATACAATAAGGATATATAAATGTCCAGAGAGTGAAAGTACTGAAAACACATAAACATGCATTAAAACAATTTTGCGGAGCCCAAAAATAATATTACCAATATTATGAGTATGAGCCAGTATACTTTATGTAAGCAAGTAGATTTATTTGCACATTATACTACTGTATGCATTAATTTGTACTAAATATTAATGTTTATGTTAGAATTAATTTTAAGCTGGGTAGAGGCACTCATTAGGTGTCCTCTCTCCCATGGGCTCTTTGCATAGGCCATTGAGTAATTGGCATGTTTTATACATGTATTGGTGTGAGTGGATAGGGGGTAAGGAGGCCATCTCCTGGGGTAGACAGATTAACTTCCTTACAGAAGCCCAAATAGTGACATACCAGCCCAGGGTGTTTTGTGCAGATAACCTCAACTATTTTTATTTTCTGCAACAGTAAAACATAAACATAAATCCTAGCCTGTCTGGGTACTAAATATACACAATGTTTCCTCTCTATGTGTGAGAAGGACATACTGTCCAGCTCACCAAACAGAAGTTCAACACAGCAATCACTTCAGGCAGTAATGGTTTCTCTCTCTGCAAGTCAGCAGCTTTATCCCCAGGCAATGAGCAACTTCCTACCAGCATGACAGGCTTTTACTACACCCATGCAGGTGTTAGTATTAGTTAGCCTTCTCTAATTAAGTTCTCTAATTGCAGAAATAGACCATTTTCTGTGGTTTTAAAATCATAGGACAGAAATCTTGGACATATATACCTGCCTTCAAACACAATTCCACTGCATTTATCACAGTTGGGTAATATAGTTTTACATGCAGATAACATGCTGTTGTTCTTGGCTGATGCGAACGGTTCAGTGAATACTTTGCTCCATTTGGTAGGCAAGTTTGGTGGTTTATTGGCTTTACTTAAGAATTGTTATAAATCTCTTATTGCCCCACTTTCTGGTTCTCTGTCAAAGCATCCTTCTCCAAATTGTTCTTTATAGTGAGCTTTATGTTTTTTGTACTTAGAGGTTAATGTGACTCCAAGGGCAATGGATTATGCTACTCATCATATAATTCCTGTTACAACCCATTTTACGCACAGGATGCATGTTTAGAAAAGGCTTCCTGTTACCGTAATTGGTCAAATTCATTTGTACAAAATTGCCATCCAGCCCAAATCTTTATATACTCTCCACATGTATCTATCCCTAAAAAAAATTATATATTGAATGTATTATTTCCTAATTTCATTGGAGAGAACAAAGATTGTGAATAGTGATGTGTACATTATGCCAATCTAAATTTTTTCTCTTTACAAATTGGTCACCATATGAGTTGGTTTAAGCCTCATTATGACCCAACCTTGGTGGACATCCTGGCTGAGCCGACATACACTTTTGTCTCCTTTACAAATTCTATTTTTAAAATATTTATTCGCACCGCCTACTCTATTGATTCATCAGGAACTTTGGTGTGGCATATTGTGCAGACTTTGTTTGGTGGAGTTGGGATGGACCCTGACACACTGCTTTGATTTAATGGTTCTTATGCTGAACTTCATAAGCTTTGTTCTGACAGTACTTGGACACGTTTTTTGATGATGGTGTTATTAAATCTTTTGAACAGTTGCGTGAGTATTTTGTGTTGCTGCATACAATATTCTTTTATATATCTCAATTTATAGATAGCTCCAACTGCTCAATGCTGTGCGCACCCAATTTGGATGCACACTTCCTTTGATCTCTGCCTTACACCTTAAGATTACACTCCTGATACTGTTATTCTTATCTTAATAATCTTTATCACCCAGATGCTCTTCTGTCTTTAAAAACAAAATGTGAGGTTGATTTGGGCCTGACTACTGATAAAAACTGATAACAAATTTTGGGTTCAGTTGGATTTACCACATCTTGCATGCACTATGAGCATATTTACTATTAAATACTTCAGAGAACTAAATGCACTTCTCTTAGTATAGTTAAGATGGGTGTTAGGGATACTATAAACTGTGGCACCATGGAAAGTAATTTGTGGCACTAGCTTTGGGCTTGGGCACAGATATTTGGTTTTTGGATGAACGTATGGTCTGATGTCCAAGTTACTGTACCTATGTGTGGGGTAGTCATGGAGGCATGGCCACGCCCACCTGCAAAACATTATGAAAAAACAGTATGCGCAGTGCTGTTCAGCCAGATCAGATTTCTGGGTGTTTATCAGTGTGATCTCCTGCTCCCACATCGTGCATACCAGCACAGAGCAGCATGCTCCCACCCTCTTTTCACCCCTGACTAGAAAGTTCCATAAGTTTACAAAGAAATCGATGCCACGTTGCTGCAGATAGAATACAGTATAAGTACAATAGTTCAACCGATGCCACTCTTAAAACAAAGGTAGGTTGTATAATTTTTTCCATAAGTTAAAACAAAAAATAATGAATTTTTGTTAGGGAACTCCAGCACAACTGTGAAAGACCCATAAAGCAAAGCCCATGAAAGGGTCTTTGCCTATAACAGCTACCCGCAGATCCATTAGTGTTTAGTATAGACACTATACTTTGGTGGCCATCAGAAATTAAACCTCTAGCAGTAGGGTCTTACACAAATGGCTGGAAATTACAGGATTATTTGCAGCATTAGCAACTGCAGGCAGATGCAGACTGGCAGAGAGCCAGTTAATTATAGATGAGTGGCCCAGTTCTTAGAGAACCAAGCCCACCCAAACTTCCAGAATCCAGGGAGATCTGAGACACAGCTAGAATCTCTCTGCCTGCCCCAGATCCCTACCTTAGGCAAAAACATGACATCCCATTGTCTGATCTCGCAATTTTGCCTCGAGCTTCAGTTTGCAAACAATGGGCTTACCACCAATTGGCTGAGAGAGCAGTCTATCACAGCTTTCAGCCAATCAGCAGTATCCCAGTGAATTCAATGGCACTTAAAAAAAAAGAACAGCCACTGCCAATGCTGGTGGAACCCCCCCCCCCCCACACACACACGCACACACACACCTGCTGCTGGGATCCCCACACTGAGGACACTGCCAGCACCAAGCTCTGCCAACACTGCTGGCACCCCTGCACTGCAATTCCACACTGAGGACACAGCCAGCACCAAGCTCTGCCAACACTGCTGGCACCCCTGCACTGCAGACACTCCCACACTGCCAACACCCCAAACTAATGACACCACCAGAACCCCAAAACTGCCGACACCACCGGCAACCCTGAATGAAGAACATCAATGGCTCTGCTAACTCCGCTGGCACCCCCGCTATGCCAACAACGTCAGCACCCTGCACTGAGGACACCACCTACACATCGACACTGCTGGCACCTCCCCACTGAGGAATCCAACAAACAGAGAAGACATTCAACCAACAGTATGAACCTTCTGCCTTTACCCTGTTTTAAATGATATTCTGAAGATTTTTTTTTTATCAGCAGACACATCTTAACATTGTTGCTTCTTAGGGGTATATGCAATTAGCGGCGAATCGCGGCAAATTATCGGCCGTTTTTCAACTCGACACAATTCGACAGGCTAATTTCGGCAAGTGGGTGCCGAAATTGACCATATGCAATAAAAAACGGATTCGACAGTCCCGCGGCCGAAAAACGGACGATTTGACGGATTTTGATCTGTTTTTTTAAAAACAGGAAAAAACGGGAAAAACCCGAAAAAAAATGGCATGGGGTCCCCCCTCCAAAGCATAACCATCCTCGGGCTCTTCGAGCTGGTCCTGGTTCTAAAAATCCGGGGGAAAAATTGACAGGGATCCCCCGTATTTTTAAAACCAGCACCGGGCTCTGCGCCTGGTGCTGGTGCAAAAAATACGGGGGACAAAAAGAGTAGGGGTCCCCCGTATTTTATACACCAGCATCGGGCTCCACTAGCTGGACAGATAATGCCACAGCCGGGGGTCACTTTTATACAGCGCCCTGCGGCCGTGGCATTAAATATCCAACTAGTCACCCCTGGCCGGGGTACCCTGGGGGAGTGGGGACCCCTTCAATCAAGGGGTCCCCCCCCCAGCCACCCAAGCGCCAGGGGTGAAGCCTGAGGCTGTCCCCCCCATCCAAAGGCTGCGGATGGGAGGCTGATAGCCTTGAGAAATGTGAAAGAATATTGGTTTTTCCAGTAGTACTACAAGTCCCAGCAAGCCTCCCCCACAAGCTGGTACTTGGAGAACCACAAGTACCAGCATGCGGGAGAAAAATGGGCCCGCTGGTACCTGTAGTTCTACTGGAAAAAAAATATCCAAATAAAAACAGGAGACACACACCTTGATAGTAAAACTTTATTACACAACTGCCGACACACACATACTTACCTATGTTGACCCGCCGACTGCCACAGTCTCCGACGATCCAAGGTACCTAAGAAAAAAATTAGACTCACCTGATCCAGTGTCCGGGAGATAATCCACGTACTTGGTAAAAAAAGAAAACACATACCCGACCATGCCGGACTGAAAGGGGTACCATGTTGACACATGGGACCCCTTTCCCCGAATGTGCCGGGACCCCACGTGACTCCTTTCACTGAGGTCCCTTTAGCCAATCAGGAAGCGCTACTTCCGTGGCGCTCACCTGATTGGCTGTGCGCGTGTGACCTCAGACAGCGCATCGCACAGCTCCCTCCATTACTTTCAATGGTGGTAACTTTGCCGTCAGCGGTGGGGTTACCCGCGGTCAGCCGCTGACCGCGGGTGACCTCACCGCTGACGCAAAGTTCCCACCATTGAGTATAATGGAGAGGCTTTGCGAGGCGCTGTCTGACAGCTCAGACATCCAGCCAATCAGCAGAGTGCCAGGACGTTGCGCTCGCTGATTGGCTGAAGGGACCTCGGTGACAGCAGTCACGTGGTATCCCAGCATTCGGGGAAAGGGGTCTGATGTGTAAACATGGGACCCCTTTCAGTCCGTGGTTCGGGTAAATGCGGTTTGTTTTTTTGCCAAGTACGTGGATTTATATCTGGACACTGGATTGAGGTGAGTATAATTTTATTCACAGGTACCCCGGATCGTCGGATCAGGAGACGTGGCAGTCGGCAGGTCAACATAGGTAAGTATGTGTGTGTCGGCAGGTGTGTAATAAAGTTTTACTCTCAAGGTGTGTGTCTCCTGTTTTTATTTGGGTATTTTTTTTCCAGTAGTACTACAGGTACCAGCGGGCCCGTTTTTCTCCCGCATGCTGGTACTTGTGGTTCTCCAAGTACCAGCTTGCGGGGGAGGCTTGCTGGGACTTGTAGTACTACAGGAAAAACCAATATTCTTTACATTTTCTCAAGGCTATCAGCCTCCCATCCGCAGCCCTTGGATGGGGGGACAGCCTCGGGCTTCACCCCTGGCCCTTGGGTGGCTGGGGGGGGACCCCTTGATTGAAGAGGTCCCCACTCCCCCAGGGTACCCCGGCCAGGGGTGACTAGTTGGATATTTAATGCCACGGCCGCAGGGCGCTGTATAAAAGTGACCCCCGGCTGTGGCATTATCTGTCCAGCTAGTGGAGCCCGATGCTGGTGTATAAAATACGGGCTACCCCTACTCTTTTTGTCCCCCGTATTTTTTGCACCAGCACCAGGCGCAAAGCCCGGTGCTGGTTTTAAAAATACGGGGGATCCCCTGTCATTTTTCCCCCCGGATTTTAGAACCAGGACCGGCTCGAAGAGCCCGAGGCTGGTTATGATTTGGAGGGGGGACCCCATGCCATTTTTTACCGGGATTTTACCATTCTATCTAAAAATTAAAAAAAATTAAAATATTATTTTTAAAAATATATAAAAAATACTTGTGCCTCCAAAAAAGACAAACCAAGTACCTAATCCCTTCTAATATAAATAGATATGCTATTACCAATAAAAAAACACACAAAAAAACATGTTTTAAAAATGTTTTATTAGTTTCACCCACCAAAGTGTGGCGGATTGAAAATTACGAATTTACTGTCTAAAAGCACTGTTGTCGAATTTCCAAACTTCAATTGAATATACTTTGGTCGAATTGCAGCACTTGTATCATTGCAGAAAAGTCTAATTTGACAAAAGTCGAATTTCAAAAAGTCGAATTTTGAAAGTCCGTTTTTTTGACGGAAAGTACTGAATTGCATTGACGATTTTTTTTTTGGCGAAAAAGACCCGTTTTTCGCCAATTTCGGGAATTCGACCGCAATTGCATATACCATAATTTTTAAGATAATAATTGTAAACTAACAAAACAGCGTTATATACCTGTAAATCAAGTAAGTAAACAAATACAATTTAAATGTACTGTATATAAGATCACATAGCAACCCATGAGCTTGAAATAAGATACTGTATTATCTAATTTAGAACATGAGGACTGTACAAGAAAAACTGATTAGGTAAAATTGGAATACTCCAGAATCAGTGTGCAGTACCATCTGGCTGTTTGTTTCAACTGTCATTAAGGAGATGGGAGGGGAAACTTATAGCCTCCTCATAGAAAGCTGCTGCAGTTGTTGGATGGAGTGGAGACTGACAGCACTGCATTGGACCTGCTGAGGTTGCAGCCTCCTATAAAGCTAGAGCTGCTGCTCCCAGACTGTCGACCCTGCACTGAATAAGCTCTGTACCTCACCACTACCTGTATACATGGCTACTGCTTTTATGAAAGAGAACGCATTTAGTGATATCACCAGTTCTGAACCCCGATGTGGATTCCTGCACACAACCCAACCTGAAATAGCAAGCCTCCAGTCTCTGGACAACACTGATGATTTCCAGCCTGTCTGAAGGAATCCTGGATAAGTGGCAACCCAAAGAGGGAAGAAATTAAGTGGAATAAAGGTATTTCTTGCAAAGAACAGTAGGTACCCTGGTATATCTAGTTGTAAACAGTAGTGCATGAATAGGATTTCTATTCAAAGAAATGGTTTTAAAATAAAATACAAAGTTGGAGAGGGGACATTTTTGGGAGTATTACTTCCTGTCTGAAGGAACACACTGATATTGCAGCCCACAAAGTTACAGGATTGCAAAATGTAACAGAGGCATTCTCCATATTCTCTTTAAAACTCACTTTTACAACTGCACCTGGCCACTGCTTCCTTGGTGCCTCCTCTGTCGTACTTCACTTATAACACCTCATACAACTCACTTTTAGAGGTCTGATGTAGATAGATCTAGAAATTTCTAGTAAAACGCATCTTCTGTGGCCAAGTGTATGCATCTATGAGCAACTATGGGTGATTTAGAGTCATAAACAACTCAGTCACATTTTCTCTTTTAGCTGAGTGGGTGTAAGTGAACTGCGATGGGGCATTCACACAAACATTAAGTGTTCTGGGAGCATATGTGTACATGTAAGTTTTACTCTAAGTAATGTTGAGTTAAGAATATGCAGAAATCTGATTTATTTCAGACAGATCTCTTCAACCAGGTATAGGGCTGGTGTAAATGTATGCTGATAGGTATAACATCAGAAGGAAGATTAATGGGCGTAGAAAAAAGGGGGGGTTGGAGGATCCCTGCTACACTGGTGCAAAATAAAGGTACCCTAAATTATGTTCTCCCTGAAATGTCACCACACTTCAAAAAGTTGTGTGTGTATGTGTGTGTGTGTGTATATATATATATATATATATATATATACACACACACAAAAACAATTGGAGGGGCACAACCCTGGGTGCTGGTGGAGAAATTACATATATTGTGTAACATATACAAAACATTCCTTTTAGTGGAGTCCGATGTGGGTGTTAGTCCACTTCTATTTCTTCAGATGGTTACAAAATGATGTGATAACCATGAAAAATTAAAAATGGAACAAATGTGTAGAACAGTCTATAAACTCAAAACATAAGTGTCCATAAATTCTTTGTGATTCAAATATCCAAAAACTGGTACAGTATTTCATGTGATAAGGGCATACCCAGGCTCCCACGTCAAAAAATAGTGATGTGTAAAACAATTTTTCTTTAAATCAGTGATCTCCAATATTATATACAACCATATGCTTTTATATGAATATCCCCGTGGTATCAAATTGGCATACCCCACTCACTGTGATTTAAGGATGAAGGAAGCATATAAAGGTATCTTTAACATCTGGGTTGAAATCAAAAAGTGTACCCCACTCACAATGGTATGGATGATGCGAAGCACATAAAGGTGTCTTTAGTTTTGATCATCCCACATGGCAATCTAGAGGTTTTTATTGCAGACTCTATTCATAGAACACCTTATACTCAGCTCCAGAATGTGAATATCATGTGGATAAAGAAAATAAACACTGTTTGTGTGGAAAACAACATGCATATAAAGGTATCTTTCATATATTGAGTGAATGTTTTAGCAAGCGTACCCCACTTACAAAGGTGAGGAAGGTTCCAGAGTAAATAAAGGTATATTTCACTCTAGCCAGTTATGCAATGGTCCAGTGTCAGACTGGGGCATAAATGGCCCACTGGGGGGAAGCTGTTGTAGGGGCCCATGCCTAAGAGTGATGCCAGGCTCCAGTGGGGGCGTGGCCAGCCACCACAGAGGTTTCCCTAGCCATTACAGATTACAAGTTCTGTACCCCTTGGTAATTATGTAATAAACCAAATCTTGTGAAGTATATTGTAACATATGTATATTGCAAAATGCAAGTGCACTTGGATATATAAATTCCCAGCCAAATCCACATGTATATAAGCAGAAAAAAAATAGTGTCCATACAATCATAAAAACTAGTGACGTGCGACAGGCACTTTCTGGGTTTTGTGTTTTGATATCGGATCTGGATCCTCACTCGTGTTTTGGATCTGGATTGGTTTTGCCAAAAGCACCCTTTCGGGTTTTGGTTTTGGATCTGGATGTTTTTTAATTAAAAACATAAAAACAGCTAAAATCACAGAACTTGTGGGTAATTTTGATCATATGGTATCATTAACCTCAGTAACATTCATTTCCACTCCTTTCCAGTCTATTCTGAACACCTCACACCTCACAATATTGTTTTTAGGCCAAAAAGTTGCACTGAGGTCGCTGAATGACTAAGCTAAGTGACACAAGTAGGTGGCACAAACACATGGCCCATCTAGGACTGGCACTGCAGTGTCAGACAGGATGGCACTTTTAAAAACTAGGCCCCAAAGAGAACATAATGCAAAGAAGAAAAATAGGTGCAATGAGGTAGCAGGATGACGAAGCTAAGTGACCCAACTGGGTGGCACAAAAACATGACCCCTCAAGGAGTGATATTGCAGTGTCAGACAGGATGGCAGTTTTAGAACCTAGGCCCTAAATAGCACATAATGCAAAGAAGAAAAAGAGGTGCAATGAGGTAGCTGTGTGATTAAGCTAAGCGACCCAACTGGGCGGCACAAACACCTGGCCCATATAGGAGTAGCACTGCAGTGTCAGACAGGATGGTAGTTTTAAAAACTAGGCCCCAAAGAGCACATAATGCAAAGAAGAAAAAGAGGTGCAATGAGGTAGCTGTATGACTAAGCTAAGCGACCCAAGTGGGCGGCACAAACACCTGGCCCATGTAGGAGTGGCACTGCGTGTCTGAAGGGATGGCCGTTTTAAAAACTAAGCCCCAAAAAGCACATAATGCAAATAAAAAAGAGGTGCAATGAGGTAGCTGGATGGCTAAGCTAAGCGCCAAGAGTGGGCAGCACAAACACCTTACCCATCTAGGAGTGGCACTGCAGTGTAAGACAGGATGGTAGTTTTAAAAACTAGGCCCCAAAGAGCACATAATGCAAAGAAGAAAAAGAGGTGCAATTAGGTAGCTGGATGACTAAGCTAAATGACCCAAGTGTGCGGCACAAACACCTGGCCCATCTAGGAGTGGCGCTGCAGTGTCAGACAGGATGGCAGTTTTAAAAACTAGGCCCCAAAGAGCACATAATGCAAAGAAGAAAAAGAGGTGCAAGATGGAATTGTCCTTTGGCCCTCCCACCCACCCTTATGTTGTATAAACAGGACATGCACACTTTAACAAACCAATCATTTCAACGACAGGGTCTGCCACACGACAGTGGCTGAAATGATTCATTTGTTTTGGCCCCACCAAAAAAGGAGCAATTAATTTCTCCTTGCACAAACTGGCTCTACAGTGGCAAGATGTCGTCCTCATCCTTAAATCCCCCACCCCACTTCAGTGTTTACATCATCATCCTCACAGAGAAATAATATGCAAACAAAACATAATTTAAGTGTCAGTGGACTGCTAACACTATTACCCGAAGTTCCTGAACTTAACAATGACTTATGATGAATGTGCTGCAGGTGACATATAAGGAAGGATGTTCCAAGGTGGTTAACGTTCTTACCCCTACTTATTATGGATTTACAAAGGCAACAGATGACTTGACACCTGTTGTTTGGTTTTGTGGAGAAATAATTCCACACTGAAGAGGTGGGTTTTTTGGTATTTTGCTCAGGCATGACAATGGTCTTTTTCATCCCATGGCCAACAACTGTCTCCACTGGTGCCTTATTTAAACAAACCACATCACCATCAGAATCCTTATCATCAACTTCCCCCACAGCGCCAGCTACACTCATATCCTCCTCATCCTGGTGTAGTTCTACAGTGACATCCTTAATCTCAATATCAGCAACTGGACTGGTGGTGATCCTCCCAGCACTTGCAGGGGGCATGAAAATGGTGGTAGGAACCTCTTCTTACCATACAGTGTTGTGAAGGTGAGGCCTAGACATCACAACCGCAGACAGTGCCAGCACCCCTGTATTTTCACAACACCCCTGTAATTTTACAGCATAAAAGACAGGGCCACTGTACATTGATTTTCATTGCACCCTAGAATTATTACAGCATACAAAACAGGGCCAGTGTTCATTGATTTTCACTGCACCCTAGAATAATTACAACATACAAGACAGGGCCAGAGTGCATTGATTTTCCCTGCACCCTAGAATTATTACAGCATACAAGACAGGGCTACTGTACATTGATTTTCACTGCACCCCTGAATTTTTACAACATACAGGGTCAGTGTAATGTAATTTCAACAGAAACACCCTTATATTTTACAGCATACAGCAGAATGCTTTTAATTTTTAACTGCACCCCTGAATTTTTACAACATTTAGGGCCAGCACCTTTATATTTTACAGCATACAGCAGTGTGCTTTTAATTTCTAACAACTGCATCTCTGAATTTTTACAACATACAGGGCCAGCAGCACCCCTATATTTTACAGCATACAGTAGTGTGCTTTTAATTATTAACAACTGCACCTCTGAATTTTTACAACATACAGGGCCAGTGTAATGTTATTTGAACAGCAACATCCCTATATTTTACAGCATACAGCAGTGTGCTTTTAATTTTTAACAATTGCATCTTTGAATTTTTACAACATACAGGGCCAGCAGCACCCCAATATTTTACAGCATACAGTAGTGTGCTTTTAATTATTAACAACTGCACCTTTGAATTTTTACAACATACAGGGCCAGTGTTATGTTATTTGAACAGCAACATCCCTATATTTTACAGCATACAGCAGTGTGCTTTTTATTTTTAACTGCACCCCTGAATATTTACAGCATGCAGGGCCAGCAGCACCCTATATTTTACAGCATACAGCAGTGTGCTTTTATTTTTAAACAACTGCACCCCTGAATGTTTATAACACACAGAGATAGGAGCAGCCCTATATTTTACAGCATATGGCAGTGTGCTCTTAATTTTTAACTGCACCACTGAATTTTTACAACATACAGGGCCAGTGTAATGTTATTTGAACAGCTACACCCCAATATTTTACAGAATACAAGAGCAGTGTGCTTTTAATTTGTAACAACTGCACCTCTGAATTTTTACAACATACAGGGCAAGCAGCACCCCTATATTTTACAGCATACAGCAGTGTACTTTTAATTTTTAACAACTGCACCCCTGAATGTTTATAACATACAGAGCCAGGAGCAGCCCTATATTTTACAGCATACAGCAGTGTGCTTTTCATTTTTAACAACTACAGCACTGTATTTTTACAACATACAGGGCCAGTGTAATGTTATTTGAACAGCAACACCCCAATATTTTACAGCATACAAGAGCAGTATGCTTTTATTTTTTAACAACTGCACCTCTGAATTTTTACAACATACAGGGCAAGCAGCACCCCTATATTTAATAGCATGCAGCAGTGTGCTTTTAATTTTTAACTGTGCCTCTGAATTTTTACAACATACAGGGCTAGCAGCACCCAAATATTTTGCAGCATACAGGAGCAGTGTGCTTTTAATTTTTAACAACTGCACCCCTGAATTTTTGCAACATACAGGGCCAGTGTAATGTTATTTGAACAGCAAGATCCCTATATTTTACAGCATACAGCAGTGTGCTTTTATTTTTTAACAACTGCACCCCTGAATGTTTATAACATACAGAGCCAGGAGCAGCCCTATATTTTACAGCAAACGGCAGTGTGCTCTTAATTTTTAACAACTGCACCACTGAATTTTTACAACATACAGGGCCAGTGTAATGTTATTTGAACAGCAACACCCCAATATTTTACAGAATACAAGAGCAGTGTGCTTTTAATTTTTAACAACTGCACCTCTGAATTTTTACAACATACAGGGCAAGCAGCACCCCAATATTTAACAGCATGCAGCAGTGTGCTTTTAATTTTTAACCGCACCCCTGAATTTTTACCACATTCAGGGCCAGCAGCACCCCTATATTTTACAGCATACAGCAGTGTACTTTTAATTTTTAACAACTGCACCCCTGAATGTTTATAACATACAGAGCCAGGAGCAGCCCTATATTTTACAGCATACAGCAGTGTGCTTTTAATTTTTAACAACTACACCACTGTATTTTTACAACATACAGGGCCAGTGTAATGTTATTTGAACAGCAACACCCCAATATTTTACAGAATACAAGAGCAGTGTGCTTTTAATTTTTAACAACTGCACCTCTGAATTTTTACAACATACAGGGCAAGCAGCACCCCAATATTTAACAGCATGCAGCAGTGTGCTTTTAATTTTTAACAGCACCCCTGAATTTTTACCACATTCAGGGCCAGCAGCACCCCTATATTTTACAGCATACAGCAGTGTACTTTTAATTTTTAACAACTGCACCCCTGAATGTTTATAACATACAGAGCCAGGAGCAGCCCTATATTTTACAGCATACAGCAGTGTGCTTTTAATTTTTAACAACTACACCACTGTATTTTTACAACATACAGGGCCAGTGTAATGTTATTTGAACAGCAACACCCCAATATTTTACAGCATACGAGAGCAGTGTGCTATTATTTTTTAACAACTGCACCTCTGCATTTTTACAACATACAGGGCAAGCAGCACCCCTATATTTAACAGCATGCAGCAGTGTGCTTTTCATTTTTAACTGCACCTCTGAATTTTTACAACATACAGGGCCAGCAGCACCCAAATATTTTGCAGCATACAGGAGCAGTGTGCTTTTAATTTGTAACAACTGCACCTCTGAATTTTTACAACATACTGGGCCAGCAGCACCCCTATATTTTAAAGCTTACAGGAGCAGTGTGCTTTTAATTTTTAACAACTGCACCCCTGAATTTTTATAACATACATAGCCAGGAGCAGCCCTATATTTTACAGCATACAGCAGTGTGATTTTAATTTTTAACAACTGCACCACTGTATTTTTACAACATTCAGGGCCAGTGTAATGTTATTTGTACAGCAACACCCCTATATTTTACAGCATACAAGAGCAGTGTGCTTTTAATTTGTAACAACTGCACCCCTGAATTTTTACAACATACAGGGCAAGCAGCACCCCTATATTTTACAGCATACAGCAGTGTACTTTTAATTTTTAACAACTGCACCCCTGAATGTTTATAACATACAGAGCCAGGAGCAGCCCTATATTTTACAGCATACAGCAGTGTGCTTTTAATTTTTAACAACTACACCACTGTATTTTTACAACATACAGGGCCAGTGTAATGTTATTTGAACAGCAACACCCCAATATTTTACAGAATACAAGAGCAGTGTGCTTTTAATTTTTAACAACTGCACCTCTGAATTTTTACAACATACAGGGCAAGCAGCACCCCAATATTTAACAGCATGCAGCAGTGTGCTTTTAATTTTTAACAGCACCCCTGAATTTTTACCACATTCAGGGCCAGCAGCACCCCTATATTTTACAGCATACAGCAGTGTACTTTTAATTTTTAACAACTGCACCCCTGAATGTTTATAACATACAGAGCCAGGAGCAGCCCTATATTTTACAGCATACAGCAGTGTGCTTTTAATTTTTAACAACTACACCACTGTATTTTTACAACATACAGGGCCAGTGTAATGTTATTTGAACAGCAACACCCCAATATTTTACAGCATACGAGAGCAGTGTGCTATTATTTTTTAACAACTGCACCTCTGCATTTTTACAACATACAGGGCAAGCAGCACCCCTATATTTAACAGCATGCAGCAGTGTGCTTTTCATTTTTAACTGCACCTCTGAATTTTTACAACATACAGGGCCAGCAGCACCCAAATATTTTGCAGCATACAGGAGCAGTGTGCTTTTAATTTGTAACAACTGCACCTCTGAATTTTTACAACATAGTGGGCCAGCAGCACCCCTATATTTTAAAGCTTACAGGAGCAGTGTGCTTTTAATTTTTAACAACTGCACCCCTGAATTTTTATAACATACATAGCCAGGAGCAGCCCTATATTTTACAGCATACAGCAGTGTGATTTTAATTTTTAACAACTGCACCACTGTATTTTTACAACATACAGGGCCAGTGTAATGTTATTTGTACAGCAACACCCCTATATTTTACAGCATACAAGAGCAGTGTGCTTTTAATTTGTAACAACTGCACCTCTGAATTTTTTCAACATACAGGGCAAGCAGCACCCCTATATTTAACAGCATGCAGCTGTGTGCTTTTAATTTTTAACTGTGCCTCTGAATTTTTACAACATACAGGGCCAGCAGCACCCAAATATTTTGCAGCATACAGGAGCAGTGTGCTTTTAATTTTTAACAACTGCACCCCTGAATTTTTGCAACATACAGGGCCAGTGTAATGTTATTTGAACAGCAAGATCCCTATATTTTACAGCATACAGCAGTGTGCTTTTATTTTTTAACAACTGCACCCCTGAATGTTTATAACATACAGAGCCAGGAGCAGCCCTATATTTTACAGCAAACGGCAGTGTGCTCTTAATTTTTAACAACTGTACCACTGAATTTTTACAACATACAGGGCCAGTGTAATGTTATTTGAACAGCAATACCCCAATATTTTACAGAATACAAGAGCAGTGTGCTTTTAATTTTTAACAACTGCACCTCTGAATTTTTACAACATACGGGGCAAGCAGCACCCCTATATTTTACAGCATACAGCAGTGTACTTTTAATTTTTAACAACTGCACCCCTGAATGTTTATAACATACAGAGCCAGGAGCAGCCCTATATTTTACAGCATACAACAGTGTACTTTTACATTTTAACAACTACACCACTGTATTTTTACAACATACAGGGCCAGTGTAATGTTATATGAACAGCAACACCCCAATATTTTACAGCATACAAGAGCAGTGTGCTATTATATTTTAACAACTGCGCCTCTGCATTTTTACAACATACAGGGCAAGCAGCACCCCTATATTTAACAGCATGCAGCAGTGTGCTTTTCATTTTTAACTGCACCTCTGAATTTTTACAACATACAGGGCCAGCAGCACCCAAATATTTTGCAGCATACAGGAGCAGTGTGCTTTTAATTTGTAACAACTGCACCTCTGAATTTTTACAACATACTGGGCCAGCAGCACCCCTATATTTTAAAGCTTACAGGAGCAGTGTGCTTTTAATTTTTAACAACTGCACCCCTGAATTTTTATAACATACATAGCCAGGAGCAGCCCTATATTTTACAGCATACAGCAGTGTGATTTTAATTTTTAACAACTGCACCACTGTATTTTTACAACATACAGGGCCAGTGTAATGTTATTTGTACAGCAACACCCCTATATTTTACAGCATACAAGAGCAGTGTGCTTTTAATTTGTAACAACTGCACCCCTGAATTTTTACAACATACAGGGTGTTATGATTCCTGTACTCCAGACCGGAGGAGATCTTATGGCAGGGATCTGATTACAGGAAAACAAGCTGGTTGTGGGAGCTGGATAGCCTAGTAACCCCTGGCGCCCTAACTCCGTTGTCTCGCCCGTGTAATCAGAAATCCCCTGCGAGACTATGGTTGCTTGAGCCCATGGCAGCCGCGTTCGAAGGGCGGATTATGTCTGCCCAACCCCGATGCCCCCGCAGGTCTTAAAGGGAGACAAGGGGAAGTCCGAGACAGGGTGATAACAAGGGGCCCTCTGACTAAGCAACCAGGCCAGGGGTTACAAGCTAACTAACTAAATCAAAAGGTATGTGCGGACTAGCCGCCAGGAAAAAGGACAACCAAAAGATCCACTGATCCGACACTCCTATCCGGCACCGCCGGACACCAGAGTGGATCTGTGGAAGCGGAATCCTCCGCAAAGCTCCAGAACACAATTAAACAAAATAATAAACAGAAGCGGACAAGCCGCAACACACGGCTGCGCCGCGACTCACGACACCACCAGATGTTAAAGGTGCTCGGTCAGACTCCAGGAACGGATGGTAACTTCCGAGTACAGGATCTCTGAGGACAGGAACAACCAAAAGGACCGGGACTGGGAACTCTCTGCAGCAGACACAAGCAAACAGGAAGCTATCACCGGCGTCTGTAAGAAGTCCTGAGGGTGCCTTTATTCAGGCACCCTCCAATCAAGATCCAGACAGGACAATCAAATAGAAATGCCGTGCAGCTTGCATGCTGCATGGCCAGCACATAATCAGGGTAATGAGAATAGACCCAGCAACGGGGAACGCGGCTGAACGTGGCGTCCCCGTTGCTAAGATCAGAGCGGCTCCGTGCGCCCGGCGTCTTAGCGTTGCCAGGGAGCCGGCGGCTGAACGCGCACGGCGTCCCTGGTTGCTAGGCGCCGGGCCGCACGGCCGAGCGGACCCCGGCGCCTAACACAGGGCAAGCAGCACCCCTATATTTTACAGCATACAGCAGTGTACTTTTAATTTTTAACAACTGCACCCCTGAATGTTTATAACATACAGAGCCAGGAGCAGCCCTTTATTTTACAGCATACAGCAGTGTGATTTTAATTTTTAACAACTGCACCACTGTATTTTTACAACATACAGGGCCAGTGTAATGTTATTTGTACAGCAACACCCCTATATTTTACTGCATATAAGAGCAGTGTGCTTTTAATTTGTAACAACTGCACCTCTGAATTTTTACAACATACAGGGCAAGCAGCACCCCTATATTTAACAGCATGCAGCAGTGTGCTTTTAATTTTTAACTGTGCCTCTGAATTTTTACAACATACAGGGCCAGCAGCACCCAAATATTTTGCAGCATACAGGAGCAGTGTGCTTTTAATTTTTAACAACTGCACCCCTGAATTTTTGCAACATACAGGGCCAGTGTAATGTTATTTGAACAGCAAGATCCCTATATTTTACAGCATACAGCAGTGTGCTTTTATTTTTTAACAACTGCACCCCTGAATGTCTATAACATACAGAGCCAGGAGCAGCCCTATATTTTACAGCAAACAGCAGTGTGCTCTTAATTTTTAACAACTGTACCACTGAATTTTTACAACATACAGGGCCAGTGTAGTGTTATTTGAACAGCAACACCCCAATATTTTACAGAATACAAGAGCAGTGTGCTTTTAATTTTTAACAACTGCACCTCTGAATTTTTACAACATACAGGGCAAGCAGCACCCCTATATTTTACAGCATACAGCAGTGTACTTTTAATTTTTAACAACTGCACCCCTGAATGTTTATAACATACAGAGCCAGGAGCAGCCCTATATTTTACAGCATACAACAGTGTACTTTTAATTTTTAACAACTACACCACTGTATTTTTACAACATACAGGGCCAGTGTAATGTTATATGAACAGCAACACCCCAATATTTTACAGCATACAAGAGCAGTGTGCTATTATATTTTAACAACTGCGCCTCTGAATTTTTACAACATACAGGGCAAGCAGCACCCCTATATTTAACAGCATGCAGCAGTGTGCTTTTAATTTTTAACTGCACCTCTGAATTTTTACAACATACAGGGCCAGCAGCACCCAAATATTTTGCAGCATACAGGAGCAGTGTGCTTTTAATTTTTAACAACTGCACCCCTGAATTTTTATAACATACATAGCCAGGAGCGGCCCTATATTTTACAGCATACAGCAGTGTGATTTTAATTTTTAACGACTGCTCCACTGTATTTTTACAACATACAGGGCCAGTGTAATGTTATTTGTACAGCAACACCCCTATATTTTACAGCATACACGAGCAGTGTGCTTTTAATTTGTAACAACTGCACCCCTGAATTTTTACAACATACAGGGCAAGCAGCACCCCTATATTTTACAGCATACAGCAGTGTACTTTTAATTTTTAACAACTGCACCCCTGAATGTTTATAACATACAGAGCCAGGAGCAGCCCTATATTTTACAGCATACAGCAGTGTGCTTTTAATTTTTAACAACTACACCACTGTATTTTTACAACAAACAGGGCCAGTGTAATGTTATTTGAACAGCAACACCCCTATATTTTACAGCATACAAGAGCAGTGTGCTTTTAATTTTTAACAACTGCACCTATGAATTTATACAACATACAGGGCAAGCAGCACCCCTATATTTAACAGCATGCAGCAGTGTGCTTTTAATTTTTAACTACACCTCTGAATTTTTACAACATACAGGGCCAGCAGCACTCCAATATTTTGCAGCATACAGGATCAGTGTGTGCTTTTAATTTTTAACAACTGCACCTCTGAATTTTTACAACACACAGGGCCAGCAGCACCCCTATATTTTAAAGCTTACAGGAGCAGTGTGCTTTTAATTTTTAACAACTGCACCCCTAAATTTTTACAGCATTCAGGAGGATAGTTCCACTGCACCCCTATACAACACAGTGACAGCCAGAACAGCAACACCCATGTACAGCTGCAGCACACGAAACACCAGTGACAGCCAGGACAGCACCCCTAACACAGCACAGGTATACCACAGTGACTGCAGCAGCACCCCTACAGAGCACACACTAACCCCACCTGATGCCACCACCCACAAAGAGAGACAGAGATCTGTCTCCCTCACTCTCCAAGTCCGGAGTGAAAATGGCAGCGACAAGCGGCTTTTTATATGGAATACAAATCTTGCTAGAATCTGACAGCGGGATGATGACGCTTTGCCTCGTTCTGGTATCCAAGTCGGGTGGGAAGTCCCGAACCGGACTCAGATCTGGACTCAGGACGTGATGTTTGGGTGGGTTTGGTTCTCAGGGAACCAAACCTGCTCATCTTTAATAAAAACCAATGAAAATTACTGTATTTTAAAAAGGTCCCCAATCGGACGGGGCATTTTAAAACACTAATTAAATACAAGGAAATGACAAAAAGCTGAAAAACGTCCATATACAAAAATTGTCCAGAAACAAAAAAATTCCTCCAAAGCAAATTATGCAATGTTAAAATAAACGTACAGATTACCTTTAGAAAGGTGCGATTGTGATAAAAATGACTGGCTACACTCCTCTCTGTCAATGCATTTTGGTCCTTATTTGACTTTTATCAAGACATGGGGGTATATTTACTAATATTCGTGTTTTAGACGTTTATAAGGGTGTTTGATCTCGAATGGTATGGGGTGCATTTTACTGCAACTTTTTGAATCCTGATATGGTCATTTACTAAGCTGCCGAGTTTTCCACATTCGTATTTTCCGATGTCGATGTGATTCGTAATGTCAGGCAGTGTTTTACGGGAGTGATTAGTAAAACACTGCCTGACAAAACACAAGGAATCCCGGCCGGATCTGTGAGATCCATGCAGGGCTTCATTGTGTGCATTGTGAGCAGTGCAGAATGGGTTAAAAACTGAAAAAAAATTGCGTGGGGTCCCCCCTCCTAAGCATAACCAGCCTCAGGCTCTTTGAGCCGGTCCTGGTTGTAAAAATACAGGGAAAAAATTGACAGGGGTTCACACATATTTTAACAACCAGCACCGGGCTCTGTGCCTGGTCCTGGTGCAAAAAATATGGGGGACAAAAGATGTAGGGGTCCCCCATATTTTTTCCACCAGCACCGGGCTCCACTAGTCAGAGAGATAATGCCACAGCCGGGGGACACTTTTATATTGGTCCCTGTGGCCCTGGCATTAAATCACCAACTAGTCACCCCTGGCCGGGGTACCCTGGAGGAGTGGGGACCCCTTAAATCAAGGGGTCCCCACTCTAGCCACCCAAGGGCCAGGGGTGAAGCCTGAGGCTGTCCCCCCCATCCAAGGGTGGCGGATGGGAGGCTGATAGCCTTTTGTGTAAAAAAAAGAATATTGTTTTTTGTAGCAGAAACAAGAGGTTAAGTGGGGCCAACCACAAGAGTGACCCCACTTAACCTCACGGTCTACCGCAGACCGCAAAGTTCCCACCATTGGATATAACGTAGCAACTCTGCACTACATTGTATCTCTACTAATTGTAAAGTGCAACGGAATATGCTGCGATATATAAGAAACTGTTAATAAAAATACAGTGCGCCGCCTGACTGACAGTGCAGGAGTGCACAGCCAATCAGGAGAGTGCCATGATGTGGCACTCCCTGATTGGCGGAAGGGACCCTCTTTGACAGGAGTCACGGGGGTCCCGCCAGTCGGGGAAAGGGGTTCCATGTGTAAACATGGGACCCCTTTCAGTGTGTGGATCGGGTTTTTCGTTTTTTTATTTTGCCAAGTACGTGGATTATAACTTATAAGAAGAAGACCGATCTACCGCGGGTTCTTTGTAAGTATAATTTTTTTTACAGGTTCCCCGGGATTCTACTGGAGAAGAGGACCGACTGCTTTGTGTCAACATAGGTAAGTATGTATGTATGTAAGTGTGCATGTATGTTTAATAAAATTTTACTATCACGGTGTGTGTGTTTTGTTTTTATTTGGGTATTTTTTTGTAGTAGAACTACAGGTACCAGCGGCCCCGTATTTTCCCCACATGCTGGCACTTGTGGTTCTCCAAGTACCAGCTTGCGAGGGAGGCTTGCTGGGACTTGTAGTTCTGCTGCAATTTTTTTTTCACAATAGGCTATCAGCCTCCCATCTGCCGCCCTTGGATGGGGGGGACAGCCTCGGGCTTCACCCCTGGCCCTTGGGTGGCTGGAGGGGGGCCCCTAAATTTAAGGGGTCCCCACTCCTCCAGGGTACCCCAGCCAGGGGTGACTAGTTGGGGATTTAATGCCAGGGCCACAGGGACCAATATAAAAGTGTCCCCCGGCTGTGGCATTATCTCTCTGACTAGTGGAGCCCGGTGCTGGTGGAAAAAATACGGGGGATCCCTATGTCTTTTGTCCCCCATATTTTTTGCACCAGGACCAGGCGCAGAGCCCGGTGCTGGTTGTTTAAATATCAGTGAACCCCTGTCAATTTTTTCCCTGTATTTTTACAACCAGGACCGGCTCAAAGAGCCCGAGGCTGGTTATGCTTAGGAGGGGGGACCCCACGCAAATATTTTTTTTCAGTTTTTACACTAAACAAACCCTTTCCCATAGATAACCATGCACAGATCTCACTGATCCATGCATGATAATCCAAACTCGCCTGGAAAAAGCAGGTCTATTTTTTTGCTGCTTTTTTTAATGAATCGCTAAAAAATACACCCGCACTTCAGCATTCAGAGACTAACACCCAAATACGAATTAATAGTAAATTCCCATATTGTATTAACAAACAGCCGCATTTCACCGATGGTCTATTCATTCGTATTTCTGAACTTAGCCATGAAAACCATTACAAATAGCCCCAACACTGCTGAGATTTGTGCTTGGCAAATTCTCGTGTTGGGACTTTGAAAAAAACAACACAAATCGGACAAATACGAAATTTTAGTAAATATACCCCCATGGTCTGAGTGTGGAAAGCCAGATATTTAAATGATGAACAGCCAACAGGAACAGAAAAAAAGACCTAATTTAAATGAAAATAAACACGTAGAAAAGATTAATTTAACCTTAAAAATGTATTATGCATATTCTAGGCTCAAAAATAGTACATATGTAGTCATACAATATGCATTATTATAGATTAATAGAGTCCAAATATACAGACTAGATCAGATCATTAACCTGTTGCCATGTCAACATATCTTCGCACCAAAGAAAATATTCATTTGTTAATCCAAATTGAGAAAATTTGCAATAAGGGTTAGTAAGGGAGCTGCACTTAAAGTCCAATATGTGTCCTGAATGCTCACTAGGGTGATATGTTTGTGATTATGTTGGATCGTGGCTCCCCCTGTCAGGCTTCTGGAAGTGCCGCTGCACTGGAACGCATGTTGGACTGCATGATGAATCGAAGCAGCTCCTTTAACGGAAATTGCGATCACTAGAAGTGGTGCTGTGGCCATCTTAGCTTTGGCGAATGCATGCTGGAACGCATGCCGTAAGTCTCCTGCAGCATCCAGTGATAGAGTTGGTGAGGGATGATCACCATGGCGATGGTCCAGCTCTGTAATGAATATTCTTTTTAGGCATTTGCCCTTAAATAAAATAGAGTATTTTTCTTTACAGCCCAATTGGATACAACATACCTATAATAAACTGGATAATGCAGAGCAATATTAATAATCACAGCATAGTAGTACTTTTAAAGTGCATAAATATAGAATAAAATAAAAAACTGAAGTACAGGTGCATTATAAAAACCATTTAAGCTCAAAATAAATATTGAGCCCATCTGGAATAAGAGTCTTACAGTTAAAAATCAGATTCATTTCAGATTTTGCCAGCTGTGTGCATTGTTATTGCATCTATTATTTCTCCTAATAGCCTTAATGCCACAAAAGCTAGACATCCATGTTCTTTCTTAAATTGTGCTGAGAGAGCATGGGTCTCTAAGCCCTTTTTAATGTTGTGCAAATGCTCCCCCAGACAGATTTTAAATGGACATGATGTTCTACCATTGTAATATTTGTTACAGCAGTATTTAATGGCATATACTATATTTTTAGTATTGCACGTAATAAATTCTTCAACTTTGATTTCTTTGCCATTAATGGTTACTTGTTGTATTTTTTCATTACCCCACTTGGGATGTTTTTACACCTTATGCATTTCTCACATCAATAAAAACCGGTAGAAACTAATCTGGATTTGAGATTGGGTGCCCTTCTACTGTATATATGTGCTTTTCTTGTAATATTGGGCTGAGGATAGAATCTCTCTTAAAAATGTGTCAATGCTTTTTAAACCCTTTTTCAATATCTTTATGTTTATTGGAAAATTGTGTAAGGAAAGCATGTTTTTTCTCGTGACAGATTGCACCTGAATGAGGAAGGGGCTGCGGTGCTGGGGGGTAGGATGGTTAGTAGGTTGGAGGAGCTTTTAAACTAGGAGCCTGGGGGTAGGGTTTAGCTAGAAACTATGGGTCATGCAGCGAGTATAGTAGGGATGGTGGTAGTGAGATAAATGGGGGTGGAGAAGGGGGAGGGAAAGTGCAGCCAGTGAGGGTATTTATATGGGTTCTATTAAAGGTGTTAAGAAAGGTATTGCTAAAGCATTAAATAATAACAATTATGTGTCATCATTACAGACTATAGAAAATGTTGTACGGGACTTAAGGGAAAATACTTATGTCAGGGCGGTGATTTTAGATGGGAACATTGGGTTGACCAAAGAGAAAAGTAAGGTGGGCAATACTAAGTACGGTGGGGTTGGAGAGGGAGCGAGAAGGACAGTCTGTATCAGTAACTCTACGGATGCACTAGTTAACCAGGATGGGAAATCTTTAGGAAAACAAACAAATAAAGGAACCGATAAACTGAAATGTATGCTTGCAAACGCAAGAAGTCTAGCAGGTAAAATGGGGGAATTGGAATTGGTAGCATCAAAGGCTGAGTATGACATTATAGGTATTATGGAAACATGGTGGGACGACTCTCACGACTGGGTTGCTAACTTGGAGGGGTAGTCTCTTTTTAGGAGGGACAGGGCTAACAAAAGAGGAGGAGGTGTATGTATTTATGTTCAACCATCACTTAAACCATACCTAAAGGAGGTTATTTATGAGGAGACTGGCGATAATGTGGAGTCACTATGGGTAGAAATCTCAAGTGGGGGAATTGATGCAAAAAAACTAGTCATAGGCACATGCTACAAACAGCCGGATATTAGCATACATGAGGAAGAACAACTATAGCAGCAAATCAAAATGGCTGCGGGATTGGGGAACATCCTTGTCATTGGGGATTTTAATTACTCAGATATAAACTGGAGTAACGATTCATGTGCTAATGCGAGGGGCAGCAGGTTCTTAAATATGATTAGGGATCACTACTTGTCTCAATTAGTCGAGGACCCAACTAGGGGTAAAACTACCCTGGATCTAGTAATTACTAATAATGTGGACATTATATCAAACACTAAAGTTGGGGAGACTTTGGGTAACAGTGATCACTATATGATCACATTCGACATCAGTTTCAGAAAACATAGCTACAGTGGTTCCACCAAAACTTTTAACTTTAGGAAGGCTAATTTCAGTATGCTTAGATGTGCACTTAACGACATAGAGTGGGAGGTTCTGTTTAATAACAAGAACACTTCAGAAATGTGGGATGTTTTAAAAGGGTTGCTGGATAGCAATATTCATAACTTTATTCCCATGGGCAGTAAATGCAGGAGTATTAAACTCAAACCGATGTGACTTAACAAAAAGGTTAAGGCAGAAATGGATAAAAAAGTAGGCTTTCAAAGCATTTAAATCTAATGGAAAGGAGGAGTCTTTCAAGTATTACAAGGAGTGTAATAAGAAAGCAAAAAAGCAATAAGAGCAGCTAAAATGGAAAATGAAAAGCAAATCGCTATAGAGAGTAAAACCAATCCTAAAAAGTTTTTTAAATACATAAACGGTAAAAGGTTAAAAAAGGAGAATATAGGTCCATTAAAAGATGAATTAGGAGAATTGATAAATGATGATGAAATAAAAACGGAAATACTGAACAAATTCTTTTCATAAGTATTCACCAGTGAAGAACTGATGGTGGGAGTAGAGCATAACAATTGTGACAGTAATGATTCATGGTTAGATACTTGTTTAAGCGAAGAAGTAGTCCTGGAGAGACTAAGCAAAATTAATATTAATAAATCACCTGGTCCTGATGGACTTCACCTGAGGGTTCTTATGGAGCTTAGTTCACAACTAGCACGACCCCTATACTTGATTTTCAATAGTTCAATTAGATCAGGCATGGTACAGAAGGACTGGCGTATAGCTGAGGTAGTGCCATTATATAAAAAGGATCCAAAAATCTTCCGGGAAACTACATACCATTTAATTTAACATCTATAGTGGGGAAAATATTGGAAGGAATTCTAAGGGACGTCATACAGGAGTATCTAAAGTCCGCTAGGATTATTAGCAAGAAACAGCATGGGTTTGTGAGGGACAGGTCATGTCAGACTAACTTAATTAGCTTCTACGAGGAAGTGAGCAATAATCTTGATCAAGGAAAAGCAGTGGATGTGGTCTTCCTAGATTTTGCAAAGGCCTTCAATACAGTTCCTCACAGGAGACTGATGATCAAATTAAAGGAGATTGGCCTAGGAAAAACTATTTGCACATGGATAAGCAGCTGGTTGGATAGCAGGGTACAGCGAGTAGTTGCCAATGGGAAGTCCTCAACCTGGTCCCCAGTAGTCAGCGGAATACCACAAGGGTCCATACTCAGACCACTACTGTTCAACATATTTATCAATGACCTAGAAATAGGCCTGGAAAGCACAGTGTCAATCTTTGCAGATGATATTAAACTGTGTAAGGTATTAATTCAGAATTGGATGTGGAGTCCTTGCAGAATGATCTATCTAAACTTGAACTCTGGGCGTCTAAATGGAAAATGAGGTTCAATACAGACAAATGCAAGGTTATGCATTTTGGGACTAAAAACAAACTTGCATCCTGCATATTAATTGGGGAACGCCTAGGGGAAACAGAGTTGGAAAAAGATTTGGGGGTATTCATTGATAATAGGCTTAATAACCATACACAATGTCCAAATGCAGTAAAGAAGGAAGGTAAGGTGCTAGCATGCATAAAAAGGGGAATTGATACAAGGGACTCGGATGTAATCATGCTGCTGTATAAGGCATTGGTATGTCCGCACCTGGAATATTGTGTTAATTTTTGTGCACCATTGTATAAAAAAGACATCAGTGAACTTGAAAGTGTTCAAAGGCAAGCTACTAAATTGATTAAAGGCCTAGAAGGACTGGACTATAAGGAAAGACTTACTAGGCTGAATATGTATACACTAGAAAAGAGGCGCCTAAGAGGAGATATTATTAATATCTTCAAATATGTAAAGGCACATCACAAAGAGTTATCAGAGGAATTATTTATTAAAAGAACACAGTTTAGGACATGTGGGCACTCACTGCGACTGGAGGAGAGAAAGTTCTGAATGCAACGGAGGAAAGGGTTCTTCACTGTTAGGGCAATCAGGATGTGGAATTCCCTGCCAGGGAAGGTGGTAATGGCGGACTCTGTAATTGGAATTAAAAAAGGAATAGATACATTTCTGAATGAAAAAGCTATCCAAGGTTATAATACTTAAAATATCAATGTGGTTAATCCAGGGGTAACATGAGTTATAGTAGCTAACTAGTCATAAAACATTATTTAGCAAGTATGTAGAATCATCACGACTTAAAACAGGTTGAACACGATGGGCAATTTGCCTCTATTCAACCTCAAATACTATGTTACTATCTTACTATGTTACTATGTTTTACCTTAAGGAGTTGTTTGTTCTTCGTAGATCCGTTGGTTCTATAGTTTTGGCTGATTCAATCGCTCTCTCTACCCTGTTTCTTTCTTGACCGCTGGCTACAAACTTCTTACTCATAAATATAACTCAACTGTAGATACTCAGAACTCAGACTTGGAATTTGGAAGGTGTGAAGAAGATGGTGCTACCATGTCTATGGAAAGGAATAGGTGGCCACCAAAAGCTATGTAAATATTCTTATCTAAAAAGATTTGATTTATTTGGGTTCCTTTAATTAAAGTATGGGTTCTCTTTGTTAGAATTACTGAATCAAATGCTCATGGCTACATGAAAAATAAAATGCAGGAGAGATAATGGGCCTAATTCTGAGTTGATCGCAGCATCAAGTTTGTTAGCAATTGGGCAAAACCATGAGCAATGCAGGGGGTACAGATATAACATGTGCAGAGAGAGTTAGATTTGGGTGGGGTGTATTCAAACTGAAATCTAAATTGCAGTGTAAAAATAAAGCAGCCAGTATTTAATTTACCCTGCACAGAAACAAAATAACCCACCCAAATCTAACTCTCTCTGCAAATGTTATATCTGTCCCCCCTGCAGTGCTCATGGTTCTGCCCAATTGCTAACAAACTTAATGCTGCGATCAACTCAGAATTAGGCCCAATGTGTAGTAATTAACAATATGATGTGCGTCTTGTTCCACTAAACAATTGGCTGAAGTTTCTCCATAGTTATCTATGTGTCTCAATTAATTTGTGTAATCAAAGTAATATTTCAGTTTCTATCTTTAAAAGGTGGAGGTGGCGTACCTCACTTACACAAAAAAATGCATATTGAAGACATATAAAGGTATCTTTTTGAGATGATGTGTTCCAGTGAGAGATGTTCAGCATGAGCGGTGTAAGTAATTAGGAGGTGTTATAGTTAACATATATTACTCACACTATGGACCTAATTCTGAGTTGATCGCAGCATCAAATTTGTTAGCAATTGGGCAAAACCATGGCTTTCATTCCGAGTTGTTCGCTCGCTAGCTGCTTTTAGCAGCAATGCACATGCTAAGCCGCCGCCCTCTGGTAGTGTATCTTAGCTTAGCAGAATTGCGTACGAAAGATTTGCAAAATTGCGAATAGAAATTTCTTAGCAGTTTCTGAGTAGCTCGACACTTACTCTGCCACTGCGATCAGTTCAGTCAGTTTCGTTCCTGGTTTGACGTCACAAACACACCCAGCGTTCGCCCAGGCACTCCCCCGTTTCTCCAGCCACTCCCGCGTTTTTCCCAGTAACGGCAGCGTTTTTTCACACACACACATAAAACGGCCAGTTTCCGCCCAGAAACACCCACTTCCTGTCAATCACACTCCGATCACCAGAACGAAGAAAAATCCTCGTAATGCCGTGAGTAAAATACCTAACTTTTGAGTAAAATAACTAAGCGCATGCGCTCTGCGAACCATGCGCATGCGCAGTAAGCTACTAATCGCAATATAGAGAAAATCGGCAACGAGCGAACAACTCGGAATGAGGGCCCATGTGCACTGCAGGCGGGACAGATATAACATGTGCAGAGGGAGTTAGATTTGGGTGGGTTGTATTCAAACTTAAATCTAAATTGCAGTGTAAAAATAAAGCAGCCAGTATTTACCCTGCACAGAAAAGAAATAACCCACCCAAACCTAACTCTCTCTGCAAATGTTATATCTGCCCCCCCTGCAGTGCACATGGTTTTGCCCAGTTGCTAACAAAGTTGCTGCTGCAATCAACTCAGAATTACCCCCTATAAATGGAGTATTTCCACACATCAAGTTATCTTCATAAATGTGTACATAAGGTGCGTACCATTACTCACGATAGTATAGGTGCATATCCTCATATAAGAGTATCTTTTATTGCATGCGTTTCCCTGAGTATTGTGTTAAAACAGTAAAATGTATTACATATACACAACATAGGTGCAAACTAGAGATGAGCGGGTTCGGTTCTCAGAGAACCGAACCCTACTGGACTTTGCCTTCCGAGTTCGGTTCTGAGCGCGGCTCGGGTTTTCCCGCCTGACTCGGAAACCTGAACGCGGCAAAACGTCATCATCCCGCTGTTGGATTCTCGTGGGATTTGGATTCCATATAAGGAGCCACGCGTCGCGGCCATTTTCACTCCAGTCTCGGAGAGTATATTGAAAGGACGTGTCCTCAGTGTTCAGTGTCTGTGTGAGGGCGGGAAAGTGGGGTGGCAAGTCTTGTGCTGTGATGTGCTGCTCAGTCCAGTCCAGTGTAGTCAGTGTATTGTGCTGCATCAGTCCAGCCAGTCACAGTGTTGGTGTCCTCTCCTGCCAGTGTAGCTGCATAAAGTGGTGCAACACAGCATTGTACTGTCCAGTCCAGTGTAGTCAGTGTATTGTGCTGCATCAGTCCAGCCAGTCACAGTGTTGGTGTTCTCTGCTGCCATATATCCAGTGTAGCTGTATAAAGTGGTGCTGTGTTATGCTGTACAGTCCAGTGTAGTCAGTGTATTGTGCTGCATCAGTCCAGCCAGTCACAGTGTTGATGTTCTCTGCTGCCATATATCCAGTGTAGCTGTATAAAGTGTTGTTGTGTTGTGCTGCATCAGACCAGTGGTAGTGTCCTGTCTCATCAGTCATTCCAGTGACAATATATACGCTGCTGCTATATGTCCACTGCTGCCGTATAATAATAATAACAACAACAAGTCCGTTACAGTGTTTCTGTGTTTGTGCTGCATCAGACCAGTGGCAGTGTCCTGTCTCATCAGTCATTCCAGTGATGATATACGCTGCTGCTATATGTCCACTGCTGCCATATAATAATAATAATAACAACCACAAGTCCCTAACAGTGTCGTTGTGTTGTGCTGCATCAGACCAGTGGTAGTGTCCTGTCTCATCAGTCATTCCAGTGATGATATACGCTGCTGCTATATGTCCACTGCTGCCGTATAATAATTATAACAACCACAAGTCCCTTACAGTGTTGCTGTGTTTGTGCTGCATCAGACCAGTGACAGTGTCCTGTCCATCAGTCATTCCAGTAATTCCTGTGCCGCATATTGTCTCATATAACTCCCAAAAAATAATGGAGAACAAAAATTGTAAGGATAAAATAGGGAAAGATCAAGAAGGACCACGTCCTCCTAGTGCTGAAGCTGCTACCACTAGCCATGACATAGACGATAAAATGCCATCAACGTCATCTGCCAAGGCCGATGCCCAATGTGATAGTAGAGGGCATGTAAAATCCAAAAAGCCAAAGTTCAGTAAAAAGAACCAAAAAAAGAAATTTAAATCGTCTGAGGAGAAATGTAAACTTGTCAATATGCCATTTACGACACGGAGTGGCAAGGAACGGCTGAGGCCCTGGCCTATGTTCATGGCTAGTGGTTCAGCTTCACATGACGATGGAAGCCCTCATCCTCCAGCTATAAAAATTAAAAGAGTTAAGCTGGAAAGAGCACAGAAAAGAACTGTGCATTCTGAGATGGTATCACAAATCCCCAAGGAGAGTCTAAGTGTGTCGGCAGTTGCAATGCCTGACCTTCCCAAACACTGGATGGAGAGAGGTGGCTCCTTCCACCATTTGCATGCCCCCTGCAAGTGCTGTAAGGAGCACCCACAGTCCAGTTCCTGATATTCAAATTGAATATGTCACTGTTGAAGTATACCAGGATGAGGATATGGGTGTTGCTGGCGCTGAGGAGGAAGTTGACAATAAGGATTCTGATGGTGATGTGGTTTGTTTAAGTCAGGCACTTGGGGAGACACCTGTTGTCCTTGGGATGAAGAAGCCCATTGTGATGCCTGGGCAAACTACCAAAAAAGCCACCTCTTCGGTGTGGAATTATTTCTCCACAAATCCGGATAACAGGTGTCAAGCCATCTGTTGCCTCAGTCAATCTGTAATAAGTAGGGGTAAGGATGTTAACCACCTAGGAACATCCTCCCTTATACGTCACCTGCTGCGCATTCATCAGTAGTCAGTGTCAAGTTGTGAAACTTTGGGTAAGAGCGTAAGCAGTCCACTGACACCTAAATCCCTTCTTCCTCCTGTACCCAAGCTCCTGCAAGCCATACCACCAACTCCCTCAACGTCAACTTCCTCATCAGTCAGGAATGTCCGTAGTCCTGCAGGCCATGTCACTGTCAAGACTGAGGAGTCCTCTCCTAACTGGGATTCCTCCGTAGGATCCTTGAGTGGTATGCCTGCAGTTGCTGCCACTGCTGTTGTTGCTGCTGGGAGTCGATCGTCATCCCAGAGGAGAAGTCGAGAGACCACTTGTACAACTTCCAGTAAGAAATTAACTGTCCAACAGTCCTTTGTGAGGAAGTTGAAATATGACAGCAGTCATACTTTTGCAAAGCGCATAACCGAGGCCTTGACAGCTACGTTGGTGTTAGAGTTGTGTCCGGTATCCACCATTAGCTCAGTAGGACTTAGAGAATTGTTTGAGGTACTGTGTCCCCGGTATCAAATCCCATCTAGGTTCCACTTCTCTAGGCAGGCGATAGCGAAAATGTACACAGACGTCAGAAAAAGAGTCACCAGTGTCCTACAAAATGTAATTGTATCCAGTGTCCACTTAACCACGGACATGTGGACAAGTGGAACAGGGTAGACTAAGGACTATATGACTGTAACAGCACACTAGGTAAATGTATGGCCTCCCGCAGCAACAACAGCAGCAGTACCAGTAGCAGCATCTCGCAAACGCCAACTCTTCAACACTCTATATGCTTCAGAGGATGGAGGATCAGCAAAAGGCCATTCAAGCCTATACATCCACCTACGATATAGGCAAAGGAGGGGTAATGCACCTGACTCAAGCGCAGTGGAGAATGATTTCCGTCTTGTGCAATGTTATCCAACCCTTTGAACTTGCCACACTTGAAGTCAGTTCAGACACTGCCAGCTTGAGTCAGGTCATTCCCCTCATCAGGCTTTTGCAGAAGCAGCTGGATAAATTGAAGGAGGAGCTAAGATGTAGCAATTCCGCAAAGTATGTGGGACTTGTGGATTGAGCCCTTCATTCGCTTTGCCAGGATTCAAGTGTGGTCAATCTGTTGAAATCAGAGCACTACATTTTGGCCACCGTGCTCGATCCTAAGTTTAAAGCCTACATTGTATCTCTCTTTCCAGCAGACACAAGTGTGCAGAGGTGCAAAGACCTGCTGGTTAGTAAATTGTCAACTCAAGCAGAACGTGACCCGTCAACAGCTCCTCCTTCAATTTCTCTCGCCACTGAGGCTGCAAGGAAAAGGATAAGATTTCCTAGCCCACCCACTGGCGGTGATGCAGAGCAGTCAGGTGCGAAAGCTGACATCTGGTCCAGACTGAAGGACCTGCCAATGATTACTGACATGTCTACTGTCACTGCATTTTATTCTGTCACCATTGAAAGAATGGTGGAGGATTATATGAGTGAATGCATCCAAGTAGGCATGTCAGACAGTCCGTATGAAATACTGGCTGGAAAAAGTAGCAATTTGGATGCCCTTGCACAAACTGGCTTTATTTTACCTAAGTTGCCCCCCCCTCCAGTGTGTACTTCAAAAGAGTGTTTAGTGCAGCCGATAACCTTGTCAGAGATTGGCGTAGGAGGTTACTTCCACAAACTGTGGAGAAGATGATGTTTATCAATATGAATTATAAATTCCTCCGGGAAGACCTTTACCATCAATTGCCTCCAGAAAGTACAGAGGGACCTGTGATGGTGGATTCCAGTTGGGAAGAATTAATACTCTGTGAGGAGGAGTATATACACAGTGAAAGGGGTGAGGAATCGGAGGATGAGGATGAGGTCGACATATTGCCTCTGTATAGCCAGTTTGTGCAAGGAGAGATTGCTTATTTTTTTGTGTGGGGCCAAACAAACCAGCCATTTCAGCCACAGTCGTGTGGCAGACCCTGTCGCTGAAATGATTGGTTTGTTAAAGTGTGCATGTCCTGTTTATACAGCCAGTATTTACCCTGCACAGAAACAATATAACCCATCCAAATCTAGCTCTTACTGCAAATGTTATATCTGCTCCACCTGCAGTGCACATGGGGGGTAATTCCAAGTTGATCGCAGCAGGATTTTTGATAGCAATTGGGCAAAACCATGTGCACTGCAGGGGAGGCACATATAACATGTGCAGAGAGAGTTAGATTTGGGTGGGGTGTGTTCAGTCTTCAATCTAATTTGCAGTGTAAAAATAAAGCAGCCAGTATTTACCCTGCACAGAAATAAAATAACCCACCCAAATCTAACTCTTTCTGCACATGTTATATCTGCCTCCCCTGCAATGCACATGGTTTTGCCCAATTGCTATCAAAAATCCTGCTGTGATCAACTTGGAATTACCCCCATGGTTTTGCCCAACTGCTCTCAAAATTGCTGCTGCGATCAACTCTGAATTATCCCCTAAATCCTGATTGAGAACATTTGGGTTTAGAGTATTGAGGGAAAAGATAATTTTAATTTCTGATCGTCAGTGTTTTTTTCTCTCCAAGTTGTCTTGATTTGTTTGATGCCCACAAATCTCCTGATGTGTTGTGGGGAACATTTATGTTTCAACTTGAAATGGTTAGTGACATGATGTGTTTCGAGGCCTATTTTCACATTCATTATGTGTTTGGCGATTCTTATCTTCAAGAGTCTTGTTGTTCTCTCCAGAGGCGTCACCAGGTGTGGTGACACCCGGTGCGCACCCCTGATGTACTGCCGCGATCGCGGCAAAAAAGGGGCGTGGCCTTACAGATAGGGGCGTGGCTTCGCGGGGATACTGGTATCGTCACTCTGGGGGCGTGCCCAGCATCTCCGGAGATGCTGGGCTTCCCCCAGAGACAGTCTCAGTGTGCTGTCGGCTCCTCTGCTATGACAGGAGACGGGTGCTGTAGCGGAATTTCACACTGCAGCACCTGGCTCCTGTCACTACGGAGGAGCTGACATTTGGTGTCACCCCCTCCAGGTGTCACACCCGGGTGCGGGCCGCACCCCCCGCACCCGCCTTGTGACGCCACTGGTTCTCTCTATGTAACACAGGCCACAAGCGCTCTCAATCAGATACACAACATTTGAAATATGACAAGTGATAAAATCTCGGATTCTGAGATTAACCCCATTTACTGTTATTTCGTTGTATTTGTTTGATTCGTCTTTGATATTTCTACATCTCATACATAACCTGCGCCGATGGAAACCTTTTGTTTATACAAGGTTTTTGCTGGGCATTGGGAGTGTGTTTTTAACTAGATGAATTTTTTACATTTCTAGCTTTCCTATATATGAAGGTTTGGTAGGAATCATTTCACATAAAATTGGGTCTCTGGTCAGTAAGTGCCAACTGATTATTCTCTTTACTTGTCTATGTTGGGCATCATATTGAGTTATGAGAGACCATTTTTGTTTATTTTTATTTTCATCTGAAATCTCGCTTGGTTTAGATTAGAGGAGGGTGGGTCTGTTCACCTCTTCTATATTGGTGATGAGTTTGTTCAATTCTTCTTCCTTGTAGCTTTTCTCCAGAAAATTGTTTTTCATTTGATCTATCTGTTGTTTGAAAATAAAGTCATTGCAGCAGTTTCTCCTGACTATAAAGAACTGACTTTTTGGTTCTCACATGAGCCAAACTGAGTGTTGTTGGTATGTAAGTATTCACATCGGTCGGCTTTTGGTAGATCTGTGTATTAATTTTGTGGTCTTCTGAATAGATTGTTAAATCCAGTAAATTGATTTCTTTTTAGCTTCTTGTTAGGGTAAACCTTATGTTCATATTGTTGTTATTGAGGTGCTGGAAAATGTTTGTAGCTCTTCTTCTGTGGAGGACCAAATAAGGAGGACATTGTCGATATATCTGTACCAATTTAGTAGCTCATTACCCCAAATTTGGTCCCCATCACCATCCTGCTTTTTGCAAGAAAAAATAGCCATTGAAGAAAAAATAGTTATTTTCCAAAATAAATTTGACAACTTCTACTACAAAATCTTTTCTTTCAGGTGTATGTTCTGTTTTGTCTAGGAACCATGTTGTGGCCTCCAATGGCATCACCCATGTCTTTTAGATATGCCGGGTTTGATGTTACAAGAGCTTGAAGAATGGAATCAATCAGGGAAGATAAGTTTGATGTCAGATTCTCTTTCCTGATATTATGGGCCTTCCGGGATCATTGGTGGTGTTTCATGGACCTTTGGGAGTATGTATTTATTGTTGGAGTAATTGAATCTTCAATGTTGACATAAACAAACTTTTTCTTGGTTAATCCCCCTTTTAGGTGATGTTTTTCTAGAAGTGTGTGGAAATGTTCTCTTATCTTGTTTGACGGTTCATTCTTCAATTTGGTGTAAGTATTGGTATCTGATATTTGCCTATTTATTTATTTGATGTATTTTTCTCGATTTAGAATAGCTATCCATCCCCCCTTGTCACATGGTTTGATAATGATACGCCCATCCTTGCTAACATCCTGTATTATTTTCTTTTCTATTTTGCAGAGGTTGAACTTTCAGGTTCTTCAATTTTTTTATTTCTTCCAGTACTACTTTGGTGAATATCTCCATAAAGTTGCCACTCACATGTGTAGAGTAGAATTTAGAGTTATTTTTCTTCTTGTTGCTTGTCGGTGTTTCTATAGGGCTTGGGACGTTGATATTCCGTGATGAAGATGGATTTGCATTCTCTCTGGAACACATTATCTTAAAAAGATACCTTTATATTTCTTCACTACGCATTTCGTTGTGTAAGTGAGGTATGCCACCTCCACCTCTTAAAGAGAGGAACTGAAATATTACTTTGGGTATACAAATTAATCAAAACACATAGAATACTATGTAGAAACATCATCCAATTGTTTAATGGCAAACAAAAATAAATTGTGAATTACTACACATGGGCCCTCATTCCGAGTCGTTCGCTCGGTAATTTTCATCGCATCGCAGTGAAATTCCGCTTAGTACGCATGCGCAATAATCGCACTGCGACTGCGCCAAGTAATTTTACAATGAAGATAGTATTTTTACTCACGGCTTTTTCTTCGCTCCGGCGATCGTAGTGTGATTGACAGGAAATGGGTGTTACTGGGCGGAAACACGGCGTTTTCGGGGCGTGTGGATAAAAACGCTACCGTTTCCGGAAAAAACGCAGGAGTGGCCGGAGAAACGGGGGAGTGTCTGGGCGAACGCTGGGTGTGTTTATGACGTCAAACCAGGAACGACAAGCACTGAACTGATCGCAGATGCCGAGTAAGTCTGAAGCTACTCTGAAACTGCTAAGTAGTTTGTAATCGCAATATTGCGAATACATCGGTCGCAATTTTAAGAAGCTAAGATACACTCCCAGTAGGCGGCGGCTTAGCGTGAGCAACTCTGCTAAAATCGCCTTGCGACCGATCAACTCGGAATGAGGGCCATTATCTCTCCTGTATTTTATTTTTCATGTACCCATGAGCATCTGATTCAATACTTCTAACAAGGAGAATACTTGGATTAAAGGACCCCAACTAAATTGCATCATTTTAGATAAGTATATTTACAACGTTTTTGTGGGTCACCCATTCCTTTCTATAGACACAGTAGCGCCATCTTCTTCACATCTTCCAAATTCCACTTTTGTATCTTTTGGACCACACTGGGATAAGTCCAACAGTGGAGTTAAGAGGCAGCAACCAGATTTAGGGGGTAAAGCAGACCTGATCACTGGGCAGCTATTTTTGCAGCCCTGCGATCGGATAGTCGCCACCTTCAGGGGAAGTGTATTTTAGCTGTGCAAGTGTGAAAACTCATGTGAAGCAGAGCTGCACAAACTGATTTTGTGTGGTCTCTGTGCAGCCCAGGACTTACTCAGCCGCTGCAATCATTTCAGCCTGTCTGGGATTGGATTTGACGTCAGACACCCTCCCTTCCTATGCTTGGACACACTTGCGTTTTTCCAGACACTCCTTGAAAATGGTCAGTTGCCACCCACAAATGCCCTCTTCCTGTCATTCTCCTTGCGATCGCCGGTGCGTTATGAGTTTTCACACCATCCCATCTCTGACCAGCAATCCCCGTTGCTGCGGTCTGTCATGCCTGCGCATTGCGGTGCATATGCATGCGCAGTTCAGATCTGATTGCAGGCTGTGAGAAAATGCAGCCTAGTGATCAGGTCTAAATCGGCCCCTTAGTGAAGCGCCTTCAATTTCCTAAACTTCTCTACACATAACACAAACTTGTCAGTAAAGACCATTTCTTTTGAACAGTTCCTTCTCAATCTTTTGAACTGGCCACTGGGGATCGGATTTAACCAGTTATCATGGTGACAACTGGAAGCAGTGATGTAGGCACTTGAGTCCGTTGGTTTCGTGTAATTTTTAAAATGTACCTGTTGTTCCTCCACGTGTCCAGTGATTTCAAAGAAGTTAATTGATTTTTCCTGTATATCAAAACTCAGGAAAATATTCTTATCATTGTTGTTCAGAATATTACAGAAGGAGTTTAGCTCTTCTCTTTCCCCTTTCCAAACAAAAAAGAAATTGTCAATGTAGGATGCTGCTTACGCCTTCGTCACACAGAGAGTCTAAGTAAACAGCCACTGCATACTGATTGGCTGAGAAATGCGTCAAGGCCATGACCCCCATCTCGCTGTGTGATGAAGGTGGAAGCAGCATACACACAATGGACCGAATTCCACAGACTGGGTCCTGAGACAGCAGGAACCCTGAGCTGGTACGTTCAGGTCAAGCAGCTTGTATCAGCCCAGTAAGCTAATAATTTAATCTAAAGGATGCGGACACTAACATGGGAGACAGCCGCGAGTTCCTTAATACATACCCAGCCGGATGACCACCCCAGGAGCCCTTAGTCGCAGTGCTGGTGCTATACTGAGGTGTAGTGAAATCCACTGAGAGGAGCACTTATTGATCCTGATGGGCTAAATGCTATGGGTGAGAAAAGTTATAAAATGTATCTTACGGCTGTATGAATAAACATTTTATTAACCCTGTCACCATTAACAAATGGAGCTGTTTATACTATGTGGGATAAATATACTAATTACATGCTGGAAATATCGACTGTGCTTAAATTGCATGTTGCTGCTTAAGCTAAGGAACTTGCCAACACTAAAAAAGACTGCTGCTATATTCCTGCTTCTGGTTTATACTAATACACTAATTGTGCTCTTAATATATATATATATATATATATATATAAATATCGTGATGGTGTCCGGCACTCAAGGCAATAGAGTGATAAACGTGCTGCGGTGCCCTCCGTGAGGGAATGGTGTCCCACTGAATACTTCCAAGGGTAAAGCAGGCGGCACTCAGCAGTCTGAATTCCATATAAACTTTTATTCAACAACCGACATGTTTCGGAGTTTCCTCCGTCCTCAGGGCAGTAATAACAATTGTGCAACAACACACTGACTTAAATCCCCACCAAAATCAAAATCATAATAAGGTCTAATGACACTCACCTGCTCCACTGCACGCCAGCGATGCCGCTCTCCCGGTGCACTGCCGCGTCTCGCGGGTGACGTCATCATGGCGCGCCGTGTCGCAGGGAGCATCCATAGTAACCGGGACGCCAACACACTGCGTCCATAGAGCCGCCTGTTGGTACTGGCTATAGCAAATAAAATCGAAAAAATCAAAAATAAACAAAGTGAAACATAAACATCATTTAAAAACAGGCTCTGACATAAATAGCTCGTAAGTCCCTTCTTATTAATAGCAGTAATATTACACAAAAATACATACTATTAGTGCCATCATGGCTTATACTAAACACTAGAACCAACTATAGTATACTAAACTAGTGTGCGTAAGTAAAGACCACAAAGCCATTAGTATGATTACATAAAGCATTGCAAACCCAGATTCTCGTTAAGGCCCTTAGGGGAAATAGTCCCCAATGAAAATATCCATCTGGATTCCTTTTGCATAAGGGTCCTATTCCTATCACCCCCCCTATGTGACTTGGGTACATGATCTATTAGAATAGCCCTAATTGATGCAACATTATGTTTGGCCTCCAGGCAATGTCGAGCAAAGGGCTGCTCGCTCTGTCCCTTCTCATACGCTTTCTTGATGGCACTGCGGTGTAGGGCCATACGTTCCCTAAATTGGCGAATTGTTTTGCCAATATAGGCCAACCCACACGGGCAAATTAGGAGGTAAACTACATGTGTGGTGGTGCACGTGAGTCTATGTTGTATTTTTATTTTACGGCCGGTGTGTGGGTGGTTGAATGTGGCGCCTGACATCAAGGTGTTACATGTTGCACATCCCAAACAACGATAACAGCCTAATTTTTGTCTCAAAAAATGAGACTCCTTAAGCTTGGTGAGATTAGTAACATCAAGCTTCATAACCATATCACCCAAGTTTTTCCCACGGGTATAGCAAGGCATGATACGTGTCTCCGCTAAAGATGACATATTGTGATCTGTCTGAATGATAGGCCACATTTGTTTGGCCTTTCGTATCACTCTCTTACTAGCAGTAGTGTGGGTGTTAACCCAGGCTAGTCTTTTATGGTCATTAGAGGCCTTTAAGGGTTGTAAGGTATGTTCACGTGGTATGTTTAAGACCTTTGTTTTGGCCGCCTGTAACTCTCGCAATGGGTAACCTCGATACGCAAATTTAGTCAGCATGTTGTCTAATGCCACCACTGTTTCTTGTGGGTCTGAGGTAATCCGTCTTACTCGTAAAAACTGGGAGTACGGTAACCCTTGCTTAAGCGCTAATGGGTGGAAGCTTTGATGGCTAAGGAGCATATTGCGATCCGTGGGCTTAATGTAAATAACCGTAGATATCTTGTGGTTAGAGCAAGTGATGAGAACATCAAGGTAATTAATACTGACCTCATCTATGGCATATGTGTATTTGACCACTTGTGAGGTCGTATTATGGCTCTCCCACAGGTCCACAAGCTCCTCCCTGGTACCCCCCCAGAAGACTATTAGATCGTCTATATACCGTTTATAGTATATAACATGCTGCATGACTGCAGTGTTCAAATAGAACATCTGTTGTTCCACCTGGTACATGAAGGCATTGGCGTACGATGGGGCCACAGCCGACCCCATCGCACAACCAGCCTGCTGCAAGAAAAATGTTCCATTGAAGATAAAGTAATTACGACTCAATACCATGTGCAGTAGTTTCAAAAACACTCCTAAATCAGGACCTTTATACAATTCATTGTCCTGCAGTAGCAGACGCACTGCCTCAACACCCGCATCATGCGGAATACAGGTGTAAAGACTAGTGACGTCTGCACTGCAGAGCAAGATACGGTATATAGACGATCTAATAGTCTTCTGGGGGGGTACCAGGGAGGAGCTTGTGGACCTGTGGGAGAGCCATAATACGACCTCACAAGTGGTCAAATACACATATGCCATAGATGAGGTCAGTATTAATTACCTTGATGTTCTCATCACTTGCTCTAACCACAAGATATCTACGGCTATTTACATTAAGCCCACGGATCGCAATATGCTCCTTAGCCATCAAAGCTTCCACCCATTAGCGCTTAAGCAAGGGTTACCGTACTCCCAGTTTTTACGAGTAAGACGGATTACCTCAGACCCACAAGAAACAGTGGTGGCATTAGACAACATGCTGACTAAATTTGCGTATCGAGGTTACCCATTGCGAGAGTTACAGGCGGCCAAAACAAAGGTCTTAAACATACCACGTGAACATACCTTACAACCCTTAAAGGCCTCTAATGACCATAAAAGACTAGCCTGGGTTAACACCCACACTACTGCTAGTAAGAGAGTGATACGAAAGGCCAAACAAATGTGGCCTATCATTCAGACAGATCACAATATGTCATCTTTAGCGGAGACACGTATCATGCCTTGCTATACCCGTGGGAAAAACTTGGGTGATATGGTTATGAAGCTTGATGTTACTAATCTCACCAAGCTTAAGGAGTCTCATTTTTTGAGACAAAAATTAGGCTGTTATCGTTGTTTGGGATGTGCAACATGTAACACCTTGATGTCAGGCGCCACATTCAACCACCCACACACCGGCCGTAAAATAAAAATACAACATAGACTCACGTGCACCACCACACATGTAGTTTACCTCCTAATTTGCCCGTGTGGGTTGGCCTATATTGGCAAAACAATTCGCCAATTTAGGGAACGTATGGCCCTACACCGCAGTGCCATCAAGAAAGCGTATGAGAAGGGACAGAGCGAGCAGCCCTTTGCTCGACATTGCCTGGAGGCCAAACATAATGTTGCATCAATTAGGGCTATTCTAATAGATCATGTACCCAAGTCACATAGGGGGGGTGATAGGAATAGGACCCTTATGCAAAAGGAATCCAGATGGATATTTTCATTGGGGACTATTTCCCCTAAGGGCCTTAACGAGAATCTGGGTTTGCAATGCTTTATGTAATCATACTAATGGCTTTGTGGTCTTTACTTACGCACACTAGTTTAGTATACTATAGATGGTTCTAGTGTTTAGTATAAGCCATGATGGCACTAATAGTATGTATTTTTGTGTAATATTACTGCTATTAATAAGAAGGGACTTACGAGCTATTTATGTCAGAGCCTGTTTTTAAATGATGTTTATGTTTCACTTTGTTTATTTTAGATTTTTTCGATTTTATTTGCTATAGCCAGTACCAACAGGCGGCTCTATGGACGCAGTGTGTTGGCGTCCCGGTTACTATGGATGCTCCCTGCGACACGGCGCGCCATGATGACGTCACCCGCGAGACGCGGCAGTGCACCGGGAGAGCGGCATCGCTGGCGTGCAGTGGAGCAGGTGAGTGTCATTAGACCTTATTATGATTTTGATTTTGGTGGGGATTTAAGTCAGTGTGTTGTTGCACAATTGTTATTACTGCCCTGAGGACGGAGGAAACTCCGAAACATGTCGGTTGTTGAATAAAAGTTTATATGGAATTCAGACTGCTGAGTGCCGCCTGCTTTACCCTTGGATATATATATATATATATATATATATATATATGCGATAGCCCTCCCTTACTCACTCACTGACTCATCACTAATTCTCTTCCTGATATGTTAGGAAGATGACATTTAACATAGGTATTCTGCAGGTGGGAAATAGGAAAACTATGTAATTTGAAATTTAATAAACCTCCCCTAAGGGGATGAAAAAGGGGTTGACATAATGACATCATTAACGATGCGTGGCTTGCGTTGCGTGAGCGATAATGCCCAAGCGGACAAATGGATCAAAATTTGGATTGCACCTCTAGTGTGTAGAATTTAAAAAACTACAACAATTGTCCTGTCACTGTTTACCGAATCTGCTATGGGTGCTCCTCGAGTAACACCAAGAACCATGAATTAATATTTACTTACATTAAGATGTCTCAAATATACAGCTCTATAGATTTGCCAAATTTTTAAGACTTATTTATATTTACAACTGTGGAAATCAGAAACTCCCATATGAACAACGGGTAGAACAGCTAGTTTTAAATAATTAATGATATTTGTCGCACAGCTGTGGATGTTTTAATGTGAATAAATTGGATTAATGTGGAATATAGCATATATGAAATAATATAAACTTTTTTATTGAATAAATACCCATTTCAATATGGACAGCCGTTTCTACTTTTTTGGTTGTTGATGTTTATATATTGAGAGTAAGCATCTCAGTTTGAAATCTGCAGTTCATATCATAAGGTAATTATATTGAGAAAAAGTGTAGAAACTGACACACACCCCAACTAGCGCTTTCCTATTTTGTTTCCATACTCTCAATACTCTCTTCTCTCCTCTATACACCATGGCCTGTACCAACCAGGTGGTCACCTTCTACATACCTCACCCTCATCTCCACACTCGATAACATTGCCCCATCTCCTTTGCCCCCTCCCCCATTACAAACCCCAACCATTGTACGCCAAACTGACCCAGCTCCTGCAAAAAAGCTTGTGTACTGCAGAGTGGCTCTTGCAGAAATCTCCCTCTCTTGCAGACTTCCTCCACTTTAAGTTCATCCTCTCTTCCTACAGCTCTGCCAACTCCCTTGCCAAGCAATCCTTCTTCCAGTCACTTATCTCCTCTTAGTCCTCCAATCCCTGCTGCCTCTTTGGTACTTTCAAAATTCTTCTTCACCCCAATTTAACTCTCTCTGCAAATGTTATATCTTCCACACCTGCAGTGCACATGGTTTTGCCCAACTGCTAATAAATTTGCTGCTACGATCAACTCTGAATTAGGCCCTAAGTCACTTGTGCAATTGTTGTTTGGCACAGTTTGGATCTAGTCACTTAATCTAGAGATCGATGCAGCTGGGGACTACACTCTTGAAGTTGCCATTACATTGCTTGAGTGGGAAGCTGGCTTGCTGTGAGTGGGACAGCTAAGTTTTTGAAATGGATTCTGGGTCCCGACATTCAGCAGTTCATCAGGTTAAACTGTCAAAAGAGAAGGTAATCGCTTATTTGCACCGAACTGTTCTCCCTAAGCTGTGGGTCGATTCATAAAGCAGTTTAGAGATAAGAATATTGGAGGTTATAGAGATCTGATCGCATTGTTGCAAAAATCACAGTCAGGTATCAGCAGCCTGCGAATGCGCCGCAATCGCATAGTCATTGGCAGGCAGTCAGGGAGTGGCGGCGCAGCGTGGGTGAGGAGTGGTGCAGGAAACGCAGGCATGTCATGGCCATTGTCAGAGCATCCAGGTGATGTCACCTGCGTTTCCTGCGTTTGCCCATGCCCATGCACCGCGACCATGCACCGTGACCAGGTGACATTATTACATGGGTCCCTAACATCTCTAAAACTATCACTTTATAGAAATATATATATAGGTCTTACCTTCAAATAGAGCCATTATTAATGTGTGATCTGCAATGTAGAAACCTGTGCTATATAAAAAACCTGAGGGTTAATGGGAGGGCTGCCATTACCAGAGAGAAGGAGACTTGTCTTCCAGTGTACAATATATACACAGATATAGAGGTGGGGAAGGGGGGAGAAGGGGGTGGACTGCACACCTTATTACTAAAGATATTGAGAGGTGTCACCATGTTTCGGCTTTCAGTAGCGCACGCACAACTGCAGTAGCGACCGCGGAACTGCAGCAGCAGTAGCAAAGAGCTACAGCAAATAGCTCTCTGCAGTGCATAGTGAAAGTCCGGGGGAAGCTGCTGGCTTTGGAAGCTCCTCCACATCACCTCCCCCCTTCCTCACAAAGCTCCTGCTCCTAGTCCATGGTGGTATGTATATCACCATATATTGTATGATTGATATTGATATTGATATTATACATATATGTGTGTGTATTTATATATGTGTATTTATGAGTATATATATATATATATATATATTTATACCCATACTGATAGGTGCAGCATTCCTGGTGTCTTAAGTAATGCAGGCTCAAACAGGCATAGGTAATAGCAACGTTTCAGTGCCATTTATTACCGGCACTTTCGTCAGTGATGAAAGTGCTGGTAAAAAAGGGCACTGAAACATTGCCATTACCTATGCCTGTTTGAGCCTGCATTACTTAAGACACCAGGAGTGCTGCACCAATCTGTATGTATATATTTATCCATTGGGCAGGCACCCGGTGCATTGTGACTTATACAAGGAGAGTCGGATCTCCCATGTATTTTATATATATATATATATATATATATATATATGGAATCTGTATGTTTTGGTTGGTGGCTTGGACCCACCAATTAAGTGGAATACCCTGTGGATGTCAGGATTCTGGCATCGGTCTCCTAAACAGGGGTATCCCGACAGACGCCATTTTAAGTGCATCCCATATATATATACACTGCTCAAGTGTTTTTCCACTTTAATTTTGAGGGTGACTCCACATCCAGACCTCCATGGGTTAATAAATTTGATTTCCATTGATAATTTTTGTGTGATTTTGTTGTCAGCACATTCAACTATGTAAAGAACAAAGTATTTAATAAGAATATTTCATTCATTCAGATCTAGGATGTGTTAATTTAGTGTTCCCTTTATTTTTTTGAGCAGTGTATATATATGCTTGTATATATATATATATATATATATATATATATATATATATATACACAGAGAAAAAACCACAGGGGTGCATGAGAAAGCTAGTGGCCACGGTTAATAAGAGCTAACCATAGATTAACCCCATCGTATACACACAGAGAAAAAACCACAGCACTCACCACACCAGAAGCGGGGCACAGCCATGCACTTACCACTCACAGGGTGGGGTGCATGTAACACAGCACTCTCCACCACAAAAGCGGGGTACACAGCTGTACTTACCACTCACAGGGCGGGGTGCATGTAGCCCATGACCACATCGCTCTAATAAATACAAACAAAGAACCCAGCACTCACCAAAGTAAACTCACTTATCCTCAACAATTCAATAAATAAATGATGGGGGTTTAGTTGGTGGATTGGCCAATGCACGGAAGCCTGCATACCGATTTTCAAGGTACCCCACCTTCATGCAGGGCCTACACTATCACAGAGTCTTAAAACCTGACTACTTCACTGCTGTTACACACATCATCTGCCTGCTAGATTTAATGTGTACCTGCCACAGACTTTATGGCTTTTAAAGGCACACTAGTCACCTATTGCACTGGCTCAAAGATGATTGCTAAGGAACAGGTGAGACAGGTTCAGGATAATAAAGTCCACACAGGGGTGCATGAGAAAGCTAGTGGCCACGATTAATAAGAGCTACCTTGAAAATCGGTATGCAGGCTTCCGTGCATTGGCCAATCCACCAACTAAACCCCCATCATTTATTTATTGAATTGTTGAGGATAAGTGAGTTTAGCTTGGTGAGTGCTGGGTTCTTTGTTTGTATTTATTAGAGCGATGTGGTCATGGGCTACATGCACCCCGCCCTGTGAGTGGTAAGTACAGCTGTGTACCCCGCTTTTGTGGTGGAGAGTGCTGTGCTACATGCACCCCACCCTGTGAGTGGTAAGTGCATGGCTGTGCCCCGCTTCTGGTGTTGTGAGTGCTGTGGTTTTTTTCTCCGTGTGTACACGATGGGGTTAATCTATGGTTAGCTCTTATTAACCGTGGCCACTAGCTTTCTCATGCACCCCTGTGTGGACTTTATTATCCTGAACCTGTCTCAGCTGTTCCTTAGCAATCATCTTTGATCCAGTGCAATAGGTGACTAGTGTGCCTTTAAAAGCCATAAAGTCTGTGGCAGGTACACATTACATCTAGCAGGCAGATGATGTGTGTAACAGCAGTGAAGTAGTCAGGTTTTAAGACTCTGTGATAGTGTAGGACCTGCATGAAGGTGGGGTACCTTGAAAATCGGTATGCAGGCTTCCGTGCATTGTCCAATCCACCAACTAAACCCCCATCATTTATTTATTGAATTGTTGAGGATAAGTGAGTTTGTATATATATATATATCTTTGTTTGTATATATATATATATATATATATATATATAAAATAGAAAAGTGCAGTTTGGTGAGTGCACTTTTCTATTTTCTATATATGAACTTCCTTATTGGACTTCCTTAGTGACACCCCGGTGGCTGACTACTGAATTGATGAGAGTGCGACCCACACATATATATATATATATATATATATATAGAGAGAGAGAGAGAGAGAGAGAGAGAGAGAGAGAGAGACATACACACCCATGGAAACTACCTTGGATAAATCCTGCATTTGCCCCTGGCTTCTAATACTATGCTGGCGGAAGAAAAATGCTGATGCACTCTCAGTAGCACTAAGAAAACTGTTAGTAAAAATAATTTTGATAGACTCTCACAATTAGAATGGAGTATAAATGAAGCTCTTAGCACACATTTGTGCAAATATGTGGGCCCATGCACAGCGACCGAGTGACTTCATTACATGGTTCTCTAACATCTCAAATACTATCACGTTATATAAATTAATTTAGGTCTTACATTCAAAACAACTACCTGGTGTGCTTATATACCTGATGCTGTTTGCATGTATCCACTATGACATTAACAAAGTTAAAAAGTTCCATAAGTACTACTAACAAGCTAATTGCTAACTACTAAAAGTTTCTACTAATACATTGTTGGACTCTGTGTGAACTGAACCTATGTAAAATTGGCATTAAAAAATAAGCTTTGCTTGCCAAGTCATTAACAGACTAAGGGCCTAATTCAGGTTGGATCACATAAGCGATCTAACAAACAGTTTCCCGCAAATTTGCTCGGATATTGGTCCCAATTGCAAGCATTAATTGAACAAGAACTATACCTGTCTCCCAGCAGTATCATTCCTTTCCATATAGCAGGGGATTTGAATAAGAACTGGTCCATTTACTGCTATTGATATTATGACAGCCTGCCAAGAGCTTATTTAAACAGAGATAACATTTTCAAGAGTATTTCTCTGTTTATTATCAATGGTTTATTTTATATGCTTTCATATGGGAAATTGTATTGTCAAATAATTTGTATTATATTCATACTTTATCCACTTTGCTTTTACTACCTTTTTTATTTTATTATTCATCATCAAGGTAACAAATATTTGTGAAAGACAATCCGTTGTCTCACAGGTTTTGTGATTCTTGCACTGATACACTTTTCTCTATTTTGCATCCTTCAGTCAACAGTTGGTAAGTCTTGAATTCTAGCAGTGTTCTTTACCTACTTTGTCAAAAATAATATCTCATTCATCACTCCATTCATCTCTTATTATTGTTCTAAGTAAAGTTTTAATAACCATTTAGATCATTCTAAAGAGAGCCTAGAAGGTATAGTATAGTTCCTTTCTGATTTTTTTATTTGTTTATGGATAAGGAAAAATCAGAAGGGCTCAGGGCATACAGTATTCCCAAGGAAAAATGGTCCAAAGGGTTAATGCTGGCAATATAGAACTGCCTGAACCCTTCTTTAGAAATATTTGTAGTACACCTACAGGAGAAATACTTCCAGGCAAAGAGACATATACATATATATATATAAACATATACATGCAAATTATATAAGCCTGGATAAGGCCATTAAAAGTTGTGTCTACTTCCTTATCTTCATCACTAACTTGAGTGACATCTGGTCCTGTTGTATTTAGCAGGAACATTCTCTTTTATGTAAATAAAGTATCAGTTGTTGAGAATGGGGTACGTGATACTTGAACTCAAGTCAAGATGGATGAGTTACATTTTCTAAAGCCAGATTAGTTTTAAAATTATTGCTTCTCTAAAAAATTGGACAGACTCACCAGAATCATGCTGAGGATTGTATCTCTCAGGCTATTGCATTTGCACCCAGAATTTCGTTTTACATAGCCACTTCAACATAACACAATTATCGTTGGTATTGAAATATCAAATGAGTGAATGAACTCAATAGGATAAATGTTAAATATTTTCCACAAATGCTGTGTAATAATGAAAAGTTTATAAAATATCATATCTAAATCTACAGCAATTGTTAAATAGTGATTTATTTATTTTATTATTGCAAAATGGGAGATAATTTAAATAAATCTATAAAACCAATAATTTAAAAATAATATATTTGTTAATACTAACTGTAGTTTTCTATAAATATTTTATAAAATCAAATGTTTAATAAAGCCTAGTTCCTCTGCAATTAAATGCATGATCCATTGCCATACAGATTGCTTGCCAATTAAAATAAAGCCCATCCAAAAGCTGCAATAAAACCACATGCTTTTGTCTAAGTTTTCATGAAAAATGGTAAAATCCTTATTTGGATATACAGTATCAAGCAATACTTTTGAAACAATGATTCTCACACCATGTTTTATGTGCAAACAGGTAGTATTTCAATAAAATGTCCCTTTAATGTATACAAGTTGTTATCACCACTTTGTTTGCTACATTCATATTTTACATAATTAGATCAAGACTACACAGCTGTTTAATCAGTGTGAGCATTACTAGAATGTTTTAACAGTGAAGCACTACACAGGTTGATCTGCTGATCCATAACTTGCACTGATAAGATGTAACATTAAACAGGCAATTTGAAAAGTGGATTTATACTTTATACTAAGGAAGTATCATTAAGCAAGTAGCTCTAGATCAGGAGTGTCAAACTTGCGGCCCCTGCTGCATCCTTTTGTGGCCTGCGTGCAGGGGTCCTTTGCAGCCTGTTGGTGGTGGTTAACTTGGGCCAGAATGGGACAGAACTGTGTCCCCAGCATTTTCGCCTGCTTCCGCCCATGGTGACATTGCCCCACTGCCTGCACTGCTCACCGGCACCCATGTGGCACTGTGAAGCAGCCAGCAGGCCTGATAGACAGCTGCAGCCCTGACTACCACAGCTCTTAAAGCTGCAGCCCTTACAGCTGGAGCCCTGATGCACTGACCCCTGAAGCAGCAAGCCCGCGAAGGAGCATCTGCTAATGTAAGTTTCTGTAGCATGCATGCTGCACTGGGGATGGGGGTGCAATGGGGGCATTATGTGTATCAGGCACTATACTGGTGGACATTATGTGTAACTAGAACTATGCTGGGGGACATTATGTGTAGCTGGCACTATACTTGGAGAAATTTTGTGTAGCTGGCACTATACTAGGAGACATTATGTTAACTGACACTATGCTGCCAGTTACAACTGTAACTGCCACTATGCTGAGAGAAATTATGTGTAACTGGCACTATACTGTGGACATTATGTGTAACTGGCACTATACTAGGGACATTATGTGTAACTGGCACTATACTGGGAGACATTATGTGTAACTGGCACTATACTGGGGGGCATTATGTTTAACTGCCACTATACTGGGGGACATTATGTGTAACTGGCACTATACTGGGGGACAGTATGTGATGTGTAACTGGCACTATACTGGGGACATTATGTGTAACTGGCACTATACTTGGAGATATTATGTGTAACTGGCACTATACTGGGGGGCATTATGTTTAACTGCCACTATACTGGGGGACATTATGTGTAACTGGCACTATACTGGGGGACAGTATGTGTAACTGGCATTATACTGGGGACATTATGTTTAACTGCTACTATACTGGGGGACATTATGTGTAACTGGCACTATACTGGGGGACAGTATGTGTAACTGGCATTATACTGGGGACATTATGTTTAACTGCTATGCTACTAAACTGGGGGACATTATGTGTAACTGGTACTATACTGGGGGACATTATGTGCAACTGGCACTAGACTGGGGTACATTATGTGTAACTGGCACCATACTGGGGGCATTACTTGTATCTGGCATTATACTGGGGGCATTATGTATAACTGGCACTATAGTGGGGGCATACAAATATTCAGAAGTATGGAATAATCCCTTATTCCCAAAAAAACATGCTTCTGGTCCCAAGCATTCTGTATAAGAGATGCTCAACCTGTATATATAATCTCTTTCTTTATATTGCTCCCTACACAACACTTAGACCTTCATAATTCAGCCCAGTTGAGATTTTGAGTTTGACATGCCTACTATGGATGCAAAGTTGAGTAATACGGGCACATACCTCAATTCACAATCCTTCATTTGAAGCCTAAACTTTTAATTTGTGGATTGGTGGTATAATGATGATTTACTATACTTTACATTATCAAGCAGGTTTTTTTTATATACTAACTGTCTCCAGAGCATTTTCTTTATACACTCATGTATTTTTTGAGCAGAGATTGTTCCTTTTTACATTCTTTGAGCCAATAGACTTACAAAATTCCCAGAAAAGTGTTATGCAATAAAATATTCCACATATACTTCAAAGTACATACTGTAATACAGATGACTAGTAAAAAGACGGCAATATGTAGAGGAATATTGATGACTCAAAAATACATTAACACTGCTGATAATAAGAGGCATCCATAAATATCTACTGTAGAATATTCCAACCAATACAAAGACATTGGTCTTCTCTGAGTAATTGTTTATAGCTGTTCTTTACAGGAATGAAGTATGTGTATATAAATCTCAATGTGAGGCACGCAAATTTAAAATGTAATCTTCTTGCTGAAGTTCTCTGTAAAGACCATAATTTGTATTCCAAATGTCATCTTCAATCTCCTCATTAGAGGTAACAGAAGATGCTATGTATGATTCTCCATCATGTTCTTCATATATGCACATATAACAATCATGCTACGATTCAGTAGGCAGGAGGTACCGAAATGTACATCATTTATATAACTTGATCTCGAGTTCGTTTGAGGCCAGTAACTCTGGCAGCCAAGAGAAAGGCCATCCCAGTGAGAACTTCTGTGATAAAGGATATCCATGCCAAAGCCAATGACCAACCAAACCGTATTTCAATTTCAGACAGAATTTCACTACCTACAGAGTACAGTGCATAGTTAAATGCTGCAGCTGAATAGGCAATATAAATGCTGATTCCAGTGAGAGTTACCAATGCTGAAAGGAAAAGAAAAAAAAATATTTAACATATTAGAACATCAGTATTACTTCAAGAATCATTAAGAACCTTATTTATTTGACAATGAAATACATTATGGAAATAATTAGTGTATAAGAGCATTATTGGCGAAAATATAACTTATTAATACATTTTCTTTGTTTTTTCCTAATGGCCAGCTGTATTACATTTTGTAGTGAACTTAATATACCAGGAATTTTTATTTATATTGTGTGAGATTTACACAGAAAAACAAGTTTTTTTAAATTAAGTTTCACAATTGACTAATATTGACACTTATAAACAAAGTATATCTGTGGCACCTAATAAGAGTTTTCCAAACCCAAATGCAGCCTCAGAGGAAAAACAACTTAAGAAAATCACACAAAAAAATCATAAATAAGATAAAAACAATGAGGGGTAAACACCTTGAAAAGAAAAAGGTGAGACAACAATATTCCAATAAACCATACATCAATGAAGGTAAAAAAAAAAAACCTTGTAATACTTATACGTATCTAGTCTATTATGCCATGATGGAAATTATATTTTTCATTCAGTCCTAGTATATGACACTAGAAGAAATAGTTTATCCCAATGGTAATTGTCAATACTGAAAGTTCTAGAATGATAAAGGAAAGTCTAAGATGGTACTTTTCAATGCCCGTGCAATATATTGAACAGGAAAAAAATTAAAGTATAGTAATATTCTCTATGCTAATAGGAAAAAAAGAATCAAAATGAGCAAACATCTGGTGGAATGCTCTAAAATAACCTGAATGTCTCCTTTTAATTTCTTTGGAGTAGAAAGAACATCTGATTCAGGATTACCTCCAAGTGGTTTTTAATGAAGAATATACATATAAAAAAGACTGTCACACTGTGCAGTATACTGCACATGTATTTTATGAGGAGGGGGAGGGCGCAATTTATGGTGGAGAGGGCTGCTAGTCGCCACCAATATTTGTGCAGGAGGAGAGGCCTCATATCATCCAGAATAAGTACCATCCTGAGACTGAACACGGGGACCAACCAATCATTGTGGTCCAGAGATCATCGGCATGGAGAAGACTTTATGAAGACCGTGGAAGCTTACCAGGATGATGAGTGGATTAACCACACTGAAGAATTGCAGCACCTGAATCCTTGTTTAACCAAAATATAAATAAACTATATACTACAGTATTTTGTCCATAAAAACGGGGGAACAATAAGGGTATACATTCGCCTCTATAAAGTATTTGTGTAATAATCCTTGATAGTGAAATAATTAAAGAGAAAAATAGATACGCTCATAAACCCTAATATTCTGCACCTGAAGTGTGTCAGCCAAAGAAGTCCAAAAACTAATAATAAATTAGAATTTATTAAAAACAATTGTATATGCTATATCACTAAAAACATAACGTGTTTATGTAGCAATACTGTAACAATTTTTCAAGCAATTGCAAACGTTGTTATATCCTTGTACCAAATTATACTGTTTAAAAAGTACTGTTGTCATTCAGGTATAATACCGGGCGTCCCCGTCTCTGATAATTGGCATTTAACTGGAATTGCTGTGGTGGAAAAGCAATAGAGCTAAGTAAAGCCGCTGAGATGGAATAGCTGTTTATTGTTACCAAGTCCAGTAAAGTGGTGGATAACATGGGGCGGAGGCTGAGTAGCTGCTGATGTAAAATAAATTGCCGCGGTGAGGTGCCTTAAGCTGCCGTGTCCATGCCGTGTAAATATAAATAGTGGATGGAGCTGTCAGTGTCGGCGGTGTATGAACCGCTCCAGCAATCAATGATGATAGCCACTGATTGAGGCGGAGAATGTGGTCTCGCAAGTGGATGTAAAGGATTGCAGTCAAACAGACAAGCTGGAGGGAGATTTTCTGCCCATCTCCCGTGCAGTGCTTGAAGCGATTTGTGATAATAGGCGATGTCTGTGATGTCCACCTGAGACTGGCTTGCGGCAACAGTGGGCGGAGTCCTGACGCATTTCGTCACGACTACACGTAACTTTTCCAAAGAGATGACTCCCAAAGTCGAGTATGCTCTATTTAAGGAACTCCCAATAAAGCAAACACCTGTGCAATTGATGTGTTTATACAGAACTGCTGCTATATACATGGTTAATTAGGACTTCAATGGCTGCAATTTTAATCTATTCATTGGACCAACCTTTATATATATATATATATTTATCATGACAATTGCTATCAAATATAAATATAAGTACAGTAGACATATTTTAAATAAACCGCTTAGGTAAACAATGGTATGAGAAAATATAGCTCTTAAAGGCATAGTGAATATAGAATCTATTATACTATTTAGATTCTTATAAATTATACTCAACTAAGTTCACATATCAGATGATATATATGATTAACATACTAACGATTTACCCAAATACAATAGACACTGTGAAATAAAGATAAAGAAAATAAGTATTAAAAAAACAGATTATAAGACAAAATAGGCTGTAATAGAGAATAAGAAAACCAAAAATTGTTTTCTAATGTAAAATAACCGGAATTATTACATGTTGTTTATAATAATAACATAATCCTGATTCATGTTTTATCTTTTAATTTTTAGTGTTCATTACTTAATTATCTAAAGAAGAAAAAGGTGAAAAAAGAACCAAGTATGGTGGCTCCTGCAACGTTTGTATTGAGCCGCCATATATAATGGTTCACACATGAACTAAAGGAGAAGGGGGAGAGATGAACCTGATAGGGATGTGTCAGGGGTCAACCTCAATACACTCATTGACGCCATTGAGAGCGAGGGTCCTCAGTTTGTGGATCCAGAAGTTTTCCCTCTGACACAGTCTATTGTATCTATCTCCACCCCTTTTGGTGAGATTGATAGTTTCAATGCCTATCAATTTGTTATGAAAACCAAAAAAATGTTTGGAGACCCCATGATTCAGAAAACCCTTGGAAATGTTGCGTCTATGTTCTAAAAAATGAATTCTTAATTTGCGTGTGGTTCTGCCCACATAGTGGAGACCACAGGGGCAGATTAATAGATATATTACATATTGGCTGTTACAATTTATGAAGGATTTGATGCTGAAATCTTCTCCTTTAGAAGATGTAAAGGATTGAATGTTGTTTCGGATGTGAGAACAGGTAATGCAATTACCTGAACCACAACGAAAACAACCTTGGGGTTTCGATGTGAGCCATGACAAGGATGATTCTTGTATATCAACATTTGGTGTTCTTTTGTCTACAAATAGACACGGCGCCAAATGTTGTGTAAGGTTCTCAGATTTTTTGAAGATGATTGAAGGGGCATGTCCAATCTCTGGTCTCAAAATCTTGTCAGTTAATAAAATCGGAAGTTGTTTTTAAAGATCTTTTTTTATCTTCCCTGAGGCACTATTATACTTTGAACAGAAGTGTGGAGATCTTTATTGAAGGATGTGTTCTTAACCTTGTAATTGAGAAGATGATCCCGATCCAATAGATCAGCTTTACTCAATGCAGATTCAATTAAACTTGTGGGGTAACCTCTAGTGCATAAAGCACTAGTGAGTTCTTGCGCTTGTATAATAAAATCACTTATTAGTGCAGTTGCGTCATAACCAACGCAATTGACCTAGGGGTATATTTTTCACCCATGGTTTGGAGTGCATGCTGTCATAATGAATGAAATTAAAATTATCCACTTCCTTCCTAAAGGTTTTCGTGGTGATGGTGCCATCAATAATAGTTATGGCAATATCTAGAAAGGATATGGACTTATTGTCCGATGTGCTCGTGAACTGTAAATTATATTCATTTAAATTTAATAGTGAGGTTGAATCGGTGAACTGTGAATAATCCCCATCCAAAATAAAAAAACAAATCAGACATATAACGGCCATAGAAGATGAGGTCTGCGCCCAAGTCTCGCCCCCATATGTGCGCGTCCTCGAACGTGCCCATATATATGTCGGCGAAACTAGGTGCGAACCTCGTCCCCATGGCCGTCCCAAGTGACTGTAAATAATAAGTGTTATTAAACAAAAAATATTGTGTGACAGTATAAATGATATAGAATCCACAATAAATCTCTGCAGTCTCTCTGACATGGTATCTAGATTGTTCAACTATTGTTCAATTACTGCAACTCCCTTATCATGGGGAATAATGGAATATAGTGAATTAACATCACATGTTACAAAAAATATGAATTTTCCCACTCAATTCTTGAGATAGAGTTTAAAAAAGCAGTAGTATCTTTAATATGAGATCGCAGAGAGACTGCGTGGGTATTTTTTTTAAAGTCAACAAAATGGGATAAATTAGCAGTGAGGGACTCAACACCCGAAATAATAGGTCTACCCGGTGGAGTTAAAAGTGACTTATGAATTTTGGGGAGGTGATAGTATATGGCTGTGACTGGATGTGAAGGGATTAGATATTTAACCTCTTCCATAGATAGAGCTCCATCGTTAAATGCCTCTTGTATCATTGTAGTCATGGCAGCTAAAAAGGTATTGGTTGGATTATACTTCAATTTGATGTAGATATTAATGTCCCCCAATTGTTTTTCTGCCTCTAAAAGGATAAACAATGGTATTCTGAATGACAATTCCTCCTCCCTTGTCAGCCTGCTTGATGACAAGGGAGGGGTCTTTCTTGAGCCTCTTCAGAGATGCTTTCTCTTTATTGTGCAGATTATGTTTATATTTGATGTTCTTAATTTCCATGATACATAATTCATCAAAATCGTCCAATGTTTTATTATAAAATATGTCAATTTGGGGACTCCTATGGTGCAGAGGAAAAAATTGAGTCCTGCTTCTAAATTTAGTTATTCGTTCATTATATCTGTCTGAACTATAAATAGGCATGGTGACTGATGATATATTGCTCTCCAATTGGAGTGACTAGAGCATATCTATACCCAGTCTATCTATATCATTCAAAATAGTAAGAGAACCAATGTCATTGTTTCCACCTACTTTTTTTGACGCAAAATATATTTTCCTCGCTAAAGTTCTGACATATCTGTTGAGATCAACAAATAAGTTAAAATGGTCAGGGGGTTTAGTAGGGGCAAATTTCAGCCCTGGAGTTAATAATCTAATATCATCTACATTAAATTTAATTGAAGATAAATTATGAATGGTAGATTTACCTAGTACTTCACGTCTCTCTTGGCCTCTATGCTGGGGTCTCTTCATCTTTTGGGAGTATTAAGCCAAAGTAAACTGTATCTGTTCTGATGATGATGATATGGAGATAGAGTGTGATAGTCTCTTTTGTGTTTTCCTAAAAAAATAGAGTTGCTTTTCTGCTCCTGACTCTCATTATTGCTGTAAGAGACCTGTTGTTTGGGTCTCACTACCATTCCATCCCTCCGATGACTATCAGGAGATGGTTTGGAATATTGATGCATGTCATCATGAGTAACATGTTCATATCGGGAAGATGTAAATCTCTGATTATTTTTTGAGGTGTTACTACCTACCCGGGAAAAAGAATGATTGGCATATTGATACCTCCCATTTGATCTACTTTGAGGTCTCCCTCTATAGCTCTGTTTCTTATTGAAAGTACGGACTTGATTATTACTATAATCATCTGAATCTCATTCAAATTTACAAATTTTACTGTCAATAATCTCCCTTTCGTAGGTCTCAAGTTTATGATTCAATTTTTGGTCATTATGTTTGTATTGTGGGTGTTCTGAATAGGTTAAGAGTATTTTCTTTGTCTCCTCAATCTCTTTAGAAATAGAGGAAATCTTTTAATTACGATATTTGATAAGTAAGTCCATTAAGGCAAATGAACACCCATCCAAAATGGAGTCCCATTTCCCTTTCAAGGTAGGATCATCTATAAAGGAAAGTGTTTTAAAATCCTAAGACCTCTCGGAATTTTTTTACTTTTTACATATTTTTGTAAAGTCACCATGTCCCACCAATGTCGGGTTTCTGTTTTTAACAAATCTTCTAATGTGTAAAAAATGATGTTAAATTCCCTGTCTTTATCTATCAGAATAGTGGAGGGAACAATGGAATCATAATTATCATTAAGTTCTTCAACATATTGTTGTCTCCTCTTTATTCTTTCAGAGAAACAAGTAAGTTCAGCCATTCTACTTTTAGAAAAATGGAGTTGAATTAACTGTCAATTAAATAAAGAATTACCAATAAATAGTTTTTTCAAATGAAGTAACAGTCTGGTTATATGAGACCGGCAGCTGCAGATATACACAAATTAAAGAACAACCACACTGAAGAATTGCAGCGCCTGAATCCTTGTTTAACCAAAATATAAATAAACCATATACTATTTGGTCCAATAAAACGGGGGAACAATAAGGGTATACATTCGCCTCTATAAAAGATTTGTGTAATAATCCTTGATGGTGGAATAATTAAAGAGAAAAATAGAAGCGCTCATAAACCCTAATATTGTGCACCTGAAGTTTCTCAGCCAAAGAAGTCCAAAAACTAATAATAAAATAGAATTTATTAAAAACAATTGTATATTCTATATCACTAAAAACATAACATGTGTTTATGTAGCAATACTGTAACAATTTTTCAAGCAATTGCAAACGTTGTTATATCCTTGTATCAAATTATGCTGTTTAAAAAGTACTGTTGTCATTCAGGTATAATACCGGGCATCCCCGTCTCTGATAATTGGCATTTAATTGGAATTGCTGTGGTGGAAAAGCAATAGAGCTTGGTAACTATAAACAGCTATTCCATCTCAGCAGCTTTACTTAGCTCTATTGCTTTTCCACCAATTAAATGCCAATTATCAGATCCGGGGATGCCCGGTATTATACCTGAATGACAACAGTACCTTTTAAACAGTATAATTTGATTCAAGGATAGAAACATAGAAACATAGAAACATAGAATTTGACGGCAGATTAGAACCACTTGGCCCATCTAGTCTGCCCATTGTTTTTATCCTTTAGGTAATCGCAACCCTCTTGGAACCTTAATTCCTTGTAAGGATATTCACATGCCTATCCCAAGCATGTTTAAACTGCTCCACAGTCTTAGCCGCTACCACCTCTGATGGGAGGCTATTCCACTTATCCACTACCCTTTCTGTGAAATAATTTTTCCTTAAATTTCCCCTGAACCTGCCTCCCTCCAGTTTCAGTATATGTCCTCGAGTTCTAATACTTCTCTTCCTTTGAAAAATGTTTCCCTCCTGAACTTTGTTAAAACCTTTGGTATATTTGAAAGTTTCTATCATGTCTCCCCTTTCCCTTCTCTCCTCCATACTATACATGTTAAGATCTTTTAGCCTTTCCGGGTAAGTTTTGTGATGTAGGCCATGCACCATTTTAGTTGCCCTTCTTTGTACACTCTCTAATGTATTTATATCCTTCTGGAGATATGGTCTCCAGAACTGGACACAGTATTCCAGATGAGGCCACACCAATGACCTATACAGTGGCATTATTACTTCTCTTTTCCTGCTACTGATTCCTCTCCCTATGCAACCAAGCATCTGACTTGCCTTTCTCATTGCTTTGTTGCATTGCTTTCCTGCCTTTAAGTCACTTGAAATAGTGACTCCTAAATCCCTTTCCTCCTCAGTAGTTTCCATTATAGTACCCTTGATACTATATTTAGCCTTTGGGTTTTTGAGACCCAAGTGCATGATTTTGCATTTTTTAGCATTAAACTGTAGTTGACATGTTCTTGACCATTTTTCAAGCCTAGCTAGGTCATCAATCAATTAGGATATAACAACATTTGCAATTGCTTGAAAAATTGTTACAGTATTGCTACATAAACACGTTATGTTTTTAGTGATATAGCGTATACAATTGTTTTTAATAAATTCTAATTTATTATTAGTTTTTGGACTTCTTTGGCTGACACACTTCAGGTGCACAATATTAGGGTTTATGAGCGCTTCTATTTTTTCTCTTTGATGAGTGTATTGCTATCTTCTGTATGTCTCGTGCAACCTTTGATTACATCCTGGGCTTACTTACCCCAGCACTTGACATGCAGACCACCAGGCTTAGGAGACCCATCGAGGCAAGCAGGAGGCTAGCCATTGCATTGTGGTGGTATGCTACCCCGTGAGAGTACCGCACAATTTCGTGCTTATTGGGTGTTGGGATCTCCACAGTCTGTGTCATAGTCCACCATGTGACTCAGGCAATGGTGTCTACCTTATACAAGTGCTTCATATCTTTACCACAAGGACAGTGCTTATAGGATACCATAGAAGGATTTGTGAAGTGAGGCTATTCGCAGTGTGCAGGAGTGATTGATGGGACACACATCCCCATTATTGCCCGACGTGACAACCCTGTAGACTATTTTAACACGAAAGGCTGGCACTGGACCACAAATATTATTAAGTGGTTTTTTTTGGGTGGTGGGATGATTTGCATGGGTGTTTTACAGTATAACTTTTTTAAATTTAAATGTATTTCATTTTCCTAGATGTGTTTATTGGCTGGCCAGGATGATCTCATGACTCCCATGTTCTTGCCAATTCAGATCTTTTCAACATTGTAGAGGAGAAGCAGGGTGGCTGGATGTACCCCAAAGAGGTAAACATTTTTTTAAATGATCTCCTATGTGCTGTACTTTAGCTGTAATGGTTGTATATAATTACCTAAATCAATTTTTATCCCTATCTTATTATAGTTTTGACTGACTCCTCTGCAATATATTATTTTCTCTATTTTAAAAAGGTATTCTAAGATCGTGAATGGGGTGGATATCCCTGTTCACATCATCGGGGATGCAGCATACCCTTTACGCCACTGAATTATGAAGGGCTACACCCAACAGGTCCAGTTGAGCCCTGAAAAAGAAACATATACACACACCCTGAGTTCGGCAAGGATAGTGGTAGAGAACGCCTTTGGCAGGTTAAAAGGAAGATGGCGTTGTTTGCTGAAGCGAAATGATGTTGACCTAAAGATCATGCCTAATGTAGCAGCTGCGTGCTGTATATTGCACAACATCTGCGAACTTAAAAATGAACTATTTCTACCTGAGTGGACTGTGCAGGACCCTGATGTTGGAAACCCATCTGTTGGATGTACATTTTTTGGTGCTGACACAAACTCCACAGCAGATCAAATCCGTGACACTATTACGGCAAACCTTGCAGCACAGTTACCCTTTCATCATTATTAGAAAAGTTGAGTATTAGAAAAGTCATCACAACATGTTTGGTCAATTATATTTTGTTTATTTTGATTACCACCTTTGTGTTTTTTGTAGCCCAAAAATGAAACACATTAACAGCATGTGTACTGTATATATGGTGAAACAATAGTTTCTATTAGTTCCCAAACAAGGAAAACATGGTCTACAGATATGCACATTTGGGTACATTATGCATATATGGGGTCATTCTGACCTGTTCACACGCAGCAGTTCTTCGCTGTGGTGCGAACGGGCCAGAAATGCGGCTGCGCAGCACCTGCAATGACCAGAAGAAAGAAGAAAGTGATCACTAGCGCAATCGCAAGAAGATTGATAGTGGGGAGGTGTTCCGGGGCTTCTACTCACCATTTTCTGGGCATGGAGATCCGACGTCGGCGTGTCCAGGCGTTTGGAGGGCGGATGTTTGATGTCAATCCCGGGACCTTCGTCGCTGGATCCATCGCACAGGGTAAGTAGGTCTGACCCTGGTCTTGTTTTGCAGGAAAATTTTTTAGCATAGTAGAGCTTCACAAGCGAACGCAGCCCTGCTATGCTAAAATACACTCCCCCATAGGCGGCGTCAAGTTGATCGCACGAGCAGCAAAAAGTTACTAGTTGCTATCAACTCAGAATGACCACCATAGTTTCACATACCTTTTGAATTCCCCCCCAAAAAATGCACACTGGTAGGCTTTTAGATACAATTACACCAATGTATAGCCACAGTAACCCTGCAGTATATTGCAGTGAAAAATACAAAAATAACTGTTTATTTTGAGGTTTGTACATACTATACAAAATAAACACAACAGCCATAAGAAACCCTCTCTCCTCCCATAACAATTCCATCCCAAACAAAAATTGCAATAAATAAACCATTAGAATTAAACATAATGAACAAACAGTTGTGCATAAACACTTTTTTATTAACCACACTGTGGTTATTTATCAACAAGTGATACATTTTACTGTGAGTGATAATTTGCTCCAGCCAATCAGCACCTAACTGCCATCTGTTATAAAAAAAAACACCTGGGAGCTGTTTGGATGGTGCAATTTATCACTCACATTGAAATGTATCACTCATTGATAAATGTGCCCATAAGTTCAAGTTAAATTAGGGTATACACTAAACTCTGTGCGTTAGATGCTGCAGTACTTGTGGCACAGTATGGGCCAGGATTAAATGTTCCACTCCCTTGGAACGCAAGCCACTTCCGGCGGATGTCCGGTCCGGGCCTTATAAGATCCTAGGAATCTCTAAACTGGGCCCACGCCCATTCGTCCCCTTCTCCTTGTTCCCTATGAGTGACGGAGGCGCAGTTTGGACGGCCTCCGTCTTCATTAAGTGCCCAGTTTAGAGATTCCTAGGACCTTATAAGGCCCGGACCAGACATCCGCCGGAAGTGGCTTGCGTTCCAAGGGAGTGGAACGCAAGCCAGTAATTAGGGTTTTTTATAGGTTTTGCTGGTATTTTCTAAGCATGTGTTTTGTTTAAGTATTTTTTCACATCTTTTGCTCTATACTACATATATTATCTATTTCTCAGTCCAGTAATAAGGGCTTATTTGATGTTTTATAATTAACCTCCTGTCCCCGCCCCCTAGGGGGAAGGACTGGGATCTTCTGCTATAAAAAGATAGTATTTACTTCACACACTTACCTTGAGAAAGACTGTATGTCGAAACGCGTTGGTTTTATTTGGAAGGCACCTGTTTACTTGGGGGTTAAGTCCCTAGGAGTGTGACGGTCCGGACATCATCACTATCCAGGTTCTGTTTTTTTCATCTGTCCCCCAAGTCACATGTGCTTCTGCTCACATCATTGGAGATGTTAGTTTAATGGTTTATTATTAAATTTGTGTTTTTTTATTTAATTTGTGGACAACCCCTTCATTTATATATACGGGAATTATTGGGAGTATACCCATCTCCCATATACTGTGACACGTGAATTGACCGGCTTATCACCCACAACTGGTTCCCTGTTTCTGCTTGTTTTCCGTGGTGCCACGAGAGAAAGCAGAGAGAAGGAGGCCTTTGGAACTACCTTTCCTGCTGGAAAGCGAGTATTGTCCCCAGGAAGATAGAATACCTGTAGGAGACATCATTTAAAGATACCTTTATGAGCTTCGTTCTCCGTCTCTTCCATGTGAGTTCGGTACGCACCATTTTAAGACCTCCCCCCACTTTTCAGTTCACCTGTTAAAGATACCTTTATATGAGGACCTCTGTTTATGTCTATGTGAGTTTGGTACGTTTCTTTTGTCTGTATCACCTCCTTTTTACCCTCACCCTTTCCACACGAGTGAGATATACCACACCATTAGGGTTTTTTTACCGCTTATATTTCTGGTCCGCCTGGGATAGTATCCATCACTACGAATGAAGTTCTAATAAGAGGACATCAACCAGACGAACCACTGACCAGAAAAAGAACAAAAAAGAAACCTTTATGAGCTTCTATCATCCAGAATCAACGTGAGTACGGTGTGTACCAAGAAAGAATACCAACTCCTGTATCTTAGGATATTCCCTCCTGTAAATTATCCATCAAAGATACCTTTATATGAGGATTTGCATACGTACCAACTTTCTTCACTTTTTTCCGAGGGAATCATACACCCGTGTTTGAAGAACCTCCTACCCCCATGGATACCCCGTCAGTGAACTCCGGATGGGAAAAGAAACCCTCACGAACATTGATTTTCCCTTGTTCATGTGAGTACAGTGTTGACCCCGGGGATTCTTCTCCTCTTTCAAGAACTCCCTTCCGTGAACCTTTCTTTTTCAAGACAAGAGACTTCTTCATTATTTGGGACACTAATCAATCATTGTTGGGATATCCCCATTTATGTTTATATATTTATAATACATTGTGATTGGATAGCGCGTTAAGGTGGTAGAACTTTCTTTTTCTGTCCATTTGCCCCCTTGGAGATTGTGTGACATCTCCCTCTATCTACCTTTCGCAGCAGTCCAGAGGGCGCGGCAGGATTTTCTCCAATTTCAAAAATTTTCATAAAAATAGCAGCATTAGCAAACGTGTTTGTGGCATTAACACACTAGCTTAACTCTGCAACAAGTTACAGTGATCTTTATATCTAGTGCAGTGCAAACTATATCCCGTGGTTCTCAATGCAGGCTTTCTGAGCATGGCAATCCTGAACATATAGTAATTAGTCATTATGGTACCCCCCCTACCCTGTCACCAAGTACATACGTAAGTACATACCTCCATGTCCCCCTGGGTGGTGGATAACCCCACAGCCAACCCTAAGCTTTCCCCCCTCCCTACCCTAACCCCCTTTTCCTGACTGCATACTCAACTCCCGTGGTCAGATGTTCAGGATCCTGACTGCCAGTATTGTCACCACATGTTGTGAAAAAATTGGGGAAGTGCAGCAGTGTAGAAAACGGCCACCCACCTTTAACACTGGCTCATATTTAACCCTATGCTGTGCTATGTATGTTTAAAATTGAAAAAAATATACTTACTGTTTTTCTGCAAAGTTGGGTTGACGGCGACGGCACTTTGCACAGTCACACTGTCACTGGACTGAGCTTCCACGACCTCATCAATGGTGTCAGTTATACTGTCATCATGGCTAGATGTATGCGTGGACAGGTGGGTGAATGTGTCATGTTCATGTTCGCTATTCCCAGGTGTGTCCTCAATTAACAGGGGTGATGGTGGGCAGACTTTACTGGTTGTCTGTGTATCTTCAGGACCTTGACTGCCTTCTGTAGCAGTGTACTGAGAACTGGAAGACAGACTCACAGGATTGCAGATAGCTTTGTGTCCAAAGACATTTGCGCAGATATCATAGTATTGCCACTCGATCCGGCCAGCCCCACTCTTTTTACAGTTTTTATCATGCACCTTCAAGAACTGCTTTTTCAGAATCTTCATTTTATTAACAACTTGCTGTTGTGTAATTCCTCTGGCTTCAAGCAGTTTGCAATGCTTTTATAAATAATAGCATCCTTCACTGTGCCTGTTATCTGTCTCTTTATTTTCTTTTCCCCCTTATGCTGAGCAGCTCTCTGATATCCATATCAGTCCAGTTAGCCATATTGCCTGTCTCCTCCATTTCCAGGATGCTTCCCAGGGCTCTGGATGATGACATCATCTTTTCTGAGCCCAAGAAAGCTCCAATGAGAGGCCTTTTAACAGTCCCTTGTACTGAATACCGGGTAGGGCCCATTCACACTACACTGCATCCTGGGACGATTCCGGATTCAACCCAGGAGACCTGGGATGAAATGCCGGGACGCTCGACCCGGTATATTCTTTCAGTACCCTTTCACACTGAGCAATGCGCAATCATATGCAATAACCGGGGAAATATTTGTCAGTCTGAAAGGGGTATTACTTAGCACCAATGTCTTATCAAATAGGTATTCCGCCCTTTAACTAGAACCAGAATCATCAGATGTTAATTTTTTATAAGAAACCACTCTAAGATATAAAAAAAAAGGAATTCTCTTTGACCAAAAGAGACACCATGGGGGCAAGCTCCAGAAGTAAACACAGGAAAATATTAAAAAACAAATAAACCTAGAAAATTCATCTCATCTATGTCAAACATCTCTAACACTATGATGAAAATGTTCAATTTGAGCGTCAATGCATTAACAGGAACAGAAATGTCTGTCCTCATGAAATGTTTAACCCTTACATCAAGTATCAATTTGTTGGAATTATATTTTGTTTTGCATAAATGTATCCATGAGCAATGTTTAAAACAATTCTTCCTAAATGGAAAGGATACTATGACCATAGAGCGAGGCAATTATTAAGGAAATAATAACCCTGCAGTGGAAAGGTCAGGAATTTTCAGAAACACAAGAAGTCTACATTAAGACTAGAAACCTAATTCAGACCTGATCGTAGCTGTGCAAAATTTTGCACGGCTACGATCAGTTACTCAGACATGCGGTGGGATTCCCAGCACAGGGCTAGTCCGCCCCACATGTCTGGCCCTCCCCCTCCCCCCGTACAAGTACAAAAGCATTGTGGTGATGCTTTTGTACTTGACGAGTAGCTACCTACCTGTGCAGCTCCTGCACGCTGTCAGGGAGCTACTCATCACTGCCCGGGTCGCAGTGGCCCGCCCTCAGCATGCAGGTGTGCCTGGACCTTGCCCCCAAAATGGTGTCCAAATGCCACCGGCCCGCCTCCTCCCGCCCAGCAACCGCCTCTGCCTGTCAATCAGATCACTGGGCTGAGATGGGCTGAGATGGCCATCAGCTGTCTGGCATGCTCCAGCGCACTGCAGCACTGGCACATGCACAGTTCAGACCTGATCTGCTGCTGTGCGAAAACACACAGCAGCGATCAGGTCTGAATTAGGCCCAATGTTAGCACCAACAACAAACTTGTTACAGATAGTTTCAAGGAAATTTCTAAAAAAAAAACTAATAAGGAGTTTAACAATTAAACATTTAAAGAAGGAGAAGCATTGAAACATGTACAACAAAATAACTTGCTGGTCATCAAACCAGCTGAAAAGGAAGGCAGGTAATATTCATGGACCATGCTAAGTATGAGGATGAGGTCTATAGACAATTAATAGAGGGCAGTACTTATTTACTATTAAAAAGAGATCATATAACTAAAATAGTAGATGTGAAGAACTTATCAAAAAAATATAAATGCAAATGCATGTATAAATCCTTTATAACCACCATATAAATCCTACCAAAGGTTCATATAGACTAGTCACACACTAGAGAGGCCTGTTGTATCTGGAATAAACACAGTTACAGCCAATTTCCACTATTTATGTCTACCTACTTACCTTAAATAAACTAATGAAGTCTTGGTAAATAAAAAATAAAGAATTTAACATGGAAGGAGAATTATGTCAGTTGTCGGTGACAACTGACATGAAGTCACTTTTTACTATTATGGATCAAACACAAGGGATTAATGCCACTAAAAAGTTTTTTGCTAAATTCAACTACGATCCCTCATTATCAAAAAGCAGAGAACTTATATTCAAAAATTATTATTTTGGTGCCAACATGGACAGCAGAAATGCCCCTAGCTCTATCAATTTCTTCATGGCCTTCTGGGAAGACCTAGCAGTCTGGAATGGCCATGAAAAAAGTAAGTCTGGTATCCTGGTACAGGTACAGTACATTACATTTCTTTTCTTTGGGAAGGTGACAGAGATAAATTGAACAATTGATGTAGACATCTTAACAATAATGAAATGAACATTGCCCATACTTTTGAAGTTAGTTAGCTCTCAATAAATTTCTTGGCACTTACAATCTACAAGTATGTCCAAGATAATATTTTAAATCAGGGGCATATCTAGAGTGGAGGGGACCCGTGTGCAGTCGCCGTGTGTGGGCCCCTCCTCTCCCATAGCCGGCACTGCCACTGTTAGCGCTCTGAGCACTAGAGACTCTGGCACTGTGCCAGAGTCTCTAGTGCTCAGAGTGCTAACAGTGGCAGTGCCGGCTACGGGAGAGGAGGGGGCCCCCACCCGGACACCAGACATGTAAGTATAGAAGAGATTATTGCAATGGGTGCGCTGTGGGCCCCCTCTCGACCCAGGGGCCCGTGTGCACTGCACACACTGCACCCATTATAGATACACCACTGTTTTAAATACATAATGTAAACCTATAAGAATCCAACAGACTGTAACTTCTAGTAACAAAGTAAGTAAACAGTGCTCTAGGATGGTAATAAATGTGCAGTGGTGCTAAGAATTATCACTTATTTATTTATTAAAACATATATGAATCTAATAAATTTTCTTTGAAAAAACCTGCAGGTTGTAGAAACTAGTGAAAGACTAGCAAGACTAGTGAAACTTTGTATTTTTGTTCTATTTACAAAGTAACTGTTGCCTGTGCCAGGTAGCATTACAAAGGAAAACATCCTTTACCGGGCTGTGATAAGAATCTTGTTCTCATGTTTAAAGGAACTATTAGTGGTGTTCAGAGATAATAATCGCAGCACCTTTACAGCATACTACTATTTTTACACTGGTGCAATGTTATTGCTTTTAAGAAAATTGCATCTTGTGACCATACCAAGGTGATTATTGATTTGCTTTTTAATACATCACCACACAACTGGGATTACCTCAGTGCCACTTTAACTAAAATTGGCTATACATGGCCATTGGTTTACCACAGCACAAAGAAAAACCATTCCCAGATAATCCAGCAGTCTACTGAACAAAAACTGATATGGATTAGCACATCAATGTTTGCCAAAGGGCTAATCTTGCAGGTGATTCCTGCAAAAGCAGTATAACATAATTTTATTGAGGAATTCACCAGCCTCTAATTATTGTTTATTCAGCATCACGCTGATCATCACTGACTATATATGGCTATAAGTTCACTGTTACGCTGATGAATTAATCAGTGTCAGAGGCAGAATTTCCATTGGTGCAGCAGGTGCATTGTACTGTGGCCCCTAAGGACTAAGGGGCCCACTGGTTCCCAGACCAGCAATGAGTTATCCACTGGCAGCCCCGCAGACCATTTTGAGAAATGTTGGATGAATGGTCTGGTGAAGAGAGCAGGGTGGGCTCCACTCCCTGAGGGATCGGCCCTTTACCTTAGGAAGACAGAGCTGACTTGGTAAGGTATCCAATTTGCCATGATCAATAACCTCAGGTAATTGTATTGCCAGTGGCTATCCAATTAGCCCTGATTTGGTGCACTCCTTCCTCCGATGCCGGTACTTAATGGGTATTATACTTTGGGTGTCTCAGGCATCCGAAGCATTATCCGTGATAAGTGGCCTGCCGGAGCCGCAAAATCACATGGGATTGGGAGCTTATCCCGGATCCCATATGTTATAACAAGATCTCCCGTACATTTTTGGCTGATCAAATTGGATACTGCGATAGTGACCATTGGTCAAAAATCACAATATGCGGTAATTTTGCTTGTACCCCTGTCACCCATTGTTTATCACTGTCACCCACTTCCTTCCCCTGTATTCTGCTGTCACCCTCAGCCTCCACTTTGCCTCTTCCAGTAATCCAATGTTGTGTGGCATATTATTAATTAGGTTGGAATGGAAGAGGGGGACCCAAATTATATTTTTGCACCTGGGCCCACCACTGACAAGTTCCATCACTGATCAGCAGTCCCACTGAGAAGACATCAGTATGCAACAGTGTCCCTTACAACTATAGTAGCTGTCATTCCAATATCACAGATTTTAACAACTGCTCTACATACAGAATAGCATATTTTGGCATGAGAGACTTTTAACTCCAGATTAACCTTTGCAGCATCACTCTTGGGACATATAGAAGTGTGTCTTTAGTACCAGGTATATGTAATACTCTCTGCTTATTGATATAATAATTTGTATAGTGCTCTTTCTCCTATAGGACTCAAGGAGCTTAACAGATAGAATGAACATAATACAGTACAGAACAATGAAGTACAGAGCTTTTTATTACTATATGAGTATATATTAATCACATGTATTAGTGTTTATAGTAGGGATGAGCAGGTCTGGGTCTTGGAGTACCGGACCCACCCAAACTTCCCGATCCGAGCTGGAATCCGAGTTCGGCTTGGAACTTTCCACCTTACTCTGATCCCAAAATGAGGCAAAATATAAAATCATGTAAAATCAAAGAAGCAATATTTTACAGTGATAAAAAAAGTACAGTTAGCTGATGAGAAACATAAAATTGGTAATATGCCATTCACTACACAAAGTGGCAAGAAAAGGCTAAGACTTTGGCCTGTGTTTATGACTGGTGGTTCTGCATCTCATAATGAAGATGTAATCCCTCCTCCCTGTAGAAAAGTTAAAAAATGAATCTTGTTAAGGCACAGGAACCAACTGTGCATTCAGAAATATCACCAATTCCCATCCAAGTGTGTCCGTGGTTGCAATGTATGAGCCTGACTTTTCCAATACTGTACTGGAAGAGGAGGTGCCTTCCACCATTCAAACACCCTCTGCAAGTGTTGGGAGGAGCTGTGCCAGTAAATGTGCTGACATTGAGATTGAGTATGTCACGGAAGAAGTTCACCAGGATGAGGAGGATATTGGTGTAGCAAGCGCTAATGAGAATGTTGACGATTAGTATTCTGATGATGGTGATGTTGTTTGTTTAAATAAGGCTCCAGTGGAGATAGTTGTTGCCCATGTTATGAAAAAGCCCATTGTCATGCCTGGGCAAAAGACAAAAAAATCCACCTCCGCTGTGTGGAATTATTTCTACCCAAATCTGGACAAGTGTCAAGCCATCTGTAGCCTTTGTAAAGCCATAGTAAGTAGGGGTAAGGACGTTAACCACCTAGGAACATCATCTCTTATACTGTAAATCACTTGCAGCACATTCATCAAAAGTCATTTTCAAATTTAGAAACTGTGGCTAAGAATGTAACAAGTCCAGCGACACCTAGCTCCCTTTTCTCTGTTGGATCCAAGTGGCTGCAATCCAAACCACCAACACCCTCATCATCAATTTCCTCCTTATTCAGGATCAGAAGTAGTCTTGTATGCATTTTCATAGGCATGACTGACACCTATCCGGGATTCCTCCAGAGGATCCTGAATTGCTATACCTACTGCTGCATCTGTTACTGCTAGGAGTCGATTGTCATCTCAGAAAAGGACCATGAAGATCATTTGAGGTTTAACAAAACAACTGACTGTTCAACAATCCTTTGCAAGGAAATGAAGAATGACAGCAGTCACCCAGTTGCAAAGAGGATTACTGAGGTCATAACAACTATGCTGGTGTTAGACGTGCATCCAGTATCCGCCATTAGTGCAGTGTGTCACGATCCATGCAGTTTCTCCTCCATGCTTGGGGTGGCACTCTCTGCTCTGGTGCTCAGCACTCTCTGCTCTGTATCTGCAGCTTGGTAATTAGCTGTTACCACAGCTGTGAGCAGCACCTGAACTCACTATATAGGCCAGCCACACAGGCTCCCAGTTGCCAGTTCATCGTGTCAAGGTTGTCTCAGTTTCTGGTCCTGGTTATGCTGGTCTCTACTGCTGAAATCACCCATAGTACTGCCAGGCTCCAACAGCTATCCCGTGTAGCTACTCTGCTACAGTGCAATCCTGTGATCCTGCTACAGTGCAATCCTGTTATCCTGCTACATTGCATACTCTACCACAGTGCTATCCTGTGATCCTGCTACAGTGCAATCCTGTTATCCTGCTACGTTGCATACTCTACCACAGTGCTATCCTGTGATCCTGCTACAGTGCAATCCTGTTATCCTGCTACATTGCATACTCTACCACAGTGCTATCCTGTGATCCTGCTACAGTGCAATCATGTTATCCTGCTACGTTGCATACTCTACCACAGTGCTATCCTGTGATCCTGCTACAGTGCAATCCTGTTATCCTGCTACGTTGCATACTCTACCACAGTGCTATCCTGTGATCCTGCTACAGTGCAATCCTGTTATCCTGCTACGTTGCATACTCTACCACAGTGCTATCCTGTGATCCTGCTACAGTGCAATCCTGTTATCCTGCTACGTTGCATACTCTACCACAGTGCTATCCTGTGATCCTGCTACAGTGCAATCCTGTTATCCTGCTACGTTGCATACTCTACCACAGTGCTATCCTGTGATCCTGCTACAGTGCAATCCTGTTATCCTGCTACGTTGCATACTCTACCACAGTGCTATCCTGTGATCCTGCTACAGTGCAATCCTGTTATCCTGCTACGTTGCATACTCTACCACAGTGCTATCCTGTGATCCTGCTACAGTGCCTTCACAGTCCACAGTGTCTCAAGTGTTTCCACAGTCTACACCGTTTTCATGTACTCACAGTCTCCCGGCATCCCGTGTATTCACAGTCTCCTGGCATCCCGTGTATTCACAGTCTCCTGGCATCCTGTGTGTTCACAGTCTCCTGGCATCCCATGTCCCCTCAGTTCTCCCTTTCATTTTGTGTTCTCTAATTATTCCTGGTTTATACTTATTGTTTACAGTTGTACACTGCTTTAATAAACTTGCTATTGTACCGTGAACATCAGTCCCTGCGAATATGTTCTCACAAAGGGAAATCCAAATGGATTCTGACACAGTGGGATTTAGACAGTTGATACTGTGTCTCCGATACCAAATCCTGTCTAGATTCCACTTCACTAGACAAGAAATTCACAGACTGTACAAGGACATTAAAAAAGTGTCATTAGTGTCCTCAGAAATGCCGTTGTACCCACTGTCCACTTAAACACAGACATGTAGACAAGTGGAACAGGGCAAACTAAAGACTACATGACTGTGACAGCCCACTGGGTAGATGTATGGCCTTCTGCATCATCAACAGCAGCAGCAGCAGCACCAGCAGCATATCACAAATGCCAACTAATTCCTAGGAAGGCTACGCTGTGTACCACCAGTTTCAGTATGAGGCACACCACTGAGAATCTCTTAGAAAAACTCAGGAACATCATTGGACTCTCCTCGAGATTTGTGATATCTGACAATGCCACCAATATTGTGAGAGCATTACAGCTGGGCAAATTCCAACATGTCCCATGTTTTGCTCACACAATTAATTTGGTGGTGTAAAATTTTTAAAAAATGAAAGGGACATGCAGGAGATACTGCCAGTGGCCTGAAAAATTTCTGGCCATTTTCGAAATTCAGCAACTGCATGTTGAAGACTGGAGCACCAGCAAACACTCTTGAACTTGCCCTGCGATCACCTGAAGCAAGAGGTAGTAACAAGGTGGAATTCTACCCTTTATATACTTCAGAGGATGAAGGAGCAGCAAAAGGCCGGGAAATTACATAGGCAAAGGAGCGGGAATGCACCTGAGTCAAGCACAGTGGAGAATAATTTCCATGTTGTGCAAAGTTTTCAAACCCTTCGAAATTGCCACATGTGAAGTAAGTTCAGACACTGCCAGCATTAGTCAGGTCATTCCCCTCATCAGGCTTTTGCAAAAACAGCTGGAAAAAGTGAAGGAGGAGCTGAAATGTAGTGATTCCGCTAAGGATGTCGGACTTGTAGATGAAGCCCTTCATTTGTTTTGCCAGGATTAAAGGATAGTTAATCTCTTGAAATCAGATCACTATATTTTGGTGACCATACTTGATCCTAGGTTTAAAGCAGGGATGAGCCACTCTGGTTCCAGAGGAACCAAACTCCCCTGAACTTTGCTATCCGGCTCGGGACTTCCCGCCTTACTCAGATTCCAAAATGAGGCAAAACGTGATCATCCCGCTGTCGGATTCTTACGGGTTTTGGATTCTATATATGTCCCTGGTGATTGGCGTCATCTTCACTCCGGCATTGGAGAGTGTACTGAATGGACGTGTCCATCTACAGTACTGTGTGGCATGGCATGGTGTGGGGCAGGTGCTCTGTCTGCTGTATCTGAAAGGGGTGCTCTCTCAGATGTGTCAATTCAGGGGTGCCATGTCTGTTGTATCAGTCCTGGTGTGCCCTGTCTGCTGTATAGGTCCAGGGGTACCCTATCTGCTGTATCAGTCCAGGAGTTCCCTGTCTGCTATATAAGTCCAGTGGTGTCCATTCTGCTGTACAAGTCCTGGGGTGCCCTGTCTGCTGTATACCTCCAGGGGTACCCTGTCTGCTGTATAAGTCAAGGGGTGCCCTGTCTGCCATATCAGTCCCAGGATATCCTATCTGCTGTATTAGCCAGGGGTGCCCTGTTTGCTGTATAAATCAAGGGGTGCCCTGTCTACTGTATAAGTCCATGGGTACCCTGTCTGCTGTATAAGTACTGGGTGCCCTGTCTGCTTTATAAGTCCAGGGGTACCCTGTCTGCTGTACCAGTCCCAAGGGTACCCTGTCTGCTGTATTAGCCAGGGTACCCTGTCTGCTGTATAAGTCCATGGGTACCCTATCTGCTGTATAAGTACTGGGTGTCATGTCTGCTGTTAAAGTCCAGGGGTGCCCTGTCTGCTGTACCAGTACCAAGGGTACCCTGTCTGCTGTATATGTCAAGGGGTGCCCTGTCTGCTGTATCATTCCAGGAGTACCTTGTCTGCTGTATAAGTCAAGGAGTACCCTGTCTGATGTAAAATTCCAGGGGTGCACTGTCTGCTGTATCAGTCCAGGGGTGCCCTGTCTGATGTATCAGTCCCGGGGTACCCTGTTTGCTGTATCATCTAAGGGTGCCCTGTCTGCTTTATCAGTCCAGGAGTGCTGCTAAGTATGCAGTATCAGTCCAGAAGTGCTGCAAAGTCTGCCATATTAGTCCTTGTGTGCAGCGGCGTAACTCCCAGGCACAATGGAGACATTTGATGCCAGGCTACAGCTGTCAGAGGGGCCCTGAGAAAGAGAGAAAGCTTCTGATCTAGAAAAGATCTCTTGCCACTCATTTCATAGTGACTTGCTGCAGTCACTGCTGAATGCTGTCCAAGCTCAGAAACCTCATTCGAAGACCCCTTCAGCTGAATAGTCTAGAATGTGTCTGATAACAGATCAAAGTGTGTACACTGTTCTACAGCCATGCTGCTGTGTCTTATATGAGGAAAGAAAGGAAAGAAGTAGTTGGGATTAAGAAAATGCACTATTCATTATAATAAAACTTTTAAGGAAGGGTATTTCTCAGAGCATGGAGAGAGATATAATTGTGAGAGATAAAGTAGCAACGAATTCGCTCCTGTCATTTTTCAAACACCTGGTACTTTATCTCTAACAATTTTATCTCTCTCTGAGCTCTGATAAAACCCCTCCTCAGGGCTATATTTATTATCATTTGCAGCCAGCACCTAAAAATAAATATTCCTTTTCACCACAATTAGCTTTAATAAAGAATCTTTATTCTTCCAGATTCTACCATTTGCAAGTCACTGGGATGTCAGCATGTGCTAGTCGGACTCACTGGCGGGGTCACCACCTTCTATTTTGCCTCTGGAAGCCTGGCATGAGCTTATGCACCTGCATGGGTGCCCTGTCTGCAATATCAGTCCAGGGTTGCTGCTAAGTCTGCCGTATCAGTCCAGGGGTGCCCTGGCTGCCATATCAGTCCAGGGGTGCTCTATCTGCTGTATCTGAAAAATGGGTGCTCTGTCTGCTGTATCTGAAAGGGGTGATGTGTCTGTCCATCCAGGGGCTCCACCCCAGTGTAAAATTAAAATAATAAAAGTAAATACAAAAGCCTAAAATTATAATTATAAAAAATACATACTTTTTTATTGTTTGTGCTGTACCCCAGTGTACTATACAATTTTTATTTTATTTTTATAAGTACTGTGACACTGCCGGTCAGACTGCAGTATATTATGTCCTACTCATAAATGCATTGTGCGATGCTGTTGGTGAAGTCAACCGCAGTGTATAATTATTATATATATCTCTGACTCATTTGTGTGACACTGTAACCGCTGGTGTGTGATATAAAAAAACACTTCTACATATTTTTGACTAATTTGTGTGACACTGCTGGTGCAGTCAACTGCAGTGTGTAATTATTATATATATTTCTGATTCATTTGTGCGACACTATCACCACAGTGTGTGATATAAAAATAATATATAGATTTTGTTTTAAATTATTATTTTGTGATGTGTCATCCCAGTATACATCCAGGGACTGCAGCTGCTCCATCCATCTAGGGGTGTTCTGTCAGTCCACACTATATACAATAACATGTTTTTTTTTATATTTTGTGCTGTATCCTCCCAGAATACATCCAGGCATGCTCCGTCCATTTCAGGGTGTGGTGTCCATAGCTCATATCCTTATTTTATAACTTATTGTCCTATTTTCTAAATTCTTCTTATCAACACATTGTGAATAATTCAAATTAATATTATTAATGAAAATTATAAATTAGCTACATTTAAATTAAATTAATTAAATAAAATAAACTCTCCACACTTGTATAATGAACTTTCTGCATACCCAAGTTATCTCTAAGGAAATTAAGAATTTGATCCTAAATAAATTAAATAAATTAAATAAATTAAATTAAAATAAATATAAATTAAAATTAATTATATTAAATAAATCAAAGCTAAAATATTGTGTTTATTATTCTTTGTCTTAGTCATCTTTTTGTGAACTGAAATCTTGAGCCTTGCATAATGCGTTGGTTTTTTAAATGCATTCTTTTTTAAATATTTTGTCCTCACAGTATATACATCCAAGGACTACTGCTGCTCCATCCACCTACCTCGGTGCAACCTTTTGGCTTAAACTGAGTAAACACAATATTGTGAGCTGTGAGGTATTCAGAAATTAGTGGAAATGAATGTTATTGAGGTTAGTAGTACTGTAGGAACAAAAAAACTCCCAAATTCTGTTATTTTTGCTGTTTTTATTTTTTAACAAAAAATACAGATCCAAAACCAAAATCAAAACATGCAAGGGTGGTTTTGTAAAAACCAATACAGATCCAAAACACGAGGGAGCTACAGATCCGAAACCACAACACAAAACCCGAAAAATGACTCGGCACATGCCCTTAGTGCAAACATAGAAATATGGACTCAGCAAAGGAGTGAGAAAACCCTCAGCAGCAAAGGGGATATTTGACTGAAAAATGCAAAATAATAAATGGATGACAAAGCCTCCTAAATTATATAAACAGTACTTAAACCACTATGGTCAATGATCTGTTTAATTTTGAGCACAGATATACTGTAGTTTATGGCTCATACTTTATTTCATTTTATTTTGAATATAGAACAATCGCAAGCCATACACAACATAGTACTATGTAAATAGAAAGGAGATTCTGATTGCAAAATTGCTTATATGCATACATTTGAATTAAAATATATTGTAAAGAAAAAAAAATATTCTTTCTTACTGTACTTTTAGACAGTTATTTTTGCTTTAAGGCAGTAAGTAGAGAGCACGAATGTCTTTTGCATAACTTGATAAAACTGCCAACCTTAAGCTAAAACTGAATTATTGACACTAATGCAAGTTTTGTCACTGTGCTTTCAAGTAAATTAGACAGGTGTTTTACATGTAATACATTCCCCTCGAGATCAGAAGTATATTTTATGCTATTTGATTTATGGATGTGCTTTAAGTGATCATAATTCATTTTCTATTCCATTACGGAATAGCAAGAGAGATAGCTTTTCTTTGTTTTTAAGTATTGAAAGAAGCATTGAAATATCACATTTATTCACAATTATCGCTAGTTTATTTTGCAATAAACTAGCATGCATTATTATTATTATTAATAATAATAATAATAATAATAATAATAATATATTAGAGCCATTTAGTTTGTTAATGTTATTGATGCTTGTTCTCATCTGTACCTTCGGCAGTTGCATTTCTCTTGTGCTTGAAATCTGTACACTCCAACAGTTTCAGCATCATTTTAGTAGTAGTGACTAGCCCCACAATAGTCAGTTGCAAAGCACATTTAGTCAGGATAATATTATTTGCATTATTTTTCCAATTGTTGAGAAATGAAAAAAAAGTTTACCACTATAATCCCATTAACATACAGCATAAGTCACATGCACACATGTAGTATGGTAGGATCCTTTGTAAATACTGGAGATGATACAGAGCTGTATGCAGGTAAAGCATTGGGCACAAGCTCCCAATGTGTTACCTATACACATGCGCCTGAAGAAATAATATTATATAAAATAAAGTTTAACGGAACTGCAAAGGTTAACACCAGTCACTCTCTGATACCCCTTTTCCACTGGCTGTTTTTACCCGTGTTTTTGCACGGGGGCGCGCATCGACACGGATTTTTAGTAGGTGGAAACGGGTCAACACGGGTTGAGTGACCCGGGAATCCAACCCGGCTATTTACCTGGGTAGAACACGCTAATGACACGGATAGCGGTGCAGTGGAAACGGTCATTACACGTGTTTTCAGACCCGAGTAACGCTCTGAGACGCTGATTGGCTGCTTCTGGGGCACTGGAAGATGATGTCATCCCTGGGAAACACGCTGGGCACATGCAGGCACCGCAGCAGCAAACAACACTACGCTGGGCACATGCAGGCATTGAGGCAGCTTGCAAACAAAACACTCTGAAGTCGCGCTGGGTACATACAGATATTTTTATTGCAGCAGCTTCCAAACAAACAGACAATATACAGCAGCAGAAGCTCCAGCACAGCAACATGGCTAGCCATACCTGGTCAGACACAGAGATCAAAGAGCTGCTTAATATTCGGGGAGAGGAAGAAATAAGAAGGCAGGTGACTGGAACAGTTAAGGATGCTATCGTCTACAAGAACATATCCCTTATGCTGGCAGAAAGGGGCATCCAAAAAACCCAGCAACAAGTCGTTAACAAATTGAAGGCACTACGCAGACAATTCACCAAAGTACACGACCATAACCGCAAGAAAAGTGGTGCTGGGCGTATGGAATGGCCATATTATGACCTATGCTATAGTGTCTTCGGCAAAACTGCGATAACAAATCCCATAGCACTTTCGTCATCCAGCTCTGCCAGTCGCCAGATGTCAGTCGACGAGGACTGTGACGAAACACATCACAGCCTTCCCAGCTCACAATGCAGCCCATCATCCCCGCTGCTTATATCGGACAGCAGTTTCGAAGACTCGACCGTCAATGATGATTCCATCAGTGCCACTATTGAGGACGTACCACAGTCTCAGGCGGAGACGTCGCAACCCCCCAAGACCACGACTTTGCGCTCAAATAGTAAGTATTACTATTACAAATACAGTTGCAGCAGTCCCTATATGTAAAGGCATGGTAATGTTGCAGAGTATAGCTAGTGTGCAGGTGGGAGAAGGCCACAAACACGTATATGCTACCACTGCTATTTTTATATTGTTGCTTACATTCTGTTTCATCTCCTTCACAGTCTACAACGATCCACAGCGGAAAAAGAAACTGAACAAAACAGAACAAACGGTCAAAGCAATGAAGTCCATTATCGTGGATCACCTGCGTGAGGCAGATAGTGAGCTCAATGCCCAGGAAGATGCACGGCTTGAGAGATTTCTTGTGTCAGAAAAAGAAATGCATCAAACTTTTATGAGTCAGTTAATGACCATGCATGATAGGCAGATAACATTTTTTGAACGCACGTTTGCACGTACCATAGGGAATACCACACAAACACAACAGCAAGACACAGCCTACCCACAGCACCCATATGGTCCATACAACTATGAGCCTCCCTCAAATCCCCCAACACAAATCCCGCAATCCTCAGAATTTTGGGTATATAGACAACTGCCTTAGAGCAGCGGGTTATAAAACAATGTTTGTGTTTTAAAGGTTCTGTTTGCACTGTATCCTCAACCCTGATACCTACAAATGCAAACATTATTTTTATTTTACAGAGTGCCCTGTTGGCACTTTAAACTTTTATATTGTTACCTCAGTAAATGGGCAGTGGGATCCAGATATTGGGGCTACCTTTTTATATTGTTACCTCAGAAAATGTGCGGCAGTGTGATCCAAATATTGGGGGTAACCCGATACCTGCCAAACCAAACATTAGGTTTTTTTTTTTACAGAGTGCCCTGTTTGCACTTTACTCTTTTACCTCAGGGCAGGTGTCTTCACCATGTGGCCCTCTAGCTGTTGTGGAAACACATAGCAACACATGCTGGTACATGTTGTTCCACAACAGCTGGACGGACACATGTTGAAGACCCCTTGCGTTATGTGGAATTTTACAGTGACATGTTTGCACTTAAATATTTTATATTGTTACCTCAGAAAATGTGTGCCAACTGTTTAAAAGAAAAAATATAATAACAACTTTTGAACCAAATTTTTATAACTGAAAAACGAAATAAACAAAAATTGTTTGCACACAAAAACTTGTCTGTCTTCTCTACTGCAACATTGTTTGAAGATTAGCTGCAATGGTGGCCCTTATGCACTCGCTGGCAGCGTCATGCCCCCCCACCAAGCCTGGTGCATCATGTACAGCGACCCCCGCCCCATGATCATGTATATTCCACTCGGGGAGAAAGTTTTCCTTTTGAATCTCACATATGTTATGGAGAATGCAGCAGGCCGCTACTATATCTGGCATTATTTTCAAGTCCACATCATTCCTCTTCATGAGGCAGCGCCAGCGTCCTTTTAAACGCCAAAACGCATTCTCCACTGCCATACAGGCCGAACTTAGGGCATGGGTATATGATGTCTGTTCGGGGGATAAGTGAACATGCTGGGTGTAGCCCTTCATTAGCCAGCGCTGTTATGGGTATGCTGCATCACCATTGAGATGGACCGGGATGTCCACACCATGTACGATCACTGATTTCTGTTAATAAAACATTAATATTATTACAGGGGTAAAACTTGACTATTGGTTTATGGGCGAACATTAGTTTAAGTAATAAATAATCTTACCTCTCGAGGGAAAAGCCATCCACCAAGCTTGTCCTCAGCAATACTGTAAAGATCGGAGTTGGCGAGAACCCTTGCATCATGTGACCGTCCGGGCCACCCTATGAAGACATCTGTGAAACTAAAAATAAAGGTTTATGCATTATCATAAAACAGGCCAAGCCTATTTCAAACACATTAGTGAAACAGTGCTTACCAGTATTTGTGGTCCACTACCGCTTGCAGAACAATGGAATGCCAACCCTTACGATTGTAATAGTCTGCTGGGTTGTCACGGGGGGCGATGATTGGGATGTGGGTCCCATCTATGGCACCAGCACACTGTGGGTAGCCACGCTTCTTAAACCCTTTTATAGTCTCATCTAGCCGCTGTCCTTGTGGCAAGGAAATAAAGCGATGGTACATGGTATCCAGCAATGCCCGCGTGACCTGGTAGACAATCTTGCAGACCGTGCCAATCCCTACTCCAAATAAACTGGAAACTGTGCGATACTCTCCAGGGGTAGCATACCACCAGAGAGCAATCGCTAATCTCCTGGCTGGCTCAATGGGCTTACGGAACCTGGTGGTCTGCATGGTTATTGCGGGGGACAGTAGTTCCAAAACATACTCGAATGTAGCGCGAGACATCCTGAAGTTTTCCTTCCACTGCTCCTCCTGATATGCTAGAATAGTCTGCATGAATGCTTCCCCATGTCTGCGATCTCTCATCCACATTCTTCGGCTTGGTGTACAGTTCATTGTTATGAGAGAAATAACAACAGTGGATGATATACGCGCTCTCCTCCTTTTAAAATATTTGCGTCGATAGGTAGCCCTCTCTGCAAAGAATTGAGCTCTCCTTCTCCAGCTCTGCAGTAGGTAGCACAAGGTGAAAAGCTGCATCAAGCTGTCTGTAGCAGAAAGCAGCAGTAAACTGCAAACAGTCTGCGACTCCATGCTAGACACAGCTACTGCACCGGCGTCCATTGCTGCAATGCTGTGAGCAGGCCCCACCCCTCTATTTTGGTCCTTTTGATGACATCATCTTGATGAGACAGTAAAAAGTCCATTTGTAATGACAGCAATAGGCTTTTACAGAGCTTACCCGGGTTAGGTGGAAACAGATCAGACACGGGAATAACCTGTGTCGAAGTGTAGTGGAAACGGGGGAGCCGACACGGGTTGTAGCCGTGTTAAACATCCCGGATCGGACACGGTACGTAGGTGGAAAAGTGGTATGAGTGTGTGTGTACTGCCAGCTGTGTTACCTACAGTCCTCTCACTTTGTACTCAGCCTGAGGTGAAGGGTGCTGCTCTGCTTCCATCAATCACTGCTGGTGTCAGTGACTCAGCGCTGAATGCAGGGCTGCATTGAGTTGGAGAAGTCTCAGCTCAGCAGCATTACAAAAGAGTCACAGCTAAGGTGGGCTGCTGGTGTAACTTTTTTGTTTGCCGCTTAGGATAGCTGACTATTGTAGCTCCATCTTTCTAAAGGGTGCAATGCATCATGGGATTTGTAGTCTCTCCGTTACTGCTCAGAGTCTGAGAGGTAACAGACATAACTACAAATCCCATGTCACTCCACTTTCTTCTCTGCTGTGTGTGTCAGACGTAGCCAGTTCCCAGTGCCCTGTAAAGTTCGGTTACCCAGGATACTCGGGCGCCTTAAGTATGGGATGCTCCAACAAGCTGCGGCCTCGGAATAGGGGAAGTCACCCCCACAGAGGTAAACAAAAAACAAATATAGAGGCTGCTCTATTCCAAAGATGTACCAACAATGGTATAAATGTATTAATAATACTTTTTAATATTAAAATATCTAAAATAATGTGGTGAATACACCATAGGCATGCAACATTAAAATATGCAATGAAAAGTAAAAAACATGCAATTTTGAGCTGTATGTATTAGTTAGGTTACCCAAGTTAGCAGGAATTGGAAATGATTGAAGAGTGGAAAGTCCGTTCCTATATAGTCCCCCAAAAGAGTATAATGTCCAGTTCAAGCAATTTAAGGAGATAAGCAATGTCCGATTTAGTAGCAGGTTACCGCTAGAGGTTGTGATGCTCCAGAGTTATAGATGGTGAGCTCCTCATGCGATGCGGTGGAAAGAAATCATCGGTTCGACTTGCTATTGGAATCCTCCATAAACAGATTGTAATCTGGATTGATATGGCGGTGGTTCGGTCTTCCAGCAATTAATCCAGGCTTGGGTCCTGATGTATCTGACGCGTTTCGCTGCTGTCAGCTAGCAGCTTTTTCAAAGGATTTATTATGTGTACAGTATTACTGAACTGAAATAGATGCATGGAATAACTGCACTTTCCTACAGTATATAGCTAAAAACTGTATGCTCAATTTTACCATTCTCTCTCTCATCCCTCTTTAATAGATTAAAATGATAGGAAGGTCTTACTACAGTATTCTTAGTTTTTAAACCTGTATGAGATCCTATCAGAAAGATGTTGTAGGTGAGACCTACTCTATGTTTTCTTAAAAGCCATCTCTATGTTGTTCCTGTTTATATTCTATTGGTGCCCCATATTTATTCTTATTGGTGCCATATATTTATTCTTAACCACTACTGCATCAGAGTGGCTAGGAAGAGACCATGTGAATTTTCTAGACTCAATTGATTGGCATAACAAGTATACCTTATTTAAAGCAATACCACCACAAATGAAAATAATTGTTCTGTGTTCCAGATTGCTAGATTTAACAAGTGTCCACTAGTTGACAGAAACAGTATGCCAGTTTTTTTTATCAAATCTATGAAGCACCTTACCTAATATATTAGAGATCAGAAAACTCTCCATGTTTTATTTTGCTAAACAAATTAAATAACCGGTATGCTGTGGTAGTTTAGAAAGTCAAATTTTGAAATATTGTAGATAGAGTTTAATACTGGACCCCAGTCCCTTCTCTTTGACTGCACGAACAGCCTATATTGATTTAATTACATGACCATACTCTGAAGCTACACCCACAGCTTCAGCAAAAGCTTATGTTGCGCACTCAGTTTAAGAAGGGTGAGCTCATTAAGAAGCTAATGCCCTTCACAGTCATTTCCCCCAGCCTATGAAGCTCTCAAATAAAGTATTTTACTTAGCTTTAGATTTCACTAATAATAGCAGTACTTTTCTTCCTAAAAATAACTTATCACATGTGTATCTATAATGGTGCATGGTGTGTGGTGCACATGGGCCCCTGGGTCCAGGGGGGTCACACCGCACACTCTGCACCCATATAATTATACTTACCACTCGCAGAGCCGGCCCTAGGCTTAGGCAAACTAGGCAAATGCCTAGGCATTGGCTATGTCTAGGGGCACCAGCAGCTTCTGCTGATTAAAATGATATGCAACATGCCTATATTCTGCTTGTAGCATTTCGTATGCAGATACAGCTACAGTTGCACACAGAATAATATCATTTTAAACAGCAGAAGCTGCTTGTGTATCCTAGGCACATAGCAATGCAAATAAGATGCATTTTCATCAAAAAGGACACTCAACGTTAGCAGAGCTGCTAGCTGACCCATGCCAGGCATCTTCTGCTGCATGGTGTATTGAGGCAAGATTTATGAGGACACATCTGTATCCAAGCAGAGGCAGAGGTCACAGTGTAAATGGGCATGTGAGTGCTGTGTGTGAGTGGGTTGGTTGTGCAATAGTATTCGGTATATGTGTAAGGGGCATTATGCATGTCATGTGTAAAAATGCATTAATAATGTGCGGCATATGTGTAAGGGGCACTATGTGTGTCATTGTGTGTATAAGGGCATTAATGATGTGCAGTATATGTGTAAGGGACATTATGTATGTCATTATGTGTATAAGGGCACTATTAATTGCAGCATATGTGTAAGGGACATTATGTGTATAAGGGCATTAATAAAGGTTGGCATAATGTGTAAGGTGCATTATGTTTATAAGGACATTAATAATGTGTGTTATATGTGTAAGGGGCATTACTGTGTGGTATTATATGTATAAAGGCATACTAATGTGTGGCATTATGTGTATAAGGTGTCTACTGTGTGGTGTTACGTATAGAAAGGGCACTACTGTGTGGTCTAATGTGAATAAAGAGCAATATGGTATGGTGTAATGTAAATAAGGAGCAATTCAGTGTGATAATAAAGTTGCAGTACTGTGTAGCGTAATTTTAATTGGGGGTACTATTGTGTGGCCATGCCTCTTGCCAGCAAAAACACACCCCTTTTTGGGTGCACTGTTCCTATTTAAAATATAGGTAGTAGGAACACCAAAATAAGGACTTCTATGGGTGAGGGGTGATGGTGCTGGGAAAGGGGTGCAGGGTCATAGGCTGAACTAGCGGTGGTGCTAGGGGGCACCAGCCAAAATCTTGCCTAGGGCATCATATTGGTTAGGGCTGGCTCTGACCACTTGGGAGTCCTGTGGCTGGCACCAGAGCCATCCCTAGGCATAGGCAAACTAGGCAAATGCCTAGGGCATTTGGTATGGCTAGGGGCACAAGCAGATTCTGCTGATTAAAATGATATTCGGCATGCCTATATTCTGTGTGTGACTGCGGATGTATCTGTATACAAAATGCTACTTTACATCACAGTGTTTTCTGGAAATCACTGTAACATAGCATTTCATATGCAGCTAGTCACACACAGAATATAGGCATGCTGCATATAATTTTAATCAGCTGCTTGTGCATCCTAGTCACACAGTTCATCAAAAAAAGGCACCCAACATTAGCAGAGTTGCCAGCTCACTTACACCAGGCATCTCCTGCTGCATGGCGTACTGAGGCAAGATGTATGAGGACACATCTGTATCCAAGCAGAGGCAGAGGTCACAGTGTTAGCAGCCGTGTGAGTGCTGTGTGTGAGTGGGTTGGTTGTGCAATAGTGTTCGGCATATGTGTAAGGGGCATTATGTGTGTCATGTGTATAAATGCATTAATAATGTGCAACAAATGTGTAAGGGGCACTATGTGCATCATTATGTGTATAAGGGCACTAATAATGTGCGGCATATGTGTAAGGGACATTATGTGTATAAGGGCATTATTAAAGGTTGGCATAATGTGAAAGGTGCATTCTGTTTATAAGGACATTCCTAATATGTGGTATTATGCGTATAAATGCATTACTAATATGTGGCATTATGTGTAGGAGGTGCTCTAGTGTGCGGCATAACATATAGAAAGAGCACTACTGTGTGATCTGATGTGAATAAAGAGGAATATGTATGGTGTAATGTGAATGAGGAGCAATTCAGTGTGATGTAACGTTAATTAGGGACACTATGGCATGATATAATGTGAATAAAGTTGCACTACTGTGTAGCGTAATTTGAATTAGGGGTACTATTGTGTGACCATACCTCTTCCCAGCAAGAACACTCCCCTTTTTGGGCTGTGAGCTGAATGTGCGCACTGTTCCTATTTAAAATATAGGGGGTAGGAACACCAATATGAGGACTACTATGGTCAAGGAGTGAAGGTGCTGGCTGATGTGCAGGGTCGGAGGCAGAACTAGCAGCAGTGCTAGGGGGCACCAGCCAAACTCTTGCCTAGGGCCTCATATTGGTTAGGGCCTGCTCTGGCTGGCAGTGAAGACATAAATAACTGGGAAAATGGCTGTCGTGGCCATTTTCCTAGTGATTTCTGCATGTGCAATTTGATGTCTCCAGGAACAAGGTGTGGGTGACATGTTCCCAAAGACCTGTGCATGCGCAGTAGACTCTGGCAGTAGTCTGCTTGCTGACAGAGAGGAGGCAACCCGCACGGATTCAGGATGCGGAGACTTCTCCTATCTTAAAAAAGCCCCTGCTTGTCAAAATACTTTCTTAAGCAAACATTACTAAGTTTCACTAAAAAATACAAGTTTTAAAATAGAACCATAAAAAGTAGAGCCTCTACCAGAATTTCAGTTGATAAAGCTGCCAAAATGCCAGCGAAACGCGTTAGAGGACCAGCCTTGACCCTGACTTTTGGAAGCCACCATCAGGATACCTGGGCAGTCATTGTCATTTTGGACATTTCCTATCCATGGACGTGGAAAATTAATACAGGGATAACCACCAAACATCTGTGTCGGATCGGAGACAGCCTCTGGACCTTCGCTAGATGGGATACCCGGCTAATCCACTAAAATTCTGGTAATTATACCACAAGATTGGATACGTCTACAAATTGCTATTAAGGATCCTGTTGATATTGTGACCGGTCACAGGGACATTACCATTATTAATAGGTGTGCCTATATATATATCAATTGTCGGTGGTCAGAGACTGGCTATAGAGGCTCTACTTTTTATGGTTTTATATGTGCAAAATGATATTACTTTTACATGCTGAGTATCATTAAATAAATGTGATTTATTTTATGAAAACACCTGTTTTTTAGATTATCGTTAGCGCTGTTTTTTTTTCTTTTATCTGTGTAATTTCCAGTTATATGAGAGATTGACTGTCTCTCACCCTGATAGCAGCTTAGAGGACCAGCACAGTCATAGCGCCAGAACCTGTATTAAGCAATTAATACAAATACATTACCTTTGCACAAGTTTTAAAATAGGTATGCAAGATTTACAAGAGACATGGAAATGCATATAATTTTGCTGGCATGATGAACTACAAGTGCAGTACAAGTTTCCTATTGTGCATACCCGGGAAGTGCACTCAGGGTAGGCAGGAGAGGCAGTGCCTCACCTGTCATACACCAATATACTCCAATGTATTGACTATAAAAATGATTTGAATAATGCAGAAAAAAATATATTTATAACTTATAACTATCATCATGTGTAAATCTGTCTCTGATATTTGCCAGTGTCTCACCAGCTATTGACCTCATTTCACTTCACTGGTACATACTGTATACCATGACAGTATTTATAGAGAAGGTCTAAAACAGGGATATACTGAGCCGACTTTGTGGGGTCCAAGCCTTGGACCTATGCTTAGTTAGGGACCTCCAGCAATAGAGCAGCCGTGAAGTGGCCTTGAGGCTTATCATATCTTTTGCAAAACATATGTAACGAAGAGCTCTAAATTTCCTATTATTACATAGTATATACTAGTTCTTCTTACTAACAGCCAGCAGAGTGCGTGGGAAAATCCCTTTTGTATTTCTTGTCTAGAGTAACCCCCTCCCGCAGCACCTGGGGATTGTTACCAGCTTGATTAGAGCAGTTTTCCACTATTTATTGCATATACTGTAGGTTGAACTTGATACATACAGTACTGTAGAGTACTTTACTAATGGTGCTCTTATTTAAAGTTTAGTGTATAAAATAAAAACATAGGGATACATGCATGTACATGAACATGAAATAAATGGATACAACTTTCTAAAAATAAATGTATACATTACCTCCAAATAGAAAAAGCATTCCTGCCAATAGCAGCAGCAGGTACGCCCTTGCGAGTATACTAACAAATCCAGTCATTCCTCCAAATATCATCAGAATCAGACTGAGGGGTAGTAAGATCACTAGTGTCCCATGCATACCTGCAAAATAAAAGGTTACTCTTGTAAAATTGCTCCTTTCATTTCATGAAATTACCATGTAACATGTGTAATTACTGTTTAATAGCATGGCAGATTACTTTGTACTTTACATATATATGACAGTAGTGTATAGTCCCAGTTTCCATCAAAAGGAACCTAGGGTGGGCGGACTGCGCACCGAGGTGCACTATGTTACGGGGAGTGCTGCTAGTGTGTAACAAGTCGGTCCTTCTTGTTATCAGTCAATATAACAAAATTAGAATTACACTGCGCTCAACCCCGATTTCTTGTCGTGTATGAATATATGGGCTTGTCAAATGATGCAATAATGTATACGTTGCATAAATAAATTTATTAAATCAAATGTGTGATAACTGTTGTTAATTTCAAAGTTCTGAGTCTCTGATAAGAAAAACGTCCAAAATACCATGGTATTCGTGCTGTGATGTTGGTGATTTGATCAAGCACTGGCTGAATTGTCCAGGGGTGCAATTGGTCATGTAAGTTCAATTTAGGTTGTCCAAATGAGGCAAATAGAAAAGGGAAAGAAAAGTCCTTGTTTAAAACCAGATTGTGGCGTCCCGCTGATCTGTATATGTGATAGTGCACTTAGAGGGATGGAAGCTGTGCTTGGTGTGCAGTTAAAGACAGCTTGTGGAGGTATGAACAAAAAGGGGGTCTCCGGACTGGTCCTCCGTCCTCTAGCTACCACCGCCGGCGCTGTGACTATGATTGGTCACGTGCCGGAGGCCGGTCAGCCCTGGTTCGGTGCCTGTCTTGGGGGGGGGGGGGGGAGTGTGCACGATGGCAGCTCTCAGAGCGGCTCGTTGCTGCACTCCCTCCGCCTACAGAGACTCACCTTAGTTCTCCTCCGACGCTCCCTGCATCCAGCATAGGTTTCCTCCCAGATGACTCTCTGCCATTCGTAGACTGCTATCACTTCCTGGTCCTCAGTCACGTGACCAGGTGTCATCTCGGGTGATGCTGCTCCTTCTTCTTCATAGCGCTGTTGACGTTCGTGGTTCTGTAGTGCGCCAACGCGTTTCGGCCCTTGGGGGCCTTCCTCTTGGAGAAAAGTGTATGGGAATTTCTCCTATAGTGGGTTTAAATAACCTAATGTGTGTTCCCTTCAATTTGGTTGGTTCTCGTTATCCGTATGGTGATAGGTTGCTGTTCCCATCAATCACATATTACGACCAATTGGGATATGGGTGGTGTCTTCACCTATATTAAATCCTGTGCTGTCCCTGGTTGGTTGCTGTTTCTGTCAATCATGTACCCTAACCAATAAATTTAAATGATGTTTCTGACTGTGATGTTTTCAGTTATTTTACAATGTATCCTTTGGACAATAGTGCTAACCTGATTAATGGATTGGAATCGGTATGCATGACGGTCACAGGTAGAAAATAATTGGTCCTAGATATTTGAATTGTCACTGATAGATGATTACAGGTATATTATGTGGCTATTACTACTCATTTGCATATAATGGATCTGACCTTATTATCAAAATTAAGTCCTTTGGGTACTAGTGTATCCATCTCAATCATAACTCTTAGTTCCTCTTTGTTGATGTGTTGAATATAATCGCCCCCTCTCCATTTCGGTTTCACTTCTTTTAATCCTATGAATGTGAGTAATGTAAGGTCACTGTTGTGGAATTGTTTAAAGGATTTAGATAGTGGGTGTTCCTCTGACCCTTTTGTTATGTTTCGAATGTGTTCACTTAACCTTATCTTAAGCTGTCTGACTGTTCTACCTACGTACTGCTTGTGGCATGGGCATTCAAGAATGTACACCACCCCCTTGCTGTGACACGTCACCATGGTTCTGATGTGCATTATTTTCTTGTTTGAGGTGGATGTAACTTTGTATACAGGTTTGGTGCTCCTGCTTCTGGTAGTCGTGCATGCTTTGCAGGAGCCGCAGTAGTAAAATCCTCCTTTCATGCTAGTTTTGTCAATGGTACTCTGTATCTGTGTTTTGGGTGCAATGTGATTCCTCACAATTTTCTGCTTAATATCTGGTGCTCTCCTGAATATTACTTTGGGTTTTGATGGTAGTACATCCACCAGTGTTCCATCTTGTAGCAAGATGGGCCAGTACTTGTTACTTGTTAATGAACTTTCAAACCTGATGTGAATTACTAGAATATTGTGTGATAAAATATATGTTGTCATCTAGGGCTTGTTTCTGCTTGTGGTTGTATTGTAACAATGGTTCTCTATCCATTTCCCATACTTGAAGGTTTCTTGAATAGTAACGCTATTGTATTTCTTTTCTATAAACTGGCTTATTAGATTTTGTCCCTGTGTGTCATAATCTGTTAGTCGTGAACAATTCCTCCGTAAACGTTTGAACTGTCCCGTAGGGATGTTCTTCAGCCAGTTGTAATAATGGCCGCTGGATGTAAGGATGTGACTGTTCACGTCTACTGGTTTGTGAAAAGTGTTCGTGTGGATGGTATTATTTGCAATGAAGATATTAAGATCTAAAAAATAAACTTTTTCTTTGCTGTAATTGGTGGTGAAATTCTGATCGTTGTTGTTAATGTAACTTAAAAAGTTTTCGAGTGATGTTTGGCTACCCTTCCATATGAAAAATATATCATCTATAAATCTGGACCACAGGACGAGGCTCGTGTCGAGCTCCGACATGGACCAGATGAAGAGGACCTCCCAGTGGCTCATGAAAAGATTTGCGTAGCTCGGTGCGAACCTCGACCGTATGGCTGTGCCGGTAACCTGAAGGTAAAATTTGTCCTCAAACCACAAGTAGTTGTGGGTGAGTATGTATTGTATGCAATCTATGATGAAATCTCTCTGAGCGGGTGTCATTGTTTCACCTTTGGTCAAGAAGTAGTGTACACTAGAGATGCCCTGACTATGATCTATCACTGTGTATAGTGATGTTACATCACATGTGACTAACCAATAGTCTTCCTGCCACTTAATTTTCTGTAGTTTGTTCAGTATATCAGTTGTATCTTTTAAATGTAATGGTTGTGCTGCTACATATGATTGTAGAAAGGTGTCTATACTGAGAGAGGTTAGAGGTGAGTGAGTCAATTCCTGATATAATCGGTCTACCTGGTGGATTTTGTTTGTCTTTGTGTATTTTGGGAAGATAATTAAATACTGGCATTATTAGATGTGATGTGTCTAAAAATGAATGTTCTTTTGGTGTCAGGATCTCTGTGTCCAAGCCTCTCCTAAGGAGTGACCGGAATTCTTTTTGAAATTTGGCCTTGGGGTCTGTGGGCAATTTCTTATACGTGGTAGTATCATCAAGTATTCTATGTGCCTCCTTGAGGTAATCTTCGCTGTTTAATACAACTATTCCCCCTCCCTTGTCGGCTGGTTTCACTACAATAATCGCATCTTTACTTAAGTCCGTGAGTGCTTTAAGTTCAGCTTTTGTCATGTTGTTCATGTGCCTTGATGGTTGATCACAGATTTTAAGTATGTCATGTTGGATCATGTTGGTGAATGTCTCTATCTGTTTTCCCATTACATAGCTGGGGTAAAAGGTGGATGCTGGACGGTGTTCAGTATATTTGTATATGTCTGTAGCTGGTGGTTTGTGTTGTGGTAATAGTGTCTGTTGGAAGAATTTTTTAAGAGTGAGTTTGCATGTTAATTTTTGAATATCCAGATATGTGTTGAATATGTTTATGTTGGATGTTGGGGCAAATTTAAGGCCTTTGTCAAGTGCGCTTATGTGTACTTAATGTTGCATTGCTAAGGTTAAAAATTCCCTTTCCTGGAGTGACGTGGATCCTTGGTCCTGTCTTTTTGCAACTTTGTCCCCTTTTACATCCTCATCTACCTCCTCCTTTTTTCTTTTCAGTGGTTTCCTCTGTGTTGTGACGGGTTCCACTTGTGGGCCCGTTTCCTGATCTAAAAAATGCTGATTGGCACATGATTTGTCTGGAATTAGCTTTATTAGGTTCAGTCTCAGTTGTAATTGTTTGTGATTCTTCTGGTTGTAATGCGAGTAATGGCTGTATGTCACGCCACCCTTGTTCTAGAGAGTGTCGTGCTGTCTCAAATTGTAGGTCGTCCTCTATGTCATGTAAAGAGAATGAGATGTCAGTGGTTGAACTGATGGTAGATAAGTTGTCAAGATCAATAATGTCTGGGTCCCAGTTTCCATCAAACTTGACAGTTGCTCCTCTCACATTTGATTCCACGTCTCCTTTTGATATAGATGTGGCATTAATTGGATATCAGATTGATATCCAATTTTTAAAACATTTGTGTGAGAATACCTCGTACACAAGTTATTTAGTAACTTGATCTTATTATGACTAGCCAAAAAAAGCAGAGTATGAAAAAAGGCATATTATACGGCTATAATGCCGGGTAGTTATTGTGGATTGGACAAATATTATAAGGATAATAAAGATAAATATAAAAGTGGGGTCTGCTAAAACACAGTTACTACAACAAGATACCTATTCATCCACAGTGTGACAGGTTCTATAGGCTTGACAGTTGATATAAAAAACATAAAGATCCGGTGCCAAGACAATAGCTATCAGCATGCATTATTTCTGTAACTATAGGTTGTACTTTCATTCACATGAGAAAAAATTAGACATGGCTAAAAGTGTAGATAGTTTCAGAAAAATAAGGATTGTTTTAAATATACATTAACTATGCATTGGAAGTTTCCACACCTTAGTCATCATGTGACAATCACTGTTCAAAAGACTTGAGCTAACCGCAGGGGGCTGATTCTGTCACAAAAGAACAGAGATTTGTCTTCATGAGGAAAACTACAGGCCATGTGTTAACACGTCCTAATGGAGGGTTTAATAGAAACAAAAGACTTGAGCTAACCGCTTGGGCTGGTTCTGTCACAAAATAACAGAGATACAGTAGATTCCTATGAGAACAGCTACAGACATGAAATAACGTACTTTTGGCTTTTTATTTTTAAATGCATCTGATAGAGCTTCATTCATAGTGTGTAATATAACAACTTGATTCCTTTTTTAAATATATATATATATATATATATTATTTTCACCATCTTCATTCAAGAATATACGGTCGCTTTTATTAGCATGAGATTTGAAAATTGACATGTAGAACAAAAATAACTAAAATATTTATATTTTTACCTGATAGAACTTCATGCAGAATGTGTAGTATAACAGCCTGACTCCTTTTAAAAATTTTTTTATATTTTTACCCAGCCTAGACTAGTTCCTTTACATAAAAAAGATAGATCTTGCAAAAGTATAACGAGGATTTTAAAAATATATACATTAACCACTAAAGATAAATTTAAAACAACAAATTGAACAAACTTGGTCTTACCTTTATACATTAAAAAAATCACCACATGTGCTCGTCCACGGAGCCCCAGGGACGAACTTCCAGAAACGTCATCCCATCCTGACAATCCTGTCCAGCAGATGACGTGACCCGAATGTATAAAGGTAAGACCGAGTTTGTTCAATTTGTTGCTTCTGACGACGGTTTTAATAAAACGAAACTTAAAGCTTTAGAATGGAGTGATCTCTATTCATTCTTTTAAAGTCCGTGAGTGCCGCCTATCGTGGGTTTTAAATTGTTGCATAAGCTGTGAAGGGCGCCGGGCAAGCTGCATGTTATATGATACCAGAGTGCAGAATATCTTCACTGTATATATATATATATATATATATATATATATACAAAGAAATATGTTGCACAGAGTCTGCTCAGGTCCTTATTATTGCTTCCAAAGCAAGTTCTTTGTCCTTAATATAGAAGTTTAGTGCTGCCTCCTCTGGTTTGAACCTTACCACAGGTTCATCGGACACATGTAAAAAACAGAAAGTGAGGGGCGCACCAGGTGAGTATAAAAGTATCAATGATTTAATGATTTTATTACAAAGTAAAAGGTTCACATACATCTGAGAAAGAAATCATCAGCCTCACGCTGCTTATGCGATACCTCCGGATGGCTCACAGTGTAAAACCTGTACAACAATAATTTAACTAAAAATTGGTGTCAAATTGAAGAGCATGATTTGTAGAACATTATTCTGTATAATAATATTTTGGTTATAATTATTTGAGTTATCAAGAGAAAAATAATTAGATTAATAAACAAATTAAAAAACAAACCAGACTGCAATTGTATACACTCACATGTTTTCAAAGTGGATCAGAATAATTCAATCATATATATATTGCTTTATAATAGATGTTGTAATTTTTATATTTGTTATAATTCATTTACTAGTTTACTATAATAGATCTTTTCAGACTGTGTAATAATTGTTTAGTGTTCAAGCGTAGTTTACTTTTGATTTAAATTGGAAATATTTTTAATAGGGTTAGGTTAGTAATAATTCTATTAATACTGCGTATATTGTGTGTTTTAGAATGGGTATTGTATTTCAACATTTGTTATAATATATTTACTAGTTTACTGCAATAGATTTATCAGACTTTCTGAGATCATTTTAATTCTAATACTTGTTTAGCATCAAATGCTGTTTACTGTTGCTTTAAACATGCTTTTTAGATGTTATGGTCTTGTTTATTGAATTGCTCATCATAGATGTGTATGTATTTCATGATTGTGCGTATATAGATAATTATTACGATTGCACATTTTTTGTGCTACAAAATGGGGCTCTATAGGCCTGTGTACAGTCTGTGTTTCATTTTTAAAATTATACATATAGAAATGATTAGAGGTATCATGAGAGAGAATGAGCCATCCTGTAGTAATGTTATCTTGTTTCATAATTGTGATAATTATTATGATTACGCATTTTTTGTGCTACAAAATGGGGCTCTATAGGCCTGTGTACAGCCTGTGTTTCATCTTTAAAAGTAGACCTATAGAAATTAATAGAGGTATCATGAGAGAGAATGAGCAATCCTGAATTAATGTATCTTGTTTCATAATTGTGATAATTATTATGATTGAGTGTTTTTGTGCTACAAAATGGGCTCTATAGGCTTGTGTACAGTCTGTGTTTCACTTTTTAAATTATACCTATAGAAACAATTAAATGTATAATGAGAGAATGAGCAATCTTATATTAATGTATCTTGTTTCATAATTGTATACTGAAAGTTTTCTGTTTCTCTATTAAACTATATAAACGTATATATATTAAACTATATATCAACTACATGAGCCTACTCAAGCTGTACAATGAAGGTTTGTTATTTGTATGAAGCATTGTATGTCTCTGAATTAAATTGCTACATTTGAACCATTGAATGATTGTTATACACTTATTTCAACGTTTGCATTTGTTAAGTAGAATGCTTGTCTTTAACATGTTTGAAGTCAATAATTTAAATACTGCTATCATTGTAAAATTGTATTTATTTGTTTAAAATCAGTAAACTATCACTATAAGCATTGAAATATCTTTAAATATATAATATAAATAATGTGTAAAAGATCTAAAAATGGCATAATCCATGACGCGACACCGCAATGTCAAATCATTTTATAGCATATTAAATATGTGATGGTGTTATTATTGTAACTTATAATACGTTAGAGAACTAAGAGTATGCAAATATGAATATCACATTATATGCACAAACAAATTTATACTTTAAACAGCTCAAATAAACCTTACATGTTTTCACAGTCAACAAATCAGACACCCTTGATTACTGATGATGAGTGTGTCACGAGTCTTATGGATATGGAAGACAGTCTTAGCTATTAACAGCATAATGGTGAGTGGTCATAAATACCTTGTTTTAACAGCTGAAATTATTTATTTATGGCAAACAAAGTTTTAATTTTTTGTTAACGGTTGTAACGGTTACTTGCATTTGAAAATATCTAATTATGCATCCACAGGTAGTGTAAACTATGCTGGCTATGGCGAAATGGGTGCAGAAGGGCCAAATGTCAAAAATTACTCTTACACGGCTGATCAGTATGGTCTTACACCATTTCAGAACTATTACCTGTCATATGATGACTTATCAAGACCACCAGTCAGCTGTAAGTTTGTTAAATAAAGAGTCTTATCTATTAATTGTATCTTTAAAAAAAAATATGCTATGTAATTCACAGTTAGCCCCACAATTCCTCTTGATGTATCAATCGCTGGAAGAAGCTATGTTCCACTGCCAGCTTCTCAGGAACTGGTACCAGACATGGCTCAAATGCCCTTAATGCATAGTAAGTTAAACAAACTACACAAAACTATATGGCTAATAGCTGACATATGATCCTGATAGAACTGACAAGAACAACCATGCAGCAGCTGACAAGCAATAACATTGCAGAAGTCCTAAAACATTAACACCACTATACACACAGCATCGTTTAGCTGGTACTGAACCAACGATTATGGAACATCTTTATTCTAAATAAAAAAATAAACGAATAAGAGGTACAACACAACTGTTGAATGATCTAGGTTTAAACCAGAATATTGACTGCCTAAAGAGAAAGTTATCTTACCCAGAAGAAAGTTGGTGTTAGGATCTCCTGCTCTGTGCTGCCACGTCGCCATGGCAACCGGGAGGCAAGTGTTAGCAAAGTAACCTGAGCGCAGCTGATACTCCGGTCCGGGTTTTTACTGTGTAGTGGTTACAGGCTCTGTGCACGGCAGGGAATCTGGCGCTGGTTTTGTGCTTACAGTCTGTGAGGTCTGAGTGGGGCGTGGACAGCACCTGCTATATAAACCATCCTCTCAGGCTAGGCAAATGCTGCTGAATCTTTGTTTGTTAGTCAGTTCCAGAGAGTTAGCTAGTACTGTGTGACTTTGTATTTACTTGTTGCTTACTGCGAATAGGCCTTGGGATTCGGTACTTCATTCTGCCAATCCGGACCTAGCAGTAAGACTGGAGTCAGTTGTTTGACCTGCTGGGGTTCTTTTGTTATTCTGTGAACCCAGCAGGTTAGCGGCTGTACTCTCAGACCTGCTTGCTTAATCCTCCCTCACTGTGCAGGGCGTCCAGGTGTCAGTTTAGTGGCAGTAAGCTGAACCTGTGCCCTGCAAGTGGGGGTTAGGATTGTGGATACTCTCCTTGTGTCTATATTTCTATCTCTGACCAAGGAGTTTATTCCCACACCCGTTGGTAACCCTTTGGGGTTTTTTCTGTTGCTCTTAGCAACATCATTTCAGGTGCTCCACATGTTAAATCACTACACATCGCTTCATTGTCCGCTCTATTCCATCTGAGCATTCCTGACACTAGGGAGACACCCAATTCCTGAGCCTTTGGGCTTCTCCGTTCACTTTGTGTTTATTAGTTATTCCATCACCTCCTGTGTATGTTATGTTATACTGTCTGTGAGTTCGTTTGCTTCGCTTCCCTCTCTGTTCATACACCGGTATACTCCTGTTAGCACTGGTGTGCGTAACATATTCAGCAGCCTTACTCCTGTTGAAATTTTGTGTGAATATGGAGCATACCCCTCAAAATACTTTGCAACAGGTGGTCGATCAGGTGCAGGTCCTGACTCGACAATTTAATGAGATGTCCATTAAAATGAACACCCCGCAGGCCGCTAGCGGAGCTCCCGCAGCAGCAGCGGCAAGTTCAGGGGTTAAGGAGCCGAAAGTAAATCTCCCGGATCGTTTTTCTGGAGATCGCTTTCAGTTCTTTTGTTTCAAGGAGAGCTGTAAGCTATATTTCAGGCTTAGGCCCCAGTCTTCTGGGTCGGAGATTCAGCGGGTGGGCATGGTGATTTCCTTGCTACAAGGAGACCCACAGGTCTGGGCATATGGGTTACAGCCTGACTGTCCATCGCTTAAAAGTGTTGATGCTTTTTTTTTTACGGCACTGGGCATTTTGTATGATGACCCTGACAGGATGGCTTCAGCCGAGGCTCAGATTACGGTTCTTAAGCAAGGGCGACGGCCAGCTGAGGTTTATAGTACGGAGTTTCGGAGGTTGGCTCATGATACCCAGTGGAATGACCCAGCCCTGAGAAACCAGTAACGAAGGGGCCTTTCTGACCAGATAAAGGACCAACTGGTACAATATCCCTCGCCTGATAGCTTAGATCAGCTCATGCAGTTATTCATCCGGGTGGATAGATGGCTGAGAGAGCGTAGGCTTGAAAGGGAGACCGCAGTTTCCTTTTTTCCCAAGGGAACCTCAGACTCTGAGGAATATTCCGAGGAGCCTATGCAGATTGGGGCTACCCGCCTCTCCTCGCGTGAGAAGACGCGGAGGAGACAGCAGGGTTTGTGTTTGTACTGTGGGAATAAAGGTCATGTTGTAGTATCATGCCCAGAAAAACCGGAAAACTTCAGTGCCTGAGGGTGATGGGAAATATCCTGTCATGCCAGAAGTCAGAATTTCCTAAAAAGACTTTTCTCATTCCGGTGACTTTGGAGATCCTCGGTCAAACTGTCAAGACTGAGGCCTTTCTTGACAGTGGGGCCGATGGGGTTTTCATGGACCGTCAATTCGCCCTGGAACACTCTGTTCCCTCAGTACCTTTGGCATCAGAGATTGAGATCTGTGGGTTAAACGGGGAACCATTGTCCCAGGGTAAAATTACCTCCTGCACCAGCCAAATTCCTTTGTTTATTGGAGCCACACACTCTGAAAATTTGTCTTTTTATGTGACTGTCTGTTCTTTTGCCCCATTGGTTTTGGGGTTACCCTGGTTAAGGGCCCATAACCCTCAATTTGACTGGGTCTCTGGGGAGATTCTTAGTTGGGGTAGTGATTGTTTCAGGAGTTGCTTGAGCCTTCCAGTCAGGCTCTCGCAGCTAAGTTTGCCAGGATTGCCAGGATGTTATGCAGATTTTGCGGATGTGTTCTCCAAAAAAGTTGCGGAGGTACTACCTCCCCATCGCCCCTATGACTGTGCCATTGATTTGTTGCCGGATGCTAAGCTTCCCAAGAGCAGGTTGTACTAGCAGGTTGTACTCCCTGTCACGTCCTGAGACTCAGGCTATGGCAGAGTACATTCAGGAGAACTTGGCTAAGGGATTTATCAGACCCACACAGTCCCCAGTTGGGTCGGGGTTCTTTTTCGTGAGTAAAAAGGACGGTTCGTTGCGACCCTGCATCGACTTCAGGGAGTTGAACCGTATCACGATTAAAAACTCGTACCCACTGCCTCTCATTTCGGTTTTGTTTGACCAGCTTCGTACTGCCACCATTTTTTCTAAGATTGACCTACGCGGTGCTTACAATCTAATCCGAATAAGAGAGGGGGATGAATGGAAGACTGCCTTTAATACCCACTCAGGGCATTATGAATATTTGGGGATGCCTTTTGGGCTCTCTAATGACCCGGCAGTCTTCCAGGAATTCATGAACGATGTGCTCAGGGAATATTTGGATAGATTCTTAGTTGTTTATCTAGATGACATCCTAATCTTCTCTCATTCCCTGGAGGAACATCGGAAGCATGTAGCTTAGTCCTCCAGAAACTCAGAGACCACCAGCTTGGGGCGAAGCTGGAGAAGTGCGAGTTTGAAGTCCAGCAAATCGCATTTCTAGGGTATATTATCTCCTCAGAAGGTTTCCAAATGGAGGGTTCTAAGGTACAGGCAGTCCTGGATTGGGTGCAGCCCACTAGTTTGAAGGCGCTTCAGCGTTTTCTGGGCTTTGCGAATTTTTATAGACGGTTCATCGCTGGATTTTCGTCTATAGTGGCCCCCTTGGTGGCACTCACTAAGAAAGGGGCGGATGTTGCTCACTGGTCTTGTGAGGCCAAAGCGGCCTTTGCCCGTCTCAAAAGGGCATTTGTCTCGGCCAAGGTGCTGCGACACCCAGATCCAGAGCGTCCTTTTGTGGTAGAAGTGGATGCCTCTGAGATAGGTATTGGGGCAGTGCTCTCTCAGATGGGGGTGTCTGATAATCACCTTCATCCCTGTGCTTACTTTTCCCGTAAATTTTCGTCTGCCGAGATGAATTATGATGTGGGTAACCGGGAATTGTTGGCTATAAAGGATGCACTCGGGGAGTGGAGACACTGGCTTGAGGGGGCTAAGTTTGTGGTCTCAATTCTCACTGACCATAAGAATCTGGCATATTTAGAGTCAGCGAAGCGGCTCAATGCCAGGCAGGCACAATGGGCTTTGTTTTTTGCTCGCTTTAATTTTTTGATAACATATCGCCCTGGGTCAAAAAACATCAAGGCTGATGCGCTCTCGCGGAGTTTTGCTCCAGTTCAAGAGACCATCGAGGAGCCATTGCCCATTGTGTCCCCATCATGTATTAAAGTGGGCATTACCCAGGACCTCTTGTCATTAGTCCTTAGAGCACAGGAGCAGGCTCCTCCAGACCTTCCGGTAGGTCTCTTGTTTGTGCCTCCTAGGTTAAGACAGCGAGTGTTCCTGGAATTCCATGCCAAGAGGCCGGCAGGGAATCCGGGTATTGCCAGAACTCGGGAGTTGCTGTCTAGGGCGGTGTGGTGGCCCTCGGTGGCTAGGGATGTGGATCAATGGGTTCGGGCATGTGACGTTTGTGCCCGAAATAAAACTCCTAGAGGGGTTCCTGTCGGCCCATTACATCCACTCTCTATTCCGTCTAAGCCATGGACCCACATTTCCATGGATTTTGTGGTGGACTTGCCCAAATCCTCGGGGATGACAGCCATTTGGGTTGTCGTTGACAGGTTTTCGAAGATGGCGCATTTCGTTCCACTGGTTGGGTTGCCATCGGCCAGACGCCTGTCTGAGTTATTTATGCAGCATGTTGTGCGCCTCCACGGGTTGCCACTTGATGTGGTCTCTGTGGCCAAATTCTGGAGGGCATTTTGTTCTGATCTCCAGATTTCTGTGAGCTTGTCGTCAGGCTACCATCCACAGTCTAATGGGCAGACTGAGAGGGTGAACCAGTCCTTGGAGCAGTTCCTCAGGTGTTATGTCTCCAAGTGTCATACTGACTGGGTTGCTCATCTGTCCATGGCGGAGTTTGCCTATAACAACGCGGCTCACTCTGCTACAGGGATCTCTCCCTTCCTTTGTGTGTATGGGCATCATCATAAGGCCAATTCTTTTGACCCCCTGGATTCCACGTCTGGTGGTTCCTCTGTTGTTTCGGTCCTTAGGGGTATTTGGAGGAAAGTGAAGAAAGCCCTTGTGTCTGTGTCATTAGTGACCAAAAGGGTTTTTGATAAGCGGAGAAGACCCTGCAGCTTCAAATTAGGAGACTTCGTCTGGTTGTCCACCAAGAATTTGAAGTTGAGACAGCCATCTCATAAGTTTGGCCCCTGGTTCATCGGCCCTTATAAGATCACCAGGGTTATCAATCCGGTGGCATTTCAGTTAGATCTGCCCCGTTCATTGTTCCCTTTTAAAACTGGCGGTTAGTAATCCTTCTTCCAGTGGAAGACCTTCTCCTCTTCTGATACGGGGTCAGAGGGAGTTTGTGGTTGAAAGGGTTCTTGACTCCAAGATGGTTCGGGGTCAGCTGTCATTTTTGGTGCACTGGAAGGGGTATGGCCCGGAGGAGCGGTCGTGGGTGCGCAGTTGTGATCTTCATGCCCCCAGACTGATATGCTCTTTCTTCTCGCAGTTCCCCGATAATCGCGGTGGTAGGGGTTCTTTGACCCCTCATCAGAGGGGGGGTACTGTTAGGATCTCCTGCTCTGTGCTGCCACGTCGCCATGGCAACCGGGAGGCAAGTGTTAGCAAAGTAACCTGAGCGCAGCTGATACTCCGGTCCGGGTTTTTACTGTGTAGTGGTTACAGGCTCTGTGCACGGCAGGGAATCCGGCGCTGGTTTTGTGCTCACAGTCTGTGAGGTCTGAGTGGGGCGTGGACAGCACCTGCTATATAAACCATCCTCTCAGGCTAGGCAAATGCTGCTGAATCTTTGTTTGTTAGTCAGTTCCAGAGAGTTAGCTAGTACTGTGTGACTTTGTATTTACTTGTTGCTTACTGCGAATAGGCCTTGGGATTCGGTACTTCATTCTGCCAATCCGGACCTAGCAGTAAGACTGGAGTCAGTTGTTTGACCTGCTGGGGTTCTTTTGTTATTCTGTGAACCCAGCAGGTTTGCGGCTGTACTCTCAGACCTGCTTGCTTAATCCTCCCTCACTGTGCAGGGCATCCAGGTGTCAGTTTAGTGGCAGTAAGCTGAACCTGTGCCCTGCAAGTGGGGGTTAGGATTGTGGATACTCTCCTTGTGTCTATATTTCTATCTCTGACCAAGGAGTTTATTCCCACACCCGTTGGTAACCCTTTGGGGTTTTTTCTGTTGCTCTTAGCAACATCATTTCAGGTGTTCCACATGTTAAATCACTACACATCGCTTCATTGTCCGCTCTATTCCATCTGAGCATTCCTGACACTAGGGAGACACCCAATTCCTGAGCCTTTGGGCTTCTCCATTCACTTTGTGTTTATTAGTTATTCCATCACCTCCTGTGTATGTTATGTTATACTGTCTGTGAGTTCGTTTGCTTCGCTTCCCTCTCTGTTCATACACCGGTATACTCCTGTTAGCACTGGTGTGCGTAACAGTTTGTAACTTCAGCCTTGATGGTAATGCAGTGATTAATGGTGTACTCACAGCATTTAAATTCCAAGGTTGTTTTTATCATGGTTGTGGTGCCTGTTACAATGCAGATGATGAAAACAAACTCAATAAAATGACCTACCGTTAATTGCGTCACAAGATGGAGGTGAAAATACATTTTCTGAAAAACTGCAGTTTTAAGGTGCGCATTTTGTGGGAGTGTGAGTGAAAAAAAACTGCTAGAGACTGATTCATTCAGGTTGTTCTGAAGGGTAAAGATATACCCGAACCCTTGGACCCACGATCAGCACTTTACGGCGGTGGTACAAATGCCATAAAGCTGTATCATAAAACACAACAGGATGAGCAGATACACTACTGTGATTTTACTAGTCTGTACCCTTTTGTACACAAAACCAAAACTTACCCAATAAAACACCCAAGCATCATTTATAAAGCTGACAAGCTTTTTGAATACGCATTTTTACAGCACAATGAGGTGTCTGCTTTAGACTTCATATATTTTGATATGGTCATGGTGAATTGGAAGTATGCAAAAGATCATTAATCCAGTAATACAACACCAATATTTTCACTGCTGCAATGACCATTGCCCTTACAAGGATTGAAATGTACAAACTATTGAATAGATTACAAGATAGTTGTCTTTACCATGATACAGACTCTGTGATTTTTGTCAGCAGGCCCTGTGATTGGAATCCGCAATTTGGTGATTATCTAGGTGAACTGACTAGCGAACTGCCACCGGGGATGCATATAACTGAGTTTGTCTCATCAGGCCCCAAATCATATGGCTATCGTCTAAACAATGAAAAGACCAGTTTTACAGTTAAAGGCATAACGCTCATTGTTGATAATGTTCAACACGTTAATGTTGACAGTCTGTAGGACCTGGTCTTAAATTATCCTTTAAACAACGAGGGCAACGATCAGAAAAAATAGTGTTCCACCAACCTGGTATAGTCCGGTTTAAAAAGTACTGGCAGATTGAAACGCGCATGGTGCAGAAAATGCAAAAGTGTGTTTACACTAAACGGAAACTTACTGCTAACTTTACACCAGTTCCATTTGGGTATTAAGATGGATACCCATTTTCAACACCCCTTCTCATGTATTTTAGCTGGTTCTTCCAATTGGGGGAAAAGTTATTTTGTGAAAATGTTGCTGCAAAACGCCTCTACGTATCTATCGCATGTAACTTAAAATATTGTTTAGTTTTATGGCTGTTGGTAGCCTATGTACGATCAGCTTCTGCGTGATTTCCCAAATATTTTTTTATAGAGGGTATACCTGAGACTTTTAATGATGACCAACTTTTTCCCCATGATAGGATTCATTTAGCGGTTGTTGATGATCTGATGGAGTTGGCTAGTAATAATTCTGAGATTGAGAAAGCTTTTACAAAGTATGTACACCATAGAAATCTCAGCATTATGTACCTTGTGAAAAATGTATTTTGTCAAGGTAAAAAGAGCAGGACAATACATTTAAATGCAAAATATATGATCCTTTTTAAAAACCACCAGAATAAATTGCAGGTGACAAATCTGGAGAGACAAATGTATCCAATTAAAAGTAAATACCTTTTAGATGCTTTTGAAAATGCTACTAGCCCACCTTATGGAAACTTACTGGTTGATTTAAGAACTAATATGCTTAAAGTGTACTGTTTACGAAGCGGGTTATACCCAACAGATGCACCAGTTGATTATGTCATTAAAAAGTGTAGTTCTAAAAAGCTATAATTCTACAACTTTTAGTCATTCATCATAACTCTTTCAGCTGTGAACATGTCAGCTCAAATACGTCGTAATTGTGTATTTTTAAAAACGCTAATAAAGGCAACACCAACCCAAAGAAATGCTATTTTACCCATGGTTTCAAATGATTTAGTGACAGCCATTTGTGAGATAGCCCTCAACACTCTTAAAGATAAAATACCATTTACACAATGACAGTTTAATTACCTTTAAAAAAGTGCGGTGTTATAAAGACGCTTTGCAATAATAAATGCTCCATTGGTAAAAAGAAGTGTTTGGTGAAACAGTCTGGTGGTTTTATTGGTTCACTACTTGGTTTTGCTATCCCATTAATAATGGGGCTTCTGACTAATCGTTGATGGAATACATTGAGAAAATGTATCTGGTGCCTCAGCATCAGATAGAGCATTTACACAACAAACCAAGTAACAATGATACACGTAAAACAGCCACACAAGGTCTAGATGTGGAGATTGTAAATATACAGAACAACAGTTTATCAGAACATGATAACTTACCTTTAACTTGTACTACTCTACGTTGACATCTCACCAAATCCAACAGATTGCATTCCTGCTCTGAGATACACATTGGATTGAAACCTCTGCATCTCTCCACTGAGAAGTCCTTCAGTTTAGCATCTACTGTGTTCTGCATTGTAAATCCCAGGAAAGGTACTGTGGACTACAACCTGTCTTTGGCTCCATCCAGCCTGTCACTTAGACATCATAAACCTATGTTCTCTGAGTAACAAATAACTTTGACTTGTTGCATTAATCAACTAATATACAGTATATTCAGGCTCTGAATTGCTAAAGGGTCACTGTTCATTTCAAATCGCAGGACCCCAGTCATTCTCCAGGACACATTATCACTACCCCCACAAGAAATCTATTCCAAAGGCCTCTCACACTGAGATTTTTAACACCTACACAACAGGAATTGGATTTTAACACCTTTCCACAAGTCTTCTTTGTCCTAGAATAATTGACTAAATCAGCAACAGGAAAAGCAAAGTTATTTTATTTATCACTTGTTTCAAATTTACCCGTTGGATTAAAGAGCAGCAATGTTTTTTTTTTGTTGTTGATTTTTTTTTGGAGGGGAAAAAAAAGTGTGAGGAGAAAGCCAGAGGGAGGGGGTTGAATCAGGTGTGAGTAATCAGGAGGAGGAGTGGCTGACTAAAGCAGCTGGCTGAGCCTATATAATCAGTGATTAGACTCATTGGAGCTTGCTCATTGTAAGGGCTTGTATTTTAAAGTGTTGCTTGGATTTGTAAGTGTTTGTGAGTTGGAATCAGCAGAAGGTTAGTTAGAATACAGAAACAGGTGAGTTTTATAATATGCAATCAGGAACACACATATTTGCAGTATCATTAAACTTCTGGTGAGGCTGCAAGGGGCTGACCTTGTGAGTGAGTGAGAGGGTCTCTTACTTGGAGTAGCAGAGGGGCTGTGATTGTGCGTGTGTGAGGGGCATTTTTTTTTTAGCAGGAGCTGGAAGCCGAGTGAAAAGGAGGTGCAGTGAGCTGGTACAACTGCAACTGCTAAGTGGAGTATCGGTGCCGCAGGAGAGGTCCCACTCAGAGGGGGCACTGGAGTACTACGGCTGCATAAAAGCGAAGGACCAAGAACCGCAAAAAGATAGATAAGTATAAGCCAGCTTAATTATTGTATAAGTGAGTATTTGCCAAGATTGTTTGTCTTCTACTTTTTCTTTTTGCTTCTTTTTCTTTGAGAGTAACAGGGAGTTAGACCTTACAAACAATATGGGAGGGGCTGTGATTGGGGACCTCACTCAGTGCATGTCGTGCAAAATGTATGCACACTTGGAGCTACCGGCCCAGTGTGATTACATCTGCACGAGGTGTGCGCGAACGGTTGCCCTGGAAGCCTAGGTAACTGATCTAGAGCAAACCGTTACGCCACTGTGGGAGATTCACAATCTCGAGCGAAGTTTAGACAGAACGGTGGAGGAGTTGCGGGAGGGGTCACTGGTAGAAGAGGATGATGATCAGGTAGCCAGCTGGGTCACAGTTAGAAGGAAGAAAAAGAGGGGGAGGCTCGACATCTCCGAACTATCAAACCCGAACAAATTTGCCTGACTGGACGAGGAATCAGAGGATGATAGTGAAGAAATGACGGTGCCGGAGGAGACTGCTCCCTCTAGCATCCAGAGGAGCTGTCTATCTGGCGCAGTTGGGATAAATGATAGTGAGGTACCTAGTCAGATGGTGGTGGTAGGGGATTCTATCATCAGGAAGGCAGATAGGGCAATCTGCTTCCGGGACTATGATTGTTGGGAGGGGCTGGGAAAGACCCGGCGGTCTTGGTGCACATTGGCACCAATGACAAAGTTAGCGGAAGGTGGGATGTCCTTAAGAAAGACTATAGGGACTTAGGAAAGAAACTTAAGGCAAGGACATCTAAGGTAATATGCTCCGAAACATAACCCATGCCACGCGCTGGTCCAGGGAGGCAGAGGGAGATTAGGTAGGTAAATGTGTGGCTTAGGGATTGGTGCAGGAAAGAGGGGTATGTGTTCCTGGAACACTGGGCGGACTTCTCAGTAAGGCTCCATCTCTTTTGTCGTGACGAATTGCACCTGAGTGAGGAGGGGGCAGCGGTGCGGGGGGAAGGATGGTTAGAAGGTTGGAGGAGATTTTAAACTAGGATCCTGGGGGGAGGGTTTAGCTAGAAACTACGGGTCATGCAGTGAGAGCAGTGGGGATGGCGGTAGTAAATGAAATGGGGAGAAGTTGGGGGGAGGGTAAGAGCAGGTGGTAAGGTAACTAACATGGGTACTAAAAGAGATTTTACCAAAGCACTAACCAATGACGATTGCTACATAAGGTGAAAGATGTCCCTAACGCAATGGAAAATACTTATCTTAGTTGTATGTATGTAAACGCTAGAAGCATTACTGGTAAATAGGGCGAACTAGAAATACTTGCAGCAAGCAAACAGTATGATATTATAGGCATTACTGAAACTTGGTGGGATGAATCTCATGATTGGACAGTCAATCTAGAGGGCTATACACTGTTTAGGAGAGACAGACTAAATAAAAAGGGTGGAGGGGTGTGTCTTTACGTAAAGCCGTTTTTAAAACCTGATATACGGGAAAATATTCAGGAGGGGACTGTAGACACTGTCAAGACATTATGGGTAGAAATTGCATGCGTGGAAAAAGGAATAAAAAAGTTAGTATTGGGTGTATGCTATAGGCCGCCTGGTATCAACGTATCTGATGAGGAATTGTTACTAAAAGCAAATTGAAAGAGCAGCAGGAGTAGGAGACATAGTAGTGATGGGAGATTTTAACTATCCAGAGATAAACTGGAAAAACCATTCATGTTATACTGCTAGGGGCAATATGTTTTTAAACACACTTAATGATTACTTAGTTCAACTAATTGAGGAACCAACTAGGTACAATGCAATCTTAGATCTGGTATTAACAAACAATCGTGATTTGGTATCAGGTATTATAGGGGAACCCATAGGAAATAGCGACCACAATATGGTCACATTCAATATCAGTTTTCATAAACAGCCCTATACTGGCTCAACTAGGACTCTAAACTTTAGCAAAGCGAATTTTGAAAAGATGAGGGTATTTTTTAGGGATATTGAATGGAAAGGTTTTTTTTTAGGAGAAAATACTACGGAGAAATGGGAGGTACTAAAATTCCTGCTAGCTAAAAATACTCTCAAATTTATTCCTACGAGCAGCAAAAAAAGGATTAAAAATCATAAACCGATGTGGCTTAACAAAAAGATAAAGGAATTTATGGGCAAGAAAAGGAGAGCATTTAAAAAATACAAATCTGACGGGGAAGCAGAGTCATTTCAGCACTATAAGGAATGTAACAAAATATGCAAAAAGGAAATAAGAGCGGCTAAAGTAGAAACTGACTAATTTTTCAGTAGCAAAGGAAAGCAAAGCAAATCCCCAAAGATTATTTAAATACATTAATAGCAAGAGATTAAAGAAGGAGAGTATATGCCATTTAAAAGACAAGTTAGGATTCTTAAGCAAAATGATAATGACATAGCGGACACACTAAATGAGTTTTTTTCAACAGTATTTACTAGAGAGGACCCAATTCAGGGACTAACACATAATCTCAATAATGAGAATATCCCACTGATAGGTACTTATTTAAGGGAGGAAGTAGTCTGTGACTGATTAAAACATTTAAAGATTAATAAGTCACCAGGTCCCGATGGTATTCACCCAAGGGTTCTAAAGGAACTTCACTCTGAACTTGCAAAACCACTATTTTTGATCTTTAAGGATTCAGTAATATCAGGTAAAGACTGGCGTATAGCGGATGTAGTGCCTATATTCAAAAAGGGAAGTAAAGCTGAACCAGGTAATTATAGACCAGTTAGTCTTACATCTATAGTGGGGAAAGTATTGGAAGGTATTCTAAGAGATAGTATTCAGAAGTTCCTTGAAGTCAATAAGGTCATTAAAAGGAATCAACATGGGTTTATGAAGGACAGATCCTGTCAACCCAACTTACTTGGCTTTTATGAAACAGTAAGCGCAAACCTAGATCAGGGTAAAGAGGTGGATGTAATCTTTTTAGATTTTGCCAAAGCATTCGACACTGTACCACACATTAGACTGATCTACAAGCTACAAGAAACAGGGCTAGGAAGCACAATATGCACTTGGGTCAAAAACTGGTTAGATAATAGGGAGCAGCGCGTTGTGGTTAATGGATCTTTTTCAAATTGGACTGAAGTGCTAAGTTGTGTGCTGCAAGGCTCAGTATTAGGACCACAATTGTTCAATATTTTCATTAACGACCTAACAGAAGGTCTAGAGAGCATGGTGTCCATTTTTGCAGATGATACCAAATTGTGTAAAGTTATAAATGCTTAGGGGGATGCTGAGTCACTTCAGAATGACTTAGTTAAATAAGAAGCTTGGGCAGCGAAATGGAGAATGCGCTTCAATACAGACAAGTGTAAGTTAATGCACTGTGGTAACAAGAACAAAAATGACACCTACCTACTAAATGGGGTAAAAGTAGGGGATTCTGTGTACAATTCTGGGCACCTTACTACAAAAAGGATATCCTGGAGCTAGAAAAGGTTCAGAGGCGGGCGACCAAACTAATTAAAGGTATAGAGACCCTGGAATACGAGGAAAGGCTTGCAAGACTAGGCATGTTTACACTGGAAAAGAGGAGATTAAGAGGGGACATGATCAACATTTACAAATATATAAGGGGACAATATACAAATATTGCGCAGGACCTGTTTTTGGTTAGATCAACACAGAGAACTCTTGGATACTCGCACAGGTTAGAGGAGAGGAGATTCCGCACAATACGGCGTAAAGGCTTTTTTACGGTAAGGACGATACATGTTTGGAATTCCCTGCCTGAGGGCGTTGTAATGGCCAACTCAGTCAACACCTTTAAGAATGGGTTAGATAAATTCCTAATGGATAAGGATATCCAGGGTTACGGGGCATAGTCACGCACTATGGTTATTATAAAAAAAGAGGGGTAAAACGTAACGGCAGTCATCAACTTCAGTCAAAATTTGATACAAAATAATCGTGCATAGGAGACCACAAATAGGTTGTACTCGATGGACAATTGTCTTTTTTCAACCTTAGATACTATGTTTTATGTTAATAAGTTATAGTGATAACTTTGTTCATGAAGCCATTATAATTTTTGGATCACATAACATTATAAATGAGTTCAAGATGGCACCGCGGATGGCTGCCTCGGTGCTGCTCTTCCAAGCAACCTTCTTTTTTTATATGTTTTTATATATATATATATATATATATATATAACCCGGTCTACTCCCACAAGAATTTGTCTCAACAGCACTGGTGGGGGTGTATATTCCCCCCAAGCACAAATGATGCCCTGCAACAGCTGGCCACCAGGATACCAGATACAGAACTCAAAAATCCAGACTCACTGCTTATAGTACTGGGAGACTTCAACAATGTCAACCTGAGCCAGGAGCTGCCGAAGTACAAGCAGCAAATCAAGTGCCACACTAGGGAGGGGTGAACCCTGGACCACTGCTATACTGTACCTCCACCAAGACAGCTTACATGTTCATCCCCCATGCAACCCTAGGCCTCTCCAAACACTGCATAGTCCACCTGCTCCCCACATACATCCAGAAGCTGAGGAAGGAAAAGCCTGTGGTCAGATCCGTCAAACGCTGGACAAGCGAAGTAAAGCTGAAGCTTTAGGCCTGTTTTGACTACACATATTGGAGGTTTTTTAAACTTCTGCTACCGACCTGGACATCCTGGCTGATGTAGTGACATCCTACAACAGCTTCTGTGAGGACACATGTGTGCCAACAAAAACAGTCCGCACCTTCAATAACAACAAGCCTTGGTTCAACTCCCAGCTTAGGAACCTTCATCGGGCCAAGGAGGAGACATACAGCAGTGGGGCAAGGCTCTGTACAAACAGGCCAGGAACACCCTGACATGCAAAATCAGGCTGGCTAAAAACCGATTCTCCAACAAGCTGACTAACAACTTTTCGGCCAATGACTCCACGTCAGTTTGGAGAGGTATGCAAGCCATAACCAGCTACAAGAAAACCTGACAATCCACTGTCATGCACCAGGAACTGGTGGACGATCTGAACAACTTTTACTGCAGATTTGAGAAGGAGGCCGCCTGTCCCAGACCTACCTCAGCTGACCACCCACCCTAAGCTGACCAACCACTCCTCTATCCTGGTCTAACACTCCCAGGCACTGCGGGTGGATCAGAAAGAGGTAGAAGGAATGTTCACAAGGGTCAAACCTAGGAAAGCCACAGGCCCGGATGGAGTATTGCCATCTGCCCTAAAGAACTGTGCTGTTTAGCTCACCCCCATCTTCTCCAGGATCTTCAACACCTCAATGGAGATGTTCAAATTTCCTTCCTGCCTTAAATGTTTAACAATCATCCCGGTTCCAAAGAGCGCAATTGCAATAGCCCTAAACGACTACAGACCGATCGCACTAACATCTGTGGCAATGAAAGTGTTTGAATGGCTGGTGCTGAACCACCTGAGAGAAGTGAACAGGACTGTTGAGGATGCAGGTAACTTGGGGCTGCACTACATCCTACAGTACCTAAACTGATTAGGCTCTTATGTGAGGGTCCTATTTGTCTACTTCAGTTTGGCATTCAGCACAATCATCCCCAGTATCCTGCAAGCCAAACCTTTCCTTAGGGGTCCCAGAATCAACACGCTTTTGGATCATCGACTTCCTGACAGCAAGGAAACAGGTGGTGAAAGCTGGGTCATTCACGTCTAGTGGGTGCATGATCAGCACAGGGGCCCTTCGAGGATGTGTCCTCTCCCCCATGCTCCTCTTTCTATATACCAATGACTGCACCTCGGCCGAGCAATCAGTAAAAATGATAAAATTTGCAGACACCACCATCATCAGCTTAATCGAGGACAAAAAGCTTCATAAGGAAATCCAATGCCATGCAAACACTCCTCATTTATGACAGTGTGGTTTCGTGGGTCGACTCAAATTCTTAGGGTCAAAAATTTCCAGAGGCCTTAAATGGGGACCCAACATAAGCGCTGTCGTAAGGAAGGCCAAGCAGTAGATGATCTGTCTGAGGCAACTCAGGAAATTCAACATCCCGCAGAAGCTGCTGCTCATCTTCTACACAGCAATCTTAGAATCGGTCCTGTGGTCCTCGATCACAATCTGATATGGAGCTGCCAATGAGAGTGACAGATGGAGGCTGCAAAGGGTGGGAAGACAGCTGAAAAGATTGTTAGGGCTGACCTCTGTCCCATCCAGGATTTATACAAGTCAAGGGTCAGGAAGCGAGCGGAGAAAATCGTGGCAGATATGCAGCACCCAGGTCACAAACTGTTTGAGCTACTTCCATCAGGCAGACGCTACAGGTCCATTCCCGCAAAGTTTACCAGATCCATTAAAAGCTTCTTCCCACTAGCTGTCCACCAGCTGAACAATATATAAAAAGTCTAACATTTATAATATGTCTAATATGTCTATCGTACAGTTGTAATGTGCAGCATGAACTCATATGTTTAATGTTTGTAATGTATGCTACTTTTTTCCCCTTCTTATGCTATGTATTCCCCCTTCATTTTGCTGCTTGGCAATGCAGTGTACTGCAAAAAAAAAATCCTAGTGTACGTGAGTATACCTGGCCAATAAAGCTGATTCTGATTCTGATTGTGATAAGGCTACATGTTACACAGCAGCGCTGCAGAAATATCTGGTGTGGAGTAAACAGGGTGATAGAAAATTGTCAACTTTAACTCTTATAACGCAAGCACTGTGCATTAAACAACTAACTCTGAGCAGTCTGATACTGCTGATGGTATTTATCATGAAATGTTGGATGCTGTTAATTCAAGGTATATGAAAAACTGTGAAATATGACTGAGCAAATTGATGCGCTACAAACATATTACAAACTGGAATGCTAAAGGTGAGTTTCTGTATAAAGGCCAAGCTCTACCAGGTTCCAAAATGCTGGATTTAATAAGAAACATTACGCAAAACCAAAGCGTGTCAAGCTGTAATGTGCAAAATGGCTGGCCTGAATTTAAGCGCACTATGTCTGAATTCATTATTCCATCTACAGTTATTGGTAATACAGCAAATAGGTTGTACCTAGACCATTTGAAAGCAGAAACATAGGATGCTGATAGTGGTTTTGCAACATTGACCGCTCCATGTCAGCCCCTTAAAAAAAGACACATAAATGTTTTCATTTTCCCTGGACTAACAACACCCCACGGCTACTTGATACCTAGAAAAAGTACTGTTGATCTGTTTCAGGAAGCACCATGGGTGACTCTATAACATATGCCTGTTTTATGCTATTTGTATACATTAGAATTTGTAAGTTTGTTTATTTTGAACCATGGTATTTGTATTGTGCTAAAACTGAAATGTATAAAACTGTAAAGAAAAAGCTTTGTTATAATATTTAATCGACTATGTATCTGTAAATATAATTTTTATGTTATAATAAAATATGTTTATGGTTTAGAAAGACCTGTTTTGTTCTTTATTTATAAGCAGGGATTTTAGAAGAAGCTTACGTTCACACATCAGCATAAAGTTTAAAAACATTGTTTATTATAAAATCATGATAGTTATGACACATCGTACATTTAATGCTTCAAACACACTGGTAATTACAAGTTACACATTTCTGTATAATTATATCCATATAATGGATCAAACAGTAACTTCTTGGCAGCCGCATTACAAAGTTTGAAACTAAACAATCATTACATTGTGTATCAGTACTAAAATGGGTCAATATCTCCTATTATTTGTAGCTTTTACACATAAAAAATATAAAGTAAATACGACATTGACCACATATATCACTTGAAAAGTCTTGCAACTTTTGTTTTTGGTGATAAATACTTTTTGAATTAAAATGTAAAAAATGTGTTATACTCTTTGGGAATATGACACTTTCCAGTGAGAGACCATAAGAATAAAAAAAATAACAAACACCTGACTCATTAAAACAAACGGTCAACCAGTGTTTACCGGGTTGCCTGCTACTATGTGTATTGATTACAAATACACTAGGATATTGTGACAGTTTATCGGTAGGCAACAAATAGCATGGATAGGTTCCTTTAAAAACATGCCACGTGATTGGTTATGCATACAAAATACAATTTATCTGTAGTGTGTTCATTTTTCAGCGTAATTACTATCGTTAAAATATGCGTTAAAATATTAAAATAAATTATTTCACTTATAGGCAATCATACATCACATCTTTTAAATAAAGAAATCTTTCTATGGCGCTGCAAAATGGAGCTGCAGAAGACAGTACAAATAGGTCACCAACCTACAAAGACAATATGTAACAGAAAAAAACAGTCTCACTTTCTGCGCTCCAAATGTCCCCTTGTTTTAAACGATCATCACAGCGATGTCATGATATGCATGAAAAAAAGAAAAACAAAATACAATAGTGTAATCCTGTATGGACACTACAGTTCTTTCCACTGTGTAAAGGGGAAACTAGGTGATGAAGATGGTCCCAGAAAAGAGATACGACGTCCACCTTCTTATGGGGTCACCCAAAAGTGATGCCGTGAAGATACGGTAATGAATCCTTACGTGTATGCTTACTTGAAAAAGTGAGATAGAAAGCACATAAAGGTTTCTTTTCTGTGGATATTATTTTCTCTTTCGCCCGTATAATGAGTATGGATATCACTCATATGGTGGGTATGTAATTAAAAAAGGGAAGCCAATTAGGGCAAAGGAAACCCTTTTTAATTAAAATTCACAAATAGAACACAAATAGACAACCGGCCATACCAATTTGGGGAACAGAGATGGAATTCGACTGACATGACCACACAGGAGAGTCCACATATCAGTGTCATATACACTGTTTAATCTTGATAAAGATGCCGCCGAGCGTCGAAACAGTGCAATATTGATGTCCTAACCGGTTCATCCATTGAGGGGAGCATATGACAAATTGTTGTGATATCCGGACAATTTCATGTCAGTCGAATTCCATCTCTGTTCCCCAAATTGGTATGGCCGGTTGTCTATTCCACGGAAAAGAAACCTTTATGTGCTTTCTCTCTCACTTTTTCAAGTAAGCATACACGTAAGGATTCATTACCCTATCTTCACGGCATCACTTTTGGGTGACCCCATAAGAAGGTGGACGTCGTATCTCTTTTCTGGGACCATCTTCATCACCTAGTTTCCCCTTTACACAGTGGAAAGAACTGTAGTGTCCATACAGGATTACACTATTGTATTTTGTTTTTCTTTTTTTTATGCATATCATGACATCGCTGTGAGGATCGTTTAAAACAAGGGGACATTTGGAGCGCAGAAAGTGAGACTGTATTTTTCTGTTACATACATCACATCTTTGATTAATCTCAATGATAATATCAAATAGAGTATATATTATAACATTAACTATATGGTCCAATGCTTCTGCAAAGGGGAATATTAGCATGTAGATTGCCGGTTCTTAATAGCGATAGGTGTTCAACACACTCCTGTTTAGGTGACAGGTCAAAAGCAAATAGCGTGTAGCCATCAAGGTACTCTTCGCGGTCAATCAGTATTCATGAATCTGACTTCTGTTTATTATTGATCTGTATGAGTGACATGTATTCACGAATGGCATTACCGTGTACAAAGTCCAGTTGAAGTGGCATAGCTGGGTGTGGGGATCCGTCCCAGTAAAGGGATGCAAAGGTTATATTCAAAACATAATGGATTCTGATCATAGGCTTCTGAAAATGCTTACAAGCGCCGCTATGACTATTTTTGGTACTTGACCTAAAAACAAATTTTCTAGATTAAACACTGTACTGCCTACAGGCACACAGTAGACCTTTATCCCAACACAGTCAATCACGTATTTTGCATTTCCATTTAACAGTGCCTGCCCGTGTCCGATCCAGACAGTCATCGAGACCTGAACTCTTTTCACAGATGGGGATGCTGCAACGATCTTTATTTTATAAGCATCTGCCTCTGCTGACATTAAGCAGAATACATCTTTGTTTCTGGTAAGTTTAATCTTCAAATCAACTGCGCTTAAAATGAACTTATGTTGGTGAAAAAGGTCACAGTGCAGGGGACCCATTAATTCAACCGTGTGACTCTGTGCAGTCACTCTTGCCCATTTTATAAAGCCTGTAATTGCTCTATCCAGAGATTTTGTGTTGTGTTCTCCAGCTACATCTTAATAAAATAAGCCTGTTGTGTGCTTTGTTGATAAAGCGTCAGAGCTGTACAGATGGAGCCTCCGTTATCTTTGCTGGCTGAGGCGTTAGTTGCGATCAGGCATACGAAGTGTGCCTGGGCGCAAGGAGGTTTGCCTAGTCATAGGGAGGTGGACATAGCGTTTGGCGTTAACTTTGATTGTAATACCTGCGATCATCCACCGGATGTGCTTTTTGAAATCACCATTACACATGCGTGTGGTCTCCATTAAAATACAATACTGAACTACAGCATAAGAACTACTTTACTGGTGCATCTCATTATGCTACAACATGCTACAGTATGTCATACAGTATATAACAGTATATACAGTACAGACGCAAATAGTACAGCATATACAGATGCAAACGAATGTGTTACAGGTTCAGTATGGTTTATTGGTGTTAGGGATATGTGAGCGTCCAAATCAAGTAGTATTAAGTATAATCGGGAGAAAGCTCCTTCCTAAGTTCCTGGGTGCCAAATCACCTTGCTTAGCATCTCTGTACAGTATTTTGTATTTGAGTACTAAATAGCATGAACAGCTTGTACACTTGTTACAATAAATGTACAACACAAATTTGTACTGTATATGAAAATCAGATAGAGAACTGCAGTCGCTTTGATAGATGTGTAAATGGTACAGTAGCAGTGATCCCTTCTTATAAAGTACAACACAGATTCTCTAACACCGACGATCTACAGTATTGTGTTGCTCGAACAGTTAGTTGCGTCAGAATACACTAATTTATATTAATTGGTATGTCTATGGGTCCTCATTGCTGCTGTGTATTTTAGATAGCGGAATGAGTCACTCCTGCCGATTTACCCTGATTTATGTAAAACCTGTGTGCACACTTCTATTGAATGTGAAGGTATATCACAATAGCTTAAAAAGAAAAAAGAAAATAAAGAAAGTGATTGTAAGGAAAAATAAAAATACACTTGCACTTTGGGAATCCAACTCGGGACTCTCAGCATGGGCGGCGGAAGACTCCACTACTTGGCCCACACCACTTTATAGAAGATACACAAGCTCATGTGTAAAAGTACTGTAAGCAGCAATTCCTTCCCATTGGTGTTTGTTTATGCCATTAAGGGACTTGGACATTCATATTGCAGACCACGGTATTTAGCCACCACCTCCCCCTACCCCCATCCCACTTACCCCTTGGGAGCCTGCACAGTTCATACAGTAGACAGAGAAGGGGGGAGGTCAGGTTACAATAAATGTACAACACAATACTGTACTGTATATGAAAATCAGATAGAGAACTGCAGTCGCTTTGATACAGTAGATGTGTAAATGGTACAGTAGCAGTGATATCTTCTCATAAAGTACAACACAGATCTTTAACGCAGACGATCTACAGTACTATGTTGCTTGAACAGTTAGTTGCATCACAATACACTAATTTATTTTAATTGTTATGTCTACGGATCCTCAAACCTGTGTGCACACTTCTATTGAATGTGAAGGTATATTACAATAAATGTAAAAAAAAATTAATAAAGTGAGTGTCAGGAAAAAAAATACACTTGCACTTTGGGAATCGAACCTGGGACTCTCACCATGGGAGGCAGAAGACTTCACCGCTTGCCCACACCACTTCATTGAAGATAAGCAAGCTCATGTGTAAAAGTACTGTAAGCAGCAATTCCTTTCCATTGGTGTTTGTTTATGCCGTTAAGGGACTTGGACACTCACATTGTACAAAACATACAGTATACTGTACATACTTTAATGTCAATGAACTACATTATTGCTTTCACACATTAGTTGCATCTTCATACAGTTTATTAATTTTTACTCTATTGCTTTGTCTACAGAACTTGGATGATCACATGCAGTAACATGGCAATTGACAAGCATTTTAATACATTCGTTTGTGTCTGTACAAACTATATATTTTTGTTTTAATTGACCCTCTCCATCTGACCATTGGTCTGTGTGTACATTAACATTACAGTCGTCACTGACCATTTTTGCGACAGTTTGTACTGTAGATCATTCTGCCGCTTTTCGCTCTAAAGTACTGGATTAGTGGAGCTTTAGCCACCCAGTGGTGGAGATGTGTATTGCATGTTGAGTAACCTAAACTTAGCAACCTAAGCTATCGCCTAGGTGTGACTAAACCTCCATTTAGGTGGAGAAACAGCCAAGATAACGGAGGCTCCATCTGTAATTCAATATATTCTCAATGTAGGCTTGATAGGCATAAAAATTGTTGGATTGTGATATGAGTCTGTCACCCAAAGAAACATCCACCTGACTGAATAAAGTCGCTATGGGTTAATTAATAAGGGCAACCCGAGCCCCTTGGGTATCAGATTGTTATCAGGGCATACGATCTTCCACGTCATGTACAGCAGCATGTTGTTCAGATCGTAGTAGTGTTCGCCGCTGGCTGCTATATAAAATTCAAGCGGTGCTGTCTCGGATAATGCCGCTAAAGGTTGTAGTTCAACGTATAGACTTTTCTCTATGCTAATTTGCATTGGGGGTACATCAAATAGATCCAGCTCTGATTTTGCACATTCAGCGGACTCTGTATATATAAAAGACATGATGTTTAAAAAATATCACCAACCCTTTGCGTCAATTTTATTTTTTTATTTAAAAGTGGTATGCACCAAGGCACCAATGGTATACCGCGTTTCTGTTTTCTTTTATCCCCACCTTTTCTTGTATATATTAACCCCAAACAATCTTGACTTGGTTGTTGCACCTCATGCTATTTATTCATAGCAGCTGTTGTGGCATGTCCGATAACATCTTTTGCAAAATTCTGTGCAGCCTTCCTCATGTGTGGCTTAGCTAACTCTAGACCCCTTCGGAAAAGAGGCACCACTTTTCTGAACAGACTTCGAAAAATACCGCCTAATCTGCATGCAACATGTACGCGTTACCATGAAAACTTGGTAAACCATTACCCACTTGCGCTTTATAATATTGTGCGTAAAGCACCGGATCACCATAATTTTTAACAGCTACCATTCTGATTATTTAATAAAAAGCAGCCTTGCATCATCTAAAGTGTAGTTTCGCAATTGCTTTCCCAAAGTTAAATATGATGTTCTCATTCTGGTTGTTCTTTATCTCTATGGCTTTTGTGTCAAAATGCGCTCTGCACAAATGTATGTAATCGGGCTTCTCTTAGCGTATTGTGACCATATAATTGTTATGCCCCTTAAATTCAACATTACGTAGCAGCAGCACAAAAACTGTCACCGACCCTCTGATGTTCAATAATGTCTGTGTATACATATAGCATATATTGACTACCATTGATGTTGATACATGGTTTAAGAAACTTAGTTTTAGGTTTTAGTATGAGCCTTTATCATGATGCCTTACTGTAGACAAATCACATGGCCCTATGTGGGCACTGTCATTATGTAATGTTATAACTGCTGATATCAGTGAATCATCCCCCCTCTCTTTCTGGTGTTGGTTTGTGACCCCTCCCCCTTTAAAGCACCTGATTTATAATTATCTCCAGAAATGATTGAGCAACTACCACTGTTTGTCTGCATGTGTGAGAAGGCATTTGATGGGAGCAGCATGTGAAGGAATGTTGTTCCTTGTAGTGCTTATGGGAGATCTTGGGGGTGGCTCCCAGGTAAGTTAGTCCTGTGGATGCAGTTTTAGAATGACCCTTTATCATGAGGCTTTACTGTAGACAAATCACATGGCCCTATGTGGGCACTGCCATTATGTAGTGTTAGAACTGCTAATACCTGTATCATAGAAGCCTTGATGCGGCCAGCAGCTAAACATGTCTTTGCAAATGCATGTGACCAATTTCTCTGAAATTCTATTACCAGATAGGTGCAGGTATTGTCACAGGTAATTTTTAGTGTGCTGGGGGGATACCGGGGGGGGGGGGGGGGGGGAAGCATCCCCTTCCCTGTCTGCTGTTAGTTTTAGGTTGTAAACCAAGTATTCTTGTCAGTTTAGAGCTGGCAGTGAGTTGACACAGTGGCTTACTGTCAAACGATACACTGCGGTCAAGCGGTTCATGACGTAGTCTTAATCTACCCTCCAGTTTATGTTGTGCAATTTCTGCATTGATTACATCGAGCAGTGAATTGATTGTTTCATAACAACCGGGTTTCACGCACACATTTGTGATGTTCACGACCGGACCATCCTACTTTGTTATTTGCAATACTGTATATCCAAAGTATTCCATGTGTGTGGATATTGTATTTCTGTAAGAATTATTTCCCATTCACAATTTAAGTCTATCACTTTTGCCAGTTTTGTCGTATACTTAGAAATCTTATTATGCGGGAATGCATCTGCTGAGGCATTACTTGGTAGGGTTATGTGGAATGATTTGTCATCCATTGCTTGTCTTGTTTAGGGAGAGCATTGCATTTTATATATCTTTTATCGCTGATGCAGGGACCCAACTATTACATTTTGTGGGATACCCACGCCACTTGACTAACACGTATTTCCGATATCTGACTGTCTTAATTTTTAAATTCATCTCCCCTTTGTAAACTCTATTATAGTTTTTTGGTATGCTTTGATGTTCTTCAGGGTAAAAACTGCCGGTTATACTGTAGCTTCACCATACAGGTCCACCAACATATAAAGCAGCTTATGGCCTTTAGTGTTCACGCCGTGTATTACAAATATTTCCTCGGAAAAATTCTGTTCATAACCTTTCTGAAATATGTCCTTTTATTTGATAATGTGTACATGATCACCAATGGCAAAATGTGGCTTGGTTTTCTTAGTTTCAAAGTAATCGCAGTATGTTGTCTTGAAAACGCTCAGTGTTAGAGCGATTCACTTCACACGGTGCACACTTAATCATTCTATGATAAGTGTTATTATAGCTGTGTATGAAGGCCTGTAAAACATCTATATATCTGTAAGTATTCTGTGTTGTGAAATAACACCACATCCATGTTTTTAAAGTCCTATTGAAGCTTTCTATAACAGCTGCTTTCACATCATTATTGGTTGTGAAATGTTGTATACAGTATTTTTCTAACAATTTTTTTAAGTTCCTGTTTAGAAACTCTACCTTGATCAGTTTGCAGCTTCTTTGGTATGTGTCCCTGTTGAAATATTTTTCAAAAGCTTTAGCAACACTTATAGCGCTCTTAGTTGTTAGGCTTACAGCCCAGGCCATCTTACTAATTATATTGATAATGGTTAAAATATATTTAAAACCATCATTGTACTTTGCAAGATCTATGAGCGAGATCAAGTCGCATTGCCATTGCCGTTTATACCTGATACGCAGGTCATGTCCCTTATATAGGTTTTTCTTGCAGGCTTATGTAATGTATAGACATCTTGCTGTAGTAACCATGTTTTATAAGCCCCCCTTTTAAATGTATCTTTATTAGCCCTATAATATTTGTCCATTGCGCCATAACTACCCGGCATTAATGCATGTGTTATGCAAAAAGTTATGCATGTGTTCATGAGTGTTCTGAGGCCGTGGTATATAAATAGTATGAGAAGACCCAAAGAGGAGAGAGCTCTGGATTTATAACAGCATTGTCGTTGGCTTTTCCAGGAACTTTTTGAATTCCACTAACCACTGTGCTCCTACAGCCCCATCTACCACGCGTATAATATGCCTTTTTCATACTCTGCTTTTTTAGGCTAGTCATAACAAGATCAAGATACTAAATAACTAGTGTACGAGGTATTCTCACACAAATGTATTAAAAATTGGATATCAATCTGATATCCAATTAATACCATATATATATCAAAAGGAGACGTGGAATCAAATGTGGGAGGAGCAACTGTCAAGATTGATGGAAATTGGGACTATACACTACTTCTGACACTGCTGAATTGGATTAATAAAATGCATTTAATTTTCCTGAAATATAAATTGTGTTTCAAATTACTGTAGTTAGTGCTTTATACATTTGTTAACAAACTATTTTGTAGTATATAATTAACTTTTTTACATTCCGTTCATAACGCTAAAGGTAAAACAGCTAATAAAAAATGTTCATGTATAACGTGAAAGGAATAGTTAACGCTGTGTTTTCCTAAAGATATTAATGTATTTTAGATTTATTGAACACTTAGATATATTGTAGGTTGCATGGGAGAATTCGTTTTGAAAAGGGGTTTTTAGTTTCATGATTTGAGAATTTATTAATTTCTGCATTCCACCGAACTCAATGTTCAAAAATCTGAACACTCTCGTGCTCCCAATGAAGCCACATATCAAACATTTTGCTGGCACTGGGTTGCTGGATTTTAGAATTTATGAGAAAGGCTTGCAAACATCTAATAAAAAAATATACACAGCTTCGCTGTAGTAAGTGTGTGAGAGTGTATGGAAAATCCCCACAAATATGGATTAAATAGTATATAAATCTCATTGAATACACATACCTTGCTAGAAAAAATCTAACAATGGAAGAATACTAGTTACTAGTCAATACTAATAATACTTAACTAATTCAGTGTATTAAAATTAACATATTACTAGCTATTGATAACATAGATAAGCATCAAACAAAAGTAAAAGTGCTGCTTTTAACTAGAGATGAGCGCCTGAAATTTTTCGGGTTTTGTGTTTTGGTTTTGGGTTCGGTTCCGCGGCCGTGTTTTGGGTTCGAACGCGTTTTGGCAAAACCTCACCGAATTTTTTTTGTCGGATTCGGGAGTGTTTTGGATTCGGGTGTTTTTTTCAAAAAACACTAAAAAACAGCTTAAATCATAGAATTTGGGGGTCATTTTGATCCCAAAGTATTATTAACCTCAAAAACCATAATTTACACTCATTTTCAGTCTATTCTGAATACCTCACACCTCACAATATTATTTTTAGTCCTAAAATTTGCACCGAGGTCGCTGTGTGAGTAAGATAAGCGACCCTAGTGGCCGACACAAACACCGGGCCCATCTAGGAGTGGCACTGCAGTGTCACGCAGGATGTCCCTTCCAAAAAACCCTCCCCAAACAGCACATGACGCAAAGAAAAAAAGAGGCGCAATGAGGTTGCTGTGTGAGTAAGATTAGCGACCCTAGTGGCCGACACAAACACCGGGCCCATCTAGGAGTGGCACTGCAGTGTCACGCAGGATGGCCCTTCCAAAAAACCCTCCCCAAACAGCACATGACGCAAAGAAAAAAAGAGGCGCAATGAGGTAGCTGTGTGAGTAAGATTAGCGACCCTAGTGGCCGACACAAACACCGGGCCCATCTAGGAGTGGCACTGCAGTGTCACGCAGGATGTCCCTTCCAAAAAACCCTCCCCAAACAGCACATGACGCAAAGAAAAAAAGAGGCGCAATGAGGTAGCTGTGTGAGTAAGATTAGCGACCCTAGTGGCCGACACAAACACCGGGCCCATCTAGGAGTGGCACTGCAGTGTCACGCAGGATGTCCCTTCCAAAAAACCCTCCCCAAACAGCACATGACGCAAAGAAAAAAAGAGGCGCAATGAGGTAGCTGACTGTGTGAGTAAGATTAGCGACCCTAGTGGCCGACACAAACACCGGGCCCATCTAGGAGTGGCACTGCAGTGTCACGCAGGATGTCCCTTCCAAAAAACCCTCCCCAATCAGCACATGATGCAAAGAAAAAGAAAAGAAAAAAGAGGTGCAAGATGGAATTGTCCTTGGGCCCTCCCACCCACCCTTATGTTGTATAAACAAAACAGGACATGCACACTTTAACCAACCCATCATTTCAGTGACAGGGTCTGCCACACGACTGTGACTGATATGACGGGTTGGTTTGGACCCCCCCCAAAAAAGAAGCAATTAATCTCTCCTTGCACAAACTGGCTCTACAGAGGCAAGATGTCCACCTCATCTTCACCCTCCGATATATCACCGTGTACATCCCCCTCCTCACAGATTATCAATTCGTCCCCACTGGAATCCACCATCTCAGCTCCCTGTGTACTTTGTGGAGGCAATTGCTGCTGGTCAATGTCTCCGCGGAGGAATTGATTATAATTCATTTTAATGAACATCATCTTCTCCACATTTTCTGGATGTAACCTCGTACGCCGATTGCTGACAAGGTGAGCGGCGGCACTAAACACTCTTTCGGAGTACACACTTGTGGGAGGGCAACTTAGGTAGAATAAAGCCAGTTTGTGCAAGGGCCTCCAAATTGCCTCTTTTTCCTGCCAGTATAAGTACGGACTGTGTGACGTGCCTACTTGGATGCGGTCACTCATATAATCCTCCACCATTCTATCAATGTTGAGAGAATCATATGCAGTGACAGTAGACGACATGTCCGTAATCGTTGTCAGGTCCTTCAGTCCGGACCAGATGTCAGCATCAGCAGTCGCTCCAGACTGCCCTGCATCACCGCCAGCGGGTGGGCTCGGAATTCTGAGCCTTTTCCTCGCACCCCCAGTTGCGGGAGAATGTGAAGGAGGAGATGTTGACAGGTCGCGTTCCGCTTGACTTGACAATTTTGTCACCAGCAGGTCTTTCAACCCCAGCAGACTTGTGTCTGCCGGAAAGAGAGATCCAAGGTAGGCTTTAAATCTAGGATCGAGCACGGTGGCCAAAATGTAGTGCTCTGATTTCAACAGATTGACCACCCGTGAATCCTTGTTAAGCGAATTAAGGGCTGCATCCACAAGTCCCACATGCCTAGCGGAATCGCTCCCTTTTAGCTCCTTCTTCAATGCCTCCAGCTTCTTCTGCAAAAGCCTGATGAGGGGAATGACCTGACTCAGGCTGGCAGTGTCTGAACTGACTTCACGTGTGGCAAGTTCAAAGGGCATCAGAACCTTGCACAACGTTGAAATCATTCTCCACTGCACTTGAGACAGGTGCATTCCACCTCCTATATCGTGCTCAATTGTATAGGCTTGAATGGCCTTTTGCTGCTCCTCCAACCTCTGAAGCATATAGAGGGTTGAATTCCACCTCGTTACCACTTCTTGCTTCAGATGATGGCAGGGCAGGTTCAGTAGTTTTTGGTGGTGCTCCAGTCTTCTGTACGTGGTGCCTGTACGCCGAAAGTGTCCCGCAATTTTTCTGGCCACCGACAGCATCTCTTGCACGCCCCTGTCGTTTTTTTAAAAATTCTGCACCACCAAATTCAAGGTATGTGCAAAACATGGGACGTGCTGGAATTTGCCCATATTTAATGCACACACAATATTGCTGGCGTTGTCCGATGCCACAAATCCACAGGAGAGTCCAATTGGGGTAAGCCATTCCGCGATGATCTTCCTCAGTTGCCGTAAGAGGTTTTCAGCTGTGTGCGTATTCTGGAAACCGGTGATACAAAGCGTAGCCTGCCTAGGAAAGAGTTGGCGTTTGCGAGATGCTGCTACTGGTGCCGCCGCTGCTGTTCTTGCGGCGGGAGTCCATACATCTACCCAGTGGGCTGTCACAGTCATATAGTCCTGACCCTGCCCTGCTCCACTTGTCCACATGTCCGTGGTTAAGTGGACATTGGGTACAACTGCATTTTTTAGGACACTGGTGAGTCTTTTTCTGATGTCCGTGTACATTCTCGGTATCGCCTGCCTAGAGAAGTGGAACCTAGATGGTATTTGGTAACGGGGGCACACTGCCTCAATAAATTGTCTAGTTCCCTGTGAACTAACGGCGGATACCGGACGCACGTCTAACACCAACATAGTTGTCAAGGCCTCAGTTATCCGCTTTGCAGTAGGATGACTGCTGTGATATTTCATCTTCCTCGCAAAGGACTGTTGAACAGTCAATTGCTTACTGGAAGTAGTACAAGTGGGCTTACGACTTCCCCTCTGGGATGACCATCGACTCCCAGCGGCAACAACAGCAGCGCCAGCAGCAGTAGGCGTTACACGCAAGGATGCATCGGAGGAATCCCAGGCAGGAGAGGACTCGTCAGAATTGCCAGTGACATGGCCTGCAGGACTATTGGCATTCCTGGGGAAGGAGGAAATTGACACTGAGGGAGTTGGTGGGGTGGTTTGCGTGAGCTTGGTTACAAGAGGAAGGGATTTACTGGTCAGTGGACTGCTTCCGCTGTCACCCAAAGTTTTTGAACTTGTCACTGACTTATTATGAATGCGCTGCAGGTGACGTATAAGGGAGGATGTTCCGAGGTGGTTAACGTCCTTACCCCTACTTATTACAGCTTGACAAAGGGAACACACGGCTTGACACCTGTTGTCCGCATTTCTGGTGAAATACCTCCACACCGAAGAGCTGATTTTTTTGGTATTTTCACCTGGCATGTCAACGGCCATATTCCTCCCACGGACAACAGGTGTCTCCCCGGGTGCCTGACTTAAACAAACCACCTCACCATCAGAATCCTCCTGGTCAATTTCCTCCCCAGCGCCAGCAACACCCATATCCTCCTCATCCTGGTGTACTTCAACACTGACATCTTCAATCTGACTATCAGGAACTGGACTGCGGGTGCTCCTTCCAGCACTTGCAGGGGGCGTGCAAATGGTGGAAGGCGCATGCTCTTCACGTCCAGTGTTGGGAAGGTCAGGCATCGCAACCGACACAATTGGACTCTCCTTGTGGATTTGGGATTTCGAAGAATGCACAGTTCTTTGCTGTGCTGCTTTTGCCAGCTTGAGTCTTTTCATTTTTCTAGCGAGAGGCTGAGTGCTTCCATCCTCATGTGAAGCTGAACCACTAGCCATGAACATAGGCCAGGGCCTCAGCCGTTCCTTGCCACTCCGTGTGGTAAATGGCATATTGGCAAGTTTACGCTTCTCCTCCGACAATTTTATTTTAGGTTTTGGAGTCCTTTTTTTACTGATATTTGGTGTTTTGGATTTGACATGCTCTGTACTATGACATTGGGCATTGGCCTTGGCAGACGACGTTGCTGGCATTTCATCGTCTCGGCCATGACTAGTGGCAGCAGCTTCAGCACGAGGTGGAAGTGGATCTTGATCTTTCCCTAATTTTGGAACCTCAACATTTTTGTTCTCCATATTTTAATAGGCACAACTAAAAGGCACCTCAGGTAAACAATGGAGATGGATGGATTGGATACTAGTATACAATTATGGACGGGCTGCCGAGTGCCGACACAGAGGTAGCCACAGCCGTGAACTACCGCACTGTACTGTGTCTGCTGCTAATATATAGACTGGTTGATAAAGAGATAGTATACTCGTAACTAGTATGTATGTATAAAGAAAGAAAAAAAAACCACGGTTAGGTGGTATATACAATTATGGACGGGCTGCCGAGTGCCGACACAGAGGTAGCCACAGCCGTGAACTACCGCACTGTACTGTGTCTGCTGCTAATATAGACTGGTTGATAAAGAGATAGTATACTCGTAACTAGTATGTATGTATAAAGAAAGAAAAAAAAACCACGGTTAGGTGGTATATACAATTATGGACGGGCTGCCGAGTGCCGACACAGAGGTAGCCACAGCCGTGAACTACCGCACTGTACTGTGTCTGCTGCTAATATAGACTGGTTGATAAAGAGATAGTATACTCGTAACTAGTATGACTATAAAGAAAGAAAAAAAAAACACGGTTAGGTGGTATATACAATTATGGACGGGCTGCCGAGTGCCGACACAGAGGTAGCCACAGCCGTGAACTACCGCACTGTACTGTGTCTGCTGCTAATATATAGACTGGTTGATAAAGAGATAGTATACTCGTAACTAGTATGTATGTATAAAGAAAGAAAAAAAAACCACGGTTAGGTGGTATATACAATTATGGACGGGCTGCCGAGTGCCGACACAGAGGTAGCCACAGCCGTGAACTACCGCACTGTACTGTGTCTGCTGCTAATATAGACTGGTTGATAAAGAGATAGTATACTACTAATATTATATATACTGGTGGTCAGGTCACTGGTCACTAGTCACACTGGCAGTGGCACTCCTGCAGCAAAAGTGTGCACTGTTTAATTTTAATATAATATTATGTACTCCTGGCTCCTGCTATAACCTATAACTGGCACTGCAGTAGTGCTCCCCAGTCTCCCCCACAATTATAAGCTGTGTGAGCTGAGCAGTCAGACAGATATATAATATATATAGATGATGCAGCACACTGGCCTGAGCCTGAGCAGTGCACACAGATATGGTATGTGACTGACTGAGTCACTGTGTGTATCGCTTTTTTCAGGCAGAGAACGGATATATTAAATAAACTGCACTGTGTGTCTGGTGGTCACTCACTATATAATATATTATGTACTCCTGGCTCCTGCTATAACCTATAACTGGCACTGCAGTAGTGCTCCCCAGTCTCCCCCACAATTATAAGCTGTGTGAGCTGAGCAGTCAGACAGATATATATAATATTATATATAGATAGATAATAGATGATGCAGCACACTGGCCTGAGCCTGAGCAGTGCACACAGATATGGTATGTGACTGAGTCACTGTGTGCTGTGTATCGCTTTTTTCAGGCAGAGAACGGATTATAAAGTAAACTGCACTGTCCTCACTAGTAAACTCTCTCCACTCAGTCTCTACACTTCTACAGTAACAGTACTCCTCCTAGTCAGCTCCAGTAAATCTCTCTCAGTCTCTTATAATCTAAATGGAGAGGACGCCAGCCACGTCCTCTCCCTATCAATCTCAATGCACGTGTGAAAATGGCGGCGACGCGCGGCTCCTTATATAGAATCCGAGTCTCGCGATAGAATCCGAGCCTCGCGAGAATCCGACAGCGTCATGATGACGTTCGGGCGCGCTCGGGTTAACCGAGCAAGGCGGGAAGATCCGAGTCGCTCGGACCCGTGAAAAAAAACATGAAGTTCTGGCGGGTTCGGATTCAGAGAAACCGAACCCGCTCATCTCTACTTTTAACACCTACATCACCAAATTAATTAACATTGTAAACTACTTCTTATCACACTAAGGATGATTTCTCCCACAAACTTCAGAGGGGTGTAAAAAAGGCTAGGCAAGTCATTCATTTCCTCATGTGTTTCCAGTTCAGAGACACAAATAACTGTCCCATAAGTTGGCCTAATTAATAAAGGTAATACTAAAGCTGGGTACACACTGGAACAATTTCTGCCTGATATGCCATTTGCAGCCAAATCGGAACAACATTTCAGGCATATCATTCAGTGTGTATGCCGGATATGCAGGCGCTCGCAGTTGCTAGAGACGTTGCCCGGTCAACCCTGGGGCACGGCCAACCGGGCGATAAGGCTAGTGACATAGTGTATGCCAAAGATGGAACAGTGATCGTTCTGTCCTTCATTAGATTGTTCTTCTCAGCAGGTAAGAGTTAAAAAAAATAGTGGCACTAATAAGTGCAAAACACACTGGGTTTTGCACTTGATATTAATTTACATTTTGAGCTCAAACCTGCCACTTTAGAAATATAACGATGAATGCCAATATAACCTTTGTGCAACTCTGAAGATGCTGGTTTTCTGAATCAGAAAGAGCTCCAGTCTGTGGATTGGTTTGTGCATTTCATTTTAAGGATTTTTTTTTAAACTGAGCTATTATGCATAAACATAAACTTATCCAAATTTATATGGGGGGTATACAATTACCAGCCGTCAATGAGTGCGGGTAATTGTATCTTGGCTAATTGGATATCCCCCTATGAGTGCAAAGGAACACTAAGCTTGCCTACAGAAGATTAATTAATACTGTAATAAAAATAAACTAAGTTCCCCCACCCCGTGTAACTTTCAAGAAACTTTATTTATTGAAGCACTAAATCCGATTCAAATATAAAATACTAATATTGCATAGGAATAAGAAAATACAGGCACAGGTACAGAATAATACATCAGCATTCCATTGAAGATACATGTAAAATAGAATAAAACCAAAAAAGAATAAGTTAATGAACAAGGAATTAAAGGAAGGTCCTGGATAAATGTACTGAAAAATAAAATAAAAATATGAAGAGAAAGACTAGCAGCTGCAACTTACATAGAACACAGACTGGCTGAAAAAGAAATACACAGTAAATTTCTAATGTGAGATATTTCTTCATCTGCAGAATTCCCCATGTACTTCATGGAATATCTACATGTAATCTTAACAATTAAAATTCAGAAATGAAAACTGCATGTCATGCCTGTTTGGTGAACAGACCACCAAATTGGATACAATGTTAGTAGTTATGCTGAAGATTCACAGTAAATCTAAATTAACAAATAAGTGAATATTTCAGGTGTACTATGAAATACTGGCGCTCGGGATCCCGGCGCCCAGCACACCGGCGCTGGGATCCCAACTGCCAGAATGCCGGTAGTGGGGTGAGCGCAAAAGAGCCCCTTGCGGGCTTGCTGCGCTCACCATGCTTACAGGCAATGGTTTTACGTCTCCCTCCAGGGGTGTCATGGACACAGCAAGAGGGAGAATAGTTGTCGGTATCCCAGCGGTCGGAGTCCCGGCGCCGGTATGCAGATCAGCGGGATCCCGACAGCTGGGCTATCAAGTGCCTTACGAATATTTCTACAAAATAAAACTTTAGACTTTTTTTCATCTTTATTTATTGACAGAAAAGAAACTATGGGGTATATTTACTAAAATTCGTATTTTTCTGAATTAGGTTAAAGTTCAAACACGAATGACATCGAATGTGTGATTTTGCAACTTTTTGAATTTTGTACGCCTCATTTACTATGCTGTCGTATTCTGCATTTTCGTTTTTTTCCGATATCGATGTCATTCGTATTTTCGGCAAGTGTTTTACGGGAGTGAATAGTAAAACACTGCCGAAATTAACACAATGAATCTCTGCCGAATCTGTGAGATCTGTGCAGGGATTCATTGTGCACCTTTAAAAAAAAATTAAAGTATTAAAAATCAAGAAAAAAAATTGCGTGGGGTCCCCCCTCCTAAGCATAACCAGCCTTGGGCTCTTTGAGCCGGTCCTGGTTGTAAAAATTTTGGGGGGAAATTGACAGGGGTTCCCCCATATTTTAACAACCAGCACCGGGCTCTGCGCCTGGTCCTGGTGCAAAAAAATACGGGGGATAAAAAGCGTAGGGGTCCCCCGTATTTTTTGAACCAGCACCGGGCTCCACTAGTCAGAGAGATCATGCCACAGCTGGGGGACACTTTTATCTTGGTCCCTGCGGCCCTGGTATTAAATCACTAACTAGTCACCCCTGGACAGGGTACCCTGGAGGAGTGGGAACCCCTTAAATCAAGGGGTCCGCCCCTCCAGCCACCCAAGGGCCAGGGGTGAAGCCCGAAGCTGTCCCCCACATCCAAGGGCGGCGGATGGGGGGCTGATAGCCATAGTGTAAAAAAAAGAATATTGTTTTTTGTAGCAGTACTACAAGTACCAGCAAGCCTCCCCCGCAAGCTGGTACTTGGAGAACCACAAGTACCAGCATCCGGGGGGGAAACGTAGTTCTACTACAAAAAAAATACCCCCAAAAAAACAATACATAGACACCGTGAAAGTATAACTTTATTACATACATGCACACTTACATTCATACATACTTACCTATGTTGACACGAAGAGTCGGTCCCCTTCTCCACGTAGAATCCTGGGGTACCTGTAAATAAAATTATACTTACAAAAAATCCTGTGTAGATCAGTCCTCTTCTTATAAATTATAATCAGTGCACGGCAGAGATACAATGTAGCGCATAGGTGCTACATTGTATCCAATGGTGGGAACTTTGCGGTCAGCGGTAGACCGTGAGGTTATGTGAGGTCACTCTTGTGGTCTACCGCTGACCGCAAAGTTCTCTGCTGTGCGCTGCCTGACTGACAGCTCAGGAGCGCACAGCCAATCAGGAGAGTGCCATGACGTGGTGCTCCCTGATTGGCTGAAGGGACCCTCTTTGACAGGAGTCATGGGGGGTCCTGGCAGTCGGGGAAAGGGGATCCATGTGTAAACATGGATCCCCTTTCAGTGCATGGTTCGGGTAATGCGTTTTATTGTTTTGCCAAGTCCCTGGATTATAATTTATAAGAAGAGGACCGATCTACACAGGATTTTTTGTAAGTATAATTTTATTTACAGGTACCCGAGATTCTACGTGGAGAAGGGGACCGACTCTTCGTGTTAACATAGGTAAGTGTGTATGAATGTAAGTCTGCATGTATGTAATAAAGTTATACTTTCATGGTGTCTGTGTATTGTTTTTTGGGGGTATTTTTTTGTAGTAGAACTACAGGTACCAGCGGGCCCGTTTTTCCCCTGCATGTCGGTACTTGTGGTTCACCAAGTACCAGCTTGCGGGGGAGGCTTGCTGGGACTTGTAGTACTGCTACAAAAAACAATATTCTTTTTTTTACACTATGGCTATCAGCCCCCCATCTGCCGCCCTTGGATGTGGGAGACAACCTCGGGCTTCACCCCTGGCCCTTGGGTAGCTGGAGGGGGACACCCCTTGATTTAAGGGGTTCCCACTCCTCCAGGGTACCCCATCCAGGGGTGACTAGTTAGTGATTTAATGCCAGGGCCACAGGGACCAAGATAAGTGTCCCCCAGCTGTGGCATTATCTCTCTGACTAGTGGAGCCCGGTGCTGGTTCAAAAAATACGGGGGACCCCTATGCTTTTTGTTTCCCCTGTATTTTTTGCACCAGGACCAGGCGCAGAGCCCGGTGCTGGTTGTTAAAATATGGGGGAACCCCTGTCAATTTTTCCCCCATATTTTTACAACCAGGACCGGCTCAAAGAGCCCGAGGCTGGTTATGCTTAGGAGGGGGGAACCCACACAAAAAAAAAATTCTACTTTAACACTTTCCCACCCCTTCCCACTGATAAACATGCACGGATCTCATGGATCCGTGCATGACTATCAGAACACGGTAAAAAAAAGCAGGTCTGTTTTAAAACTGCTTTTTTTTTACGATTTGTATTTTTTCACGGCAGTGTTTGGCTATTGCCAGCAGTGGTTGTGAATTTGAATTTTTAGTAAATTACAGAGTTCTATACCTAAACAGCCGCGTTTCACCGATGGTGTAATCATTCGTATTTTTTATCTTTGAATTTCAAAAAAATACGAATGCCCTCATCACTGCCAAGATTTCAGTTTAGTAAATTCCCGAGATGACACTTTGATGAAAAAACATCAAATCGGTCAAAATCGGGAGCTTAGTAAATATACCCCTAAGTTGGCTTTACCTTTTCAAAAAGCATTAAATTCTCTCACACTATTTAATTAAGTGAATTTTCTCATTTCCATAAGTATATTTTTGAGAATATGAAGACCTCTCAGTACATATATACTGAGAGGTCGATCTATATAGGTATTGTTCAAGACCTGCATTTCAGTGTGGCAATTTTGCACAAGAATATATACTCATGCAAGAGAACCATGGGTGTGTTGAGGTGTGTCATGGCCATGTAGCCAAAGTTACTCACTGTTCTGAGTTGTGCCTCTGCATTCTGGATGCCAAATTCAGTTGGATGTCCTGCACCTAGCATGGTGTAGGTAAATGCCAATGATACTGATCATGACTATTCTCATGTACGAGAACAGTGGGGCAATACAATACAGATTAAGACATGCATATAGCTGCATAATCATTCTGTTTGCTATCCTTTCCTATTAAGGATGTGGTCACACTCAGACACATAAATCAGAACCACACTCCATTGGATACCACAATCTGGGATCTGGTTAACAGTGGAACCATGTGATGCAGTTTATATATATTATAGTATTATGCAGCCCAAGCTGGCTAGCTTTGCTTCTGTAAGGGATAATGAATATGTTTTTAATTATTTGGTAATTTTGTGTATCACTGATATACAAAATAGTTGGTAACTTCAATATCATAAAAGGGTGTTTTAACTTCATCACTGAGCAAATCCATTATATAGTGGCTTAATAATGTTCATAACTGGGAGTGTGGCCTAAATACTTAAGGAGGCAGATGTACTTTTGTAGAGCTCCTTCTCTGATCCCTTCCCTAATCCCTATAACCTTCTCTCCAAGCCGGTGTGACCCTGCTCCCCCTCATCTTGCAGACCTCTCGACAACTACCAGCACTCCTGGAGCTCCCGCGGATTGCGGCCTACCTGACACTGATGAGCAGCGGCCTTGATTCTTGGTGACTGCCAGTGGACGGGCCTCCGGTGAAGCTCGATGGGGGTTTCCAGACCTCTGGCCACAGAGCTGACTCCCCACCGCTGCCTCTCTTACCGCTCCAGCAGGGCTCCCTCTATCTAGCTTGCTGCTCTGCAGCCACTCATCCCGTCCTGCACAGACGCTGCCTGGACGGCTGGCCTCAGCTGAGCTCCTCTCTGATGGCGGCCACAACAGCTCCTGCCAGCCCCAACCGTCCGGCGTGCCTATCACCCTGCAGAGGGCCCTGACCTTCTGGATACAAGTGAGGGTGCCCGAGTACGGCGCTGCTTCCCCTGCACACTCTCAAGGCAGTGGATGGCGGCCATAGCTGTGTGTGCTACCTGTGCTTCCACGTGACCCCTGCACTGAGAGGTGACCCCCTCTGCCACACGCATGGTCTGATACTGAGGACCCTGGTTGTTGTCTGGCCCAGGTCAGGTGTCCCTTGGTGAAAACGTCCTTCAGGATGCCTAAGGTCCCACTCACGGAAGCTTCACGATTTCCTGCAGGTGGAGGTGGGGTAAGTTTACAGAGATCACTCCTTTTCTCTCTATTTGATTGTTCTACTGGACCCATCTGAGATTCCAGTCCCTCAACCCCCTGGAGACCCCTTCATTACAGGCTATTTTACTCTGGATTGTTTTAAAGAAATATAACAAAGGAAGGAGCACCCAGATATCATACTTTCTGCTCCTGGCAGCTTACACAGCCTCTCCATTAATAATCCTCCAGCACCATCTTGTGGCCAAATCAGATATAGGTCTGCTACGACCTCACTGTGGATTGAAAGGTGTGATTGTTTCCGAGAGGATTTGAAAAGTGTGTAAAGATGAAATTGGCCTCCTAAGCTCACCCACTCACTTCTTCGCTTCTTATTTATTGGAATGACCCTTCTGTATGTGTAACTGCTCCATGACAGAGTTTTCTCTTATATCTTGCTGGTTTCGTTATCGGTCACTGATTCCTGTAGTCTCCACTATGCCTCCTAAACATCAAAAGGATCAACCCTCTGTCCTCACAGTGAATTTCTTCAAACATTCCCCGTCGGAGTCGGTCTCTAAAACCTCTGTTAAAGGCGACATGGAGACAAAGCTTACTCAGAGTCAAAGGTCCAAAATAGATCACCTTCTCACTGATAATACACCCAAACAAGAGCAAGGTGATGACTCGCCGCTGACATTGGGGCTTAGGAAACAACTGCTGACTTCATTTAAAATCGACATTGTGGCTGACTTCACGGCTGCCTTACAGACCTGTCAACAGTCTGTGGATGCGGTTGGACAAAGAACGGACCACCTCAAAAATAAGCTTGAGGAAGTGGTTAAGTCCCACAATGAAGTGATCGATAAATGCGAAGATTTACAATCTGAAGTCACAGAATTCAGACGAAAAAACATGTGACTTAGAAGATAGATCACAACATCAAAACATTAAAGTCAGAGGGATCCGTGAAGATGTCGCAAACTCAGATTTACCCCAATTCATCACTGGCATATTTATGAAACTGATATTAAAAATTAATTTACTGCGCTTGTTAAATAAAAAAGCTGCTTTCTTAGAGAATAGTATTATGATAGTAAATAGAAAGCGCTATAAGGGCTAAATGGTTATATATAGAAATGAAATGGATAAAATGTTATTTAAAACAGAAATATGCGGTACCTGTAAAAAAGATTTTTGGTTAAATGAAAATGTTTACACTCCTTTGAGTGAATATGTGATGGAGTAGCCAGCAACACTAAGTTTGATTGATCCTGGTTTGCAGGTGATTGCCCTACCTTTCCCTGCGCTACGATGTTCCTGAGCCTCTGCGGCTGTGATGTCTCCTGCTGTGCGGCGGCCTGCGGGGTTGGTGGCGCTTCAAGTCCCGCTGCGTCCAGCGGGGCTGTGCGCTGTTGTAGTCTCTCTCCTGTCTCCAGGTGCAGCCGTTAATAGCTGCTCGTGTTGCGGCCGATGGCAAGGCCGTGCTGTGGGCTTCCTCCTTGTTAAAAAAGACTCTCCAACGCGTTTCATGCAAATAAATGCACTTTTTCGAGGAGTGAAAGTGAATTAAATGTCTTTATTGAATTAGATTTTTTTCATATTAAAAATACCGGTACTTCCGGACGGAAATGACATCACTTTTTGGTGGGAACCATATGTTCAGTTTTACACTTATATAGGAAATATAAAAGGGAAAATGAAATATCTAGTTTAATAATATATTAGAAAATTATATCAGGTACCGCACAAATGGGGATATTGTTCATTTGTTCTTTTGTTTATTTTATGAAAGCAAAAATAATTTTAGATTACTATAAACGAAATATTAATAAATTACTTTTATCTGGAAATTTATGGTCTATATTTTTGTTCCTTATACATTTCATGCTGTTATTTTTGAAGAAATGGGTTTAGTTCAATTTCTACATTCAGGCCTTTTGGAGTCATAGTTTTTAGGTCAAAAATCCATTTTGTTTCTGCCATTTTTAGTTCCTCCGAAATATTGCCACCTCTCCAATTAGGTTGAACTTTTTTAATCACCATGAATTTTGTTCCTGTAGGATTTTTATTGTGAACTTCTGAATGTTTTGAAACATTATGGGGTATATGCAATTGCGGTCGAATTCTAGAAATTGTCGAATTTCGGGTCATTTTCGCCCAAAAAAAAAAATTCGCCTATGCAATTCAGTGCTTTCCGACCAAAAAACGGACTTTCAAAATTCGACTTTTTGAAATTCGAATTTTTGCAAATTCGACTTTTCTGCAATGATACAAGTGCTGCAATTCGACCAAAGCATATTCAATTCAAGTTTGGAAATTCGACAGCAGTGCTTTTAGACAGCAAATTCGTCATTTTCAATCCGCCACACTTTGGAGGGTGAAAACAATAAAAAAAAATTTAAACATGTTTTTTTTGTGTTTTTTTTTTAGGAATAGCATATCTATTTATATTAGAAGGGATTAGGTACTTTTTTTTTTTGGAGGCACAAATATTATTTATATATTTTTTAAAATATTATTTTTTTTTTATTTTTTTTATTTATTGCTGGAACGGTAAAATCCTAAAAAAAAATGGTGTGGGGTCCCCCCTCCAAAGCATAACCAGCCTCGGGCTCTTCGAGCTGGTCCTGGTTCTAAAAATGCGGGGGAAAAATTGACAGGGGATCCCCCGTATTTTTAAAACCAGCACCGGGCTCTGCGCCTGGTGCTGGTGCCAAAAATACGGGGGACAAAAAGAGTAGGGGTCCCCCGTATTTTTAACACCAGCATCGGGCTCCACTAGCTGGACAGATAATGCCACAGCCGGGGGTCACTTTTATGCCGTGCCCTGCGGCCGTGGCATTAAATATCCAACTAGTCACCCCTGGCCGGGGTACCCTGGGGGAGTGGGGACCCCTTAAATCAAGGGGTCCCCCCCCCAGCCACCCAAGGGCCAGGGGTGAAGCCCGAGGCTGTCCCCCCCCCATCCAATGGGCTGCGGATGGGGGGGCTGATAGCCTTTTGTGATCATGAAAAGATATTGTTTTTTCCAGCAGTACTACAAGTCCCAGCAAGCCTCCCCCGCAAGCTGGTACTTGGAGAACCACAAGTACCAGCATGCGGGAGAAAAACGGGCCCGCTGGTACCTGTAGTACTACTGGGGAAAAAATACCCAAATAAAAACAGGACACACACACCGTGACAGTAAAACTTTATTACACACTGCCGACACACACATACTTACCTATGTTCACACGCCGACATCGGTCCTCTTCTCCAAGTAGAATCCACGGATACCTGAAAAGAAAAGTTCAATATACTCACCTCAGCCATGGTCCAGAGATAAATCCACGTACTTGGCAAAATAACAAATCGCAAATACCCGACCACCGGACTGAAAGGGGTCCCATGCTGACACATGAGACCCCTTTCCACGAATGAGACCTGTCAGTGACAGCTGTCACACAAAGGTCTCTAAAGCCAATCAGGAAGCGCAACTTCGTTGCGCTCACCTGATTGGCTGTGCGCTGTCTGAACTCAGACAGCGCATCGCACAGCCCCGTCCATTTTATTCAATGGTGGGAACTTAGCGGCTAGCGGTGAGGTCACCCGCCGGTCAGCGGATGACCGCGGGTAACCCCACCGCTAGCCGCTAAGTTCCCACCATTGAAACTAATGGAGCAGCTTTGCAATGCGCTGTCACAGCTCAGACAGCGCACAGCCAATCAGGTGAGCGCCACGGAAGTAGCGCTTCCTGATTGGCTGAAGGGACTTCAGTGACAGGAGTCACGTGATGTCCCGGCATTCGGGAGAAAGGGGTCTGATGTGAAAGCATGGGACCCCTTTTAGTCCGGTATGGAGCGGGTGTTCGGTTTGTTTTTTTAACAAGTACGTGGATTTATATCTGGACGTGGATGTACCTCTTGACGCTGGAAGGTGAGTATAATTTTTTCACAGGTACCCTCGGATCGTCGGAGACCGTGGCAGTCGGCGTGTCAACATAGGTAAGTATGTGTGTGTCGGTAGTGTGTAATAAAGTTTTACTATCAAGGTGTCTGTGTACTGTTTTTATTTGGGTATTTTTTTTCCAGTAGTACTACAGGTACCAGCGGGCCCGTTTTTCTCCCGCATGCTGGTACTTGTGGTTCTCCAAGTACCAGCTTGCGGGGGAGGCTTGCTGGGACTTGTAGTACTGCTGGAAAAAACAATATTATTTTCATTATCACAAAAGGCTATCAGCCCCCCCATCCGCAGCCCATTGGATGGGGGGGGACAGCCTCGGGCTTCACCCCTGGCCCTTGGGTGGCTGGGGGGGTGGACCCCTTGATTGTAGGGGTCCCCACTCCCCCAGGGTACCCCGGCCAGGGGTGACTAGTTGGATATTTAATGCCACGGCCGCAGGGCACGGCATAAAAGTGACCCCCGGCTGTGGCATTATCTGTCCAGCTAGTGGAGCCCGATGCTGGTGTTAAAAATACGGGGGACCCCTACTCTTTTTGTCCCCCGTATTTTTGGCACCAGCACCAGGCGCAGAGCCCGGTGCTGGTTTTAAAAATACGGGGGATCCCTGCCCAATTTTTCCCCGCATTTTTAGAACCAGGACCAGCTCGAAGAGCCCGAGGCTGGTTATGCTTTGGAGGGGGGACCCCACGCCATTTTTTTTTCTCGGGTTTTTCCCGTTTTTTCCCGTTTTTTAAAATCGCGGCAAAATCCGCCAAATCGGCCGATTTTCGCCCGCGGTTCTGTCGAATCCGATTTTCATTGAATATGGTGAATTCCGGCAGCCACCTGCCGGAATTCACCTGTCGAATTGAGTCGAATTAAAAAACGGCGAAAAATTGCCGCGATTCGCCGTGAATTGCATATACCCCTATGTGTAATCAGTCCTTTTTTGATATTATTAATATGTTCTGCAAATCTAACCTTTGCTTTTCTTTTTGTTTGTCCCACATATTGAAGGTTGCATGGACATTGTAGGAGGTAGATAACTCCTTCTGTATCGCAGCTTAGCACTTGATTAATGTAGTATGATTTTCTTGTTGCTGTGGATGAGAAGTTTGTAATATTCTTCGTTGTTCTATCACTTATTCTGCATGCTTTACAATTTAGACATTGTCTGTATCCTTTGTTAGTGAGATCATGGTCTTTTTTACCTTGTTGATGTAAATGGCTTTTTACAATTGTCTGTTTGATGGATTTAGCTCTTCGGTAAATAATCTTGGGATGTTCTGGTATTATATGTTTGAGTGTCTCATCTAATTGTAGGATGTGCCAATGTCTGCGTATCATCTTCTCCACTGCTATTGTGTTGCTGCTGTATTGGGTGATGAATGGCAGTACAAGAGAATTTTCTTTTTTATCTTTATATTTGATCAGTTCCTTTCTGTCCATTTGTTTCAACTTATCGATGTGTTTTTGAATTTCAAAGTCCGAGTATCCTTTTTCTACGAAGTTCTTTTTCATAAGTTCACTTTGTTCTAGAAAGATGTTGTCGTCCGTGCAGTTTCTTCGTAGTCTTTGTAATTGGCCTCCAGGAATATTTTTGATCCATTGTCTGTGATGATTGCTATGAGTAGGTAGTGTGTTGTTGCCGTTAACCTCTTAAAAATGTGTTTTGGTTTTGATTTTATGATGTTCAATGAAGATTTCCAGATCTAGAAAAATGACTTGTTCTTTGCTGGTTGTTGTAGTGAATTCCAAATTTAATGAGTTACTGTTGATGTACATAATGAATTGTTGTAGTTTATCTTCTGGTCCGTCCCAGATGAACAGCACATCTATGTAACGATACCAACCAATTAGATTTTTTGAAAAAATATTTTCTGTCCAGATGGTGTCATCTTCTCATTTTGACACGAAAAGATTGGCATAACTTGGGGCTAAATGTGTGCCCATGGCTATGCCGCATTTTTGAAGGTAGAATTTGTCGTTGTACCAGAAATAGTTGTGTTTTAATATGAATTCAATGTTTGCCATGATGAAGTTGATTTGCTGATTGGGAATTGTAGTTTGAGTGGAGAGGTAGTGTCTGGTGTGCATGCATCCTGCTTCGTGTTCGATGCAGGTGTACAGTGATTTTACATCCGCTGTTCCTAGTATGTATGATATTTTCCACGTGACATTTTCCAAAATTTGAAGAATGTTAATGGTGTCCTTAAGGTAACTTTTTTGTTGAGTAAACAAATTTTGTAAAAAATGATCGGTATATTTGAATAAGTTTGATGTAATGGAATTAATGCCAGAGATGATGGGTCGTCTAGGTGGATTTGTGAGATGTTTGTGGATTTTTGGCAAGAAATAGAACGTCGGAATTTTGGGGTTTGGTTGTATAAGATATTCAAATTCTTTTTTATTAATAATGCCTATTTCTAGGCCTTCTTCAAGATGTTCTTGTAACTCTCTCGTGAATTCTTGTGTAGGATCTTGCTTTAAAATGATGTACGTCTCTAGATCCCCTAATAGACGCTCTGCTTCTGCTTCATACATGTCTCTTTGCATTATGACAATCCGCCTTTATCTGCGGGCTTAATGACTATCGTTTCATCCTTTTTTAGTTCCATCAAGGCTGTGTTTTCTTCTTTTGTTAAATTGTGTCTTATTTTTTGTTTTTGAGGGATTTTGTCGATATCTTCCTCCATGGCTTTTTGAAATGTATTGATAAATGGACCTTTACAGTGACCTGGATTAAATATTGATGTGGGTTTGAAATGAGTATGTTGATATTCATCAGTAGGTATCTGTGGAACTCCAATTTGTGTGTTGTGAAAGTATTTCTTAATTGTTACTTTTCTTGTAAATTTTTGTAGATCTATATATAGATTGAAGTTGCCCACCTTGGAATGGGGTGAAAATTTGAGACCTTTTTTTAGGAGTTGTTTTTGTGATGGTGTTAATTCTTTTTTGCTCAGATTAAAGATGGTTGTTTTTGTTTCCAAGTGTTCTATTTTCTTTTTGTTTCTTTTTCCACCTCTTGTTCCTCTTTGACTTGTTCTTTGTTTTTCTTTGATTTTTTGTTCATAGGCGATGTTCTCTGGTCTGGTGGTTTTCTGCCTATATGGCTGTTCTCTAAAAAAACTTGTAAATCTTCATCTGAGGAATATTCATCCGTATCGTCACAATGATTTCTTTTGGTTGATTGTTTCCTTCCTCTATCTACTTGTGTGAATGTTGATTTGTTTTCTCCTTGTTGGTGTTTCTTCTGGATTGTTTCTAGGAGGGACGAGAATTGTTTTTCATCTTCTTGTCTTGCCATGTCTTGACCTTGATTGTATATCAAGATACACTAGCAAGAACCTCATACAAAGTTTCTTTGGTTATATGGCTTATATACTCTTTGGTTTTTGATTTGAGGTTTCTGTTTTATTAGTGGTCTCTTTCCTATTGGTTGTTTGTAAGGGGTTTTCACAGAAAATTTTCTTTGGTTTTTTGTCTCATTATATGTGAATTTTCTGCCTATGTTCTGTATTGGTTTGGTTGTTTGTGTCGTTCTTTTCTCATTTTGAGATTTCTGGTAGATCTGTTGTTCATCTATGTCACGTTTAAATTTTCTTTGTTTTTGAGTCAATGTTATTTTCTAATTTGTTAATTTTTTCATCTGTCATTTTCATGAGATTCTTGAAATCTTCCATATTTGACAATTGCTCGAACCGTTTTTCATAGATTTGTATGTTCTCACTGATTTTATTTATGGATATTTCTCTGTCTTTGATGATTAATTTTATTAAATCTTTTGAACAGGTGTCTAAAATTTGATTCCATTGTGTGTAAAAGTCTGTTTGTGCAGGTTCAAATGTAGCATTTTTTGGACCCTCAGACCTTTCCTATATAAGTGTAAAACTGAACATATGGTTCCCCCCAAAAAAATGCTACATTTGAACCTGCACAAACAGATTTTACACACAATGGAATCAAATTTTAGACACCTGTTCAAAAGATTTAATAAAATTAATCATCAAAGACAGAGAAATATCCATAAATAAAATCAGTGAGAACATACAAATCTATGAAAAATGGTTCGAGCCATTGTCAAATATGGAAGATTTCAAGAATCTCATGAAAATGACAGATGAAAAAAATAACAAATTAGAAAATAACATTATGACTCAAAAACAAAGAAAATTTAAACGTGACATAGACGAACAACAGATCTACCAGAAATCTCAAAATGAGAAAAGAACGACACAAACAACCAAACCAATACAAAACATAGGCAGAAAATTCACATATAATGAGACGAAAAACCAAAGAAAATTTTCTGTGAAAACCCCTTACAAACAACCAATAGGAAAGAGACCACTAATACAACAGAAACCTCAAATCAAAAACCAAAGAGTATATAAGCCATATAACCAAAGAAACTTTGTATATCAAGATACACTAGCAAGAACCTCATACAATCAAGGTCAAGACATGGCAAGACAAGAAAATGAAAAACAATTCTCGTCCCTCCTAGAAACAATCCAGAAGAAACACCAACAAGGAGAAAACAAATCAACATTCACACAAGTAGATAGAGGAAGGAAACAATCAATCAACCAAAAGAAATCATTGTGACGATACGGATGAATATTCCTCAGATGAAGATTTACAAGTTTTTTTAGAGAACAGCCATATAGGCAGAAAACCACCAGACCAGAGAACATTGCCTATGAACAAAAAATCAAAGAAAAACAAAGAACAAGACAAAGAGGAACAAGAGGTGGAAAAAGAAACAAAAAGAAGATAGAACACTTGGAAACAAAAACAACCATCTTTAATCTGAGCAAAAAAGAATTAACACCATCACAAAAACAACTCCTAAAAAAGGTCTCAAATTTTCACCCCATTCCAAGGTGGACAACTTCAATCTATATATAGATCTACAAAAATGTATAAGAAAAGTAACAATTAAGAAATACTTTCACAACACACAAATTGGAGTTCCACAGATACCTACTGATGAATATCAACACTCATTTCAAACCCACATCAATATTTAATCCAGGTCACTGTAAAGGTCCATTTATCAATACATTTCAAAAAGCCATGGAGGAAGATATCGACAAAATCCCTCAAAAACAATAAATAAGACACAATTTAACAAAAGAAGAAAACACAGCCTTGATGGAACTAAAAAAGGATGAAATGATAGTCATTTAGCCCGCAGATAAAGGCGGAGGGATCATCATAATGCAAAGAGACATGTATGAAGCAGAGCGTCTATTAGGGGATCTAGAGACCTACATAATTTTAAAGCAAGATCCTACACAAGAATTCACGAGAGAGTTACAAGAACATCTTGAAGAAGGCCTAGAAATAGGCATTACTAATAAAAAGAAATTGAATATCTTATACAACCAAACCCCAAAATTCCGACATTCTATTTCTTGCCAAAAATCCACAAACATCTCACAAATTCACCTGGACGACCCATCATCTCTGGCATTAATTCCATTACATCAAACTTATCCAAATATACCGATCATTTTTTACAAAATTTTGTTACTCAACAAAAAAGTTACCTTAAGGACACCATTAATATTCTTCAAATTTTGGAAAATGTCACGTGAAAAAAAACATCATACATACTAGGAACAGCGTATGTAAAATCACTGTACACCTGCATCGAACACGAAGCAGGATGCATGCACACCAGACACTACCTCTCCACTCAAACTACAATTCCCAATCAGCAAATCAACATCATGGCAAACATTGAATTCATATTAAAACATAACTATTTCTGGTACAACGACAAATTCTACCTTCAAAAATGCGGCACAGCCATGGGCACACCTTTAGCCCCAAGTTATGCCAATCTTTGTGTCAAAATGGGAAGATGATACCATCTGGACAGAAAATATTTTTTCAAAAAATCTAATTGGTTGGTATCATTACATAGATGATGTGCTGTTCATCTGGGACGGACCAGAAGATAAACTACAACAATTCATTATGTACATCAACAGTAACTCATTAAATTTGGAATTCAATACAACAACCAGCAAAGAACAAGTCATTTTTCTAGATCTGGAAATCTTCATTGAACATCATAAAATCAAAACCAAAACACATTTTTAAGAGGTTAACGGCAACAACACACTACCTACTCATAGCAATCATCGCAGACAATGGATCAAAAATATTCCTGGAGGCCAATTACAAAGACTACGAAGAAACTGCATGGACGACAACATCTTTCTAGAACAAAGTGAACTTATGAAAAAGAACTTCGTAGAAAAAGGATACTCGGACTTTGAAATTCAAAAACACAATCGATAAGTTGAAACAAATGGACTGATCAAATATACTGATCAAATCAAGAACTGATCAAATATAAAGATAAAAAAGAAAATTCTCTTGAACTGCCATTCATCACCCAATACAGCAGCAACACAATAGCAGTGGAGAAGATGATACGCAAACATTGGCACATCCTACAATTAGATGAGACACTCAAACATTTAATACCAGAACATCCCAAGATTATTTACCGACGAGCTAAATCCATCAAACAGACAATTGTAAAAAGCCATTTACATCAACAAGGTAAAAAAGACCATGATCTCACTAACAAAGGATACAGACAATGTCTAAATTGTAAAGCATGCGGAATAAGTGATAGAACAACGAAGAATATTACAAACTTCTCATCCACAGCAACAAGAAAATCATACTACATTAATCAAGTGCTAAGCTGCGATACAGAAGGAGTTATCTACCTCCTACAATGTCCATGCAACCTTCAATACGTGGGACAAACAAAAAGAAAAGCAAAGGTTAGATTTGCAGAACATATTAATAATATAAAAAAAGGACTGATTACACATGTTTCAAAACATTGGCCCTCATTCCGAGTTGATCGCTCGCAAGGCGATTTTAGCAGAGTTACACACGCTAAGCCGCCGCCTACTGGGAGTGAATCTTAGCTTCTTAAAATTGCGAACGATGTATTCGCAATATTGCGATTACAAACTACTTAGCAGGTTCAGAGTAGCTTCAGACTTACTCGGCATCTGCGATCAGTTCAGTGCTTGTCGTTCCTGGTTTGATGTCACAAACACACCCAGCGTTCGCCCAGACACTCCCCCGTTTCTCCGGCCACTCCTGCGTTTTTTCCGGAAACGGTAGCGTTTTTATCCACACGCCCATAAAACGCCGTGTTTCCGCCCAGTAACACCCATTTCCTGTCAATCACACTACGATCGCCGGAGCGAAGAAAAAGCCGTGAGTAAAAATACTATCTTCATTGTAAAATTACTTGGCGCAGTCGCAGTGCGAATATTGCGCATGCGTACTAAGCGGAATTTCATTGCGATGCGATGAAAATTACCGAGCGAACGACTCGGAATGAGGGCCATTATTCAGAAGTTCACAATAAAAATCCAACAGGAACAAAATTCATGGTGATTAGAAAAATTCAACCTAATTGGAGAGGTGGCAATATTTCGGAGGAACTAAAAATGGCAGAAACAAAATGGATTTTTGACCTAAAAACTATGACTCCAAAAGGCCTGAATGTAGAAATTGAACTAAACCCATTTCTTCGAAAATAACAGCATGAAATTTATAAGGAACAAAAATATAGACAATAAATTTCCAGATAAAAGTAATTTTTTTAATATTTCGTTTATAGTAATCTAAAATTATTTTTGCTTTCATAAAATAAACAAAAGAACAAATGAACAATATCCCCATTTTTGCGGTACCTGATATAATTTTCTAATATATTATTAAACTGGATATTTCATTTCCCCTTTTATATTTCCTATATAAGTGTAAAACTGAACATATGGTTCCCACCAAAAAGTGATGTCATTTCCGGCCGGAAGTACCGGTATTTTTAATATTAAAAAAATCTAATTCAATAAAGACATTTAATTCACTTTCACTCCTCGAAAAAGTGCATTTAATTGCATGAAACGCGTTGGAGAGTCTTTTTTAACAAGGAGGAAGCCAACAGCACGGCCTTGCCATCGGCCGCAACATGAGCAGCTATTAACGGCTGCACCTGGAGACAGGAGAGAGACTACAACAGCGCACAGCCCCGCTGGACGCAGCAGGACTTGAAGCGCCGCCAACCCCGCCGGCCGCCGCACAGCAGGAGACATCAGAGCCGCAGCGGCTCAGGAACATCGTAGCGCAGGGAAAGGTAGGGCAATCACCTGCAAACCAGGATCAATCAAACTTAGTGTTGCTGGCTACTCCATCACATATTCACTCAAAGGAGTGTAAACATTTTTCATTTAACCAAAAATCTTTTTTACAGGTACCGCATATTTCTGTTTTAAATAACATTTTATCCATTTAATTTCTATATATAACCATTTAGCCCTTATAGCGCTTTCTATATTTATGAAACTACTTGGTACGGTGATGATGCACAAATTTTTGATAGACCGCATTCACAGGTTGCCAAGAGCTAGAAATGCTCCAAGGGACGCACTTAGAGACACCTTGCTGATGATGCACTATTACCATATCAAGGAGAAAATTCTCCGGGCGGCTCTCCCTTCGACCACTTCGTCCGCTATCTTAGGCGATCTTCAAATATTTGGTGACCTCTCTGCGGCAACACTTGCTATGCGGAGATCCTACTACCCAGTAACCAAAGCGCTTCGATCAGCGGACATCCCCTACAAGTGGGGCTACCCTGTAAAACTTCTGATCTGATGTAATGGAACTACCACCTCAATCACCACTCCGGAGGTGGGTATTCAGCTTCTGACTACCTGGAATTTGACTGACCCTTCCGCTAAATCTCCTCGTGACCTCAAAGTGGAACAAGAGTGGACAGTAGTGGGTGGTTTAAAATGATCCTTTCTTCATTCCAGCAGGTTGTATGATAAGGAGAATGTGTTGTCTTTTAATCTTTTTACAGGTATGGACTTTACTTGACCCTGTCTGATATTTACCTGGACTCATTATTGCTCTAAAAAGTTTAAATTTCAGATTGCCTATTCTCTCTCCTCTTTTTTCCTTCCTGACAGGGAAAAGTTAGCATTGCTAGAACTGTGTTTATTCCGGTCTGTAGGATGTTTCATGTACAGGTTGACACAGGGTCCATCGTGAGGCGACGTGTCTGTTGGTTTCTTCACCATGAGTGACATATATGGTATATCTGTCCAATGCCGTTTAGCCGTTACATGAGTGTTTCTTGTTTTACATGTGTTTATGGTAAGTTATATCGTTCGCTGGTTGCTTCTAAGATGGTTGCTTTCTTCAAGGCAATGACCCGAAGTAAAGATTATTATCTGGCCGGACCGCAAGTTCATATCTGAAACTATCTTACTAGATTTATGACAGCACTGTTCTCCTTACCTAGTTTTATAGTTACATTTATTTGATACTGCCGTCCAATGGGTTTTATTTGCATCATTGTTTACTTTGTAGCGATGGTGGGCTTTTTGACCCCACCACTTCCTTGTTGTGTTGCCTTCTTGGGCAGCCCCCGGCGACACCTAATAGGTGCCCTTTTTTTCTCCCTTTTCCCTTTACTTTTTTTCCCCTCCCTATGTTCGATGATTCCCGCTCTCTCACGAGAGATCTTGCAATAATTATGGTACATCTACTGGTTCTTTTTATGATACTCGCTCCCTCGACAAAGATAGCCTGCTTTTCATTTCTAAGCAACCCTTTCTTTGGGAGTCATTATGGTTAATATACTTTCAGTTAATGCAAAGGGTTTAAACTCCCCAAACAAATGCAAAATTGCCATGAACTATTTTGCTAAACAAAAAGCCCACATTGTGGCAGTTCAGGAAACGCACTTCATAAATTCTAACCCCCACGTTGTTTATTAACAACAAATTCCCTCATTGCTATACAGCAAACGGCCCCTCCAAAAAAGCAGGGGTTGCAGTTCTCATATCTAATTCGTGTGACTTTATACTGGACAAATAATTATCTGATCAAGAGGGTAGATACATTATTTTCCAGGGGAAATTGAATAATAAACCATTTACGTTAGCTGCTATTTATGTTCCCAACACTAAACAAATTTATTTTCTTAGGAAATTCTGTAAAATCCTCCAGAAAAATATTGTGGGGCCTCTCTTAATCTTGGGCAATTTTAATATCGCTCCGGATCCACTAGTGGATAGGTCATCCACTCGACGCCTGCTGCGCCAGACCATGACATATGATGGCTCCCGAGCATTTCAACATATTTTCCATGAGAATGAACTGTATGATATATGGAGGGCTAAGAATCCCTCCGGTAGGGACTTCACCTTTTTCTCCCCAGTCCACTCCTCTTTCTCGAGGATCGATCTTGCTATTTCTTATAAATGGACTCTACAATGTGTTAAAAAGGCCTCTATCTTGCCAGTGTCCTGGTCGGATCATTCTGCACTACTTCTATGGTATATATCCTCTCCCTCTAAAATCCCTACTAGAATATGGCGCTTTGGGGATTATCTCCCGAAGGACTCAGTAGCTCAGCAATCTCTTGCCCTGGCCATTTCTCAATACCGAGAGGTAAACCGCCTGGAGGACACATCTCAATTCAATAATTGGTGTGCCCTGAAGGCTGTAATTAGAGGTGGAGCTATTCAGGCTGCAGCTCATATTAAAAAATGTCACTACAGAAACAGGTGGAGTTGGAGGCTCTTATTTTGGACTTAGAAAATAAACTCAAACTATCCCCTGATAATAAAAAAATCTACTGAACCCTTGTGACTGCTAGAGAAGAAATTAATAAAATCTCGCTTCAAGAGGTCCACAAAAACCTATTTAAATTACAGCAAAAATGTTATACCCATGGTGACAACGCAGGCAGAATGCTCGCTCGTAAACTGCGGGGTAAAGCCGCTCGATATCGTGTTAAATCAATCCACACTCTCAGCCCAACGAAGGTTACCAATCCCTCTGACATAGCAAATGCCTTCACCTATTACTATACGTCCTTATATAACTTTAAGGATGATCCCTTGACCCCTCAACCCACATTACCATTAATTGAAAATTATTTGAATGGCCTTAACCTCCCGTCTCTAACCAAGGAAGCTTTACAGTCCTTAACTTTACCATGGTCCCTAGAAGAAGTCTCAGCTACTATCGATTCCCTCCCATTAAATAAATCCCCAGGTCCGGATGGGTATACCAATAATTTTTACAAAATATTTAAAGAATCCCCGGCCCCTCCCCTGACTGCTGTCTTTAACCATGCATCTGAATGTGGTGTGTTCCCGGATGAGATGCTGGAAGCTCACATAATCACTTTCCCGAAACCGGGTAAAAACCCGGCACCTATGTCCAATTATCGCCCGATAGCCCTTTTGAACATGGACATCAAAATCTAAGCAAAACTAGTCATAAACCGATTGTGCCCCTATCTACCTACTCTGTTGCATCAAGATCAAGCTGGATTTGCCCAGGGTCAACAAGCCCCCAACAATACTAGACGGATTATTGATCTGATGGACGTATACTTAAACACTAATTCTCCTCTTTTGCTTTTATCGCTAGATGCCGAAAAGGTATTTAACCGTGTTCATTGGGGCTATATGCGAAAAGTACTGGATAAGTTTGGATTCTCGGGTAGAATCTTGTCCTCCATACTCACCCTCTAAACCAACCCATA